>NW_026294595.1:67474676-68078961 GCF_007827085.1 Peromyscus californicus insignis
ACATACATGCATTCATGGCCAACTTGTGGAAGTCATTTCTCTCCTCCCACTACGTGGGTCCTCAGATCTAACTCAAATTATTAGGCTTATGGGTAAGTGTCTTTAACTGCTGAGCCATGTTAATGACCGTTATGTTTTTGTTTTTGTTTTTTTAAGGCAGTATCTGACTCTGTGGCCCAAGCTCCTGCCTCAGCCTCTAGAGTAGTGGGATTATGTGTCATTACATTCAGCTTTGTTTTCTGGTTTTATGTTATATTCATTCATTCATTTGTTTTAGAGACAAGGTCTCATTACATATCCCTAACTGTCTGGGGATTCAATATATAGACCAGACTGGCCTTAAGTTCCTGGAAATCCACCTGCTCTGCCTCACAAGTGCTAGGTTTCCATGCATTCTCTGGGCATACCACTATCCAGGAACCTCCACGTGTCGTTTTCCAGAAATTTACATACTTTTACAAGCCAAATTTTGTATGTGTCCATGTCTTGTGTTTGAAGTATTCTTTGATGACACCTTTGGCCAGAGACTCTCTGCCTTAGTCCTTAACCACTACACAGCTGCAACAGACTACTTTACCAGGGTCCTTCCAGATCAATTCTGTAGAGGCCTACCTAGTCTCCTAGTTTCTCATTGTCATCAACCTTTTTTTTTAAAAGATATTATGTATACAGTGTTCTGACTACATGAGTCCCTGCAGTCCAGAAGAGGGCACCAGGTCTCATTACAGATGGTTGTGAGCCACCATGTGGTTGCTGGGAATTGAACTCAGGACCTCTGGAAGAGCAGCTAATGCTCTTAACCACTGAGCCATCTCTCCAGCCCCCTTGTCATCAACCTTTATTAGGCTGAGTTGGTGCACAAGGCCCTCCACCAACTTGACATAGGTTCATCACAGTTGGATGCAAACACATGGAGAGGCTTGTCTAAGGTTTTGGCAGGTTCTCAAATTCTAGGTGTTAGGCCCTAATGGATAGAGAAGTCTTCAGCATTTCTTGTAAAGCAATGTGGTCGTTTTAATGAGAATGGCCCCCATAGGTTCATGTTTGAATACTTGGCCCCAAGTTGGTAGAACTGTTTGGAAGGAATAGGAGGTGTGGCCTTCTTAGAGGTATATATGAGGCTTCAAAAGCCTAAGCCACTCCCAGTTGGCTCTTGGCCTCATGCTTGTGGATCATGATATGAGCTCTCAGCTACTGCTCCAGCACCATGCCTGTCTGTCTACTGCCATGCTCCCCTCCATGATAGTCATGGACTCTCATGATCTGAAACTATAAGCCTCAAATTAAGCACTTTGTTTGTAACTTACCTTGCTCATGGCAATTAATCACAGCAACAGAAAAGTATCTAAGACAAACAGTATTAATAACTGCTCCATCAACAATTACCTTCCTTGACCATGAAGGTAGGTTAAGGGTGGAACTAAATCTTGAAGACACCTGAGATCCTCCGTGCAACGTATAGGCAGCAGGGAAACGCAGAGACTTTCAATTTGAAACTAGACTGCACTGCATAGGCATGACTGAAAGCTGTGCAACCACATGAATATGCAAGTGGATAAAAAGGGCATGAGCTAATGCTGGCAGATTGGGTGAGGAGGGGTTTTTTTTTTTTTTTTTTTTTTTTTTGGTTTTTCGAGACAGGGTTTCTCTGTGTAGCATTGCGCCTTTCCTGGTACTCGCTTTGGAGACCAGGCTGGCCTTGAACTCACAGAGATCCACCTGGCTCTGCCTCCCGAGTGCTGGGATTAAAGGCGTGCGCCACCACCGCCCGGCTAAGGAGGGTTTTTGTTGTTTTGCAATTAGAGTATTGTGAAGTCCTACCAGACAAGATAAGCCAGTTGAATTTCTTTATGGGCAGTGTCTCAAAGCAGCAGAAGACTAGAGAAAACTTTGCATGTGGAAGCCAGAGGACAATGTTAACACAGTCCAGCTCTTCTTTTTGAGACAGTGTTTCTCACTGGCCTTGAACTCACAATGTAGACTAGGCTGGGTGGCCATTAAGCCCCAGGGATCCACATGTCTCTGTTTTAGCAGTTCTGAGATTACAAGGAGACCCCCCTATACCCAGCAAAATTTGTGTAGGTTCTGAGGATGGGACCTCAAGCACTTTAACAACTAAGCAATCTCCCCAAACCAAGAAAAATGGTCATTTTAGTAGTCTCTATGGGGGAGAAAATGGAGCTATGAATAAAAGACAGAAAAAGGTCAAAGACAAAAAACATTTTGCTTCCTCAGGCCTGCTTCTGAAGCCTCATGCCTAACATTATTCTAGTAATTCAGGGAATAATAAGGCTTATAAAAGCAATCATCCACAGGGCTAGAGACACAGTTCAACAGTTAAGAGCACTTGCTGGACATGAATTTGGATCCCAGCACCCATGTCAGTTCGCAGATGCCTGTGTCTCTGGCTCCAAATGATAAGAAGTCCTCTTCTGGCCTCCATGGGTACCCCCACCAGACACAAACACACTCATATAAATTAAAGACAAAACGTTCCAAAATCCACATAAATGCTGGATGGGTTTAACAACATCTGTAATCCCAGAACAAGATGGCTAGCTAGACTAGATAAATCAAGGGTCTCTGGGTTCCAGTAAGAGACCCTGACTCAATATATAAGGTAAAAAGCAACTGAATACACCTGATATCAAACTCTGTCCTCCTCATGTACCTTTACATACACATGTATGTACACATATGTGCTCCCACAAATGCACAAAAACATGCAAAAAAAAAAAAGAAAAAGAAAAAAGGGAAATGCACTCAAATAAACAAAGAAGTAGTTAAAAGTCAAACATGATAGCTTGTACCTATGAATTTATGTACTCGGGAGGGAGAGGTGGGAGGATTGTTTGGGGCCTTGCCTGGGCACTCAGTGAGACTATCTCAAAAGTCAAAGTAAAATGCGGGCTGGCATATAGTTAGTAGTAGAGGGCCTACCAGCATGTGTGAGGCCCTAGGTTTCCTTCCTACAACCAAACAACAACAACAACAACAACACAAAACCAAAGAAGTGAAACCATTCTTGTTTGCAGAGAACAAGTTTACAATTTAAAACAATGACAAAAAACAACCAGGCATGGTGGCCCATACCTTTAATCCCAGCACTCTGAAGACAGAGGCAGGAGAATCTCTGGGAGTTCAAGGTTTAGCCTGGACCACATAGGGAATTCCAGGACAAGGCTATGTAGAGAGAGAGACTGTCTCAGAAAAAAAAAAACCAAAAAACAATAAATACCCCAAAGCAGTGGTTTTCAACTCATGAGCTGACCTTTTGGAGGTTGAACAACTCTTTCATAGGGGTTGCATATTAGATATCTGAGTATTAGATATTTAAATTACAATTCATGACAGTAGCAAAATTACAGTTATAAAGTAACAACGAAAATAATGTTATGGCTGGGGTCACAACATGAGGAACTGTATTAAAGGGCGCAGCTTCAAGGAGGTTGAGAACCACTGCACTAAAGACTCTTAACAAAGAAATCATTAGACCTAAATAAAAATTTAATCCAGTAAAATTTCAGGATGATAAATCTAAATACAAAATCAGTAGCCTTTTATAGCCAACAGCAAACTATGTAAATAGGAAAAATAAGAAAACATCCTTCTTATACAACTACAAAGACTATTTATGAATTAATTTAATCAAAGTAGTGAAGATTTTAGCACTGAAAACTATAAAACAACCAAAAATGGAATTGAAGACACAAGTAAACAGATATCCCGTGTTCATGGAGTAGAATTAATAATCTTAAAAATGTCTTACTCAAACTGATCTGCAACGTCAGTCCAATTCCTATGAAAATACCAATGACATTCATCACAGAAATAGAAAGAAAAACCCTAAAATGTGTATATAATCCGAAAAACTCCCTGAAGAGCCACAGAAATCTTGAACAAAAAGAATAACAACAGAGATAATCACACCACCTGACTTCAAAATCTACAAAGAGAGTGGCCAGACAGCAGGGTCCTGGATAAATAAAGGAAAAGCTCCGAGATAGACCCACACATTATCTGTCAAATGATTTTGAAAAAGGTGCAAAAAGTTCAGAAAAGGAAGACAGTCTCTTCAATGAAGTGTTGGGAAAATTGGATGTTCAGATATAGAACTAAACCAGAGGCTTATGTCTCACTATATTAAAAAAAAAATCAATTCAAAATGGGCTGGAGACTTAATATTTAAGACCCGAAACTATGAAAGTCCTAGAAGAAACAGACAGAAGAACTCCATGACATTGGTCTGGGCAATGATATTTATGGAAATGACTTCAAAAACACGGGGCTCGGAATGAAGCTACAAATCTTTTGTGTGTGTGGCTGTCTGCTTTCTTGAGCCCTTTTCTGTCTATAAACACTCTTTTGCTCAGCTCATCAGAACATTTATTTCCTAGCTGTCCAATTGTGGGATCTAAAATAAACCCAATCTGGAACTGTAAACAACTGTAATGCTGTCCTTTAGCAGGGTTCACCACCCAAGGTTCTGAAGCAATACAGAAATGGATGGAGATAAAAAGGTGCTGGAGGATTATACTGCCCCTATTCTTTACACCAAGGAGAGTTATTCTAGTCTTGCCACCAGAACTATATACACTGTGGGTTTTAAACTTTCTGCACAGTGGGCAGCACTGAAAGAAGTGGGCAACTACAATTATTGAGGCCCAAAGGTGCTGCTGCTCCGCCGTGGGGAGAAAGCTACCTCTAGGGCGGCAGTGTCTGCCGCTGTCACACCTGCTCCCTTACACTCAATTTGCCTTTGCAAGATAAACAGGCAGTAGCTTTACTTTTTGGTTTGCTCTTTTGAACACCCTAAGAATAAAAAGGGAAACTTGGTATGAATACTACAAGGAGACCCATGGGGCTGGGGATTTGGCTGAGAGGGCAAGTGTGAGGACTTGAGTTCAAATTTCAAGAACTCGTGTAAATCTGGAGGTGGTAGTCTCTCTGTGTAATCCCAGTGCGCCTACAGGAAGACAGGCAGAGACAGGGGAATCCCTGGAAATCAAAGGTCTACCCAGCCTGAAAAATGCAGCACTGAACAAGAGACCAGTCTCCAACAAGGTGGAAGTTGAAGACTGACACACAAGGTTGTCTTCTCATCTTCTCACTTGTGCCAGTCACACCCACCCACCCACACCCACCCACACACATCCACAGAATAAAGACAAATAAGAAGATCCACAGCTGAACTTGTTTTCCTATCCTTTACTACCATACACTCATTAAATGTTGCTGTGTTGCTGGGCGCATGCATTTAATCCCAGCACTCGGGAGGCAGAGCCAGGCGGATCTCTGAGTTCGAGGCCAGCCTGGTCTACAGAGCGAGATCCAGGACAGGCACCAAAACTATACGGAGAAACCCTGTCTCGAAAGAAAGAATAAATAAATAAATAGATAAATAAATAGATAGATAGATAGATAAATAAATAAATAAATAAATAACTGCTGTGGAGACTACTTGTTGGGCTTTTTTTCCACAGCTATCACAGTAATGCAGTCGGTACTTCTTCTTGTCTAGGAGGAAATCACTTGGATAGTTACTTTACCTTCTGCAAGCTTAGGCTGTGATTATAGTAAAGCATTGTCATCAGACTGTTTATGAGCCAGAAGTCTTGACGAACTCTTCAGAGTGACTTTCAGTTAACCCCATGTAATGTCAGCAGAGAAAATGGGCAGAGTGATTCTGAAAAGGTAACGGCTCTTACTGGCACCTTTAAGACAGAGCTCAGTCACTGACATGGCAAGGAGTGATCCTGTGTCAAGTCCAGAATTGGACGCACATGCTAGGAAACCAGTTCTATTAGTTCAGTCAAGGTTTTGAGGAACAACTGTTCGGTTATAAGGAACAATTCATACAACAATTCCAACTTGCTGAGAAACAAGAGAGCTAAGCAAACAGAAGTGCAAGTAATAAATATGTTACCTTTTCTAAAATGAGGGCACCTTGGGAAACGACATCAATAACAGATGGCTAATTGCAATCACCCCATTATAAATGTCTCATGCTCCTTCCTAGAGCAGGGACCCTTCTTTTGATAGGAGAGGCTCCTTGTTGGGCAGGGACTTTGCCATGCTGGCTATGTGTAGCCTCCCTGGCCTTGCTCCTCTCCAACCCCTCTATGCACAACCTTTGCAACTCTCAGTCCCCTAAGATGGAGCAAATGGACAGTAGTCCCCTACTTTCTTTTCAAAATTATTGGTCCTTGAATAAATCTCATTCCTTTCTACCAATACCTGTTACTTACCCTAGTCTACAGCTATACAACCCTAATTTGACATTTAATTCTGGAAATACTAACCAGAGAGGCAAACGGGTTGGACTTCTGCTACGAAAAATCTAATCATAGCACTGGAAAGCTGAGGCAGGAGGATCTCGGGTTCCAGGACAAATAAGCCACTACAGCAACAAAAACAGATACCAGTCCAGAGTTTTCTTGCTTACAATATACAGTATGAACTTTCATTTCTTTAGACTATGAAGACCAGCTACTGCCCATGTTTTAAATTTTTTTTTTTTTTTTTTTTTTTTTTGGTTTTTCGAGACAGGGTTTCTCTGTGTAGCTTTGCGCCTCTCCTGGAACTCACTTGGTAGCCCAGGCTGGCCTCGAACTCACAGAGATCCGCCTGGCTCTGCCTCCCGAGTGCTGGGATTAAAGGCGTGCGCCACCACCGCCCGGCATGTTTTAAATTTTTTAAGCTGGAAGGTGGTGTTGCATGCCTTCACTCAGGAGGCAGAGGTAGGCAGATCTCTGTGAGTTCGAGGCCAGCCCCGTCTACAGAGCAAGTTCCAGGACAGGCTCCAAAGCTACACAGAAAAACCCTGTCTCGAAAAACCAAAACAGAGCCGGGCAGTGGTGGTGCACACCTTTAATCCCAGCACTCGGGAGACAGAGCCAGGCGGATCTTTGTGAGTTCGAGGCCAGTTTGGTCTACAGAGCGAGATCCAGGAAAGGCACCAAAACTACACAGAGAAACCCCATCTCGAAAAACAAAAAAAAAAAAATGTTTAATTATTTTATTTTTACACATACATGTATTTTGCATCCATGTGTATCTGGATACTACATGTGTGCAGGGCCCACAGAAATCAGAAGAGGGCATCAGATCCCCTGGACCTGGCGATACAGATGGTTGTGAACCACCATATGGGTGCTAGAAATAGAATCGATGTCCTCTGGAAAAGCAGCTTATGCTCTTTAACTGCTGAGCCACCTCTCCAGTCCCATTGCCCATGTTTTAAATCCACTATGACCAATACATTTTGATTTCCAAAATGACTACCTACATTAAAGATGGAGAGTTCAAGTGAGATGAATTTTAAGACAATATAGTTGTTGCAGGAGAACTAGGCCAAAGCCACAGGGTTTTGGGTTACTACTTGGCTTAAATTAAGGCCATTCAATCCCAGAGCAGTCTTATCTCTCACTTGTGCTGAAACTTCCGCAACTACTTCTCAAGTTTTGACCCTGTCTTGGTAATATGCTTACAGAACATGTGAGTTTATCTGAACTATTTCCACCTTTGTGTAATTTTTTGCCCTAAGAACATAACCCATTACTATGATTAATTTCAGATATTCACAAAAATGTTTGTTCTTATTCACATATATTTGATTAAATTTATCCAGTGCCACTGTTTCTAAAATGACTTAATTAGGTAAACTATAACTATGTGAATATCTCAATCATAACAGGCACAGCAGCACACACCTTTAATCCCAGCGCTCAGGAGACAAAGGCAGGCAAATCTCTGAGTTTCAGATCAGCCTGGCTAAAAGAGTGAGTTCCAGATAAGCCAAGGATACACAGAGAAACCCTGTCTCAAAAAAACAGCAAACAACAAAAACCCGTACAAGAGAACAAAGCTACTCTGGGGCGCAGTCGCAATGAAGCTCCCATCACTGCCATCTTGCTATCACTGAACATGCTTCAACCTTTCCCCGTGACTTGCTACTTGGAGCTTTTTTTCTGAGAAGTACTCTCATTTAATTAAGACCTTTCTTTGATACTTAGACAAATAACAAGTAATAAAAAACCAATGTACCAGTCGTTAAGTAGAAAATTTCAATTTTGCAACCTTCTTCTCATATTTTCACTAACAGAAATTCATGGCAAGTAACATTTTTAGATGCCCCAGGTACAGAGGACATGCATAGACTTGGAGCATACTAAATACTTTAAAATGTATATTTGGTGCCAGGCAGTGGTAGCGCACGCCTTTAATCCCAGCACTCGGGAGGCAGAGCCAGGCGGATCTCTGTGAGTTCGAGGCCAGCCTGGGCTACCAAGTGAGTTCCAGGAAAAAGGCACAAAGCTACACAGAGAAACCCTGTCTCGAAAAACCAAAAGAAAAAAAAAAAGTATATTTGAAAATCAATTCTACCACTGCAATAATGATTATACAGAAGTACTAAGATCTAAGTGCTAGCCAGGAGATTCTGGAACAGGATTTAAGTGCACAAGGCAATAATAAACTAAAGAGAAAAAGGTCATATGACTGGAAAAACAGGCAGGTTCTCTTACTTACCTTAATACTAAAATTTCTTTCTGTTGGTTCAGTGCTATGGATCAAAAGCAGGACCTTGTGCAGACCAGGCAAGCATTCTAGCACTGAGCTCTCCCCCAGCCCTTTGAAATGTTAATTTTAACAGAAAAAAGAAATCAGAAGAGTTTACTTAAATAGGTAGATAAATTTTAAAAAACTCTAAACCGTGTACGATAGCAGATACCTGTAATCCCAGCACTAAGAAGGCCAATGCCAGAGGCTTGTCAGTTCAAAGCCAGACTGAGTTACAAATCCAGACCTGTCTCAAAACAATCAGAAAGCCCAGCTGGGGATACAGCTCATTTGGTAGAGTGCTTGTCTAGCGTGCATGAGGCCTTGAGTTCATCTCCTAGAAATAAAAGTGGAACAGAAATTCCAGAAATTATTGATAAGTTTTGTTTGGGGGCTTTAGTATTCAGTTTGTTTTGTTTTTTGTTATTGTTTTGTTTTTTTCTGGTTTATGTTTTAGTACTGGACACTGAACCCCAGGGCCTATCTCTGAACTCTATTACCAGCCATCAATTTATAAATATTAAATTATCCACAAAATATCATGAACAACTTGGCTAAGAGTAAAGTTTTCAATGTTTATTTCTCTTCCTCCCTGAAACACCCTTAAAATGACAGAGGAGGCACTGTAGAACACAACAGTGCTCCCAGGACTCAGGAAGTAGAGGCAGGAGGACGTCTAGATTAATGTTAGTCTGGGCTACATGGGAAGATCCTGCCTAGTAAATACACAGATAAATAGATAAAAAGCAGTAAGAAAGAGAGGGTCTGAGGAAGCGGCTCCGTCCGTCCGTCTGCCCGTCGGTCCGCCAGTAGTGGGGATTGTCAGACAAGCAAGAGAACCTTGTGATACCAGCGCTGGGGAGATTAAGGCAGGAGAAAGCCAGGAGATCACAGACAGCCTAGCCAGTCTGCAAACTCCAGGTTCAGTGAGACACTGTCTTAAACATGAGGTGGAGAGCGAGAGGAAGACACCAGATATTGGCCTCTGGCTTCCAGGGCGGAATATCGCTAAAAAAGTATGTACGAGTTTTTATGTTAATGTTTTCAATTTTCTTAGGTCTGTGCCTAGAAGTAAAACTCCAGGATCATAAGGTAATTCAACATCTAACTTTCTACGGACTACAGAATCATTTCCTAAGGCAGCTTTGCCACTTCACATTCTGAGTGGTGAGGTTAAACTGGAAGGTCAAGACATGACGTGGGGGCACAGATAGCCTAGCTGCTATGAGCAGTTTTTGTTCTTGCAGAGGACCTGGGTTTGAGTCCCAACATCCACAAGGTGGTTCAGAATGCTCTTCAGTTTCAGGGGATCCTGTGCTGTCTTCTGGCCTCCATGGACACTGCACAGTGTCCATATATACATGAAGTCAGAACAGTCATACACATAAAAATATCAAAAACAGAATAAAATGAAAACAAAGGAACAAAGACATTATATATGATCTTTCTTTTTTTCTAATCTCCCCTTTCAGTTCCTCTGTTCCTCCATTTTTTTAATTCCCTACATACAATTCAGCTATTATACCTCTGCCATATTAATTTATAAAAATGAATATTTTTCTTTCAGAACACTATTACATAATTATTTATATGATTTTAAATTTTCTTTTTTTTTTTTAACTTTTTAATGTGCACTGGTGTTTTGCCATGGGTGTCGGGTCCCCTGGAACTAGAATTACAGTTGTGAGCTGTCATGTGGGTGCTGGGAATTGAACCCTGGTCCTTTGGAAGAGCAGAAAATGCTCTTAATCGCTGAGCCATCTCTCCAGCCCAAATTTTATATATATATGTATCCCCCAGACAGGTTTCTCTGTGTAGCCTTGACTGTCCTGAAACTTACTCTGTAAACCAGGCTGGCCTTGAACTCACAGAGATCTGTCTGCCTCTGCCTCTTGAGTGCTGGGATCAAAGGCGTGTACCACCACCATCCAGCAATTTTCAATATATTTTTATAGATTTATCTTAGTTTCTTAAAAATTTATTTACCTAAAAAAAAAAAAAAATTATTGGGCTGGGCTGTGGTGGCGCTCGCCTTTAATCCCAGCATTCCGAAGGCACAGGCAGGCGGATCTCTGTGAGTTCGAGGCCAGCCTGGGCTACAGCAGGGACAGGCTCCAAAGCTACAAAGAAACCTTGTCTGACAAACCACAAAAAAAAAAAGAAAGAAAGAAAGAAAGATTTATTTCTTTATTTATTTATTAAGTACACAGTGTTCTGTCTGCATGTATGCCTGCACACCAGAAGAGGGCACCAGATATCATTATAGATGGTTGTGAGCTGCCATGTGGGTGCTGGGACTTGAACTCAGGACACACGACCCCCCCCCCCCACACACACACACACACAAGGGCAGCCTGTGCTCTTAACCTGAACCATCTCCTCATCCCCAATTTATTTACTTTTTTATATGCATTGGTGTTTTGCCTGTAGCTACATCTGTGAGAAGTGTGTCAAATCTGGAGTTACAGTGTTGAGTTGTATGTGGGTTCTGAGATTTGAACCTAGGTCCTCTGAAGAGAAGTCAGTGCCCTTAACAGTTGAGCCATCTCTCCAGTCCCAATATTGATCTTACTTTTATTTTTTTATTTTATTTTTTTTTAAAGATTTATTTATTTATTATATATACAGTGAGTGTTTGGCCTGAAGGCCAGAAGAGGGCACCAGATCTTATTGTAGATGGTTGTGAGCCACCATGTGGTTGTTGGGAATTGAACTCAGGACCTCTGGAAGAACAGCCAATGCTCTTAACCTCTGAGCCATCTCTCCAGCCCTTGATCTTACTTTTAATTATATGTATATATCTGTGTGGGTGTATGTACATGAGAGTATTGGTCCCTAAGGAGCCCGGGCATCAGCGATCCCCCTGGCTGAGATAGAGTTAAAGTGGCTGTGAGCCACCTGACAAGAGTGATAGAAGCCAGTCTCAGGCCCTCTGCAAGAGCAGAATATGCTCTTAAGTGCTGAGCCATCTCTCCAAGCCCACATGTTTCAATTACAAAGAGGGTGTGCCGTGTAAGCCTTGTAATCCTTGTGGGATATGGAGGAATACAGAACAGGAGAACCAGTGAGCTTGAGCCCCACGTTCGGTGAGTCTGTCCCAAGGGAAGAAGGCCACATCCTATTCTGGCTTTTGGACATAGGCTCTAGCACACGCATATTACCCTCGATACACCCGCATCCCCGCACCATGTATCATTTTGTACCAGGCATGGTTATTCACACCTGTAATCCTAATAAGACACTATTGTAAAAACAAAAACAAATCTGGTGTGCTGAACTGCTCTTGATCACAGCATGTAGGAGGTAGAGCCAGGAGGAAAGTCATCCTTGGCTAAACATAATAAATTTAAGACTAGCCCGGGCTACAGTGAGATCCTGTCTCATCTCGCTGCTACCTACCCACCCATCAAAAAAAAAAAAAAATCCTTGGTAGAGCACATGCCTAGAATATGGCAAGGCCTTGAGTTCTATCCCCAGAGCACAAAAATAAAATCCAAGAGTATTTGCCTAGCAAACATGTTAAAGTTGTTTTTATTATGTTCATCCTCGCTACCACACAAAAAGGTAAAACTTACCATCTTACTCATTTTTTAGTAACAGTTCAATGGTATTAAATACACCTACAATATATTACCAGCAGTACCATCCACTCCAAAATCTGTTTTCATCTTATAAATCTGACACAGTGTAGACATTAAGTCATAACTTTCCATTCCAAAGCTGTTCCAGCTCCTGGCAATTACCAAGGGCCATGACTCTGGGTATTCTAAATATCACAGAATCATACAGTACTTTAAAGTAGAACGAGACAGCATTTCTCTGCTATGACTGGCTTATTGCACTTAGCATAATGTCCTAAAGGTTTGTCGACATGAAAGCATATGCTCTAGTTTCTTTTTTTTCTTTTTTCTTTTTTGCCATGACAAATATCATGACCAAAAGCCATTAGGAGTGGGCATGGTGGCAAACAACTTCAGATCCCAGCAGGCAGATCTTCATGAGTTAGAAGCCAGCCTGGTCTACAGAGAGAGTTTCAGGATAGCCAGAGCTACAGGTAAAAGACACTGTCTCCAAAAAAAAAAAACAAAAAACCCATGGATGGGAGATAGTTTATGTTATACTTCCAGTCCAACACTGAAGGAAGTCAGAGCAGGAATTTAAAGTGGAACCTGAAGTTCTGATTGCTTGCCACCCTGTGCATTAATTGCCTCTGACCAGGGAGTTCACTGGCAAAAGTACAGCAGGAACCATGGAGGATGCTGCTTGCTAGCTAACTAATACACAATCTCATGCTTAGGTAGCTTTCTTATACAGCCCAGAAACACCTGACAAGAGATAGTACCGTCCACAGACCTATGCCATTTAGTAAGCAAAACAATCTCCCACAGACCAACCTGACAGATAAAGACAATCACAATCACTCAACCGAGACTCCCTTTCCAGGTGACTCTAGGCCACAGCAAGTTGACAACTAATGCTAACTAGGTCTGCATATTTCACAATTTTCTTCTTTTGAAGATTACATAAGAGCTGGAGAGATGGCTCAGTGGTTAAGAGCACTGGCTGCTTTTCCAGAGGTAATGAGTTCAATTCCCAGCAACTACATAGTAGCTCACGACCATCTATAATAGAATTGGATGCCCTCTTCTGGCATGCAGAGCACTATACATAAAATATAGATAAATAAAATTTTTAAAAGATTACATAATACAGCCGGGCGGTGGTGGCGCACACCTTTAATCCCAGCACTCGGGAAGCAGAGGCAGGCGGATCTCTGTGAGTTCGAGGCCAGCCTGGTCTACAAAGCGAGTTCCAGGAAAGGCGCAAAGCTACATAGAGAAACCCTGTCTCGAAAAAAAAAAAAAAAAAAAAAGATTACATAACACAACATAATGAATATTTTTCTTACCCATTTAAACCCTGATACACATGCTTGAGTTGCTTCTGTGTTTTAACCCTATTAAACAATGCTACTATGAACAAGGTATCAACTCTCCTAAGTATACACTTAGGGGTGAGGTTGCTAGACCATATAATTCTAAATTTCAGTTTTTAAAAATTTTCCAGACAGGGTTTCTCTGTGTAGCCCTGGCTGTTCTGGAACTCGATCTGTACACCCAGCTGGCCTCAAACTCACAGATCAAACTCATGTGCTACCACTGCCTGGTTCTAAATTCCATTTAAGGACTATATGATTGTACATTCCCACTAACTCTTCAAAGGAGTCCTCACCAATTCTTTTCATTATCTGCCTTTTTTTCTTGTTTGTTTTTTGTTGTTTAGCCCTTTTGTTTTGATTTATTCCCAAGGTAGCCTGACTAAGTGGAAACAGTTGAAGATGACCTTCAACTCCAGATCTTTTTGTTTGTTTTTTGAGACAGGGTTTCTCTGTGTTGTTTTCTTTTCTTTTCTTTTCTTTTTTTTTTTTTGATTTTTGAGACAGGTTTGTTTCTCTGTGTAGCTTTGCGCCTTTCCTGGAACTCACTTGGTAGCCCAGGCTGGCCTCGAACTCACAGAGATCCGCCTGGCTCTGCCTCCCGCGTGCTGGGACTAAGGTGTGCGCCACCACCGCCTGGCTCAATGTTGTCCAGAGATCTTATCAAGATCTTATTTTACCAAGGGATGGGGTTACAGGCAGACAGGCGCCAACCAGATTAGTTTGTTTTCTTTGATATTTATTTCTATTTTAAGTGTACAAGTGCTTTGCCTATGCACTGTGTGCATGCAGAGCCGATGAAGGGGGTTACAGTGAGCTGCCTTGGGTAATGAAATCTGGGTTTCCTGAGCAGTCAGTGCTTTTAACCACTGAACTATCTCCAGGCACCATACATTTTTCTCTAGCCAGATTTCCTTTTTGAGGAATTGTCTCACTATATTGTTCAAGCCAACCTAAAACTCAGTTATCATTCCTCCAAGTGCTGGATTACTGGTGGGTTTGGTTTTTTTTGTTTGTTTTAACATTTAAGGTTTTTTTTTAGCTGATTTTATCTTTATTTATTTATTTTGAATGCTGATTGAAGGAGGGAGGAGGTCTTAAATACAGGCTTACAGCACAATGGGAGAACCCCGGAGGCAGAAGTTCCTAATGTTTTACAATCTTGCATCTAAGCCGTTTATGCCCAATATGCAGGATACACAGATAAGGAACTTCCCTTAGGCATTCAGGAGGGTGGAACCCGGCAGGGAATTAGCACAGGCAGGACATCAAGCTCAAGGTCAGCAAGCAAGGCAACAGCTACTACAGGATCTGTCACTGAGCTTGAAAAACCTTAGAAATTTTGAGTGAAATGTCTTGTTTTTCAAATAAAGCTATTTACACTAACAAGGCACCTTAGGATGGGCCTAAGAAACCTCAGGTTAGGGCTGGTCACCAGAGAGTCCAAGTACTTATCACTGCAAAGTTCAGCCCCACCCTTGTAAAAGAGATGTTGGTCAGAGAGGAAGTTCCATAACAAGCTTAAAAACATTTTCAATGACATTTATTTGTTCTTCTCTTCCGGGTGAGGCACCTGTGAGGCATATGTGTGTAAGTCAGAGGATAACTTGTGGGAGTCAGTTCTTTTCTCCCACCATATGGGTCCCCAGGACCACCCTTGGCAGCAAGTACCAGCCATCCTTAAAAACTCTTAAATCAGATTTGACGGCTGGCTTTCCAATTTATTCAGTACCAATGGAAGTGCTACTGTAATAAGGTCAAAATGGCTGAGTAATAACATTTGCTGTACAGCAAGTCTGCAGACCTTAGATTAGAATTCAACACCCAGAACTCACAAAGGTAGGACAGGACTGACTCCACCTACTCACTATGACATGAATATACCTCCAACAATTAATTGTTTAAAAAAGAAAGACAAGAAGGCAACAATGGAAAAAAGTGAAAACATGTGATATTATAATCAGAACTTCGGGCTGAGAAATGGCTCAATGGGTTAAAATTTTTACTGTGCAAGTATGAGGACCCGACTTCACATTCCTAGTACTCATGTAAAAGCCAGGCAACCCAGAAAGCTTCTCTGACCCATCACTGGGGGTGTAGACACAGGTAGAATGTTGCGAAGCTTGCTGGCCAGCCAGTCTAGCCAGAGCAGCAAGCTCCAGGTTTGATGAGAGACTTTGTCTCAAAATATAATATGGTAGCTGTGCGGCGGTGGTGGCGCTCACCTTTAATCCCAGCACTTGGGAGGCAGAGCCAGGCAGATCTCTGTGAGTTCAAGGCCAGTCTGGTCTATACAGTGAGATCCAGGACAGGCACCAAAACTACACAAAGAAACCCTGTCTCAAAAAACCAATATATGGGCTGGAGTGATGGCTCAGTGGTTAAGAGCACCAACTGCTCTTCCAGAGGACCTGAGTTCAATTCCCAGCACCCACATGGCAGCTAACAACTGTCTGTAACTCTAAGATCTGACACCCTCACACAGACATACATGCATACACCAGTGCACATAAAAGTTAAAATAAGGCCGGGCGTGGTGGCGCACGACTTTAATCCCAGCACTCGGGAGGCAGAGCCAGGTGGATCTCTGTGGGTTCGAGGTCAGCCTGGTCTCCAAAGCGAGTTCCAGGAAAGGCGCAAAGCTACAGAGAAACCCTGTCTCGAAAAAACAAACAAAAAAAAACCAAAACAAAACAAAACAAAAGTTAAAATAAGAATAAAAAATATGTATTATTTATATATATCTTTATAAAATATGGTAATATTAGACACCTGATTTTAACTTGAGGTGACATGCCTTCATGCACATGTGTACGCCTTCATGCAAGTGTATATACAAGTGCAGGCTCATGTGTGGACACACACACACACACACACACACACACACTCTCGAGTGTGCACACACAATCAGAATTTCTGCCGGAAAAATTAGATATAATCTCTAGAAATGTAACAGCCATTTATGTTTATACACTAAGCAACACGTCGATCAAATACATGGAGCAAAAATTCCTAGAGGGACAGTGAGATGGCTCAGCGTTTAAAGGTGTTTGCAACCAGGCCTGATGACATGAGTGCGATCCCTGTCACCCTCATGGTGGACAGAACCTTCCCACACGTTGTTCTCTGACCTTCACACAAGCCTGTTCACACATAAACACACAAACTCGTGCACAAATACACTAATAAGAGATAGATTAAAGGTAAACATAATAATAAATCCTTAAGGTTATTTAAAACAGAGTATCTAATGAGACAGGTTCTCACTATGGAACTCACTCTGCAGACCAGGCTGGTCTTGAACTCAAAGATCCGTCAGCCTCTGCCTCCCAAGTGCTGGAATTAAAGGCGTGTGACACTACGCTGGCCTTGAATATCTGCTCTTAATACTATCTTAAATTACCTTTAAATGACTGGCAATACTAATGGGGGAAGGAGCTGAAACTCCTTAAAATTAGAATGACTGTAAAATGATTTTTTAACTCTGCATTTTATTCAGATATATGTGAACCAAAGTGGAAGCAACATTTTTCAAATTGTAATTCTGTTATGACTTCTATTAATTCTTGACTTAGACATTTACTTTTACTAACAATACATGACCATTGAATTGTTTTTCCAAGTAGTGGTGATTCACACTCATCCCTTCTCTTGTGACGAAAGACATAAAGGACACCATTAGAAGAAATTGCCTGTGCAGCCTACACTAGCCTTCAGAAGACTTCCCTAATAAATTGGTCCACATGAACTCTACAATTAAAAACAGAAAGGTATCTAAAATGAATTTGAAATAATTTAATGACTTACAAGTCTTTAAAAGATTTAAACTCAGGCTTTAGTGGTTGGATATGGTGGTTCACACCTATAATCCCAGCATTCAGGAGGTGGAGTAAGAGGTTCAGGAGTTCAAGGTCATCCCAGGCTAGAAGGCCAGCCTAGGCAGTATAAAGACCGTGTCTCAAAACCAACAACAGCAAAAGGATAAAAGTAAAAAGTACTATTTGGCTGAGTGTGATGTTGCAGGCCAACACTGATGAGGCAGAGGCAAGAGGCCTGCTTGCAGTTCAATGCTAGTCTGGTCTACAATAGTGAGTGCCAAGTCAGCCAGATAAAATACACAATGAGATCCTGTCTCAAAATGCACAGGCCCTTACAGAGGTATTACCAGTTGGGAATATAGCTCTGTAGACTAACCTAGCAGTAGACTGAGCAAATTGCTAGGTTAAATCTATATGTGTGTATAAATACATACATGTAGTATGTATATATATAAACATATACATAATTAGTCAAGAGGATTCCAAGAGCCAGACATGGTGGCATATGCTTCATAATCTCAGAATTTATGACTCTGGGGATGGAGGAGCAGTAAGTAATTCAAGGCCAACCAAAGCTACATAGCTGGACCTTGTTTCAACTCTCCCAACCTAGGCCTGGTGACAGCCTGGGTCGGTATTCCCAGCTACTGAGGAGGCTGAGGCAGGAGAGTAACAAACCCAGGAGCGAGCAACGTGATACTGTTCACTGGGGAGCGAGAAAAGGGGGCAAAACGAAATTTTAAGGTTGAATTGAACAAATTAACTGGGACCTAAGTGACTGACTGGGGAATTGAAAACTGAGATGTGTTAGTGATGAGCCCACCAAGGTACTTAGCCACTTACCCAGAGATTTATTTAATGAGGATGGGTCTCAGGTTTCCACCGGTCGTTCCACTGCCAGTAAGAAGACTGTCGTGAACTTTGGGTCCCTTTTTCACTAGTCAACAGTCACCCTCACCTACACGCGGAGTACATATTTGGCACTCAAATTTTTTTTTTTGATTGAATGAAAACCTACCTTACTCATCTTGGTAACCCCCCCCCCCCCCCCCGCGAGAATCCTACAAATTATCCCCAACAGACCTTCTTGACTTAGAACTAAGAAAGTAGCAAGGAAGTTTCGGGGGCTTTCTGCAACGGTTGGGACCTCTCAAGAACCAATAGGGTCTACACCAACCCAACTTCCCGTGGAAAACTTAACAAGGGGCTAGGGAGCTGAACCTCCTCCACTGGTCAGCTTGGGCGTCCACAAGGAGGTAGCCAAGAGGACGCAGATCAGTGACCTCCCACTTGGGGGCGCTGAATGGTCCGGGGGTAATTACCCCCCAAAGTGAGTACCTGGGAAGCTACGGCACAGAGAGTGGCTCCGGGCTCTCATTCCGGAGGCCGGGGCCTGGAGCCGCCAACCGCGCCTCCCGCGCCTCCCGGCTGAGGGTTCCGCGCTCCCGGGCGGTATTGACAGCACAGGTCGCAGAGAGATACCTCACGCTTCACGGGGCTCCTGGCTCCAAGAACTGAGCACACTGTCGGACCGATGTCGACTGGTTTTCCTCAGAGCTTCTCCTTCACGCGTCAAGCGCTCGCTCCCGCCCTAAGCCAGCCACCAGTCGCTGCCCGGCGCCGCCATCGTTCGTGTTTGTTTTCATCCGCTTCGGTGCAGGCGGTGGGGAGAGACAGCGCTCCGTGGGAAATGCAGCTGTGAAACTTCCGTTGCACTTTCGCTACACCACAGCCGCCCTATCGAGTCTTCCGGTACCTCAGGGTCACCATGAAAGTTGGTTTCCCTCCGCAAATAAATCTTTTGCTCAATTTTAAAGCCTCTTGAGAGAAGAGAAAAGGGTACGGGAGGAGATTTTGGGAGCGCGAGACCATGTGGGCCCCGTGTGGAATGTGCGGGCCGCGAAGCGCAGGCCGCGGCGGCCGCGGGGCTGGGGACGCGGCGTGGGGCGGGCGCTGACGCGGAGGGGGCGGTGCCGCTGGTGCGCAGCGTGGCGGCCTGTGTGCCGCAGCGGGTTCCGGGGGAGGGCCTTCCCTGGCTGGGAGGGCGGAGTGTGCTCCCGGGAGCCCGGCTGCTGCGGCGAGGCAGTGAGCGGCCGTCTGGCGTGTCCGAGCACTCAGACTTTGGTATTTGGCTCTTTCGAGACCAGGTCTCGCTGTGTAACTCAGGTTAGCCTAGAAGGTACTGCAGCTCACTGGAACACGCGGCCATGCTACCGCCCCAGCTTCCAGATGCTAACATTACAGTTCGCGCTGGGCCAGTCTTGGGAGTTTGTTTTGTTGGCTTTTTTTTTTTTTTTCCTCTCTTTTGACTGGCTCTTGTAGTCCAGGCTTGCCTCGAACTCATCCTCTTGCCTCCACCTCCCACGTACTGGAATTACAATGAGCCATCATGCCTGGGTTGGGAATCTTTTTATTTGCACAACTTTTAAAGGAATAAACTTTCTTTAAAAAAAATGTTATGTTTATGTATTGGAGGAGGGGCGTGCTATGGCAAGGATGTGGAGGTCAGAGGACAAGTTACGTCAGACAGTTCTTTCCTTCCACTGTGTGAGTTTCAGGAATCCAATTCATTTCACCAGACTTGCAGCCAACCCCTGTGCTCTCTCTGTCCTCTCTCTGTCCCTTAGTAATATTTTGAAGGCGGGTTGTAAAAGTGGCCCCGGCATTCCAAACCTGTTTCTCTCAAGGTCTTCCTCCCTTTCCCTCTGGCTAGTCTTCCTTCTTTTCTAGCCTTCAGCCTCGGGATTTGGACCTCGAGATAAAGAGAAAGCCTATTATAGCAGACGGTGTAGGTCCCCGGGCAAGGTTATGGACTTTTTTCTTTTCTTTCCTCCTAGCTTCCTGGTTAGACCGGTTTGAGCACTCCTGCATCTTATAAGGTGGAGCCACAGGGCTTTGAAAAACAAACCTCCATGACTAATCCTCACAGTGTGTATAACTTGTAAGCTGCTTCATGGCTGCCATAGACCTCTTTACCTTGTGAATAGTTGCACCATCTGCTCCCTTAATCTTTTGCTGTTCTCAGTTGGAATGCCAGGCATTAAATGAGCCACTGAGATTAAACCCCCATTGTCTGCAAATCAGACCAAATTAGCCATGTATCAGTGAGTTAGTGGAGAAAAATTCAGAGTGAAAAAGTGAATTGCTGCAAAGGTATTACAGGTTTTGAGTCAGTTGGTATGGTTTTGTAGGTTTCTAGTTCTTTTTTGTTTTGTTTTGTTCTGTAGTTTTTCAAGACAGGGTTTCTCTGTGTAGCCTTGGCTGTCCTGGAACTCACTCTGTAGACCAGGCTGGCCTCGAACTCACAGAGATCCTCCTGCCTCTGCCTCCCAAGTGCTGGGATTAAAGGCAGGCGTGTGCCACCACCACCCAGCTCTAATTGTTTTTTCTTTTAATTACTTTACAGAAAGAAGATTATAAATGTCAGAGCCATTTAACCGATGGTTTAGCTGTTGAATTCTATCACTTCCTTCTTGTGCCAAGCTCTTCACTGGGAAAAATTCAGAAAAAGCAGATAGAAGTGTATATCCATATTGGCTATGGCTATACCAATAACAGTGCTTGACTGTGATCTCTTGCTGTATGGCAGAGGTCACCGGACCTTGGACCGTTTTAAACTGGATGATGTGACTGATGAATATTTGATGTCCATGTATGGATTTCCCCGACAATTCATTTACTACTTAGTGGAACTCTTGGGGGCAAGTCTTTCTCGACCTACTCAGCGATCTAGGGCTATAAGCCCAGAGACACAGATCCTGGCGGCATTGGGCTTTTATACCTCAGGTTCCTTCCAGACTCGGATGGGAGATGCAATTGGAATTAGTCAAGCCTCTATGAGCCGATGTGTTGCCAATGTCACTGAAGCCCTTGTGGAAAGGGCCTCACAGTTTATTCACTTTCCAGCTGACGAAGCTGCAGTACAGTCTCTAAAGGATGAATTCTATGGGTTGGCAGGGATGCCGGGGGTGATAGGGGTGCTTGACTGTATCCACGTGGCCATCAAGGCCCCAAATGCTGAAGACCTCTCTTACGTGAACCGCAAGGGTCTGCACTCTTTGAACTGCCTGGTGGTGTGTGACATCAGAGGGGCACTAATGACCGTGGAGACAAGCTGGCCAGGCAGCCTCCAGGACTGTACCGTGCTACAGCAGTCGTCTCTAAGCAGTCAGTTTGAAACTGGGATGTACAGAGAGAGCTGGCTGCTGGGTAAGTTTGCAAGTGACCCACAGGAAAGTGATGCTGTAGAGTGGGTGGACTCTGAGATCCTACAGCCTTTCTCTGTCCTCTCACGTACTCGGTGAGAACTCAGGAGGACTCTCTGAGCCTTCATTGCTTCCTCTCATTATTACTACTTCTTAGAGACTTTTTGAGACAAGGACTCCTTAAGTAGCCCGGGCTAGCCTGGAAGTTGCTCTGTAGACAGGCTGGCCTTGAACTCAGACTTTCACTTTCCTTTGCCTGCCATGTGCTGGGATTAAAGGTGTATACCACCACATCCTCATAGTTATTTTTATTACTATTCCTGTACTAGGGATCAAGCCCAAGGCTTGGGAATGCCAGGCAAGGATTCTACCACTGAACTTTCAACCTTTGCACCTTGATTAAAAAAAAAAATCAATATTAAAGGGGTGGAGAGGTATGCTCAGTGGTTAAGAGCACTTGTTCTTTTTGTTTGTTTGAGACAGGGTTTCTCTGTGTAGGTTTGGAGCCTGTCCTGGAACTCAAGAGCACTTGTTCTTGAAGAGGACCTGGATTTGATTCCCAGAACCCACATGGAGGCTCACAACTACCCCTAATTCCAGTTTCAAGGGATCCAATGCCTTCCATCCTTCCATCCTCCACAGCACAAGGCATGCACATGGTATACAGATATAATATGTTTACGCAGCCATAACACTTGTACACATAAAATAAATGTTAAAAAATTTTAAACAAAAACAATATTTAAGCTGGGAGTTGTTGTATATGCTTGTAATTCCAGGACTGGGGATACTGAGGCAGAAGGCTCTTGAGTTCTAGGCACAGCCTGGGCTATATAAAGTCTTCTAGGCCAACCTGGGTGTATAGGGAGACCCTGCCTCAAAAATAAAATAAGGGGCTAGGGAAGTTGCTCAGTTGGTAGAGTAGGAAGCCTTGGGTTCCGTTCTCAGCACTGTATAACTGTGTTTCCCACTACCCAGGAGGAGGAGAGTCAGGAGGATCAGAAGTTCAAGGTGATCCTCAGCTACATAGGGAGTTTCAGGCCAGCTTGTAATACATGATCCCCTGTCTCAAAAACTAAACAAGAGGGCTGGAGAGATGGCTCAGAGATTAAGAGCACTTCCTGCTCTTCCAGAGGATGAGAATTCGCTTCTCAACACCCACATTGGGCAGCTCACAATTGCCTATAATTCCAGCTGTGGGGATTTCATGCCTTCTTCTGGTCCCAGAAAATACTTGAACCCGCATAGGTACACTTAAATGCTCAGAACTTGTTAATTAGAGTACAGCCAGTAAGGGCAATAATTGTTAGCATCTGTAAAATGGTGACTATAAAACCAGTGGCGCCGGGCGGTGGTGGCGCACGCCTTTAATCCCAGCACTCGGGAGGCAGAGCCAGGCGGATCTCTGTGAGTTCGAGGCCAGCCTGGACTACCAAGTGAGTTCCAGGAAAGGCGCAAAGCTACACAGAGAAACCCTGTCTCCAAAAACAAAAACAAAAACAAAAACAAAAAAAAAAAACAGTGGCAATAATGCCTATTGTGAGGATTGGGTAATACATTTCCAAGTTTACTCTATAGTAGCAGCAAAGTACCAAATGTGAAATACTGCTGCTGTTGGTGACTATTGCCATGACATCTACATGGAAATGATAGTAGACAGCTCCCAGGCATGTTTGTGTGCCTGGCACAGGGTGTCATTTGGAGCCCTCTTGCCTCTGTCCTCCAGTGCCACTGTATCCATCTAACATTTTAAAAAATGTTTTTTCCAAGACACAGGATTTCTCTGTGTAACCCTGGCTGTCCTGCAACTCGATTTGTAGACCAGGCTGGCCTCTAACTCACAGAGATCCTCCTGCCTCTGCTTCCCAAGTGTTGGGATCAGAGGCGTGTGCCACCACTACCCAGCTAAATTTTTTTAATCACATTTATTTATTTAGTATGGGACAGGGGCATGACTGCCGTGGCAATGTGTAGAGGTCAGAGGACAATTTGCCGAAACCAGTTCTCTCCTCCCACCATGTGGGTTCCAGGGATTGAGCTCAAGTCTTCAGGATTGGTGACAAGAGCCTTTACAGGATAAATCATCTTGCCACCCCCCCTTTTCTTGGGGCGGGGCGGACATGGTCTCATGTAGCCACAGCAGCCCAGGCTGGCTGAGGTAGAATTTTTATTATAAGAACTTGCTTCTTGGGGCTGGAGAGATGGCTCAGCAGTTAAGAGCACTGCTGCTCTTCCAGAGGACCTGAGTTCAATTCCCAGCACCCACATGGTGGCTCACAACTGTCTTCTGTAACTCCTGTTTGAGGGAATCTGACACCCTCATATAGACATACATGAAGGCAAAACACCATGTACATAAAATAAAAAAATAAATTAATTAAAAACAAAAAACAAAAAACTTGCCTCTTGCCAGGCAGTGGTGGTTCACACCTTTTAGTCCTAGCACTAGGGAGGCAGAGACAGGTGGATCTCTGTGAGTTCCAGGACAGCCAGGGCTACACAGAGAAACCCTGTCTCAAAAGAAAAAAAACAAAACAAAACAAAATAACAACAGCAAAAGAAATTGCTTCTCCATTCTGCTCATATCTGCTGAGTCTTATTTAAAAGACTGACTCAATGATCTGAGTGGTACAAGAATTCATTCATCATCAAGCAGTGTAAACCAAAATGACTGTTCAGCTGTGAAGAATACTGTTAGTAACAAGGAAACCCTTGAGCCTGGAAGCTTTATTCATTTGAGCTTTACTCTTTTTATTTATTATTTTTATTTTATCCGTATGGGTGTTTTGTATGTCTGTGCACCTTGTGTGTGCCTGGTGCCTGCAGAGACCAGAAGACAGTGTTGGGTATTCTGGAACTGGAGTTACAGGTGGTTGTAAGCAGCTATGCTGGGGACTAAACTCAGACCATCTAGAAGAGCAGCCAGTGCTCTTTACTAAGCTGTCTCTTTAGCCCCTTAAGCTTTACCCTTAGATAAGCAACAGGACAAAGGTTATCTTATGCACAACATATGTTTTGTTTGTTTGTTTGGGTTTTTCCAGACAGGGTTTCTCCATGTAACCCTGGCTGTCCAGGATCTCACTCTGTAGACCAGGCTGGCTGTAAACTCACAGAGAAATGCCTGCTGCTGCCTCCTGAGTGCTGGATTAAAGGCATGTGCCACCATGCCCAGCACAATGTATTGTGTTTTAGGGTGGAATTAGAGGTGAGCATGGTGGCTCCTGCCTGTAGTGTCACCTAGTGCAGAGACTGAGGTAGAAGGGATCACTTGAGCCCAGGAGTTCTAACCTAGACAGAGAGGAAAGAGCCGGGCATAGCAGCGCACACCTGTAATAAAGCACTTGGGAGATTAAGCAGGAAGATGGAAAGTTCAAGACCAGTTTCTGCTACTTATTAAGGTCATGGCCAACCTGGGTGTTCTGTAGGGTCCAGAGAATGACCTATAAGAACCATGCTTTCTGTTTTGTTTCTATTTATTTATTTTTAAAGATTTGTTTGTTTATTATGTATACAACATTCTGCCTCCAAGTATGCTTGCATGCCAGAAGAGGGCACCAGATCTCATTATAGATGGCTGTGAGCCATCATGTGGTTGCTGGGAATTGAACTCAGAACCTCTGGAAGAATGGCTAGTGCTCTTAACCTCTGAGTCATCTCTCCAGCATTTTGAATGAGTGAGTTCATTAAGTATATGGCAAACAAAAGTAAAAGAATAAATAACAAGTGATAGACTCTGTGTGTGTGTGTGTGTGTGTGTGTGTGTGTGTGTGTGTGTGTGTGTGTGTGTGTGTGATATCATCAAATCAGGGGCTTACGGACATCCAGTAAAAAGTGACTGGTGAAATGAGGCAGTCCGCTGACGTTCTTGATTGCATTTCTCTCTGTGGATGAGCTTTCCATGCTGAACTTCCTCCAGCTTGTCTTTCTTACTGTTGGCACCTTTTTTTTTTTTTTGATATGGATTTTTTTAATTTTTCACAATTTATTTATTCAAAGAGTTAAACAAATGCAACATAAACAAAAGTAACACACCTTAGGGTAGGCCTCCCATGGGTATCCACCAAGCATGGCATAGCAAATTGAGGTAAGACTAAGCACTTCCCCATGTAGTAAGGCTGTGCCAGGCAATCTCGTGTGGTGAATAGGTTCCCAAGAGCCAGCCAAAGCATAAGGGACAGTCCCTGCTCCCGTTGCTAGGAGTCCCACAAGTAGACCAAGCTACACAACTGTCACATATACGTAGTGGGCCTTGGTCAGTCCCATGCAAGCTTTCTGGCTGTTGGTTCAGATTCTGTGAGTTCCTATGAGCCAGGTTAGTTGTTTCTGTTCTTTTTGTGATGGCCTTGACCCCTCTGGCTCCTATACAATCCTTCCTCTCTCTCTTCAGCAGGATTCCCAATATGCAGACTAATTTTTTGCTGTGGATCTCTGCATTTGTTTCTGTCAGTTACTGGATGAAGACTCTCTGATGACAATGAGGGTAGCCATAGGATCTTTTTTTTGTTTTTGTTTTTCCGAGACAGGGTTTCTCTGTGTAGCTTTGCGCCTTTCCTGGACCTTGCTCAGTAGACCAGGCTGGCCTCGAACTCACAGAGATCCGCCTGGCTCTGCCTCCTTTTTTTTTTTTAAGTCAAAAATATAAAATTTAGATACCAGTCTTAACTTGTCCATATCCACACTTTTTTTTTCAGAAGGGGAAAATAATCTGAAGCATTTATTTAAATCTTCTGTTTATACCTTTGTAACTGGTATTTATATCTTCAGTCATTTTCTTTTTTTTTTTTATTTTTTTTTATGCCGAATGCCATTTATTGAAGGAGGGAGGAGGTCTTAAATACAGGCTTACAGCACAATGGGGGAACCCCGGAGGGCAGAAGTTCGCAATGATGTTTTACAATCTTGCAACTAAACTGTTAATGTTCAATATGCAGGATACACAGACAAGGAACTTCTCTTAAGCATTCAGGAGGGTGGAACCCGGCAGGGAATTAGCCTAGGGAGGACATCAAGGTCAAGGTCAGCAAGCAAGGCAACAGTTACCCAAAACTACGACCATACCACCCTGAACGCTCCAATCTTGTCTGTTGGCACCTTTTTATCATGGACTAAATAATAGTAAGATCTGTTGACATGGTTCACCTTCTAGCTGTTCCAAGAACAAGATGTTTTTAGTCTTGAGCTGTTTTGCTGTGCTTTTCTCTCCTCGAAGGCAGCCCATCCCCAGACAGGGAGCTTTAAAAAACAGTGAGACGGGCTGGGGAGATGGCTCAGAGGTTAAGAGCACTGGCTGTTCTTCCAGAGGTCATGAGTTCAGTTCCCAGCAACCACATGGTGACTCCTAACCATCTATAGTGACATCTGGTGCCTTCTTCTGGAATGCAAGCATACATGCAGGCAGAACACTGTATACATAATAAATAAATACATCTTTAAAAAAACAAAACAACAACAACAACAACAAAAATAATGAGACAAATGTGCTTGGGCCTGAACTTGGGGGAGGAACCCTCCATTCTAGAGCAAGTTTTTCAGTGAGCTCAAACAGCATATGACAATTTACCAGTATAATGTACTTTACACTAGGTTACATGAGATCCTGTAACCTAAAAAAGAAGAGAAAGAAGAGAAAAAGAACCGTGTATGAAGGATGTAAGATGCTGAGGCAGGGTTGTGAGTTTCAAGACAGCATTAACCTCGTGGTGAGAACTTATGGGGGGGATTATCCCGTGCTGGAATACATCTTTCTTAGTGGAAAATCACTAATCATATCTGTACAGTATGTGCTCCAAGTGAGATGCTTAACATGAGCAGGTGCTCGGGAACTACCTGCCTCTAATGTTTACATTTTCCATTAAAGAGAAGCCTCCCCAGTTCCCAGTGGGCAGACTGCTGGCACACCGATGAGCTCCCAGCTTCTGATTTTTCTCAGTTACACATATCATTTTCCATGCAACACTCACTGGTACTTTTTATTTTTCTCTTGACAGGATTTCAATATGTCTTCCAGTCTGCCCTCAAACTGGCCTTGAACTCATAATCCACCAGCCTCAGCCTCCTTGAATGCTAGTATTACCTGAAAACTCAAGGCCAGCAAGGGAAACAGGAGACCCTGCTTTAACAAAAGTTAAATAATATCAATTTTTTTTTAGAAAAGAGGAAATTGAGAGGAGGCACAGAATATTTAAGCTCTTTGTGTGTGTGTGTGTGTGTGTGTGTGTGTGTGTGTGTGTGTGTGTGTGTTGTTGTTGTTGTTGTTTGAGACAGGCATCTCACTGTTTCCCAGACTGGCTTCAGGAGCCGGGTCCTCTTGGCTCATCTTGGGGTAGCTGGGATTACAGGTGCATACTGTCATACTCCACTTTAAGTTCCTTTTAAACCGTCCCTTCCTGCTCTCATTCTTAGCTGTCCCTATAGGTGTATTACCTAAACTCCCATCTCTAAACACACCCCTCTCTAAACAGGTCAGCTGAGTTCTTACTTCTTCAGCTCTTAGGCTAGTGCTGTTAAGCAGCTTTGGGTAAGATCTCCCCGAATGTCTTATGGGTGACTGAATGATCGCATAAGCATTTATAATCTGTTCCCCATCTGATCCTAATCCCCTCATGAGTATCTGTATTCCAGTGATGCTTGAGTTATAGTCAGTTAATGAGTATGGAGCTTGTTTTATTTATTTTTTTATTGTTATTTTGTGTGTATGATGTCTAAGTGTTGAGGGCATACATTCCTTAGCATTCCTGTGAAGGTCAGAACACTTTGTGGAATTGGTTCTCTCTTTCTACCTTTACGTGAGTTCCAGAGTTTCGACCTTCGTATGAACTCAGGTTGTCAGGTTCATGTGGCAAGTGCTTTACCCACTGAGCCATCCTGTCCAGCTCTTGGCTCTTTTTGGAGTGGCGGGGAGAAAGAAAAGGCCTTACTCTGAGCCCAAAAGTGCTGCTCACCGATTACTGTCCCTACTACATAGTAGATGTTCAGTATGTCACAGGTGTTACATCCTTTTAAAACATTTTTATATATGTGGAGATCAGAGGACAATTTGCAGGAGTTAGTACTCTCCTTTCACGCAGGGGTTCCAGGGATCAAACCTGGATCCTCAGGTTTTTTAGTTCTATCAGGCACCTCTAGGGTCCAGCATCATCTCTTCCCCCAGTCTCTCTTTTTTGTCCTGGCTGGCCTCAAACTTGTCTCATAAGTGCTAGGCTATATGTGTATACCATCATAGCCTGCTCACATCCGTTTTTAAAAATGTAGAGTTTAGAAAAATGTAGAGTTAGAAAGAGTGAGTTTAGTTCAAAGAAGAAAGGAGTTGGTGTATGTCTGTAATACCACATTTGAGAGGTAGAGACAAGTATCAGAAGTTTAGGGGTCTGATCTGCATGAGACCCTAGATTCAAAACAAAAGTGGTAGGGAGAAAGCCAGATGTGTTAGATCATGCCTATAGTCCCAGCACTTAGGAGGCCGAGGCAGGAGGATTATGTGAATTTAAGGTCAGTTTGAGCTACATAGGAGTTTTAGGTCTACAGAACGAGACTGTCTCAAAAAGAAAACCAACTAAATATAAACTTTACATTTTTGTGAGACATCTCAGTTATTTTCAGCTAGTCCCGTCTTAGAAACATAAGCTCCTAAATGAAAGAAGTCTTTTATTATTTTTAGAACAGTGGCCATCTCTGTCTTAACGGTCTGACTATTTATTGAACTTAATGGTGGATCAGGAGTACAGTGCTTACTTTGGTACTCAGGGCCCAGTGTCTGATTGGGACTTATAAAAAGTTGCACCCAGCTGGGCATAGTAGCGTATACCTTTAATCCTAGCACTCAGGTGGCTCTGTGAGTTTGAGGCCAGCCTGGTCTACAGAGTGAGTTCCAGTACAGACAGGGCTGTGTAATGAGACCCAGTCTGGGGGTGGGGGGGAGAAGTCACACCTCTGTTTGTCTGCAGTGGTGAGTCAGGACAATTAAACATTAGAGAAACCTTGTGCTGCTGGACTAGGACTTGGCTGCCCATTTCTGTTTGCTGTTCTTAGGACTTCCCAGGATCCTGTGATAAGGAAGTCACTGAAAGGAAATGCATTCGGTATTACTTGAATCTACTTCTGATTTCTTCTCATTATTACTATTTGCATCCTCATATTGGTGTTCCTCC
Source organism: Peromyscus californicus insignis (assembly GCF_007827085.1). Lineage (NCBI taxonomy): Eukaryota > Metazoa > Chordata > Mammalia > Rodentia > Cricetidae > Peromyscus > Peromyscus californicus. The sequence goes on from NW_026294595.1 coordinate 67,504,342, forward strand.
AGCACCTCTGTCACAAAAGTGTGATTATGTGATTGCAGTATCCAAGGATGCAGCTCCCTGAGTTCTGACGGCTGCTGCAGACACAGGTCTTACTCTTCTCAGCACTGGGAGGATAAATCATTGTGAAATGGTATGAAATCCCTACCTAGGTCATGCTTTCAGACATGGAAGTTAATAGTAAAATTAGAAATTTTCTTCCTGAGTGTTTTTCGATCTCCTGTAGGAATTTATTTTTCCCTTGAACTCTTTAGAGATTGTGTAAATATGGTATCCTGTCTGAATTTTGGGGGGGTAGTGGTGGTTTGTTTGTTTGAGACGGGGTCTCACCATATAGACCAGGCTGGCTTCAAACTCACAGAAATCTTCCTGACTCTGCCTCTTGAGTGCTGGAATTAAAGATATATGCCACCACATCTGACCCTTTATCATTATGTTATCATGAGGTTATCCTCAGCTGCCTAGCAAGGTCCAGGCCAGCCTGGGCTACGTGAAATTATCTCAAGAAAAAGAAAAGTAAATAATAATAATAAAAAAAAGACAGCCGGGCAGTGGTGGTGCATGCCTTTAATCCCAGCGCTCGGGAAGCAGAGTCAGACGGATCTTTGTGAGTTTGAGGCCAGCCTGGTCTACAGAGTGAGTTCCAGGAAAGGCGCAAAGCTACACAGAGAAACCCTGTCTCGAAAAACCAAAAAAAAAAAAAAAAAAAAAAAGCAATTCTGAGGGCTTTCGCTCTAGCACAGACAGAACCCTTCTCCAATGTGTGCAAGGCCCTGAGTTCTCCCCCTGCATGGCTAAAAAATACAACACCAAGAAGGAAAGAGCCAAGGATCTGATTGCTGTGTTTCTACTTCCTTCAGATGCTTTCAGATTAGATCTCCTTAGCTATCAGCTTTTTCCCCCATTGGTTTTGGTCAAGGAGATTGCCAGCCAACACTGCCTTATGCTTCTAACAGTGATAAACTTTATTGTTTTTGAGATGGACTTTCACTGTATAGACCAGGCTGGCCTCACTGGTCATCCTCCTGCCTCAGACTCCCAAGTGCAGGCATTACTGGTTTGTGCCACCTGTGCTGGGCTTGGTGTGTAGCCTTGACATTCATCTCCTACCATCACCACCACCATGGGGAAAAGGGAGGAAGGGTTGAAGAACTGTGGGCAGAGAACACGCTTCAAGGAAGGGGAAAGGAGCCAGTCAGTAGTAGTTCATGCTTCTATTTAAAATTATTGAGTTTTAGTTTAGGAGAGTGAGAGTTGCCCTGCATATGTGTGTGTATAGTATGTATGTGTCCCTGGTATCCTCGGAGGCCACAAAACTGTTGTTGATTTCCCAGGAACTGGAGTTACAGATCGTTGTAAGCCACAGGTAGGTGCTGGGAATTAAATCCAGGTCCTCTGCAAGAACAGTACATATGCCGGGCGGTGGTGGCACATGCCTTTGATCCCAGCACTCAGGAGGCAGAGGCAGGCAGATCTCTGTGAGTTCGAGGACAGCCTGGTCTACAGAGCGAGATCCAGGACAGGCACCAAAACTACACAGAGAAACCCTGTCTCACCGCCCCCCCGCAAAAAAGAGCAGCACATACTCTTGACCTCAGCCATCTCTTTAGCCCCCCTCCTGTACTTTCTTATGACAGCATTTTTCTGTTGGTTATTATGGTATGGTATGCTTTGGCTCCAAAGGCTGTTGTATTTTCCTCTCCTTCCTTACTGTATTTCCAAATTTAACTTTTTGTTCTGAGAGACAAGTTCTCATATGTAGTTTAGACTGGCCTGGAACTTGAGGTAGTCCTCCTGTCTCAACATCTTGAGCACTGAGATTACCACATCCTGCCTGAATTTCACTTCTTGTTTATAATCCATTCACAGTCACATTCTCTTTGGCCTTTCATTCAGGTGACAGTGCCTTCTTTCTCCGAACCTGGCTCATGACTCCACTTCATATTCCTGAAACTCCAACAGAGTATCGCTATAATAGGGCCCATTCTGCAACTCACAGTGTGATTGAGAAGACTTTGCGAACGCTGTGCTGTAGGTTCCGGTGCCTGGACGGATCGAAGGGAGCACTGCAGTACTCACCAGAGAAATCCAGCCACATCATCTTGGCTTGTTGTGTCCTTCACAACATTTCCCTGGAACACGGGATGGACATTTGGTCCTCTCCAGTCACTGGACCCATTGAACAGTCACCTGAGGGCGAGCATGAGCAAATGGAGTCCCTGGATTTAGAGGCTGACCGAATCCGGCAGGAGCTGATGCTCACTCATTTTAGTTAGTGTGGAAGGTAGAGGAAAGAGGGAGACTTTCCTCCTTACCACTCATCACCAAGTTCTGTCATCCAGTGTGACTGAATGTGCATACTTGTCATAAATTAACATTTAATGTTTTAGAAGGACGGGGGTGGGGGGGGGGTGGGGGTGGGGAGGTGCATTCCAGCCCTTGCAAATGTGTCAAAACCAATATAATGTTTCCCTAATGTGCAGTGAACTCCAGGCTGTGCACCACTCTTGAGAAAGTTCACTGGTGGCAACAGTAAAATCATAGTAAAGGAGGAAACAGCACATAACCAGAGTATTTTATTGTTTCAATTATCTGGAAATCTCAAGTGAAAACAGTGTTTGTCCTGATTTATTTCTCTCTCTCTCTCTCTCTCTCTCTCTTCCTTCCTTCCCTCTTTCCTTCCTTCCTTCCTTGCTTTTTTTGTTTGAGATGGTTTTTCCATATAACACAGGATGTCCTGGTGCTCGCTATGTAGCACAGGTTGGCCTGGCCCTTGTAACGGTCCTCCTCCTTCAGCCTCCCAGGTGCTGGGATCACAGGTTTAAGTCCTCATACCTAGTACCCTGGTTCTTTGTTTCTCTCCTTTGCTGTCTACATAGGCAAATAGAAACAATGAATTTAGTTGAGGAATGATCTTCTAATATAAGTGAGCACTTGCCTAGCATGTGTGTATGTGAAGTATTGATCCCTAGAACTGAAAGAAAGAAAAGAAAGAGAAAGGAGCTACTAGTCTGCATTTGCAGGGTTGATTTGAAGACAACATTAAGGACAGTGGGAAGCCACCCTCCTAAGCGTGCCCTCACTGACTGGACTATGATTTGGATCCAGTTCCTAGAGGGAACATCTGAACTGCAGTCTCCTAGTTCACTCTTGAGTCAGAGTTAGAGGCTAAGTGGTGGTAAGGACTGAGTCAGCTTGAAGAAGGTAATTCAAATACAAATAAAATACCACACGTTTAGGGCTAGAGAGATGGCTTATAGGTTAAGAGCACTGGCTGTTCTTCCAGAGGTCCTGAGTTCAAATCCCAGCAACCACATGGTGGCTCACAACCATCAATAATGAGATCTGGTGCCCTCTTCTGGCCTGCAGGTGTACATACAGACAGAACATTGTATAAATAATAAATAAATAAATCTTAAAAAAAAACAAACCACGTTTATACTTACAGAGGAACTAAAGACCCTTGCAGTGCAATGAACAAGAGATTCCCACACATTTACAAAATTCATATCTAACTATACTACATTTCTTTTTTATAGCACTTAAAGAGAAATAGCACTTACTTGCTGGGCAGTGATGGCACATGTCTTTAATCCCAGCATTTGGAGACAGAGGCAGGCAGATCTCTGTGAGTTCGAGGCCAGCCTGGTCTACAGAGCGAGATCCAGGAAAGGTGCAAAGCAACACAGAGAAACCTTGTCTCGAAAAACCAAAAAAAAAGAAAGAAAGAAAAAAGAAAAAAAAACAAAAAACAAACACAAGCACTTATTTATTTTGTGTGTGTGTGGTACATGGTGCATGTGTGAAGGTCAGAGGACAACTTGTGGGGGTCACGTCTTTCCTTCCACCGTGCGAGTGAGTCCTAGAGATTAAACTCACACCAGGCTTGGCAGCAAGCATCTTTACCTGCTGATGTATCTTGCTGACCTGGCATTTCTTTGTTTCTCCCCACCCCCCACCTTTTTTTTCATGAGACAAGGTTTTTCTGTGTGACAGTCCTGGCTCACCTGGATCTTGCTCTGTAGACTAGGTTGGCCACGGACTCACAGAGATCCACCTGCCTCTGCCTCCCGAGTACTGAGATTAAAGGCATGCACCACCACTACCTGGTCCTTTTTCCTTTTTATTTTTATTTATTTTTTATTTTTTGTTCAGAGAGCTATGTTTTACTTAAGTTGTGTAAGTGAGCTTACTATTCATCTTCCATTTCATTGTTTGTTTTATGGCAGACATTTTTCTATAGGCTAATCTATAGTCTAAAAAGATTTTAGCCTCCCCTCCTGAAAGTACGGCCAGCATTCTCTTTCATCAGCTTGATACAGTATAAATTCTTATCCTAATAGTGAAATGTTTCACTAAAGCTTGTCCAGTGATTGGGTAAAGCTAAAACTTACTATAAACCTCAGTCTTCCTAGAGTCCCTCCGGCTAGGTAGCCTCCCTGAATCTGTGGGTTGCAGTCTGATTGTCCTTTGCTTTATATCTAGTATCCACTTATGAGTGAGTACATACCATGTTTGTCTTTCTGAGTCTGGGTAACTTCACTCAGGATGATATTTTCTAGTTCCATCCATTTGCCTGCAAATTTCATGATGTCATTGTTTTTCTCTGCTGAGTAGTAATCCATTGTGTATATGTACCACATTTTCTTAATCCATACTTCAGTTGACGGGCATCTAGGTTGTTTCCTGGTTCTGGCTATTATGAATAATGCTACTGTGAACATAGTTGAGCATGTATCTTTGTGGTATGATTGAGCATTCCTTGGGTATATGCCCAAGAGTGGTATGGCTAGGTCTTGAGGTAGATGGATTCCCAATTTTCTGAGAAATCGCCATACTGATTTCCACAGTGGTTGTACAAGTTTGCACTCCCACCAACAGTGGAGGAGTGTTCACCTTGATCCACATCCTCTCCAACATAAGCTGTCTTCAGTTTGATCATAGCCATTCTGACAGGTGTAAGGTGGTATCTCAGAGTCGTTTTGATTTGCATTTCCTGATGACTGAGGATGTTGAGCAATTCCTTAAACATCTTTCAGTCATTTGAGATTCTTCTTTTGAGAATTCTCTGTTTAGCTCTGTAGCCCATTTTTTAATTGGATTGTTCAGTATTTTGGTGTCTAGTTTCTTGAATTCTTTATTCACTTTGGAGATCAGTCCTCTGTCAGATGTGGGGTTGGTGAAGATCTTTTCCCAATCTGTAGGCTGTCTTTTTGTCTTATTGACTGTGTCTTTTGCCCTACAAAAGCCTCTCAGTTTTAAGAGGTCCCATTTATTAATTGTTGCTCTCAGTGTCTGTGCTACTGGTGTTATATTTAGGAAGTGATCTCCTGTGCCCATGCGTTCAAGAGTACTTCCTACTTTCTCTTCTATCAAGTTCAGTGTGACTGGATTTATGTTGAGGTCTTTGATCACCTTGGACTTGAGTTTTGTTCATGGTGAAGATATGAATCTATTTGCAATCTTTTAAATGTTGACATCCAGTTATGCCAGCACCATTTGTTGAAGATACTTTCTTTTTTCCATTGTATAGTTTTGGCTTCTTTGTCAAAAAATCATATGTTCATATGTCAGGGTCTTCAGTTCAATTCCATTGGTCCATAGCATGATCACACACTTTTTTTTCCTTTTTAATATGGCAATGAGATTGAATTTCAAAGTGTTTTCTGCATGGTAGGCAAGTAGTCTACCTCTAAACTATATCTTTAGCTCACTTTTCTTTTTTTCATTTTATTACTTTGTTGCTCAAGCTAGTCTTGAAGTCACTAGCCTAGACAGGCCTTGAACTTGTAATCCTCCTGCCTCAGCCTCCTGAGCAACTGGGATTACTGACCTATGCCACCAGACTTGCCTTGGTTATTTTTCTTATGTCTATGGTATGAGAATAGTTTTGTAGTCTATTTTGGAATTCTTTGTACAGAGGACAATTCTGGGGAGAAAAAGGGTCATGGTGGCTCATGCTTGTAATCCCAGCACTCAGGAGGCTGAGATGACTATATTGTGATTTCAAAGCCGACCCGTACATAGTGCGTCCCAGGCTAGCCTGGGCCACTGTGGGAGCCCCATCTTTAAAAAGCAGAAATACAAAACATGGCTTGAAATAAACTCTGGAGTTAGACTTTAAAATATTATATGCAGGCCGGGCGGTGGTGGCGCACGCCTTTAATGCCAGCACTCGGGAGGCAGAGCCAGGCGGATCTCTGTGAGTTCGAGGCCAGCCTGGTCTCCAAAGCGAGTTCCAGGAAAGGCGCAAAGCTACACAGAGAAACCCTGTCTCCAAAAACCAAAAAAAAAAAAAAAAAAAAAAAAAAAAAAAAATTATATGCAGAGTGATAGACAGAACTCCCCAGGAAATAAATAATCCCCTAACAAGTCTTGTTCTAAAATTTCACTGTTGTAAAAATAACCTGATAGGGATAATAGAAGTGTGAATTAGGTTCACACATCAGTGTCTTTGCTGGGACTAAAAAGAGATTTTCCTGAGGATTGTCTTGTTCCCAGCTTCTCAGCCTCTCATCATGTGACACCTCTGAATTGGCCTCTTGGATCATTTTCTACCTGCCTTTGGCAGTGTTAATCTGGTGATTTTCAAAGTGAACAGCAGATGACAGAAGAAATGTGGAAATAAATTGAAGGTGACTCATCTTTAAGATTAAAAAGAATTATGGATTATTATCTGCTGTTTATTTGCATCCCAAATGCTATTTCTCATCCTTATCTTCCCCTGTGAAGAGTGGGGAGTTCTTGGCAGGAGAGTGAATTGTCCGAGTACAAGGAGGTCCTGGAGGTGGGAGGGTGGATAGTTGATGGGAAACTAGTTTTGAGCATTATACAATGAAGACTTTGTTACATTTTGTTCTTCCTACATTTTTTTTTCTATTTAGTTTGAGATAAGATCTCATTGTGCGACCATGGCTATCCTGGTAATGACTGTTTAGCTCAGAGTGGACTCAAATTCAGCAATCTTCCTGCTGTAGCCTCCCAAGTACAGGAATAACAGGCATGTGCCACAGTACCGGCTCTGGTTTTTTTTTGAGTCTGACTATCTAACCTTATCTGACCTAGAACTCACTCTATAGACCAGACTGGCCTTGAACTCAGAAATCCACCTGCCTCTCTGCCTCTGGAGTGCTGGGATTAAAAGCCATACATACCCAGCCACCTATTTGTTTTGGTTTGGTTTTTTTTGAGACAGGGTTTCTCTGCATAGCTCTGGTTGTCCTGGATCTCGCTCTGTAGACCAGACTGACCTCAAATTCAGAGATCCGCCTGCCTTGGTTTCATTTATTTATTTAATTGCTGGGAAATCAAACCCAGAACCCAGCAACATTAAGCAAGCACTCCACTTGGGGCTACAACTTCATACTCTGCAAAACTTAACAAAAGCTTGTTTTGTCTCCCTCAAAAGGTATGGAGCCTATATTATCCTCAAACTTGCTTGCCACCACCTGCCTCAGCTTTCTAAGTTCTGGGAAAAAGAAAAGAAACTGAAAGATATTAACCCTGTGTGTGTCCACATCCTTAGGACCTGTATTATTTTCCAGATTCTACCAAGATTTTACAGAATTACATGTGTAAGAGATGACAGACTCAAAATTAACATTCTCCAGTCCGATTTTCCTTCTTTAGTCTTTCTAAATTCTTTCCATGTGATTGACAATGATAAGGTCTATTTTTAGGGCAACGAAGTATCCTGGTTTGCTCAGGGCTGTCACGATTTTAGTACTGAAAGTCCTGTGTCCAAATGATCATTATAACAGGAAGAAATTCAGGGGTGATCATCACCCTACCACCTTCAGGGGGGTATCTTCAGAAGGAGAAACTACTAGAATACAGCAGTCAAAAACCAGCACAGTGATGAGCTGTTGAGTGTTCATGCCGGCCTGAAGAAGGACAGCTGCATATCCCAGGTTGATCTCGACTCCCACTCACCAGGTTCTAGTTAAGAGTTCTTCTCCAGCCGGGCGGTGGTGGCGCACGCCTGTAATCCCAGCACTCGGGAGGCAGAGCTAGGTGGATCTCTGTGAGTTCGAGGCCAGCCTGGGCTACCAAGTGAGTCCCAGGAAAGGCACAAAGCTACACAGAGAAACCCTGTCTCGAAAAACAACCAAACAAACAAACAAAAAGAGTTCTTCTCCAGTGTGAGAAGAATCCTAGAGGTTTGATGACTTTAACTCTGATCTCTGTTGTTCATTCTGATCAGACCAACTCTGTAAGAACAAGCAGTCATTTATTGTCAAGTTGAAGGTGAATTCCACTCTCAGAAAATCTTCTCCAAAGGAAGTTGATAGAATTGTTGGTGGATGAAGCTATTCTTTTTATTTCCTTCTCCTCCTCCTCTCTTCCTTTTTTTTTTTTTTTTGCTCTGGGCATAGAAGAAAGCTTATGCATACCAAGCACTAAGCAACATTTTAGTTCACAAATCATGTTTCCCATAGTCTCACCAAGTAGTCTAGCCTCAGTTTTTCAAGTATCTCCCTTTACAGATATGATAATTCTACATGTATGTATAAAACTACAGCTGTTTTTTCTCAAAGTGTCTGCAGAGGGCTCTGTATAACTCTGTTGGTAGAGTGCTTGCCTAAGGTGTACAAAGCTCTGGGCTCAGGTCCTAGCACTCTATGAAACTGGTCGTATAGTACTTGGGAGGTAGAGGAGGTTCAGGGGTTCAAGGTCAGCCTTGAGTACATAGCCAGTCTGGAATTCATGAGACCCTATCTCCAAAATTTCCAGTTTTTTTTTTTTTTTTTTGAGTCAGGGTTTCTCTGTGTAGCTTTGGTGCCTATTCTGGATCTCGCTGTGTAGACCAGGCTAGCCTTGAACCCAGAGATCCACCTGCCTCTGCCTCCCCATAAAAGGCGTGTGCCACCACTGCCCAGCTAAAATTTCCAAATTTTAAAAAACTGAAAACTTCTTGGACTCTCAAAATTCTTTTCTTTTTTTCTAAACTCTTCAAATTCTTCCACTCTTGAGATTAGTATCTTTAGCTATCTTTCACTGTGTCAAGATTTCAAAATACTGTAGTTGTTTGGGTCATATTTGAATAAAGATTCTAGATCTAGACTCCATACTCCAAGAGCCTCCCTTCTCAGGAAGCTTCTCCAAACCTGAGAGGACAACAAAGGAAAAGTATTTGCCCACTTGTCACTTGGCTCCAGAATATGACAGCTTGTTTATTGAGTTGTCACCTAGTACTTACTCATTTGTCTGTTACTTATAGAGGTCGCATAGCTACCCTGGATAAAGACTAAGTCCAGTTTCTCTTGGAGTTAGGTGTCATGTGACTTTCCTAGGGAGCTAGGAATAAATGTCTGTTCGACCCAATATGTTTTCAGAGGACCAACAACAGGCCAAAGACATGATCCTAGCCTAGCCTAGTTTGGCAAACCAACAAGTTTGAGGTTATTTACAAGATCATGGGCAGCTATGGCATTGAACAAGTCTTTCCCCCTCACCTAACAATCGTTAAAATAATTAATTGCTAATATATCTCCAGTGACAGGCTCGGGGCTGTTTGCTGTCTTTCCACTGGCTGTTGAAAGGGTTAGAGAGCAATCTACCTTTGGGGGAAATGTACATAGGATACTTTGAGGGAATAATTTCCCTTTTTCAGGGCAAGCTTATGTTCTCACCCCTTTAGTAAGCTGTTGTTTTGGCTTTGAAGCCTTCCAGAGAATCACAACCACTGAATTTGTGCTCTGGATCCACACAAATCTTGCCACATTTGTTTTTGGGTAGTCTCTTATCCTAATTACATTTCTATTGCTTTGATAAAACACCATCATCAAAAGTAACTTGGGGAGGAAAAGGTTTATTTCAGCCTACACTTCGAAACACTGTCCATCATCTAAGTAACTCAGGGCAGGAACCTGACGGCAAGGACTGAAATAGAGGCCATGAAGGAAGGCTTGGCTGCTCAGCTTGTGTGGTAGTTCAAATGTAACTGGCCCCCTTAAGCTCACAGGGAGTGGCACTATTAGGAGGTGTGGCTTTGTTGGAGTAGGTATGGCCTTGTTGGAAGAAGTGTCTCTGAGGATGCATGCTGTGGGATGATTCTTCTGTACACTGTGAATATGGATTACTCTCATTGGTTAATAATAAAGCTGTTTGGCCTATAGCAAGGCAGGATAAAGTTAGGCGGAACAATCAAACTGAGGACTGGAGCCGGGCTGAGGTGGCGCACGCCTTTAATCCCAGTACTCAGGAGGCAGAGCCAGGCGGATCTCTGTGAGTTCAAGGCCAGCCTGGTCTACAGAGCGAGATCCAGGACAGGCACCAAAACTACACAGAGAAACCCTATCTCAAAAAACAACAAAAACAAAAACAAACTGAGGACTGGGAAGAAGAAGAGGACGAGCGAACTGTCCAAGAAGCAAGATGCCAGAGGACCGGTAAATCCATGGGGCTACATGGCAATACATAAATGAATACAAATGGGTTAATTTAAAAGTAAGAGCTAGTTAATAATAAGCCTGAGCTATTGGCCAAGCATTTTGTAATTAATATAAACTTTTGTGTGTTTATTTGGGACCGGACAGTCAGGACAGAAAAACTCTGGCTCCATTTACAGAGGCAGGCTTTGAGGTCTCATATATGCTCAAGCCATGCCCAGTGACTTAGACCACTTCCTGTTGCCTACTGATCAAGATGTAGCAGCATTCTCAGCTCCAGCACCATGTCTGCCTGCACACCCCCATGTCCCACCATGATGGTAATGGACTAAACCACTGAAACTGTAAGCCACTCCATTAAATGTTTCCTTTATAAGAATTACTGTGGTCATGGGGTCTCTTCACAGCAATGAAAGCCCTAACCAAGACAGCCTGCTTTCTTTCTTTCTTTCTTTTTTTTTTTTTTTTTTTTTTTTTTGGTTTTTTGAGACAGGGTTTCTCTGTGTAACAGTCTTGGCTGTCCTGGAACTTGCTCTATAGACCAGGCTGGCCTTGAACTCACAGAGATGGCCTGCCTCTGCCTCCTGAGTGCTGGGGTTAAAGGCGTGCTCTGCCATTGCCCAGCTCAATAGCCTGCTTTCTTGTACCACCCCCGACCACCTGCTCACGGGTAGCACTGCCTGCAGTAGGCTGGACCCTCTTAGTCAATCATTATGGAACTGCTCTTGTCTACAGGCCAGTTCCATAGAGGCATTTTCCTCAATTGAAGATCCTCTTTCTAGATAATTCTAGCTTGTGCCAATTTGACAAAAAAATAAGCAGGACACTCTTCCATCAGGATTTTCTTTTTCTCAGCATCTCTGGATTACTTCAGCACTTCATGAATACAATTTACATTCCAGTATAAATCATTCCAGCCACTGGAGCATTTCCTACTCTATAAAGATCATGTCCCATCCACAAGGCTCAGAAAAGCCACTGAAGCCCTATTCCCTGCTGAATTAGCCTCTCGTTCTCCATCCTCTCTCTCTTTTCTTGGTGTTCTATTGTGATTTTCTATTGTTGTGATAAACAGTATGACCAAAAGTGACCTGGGAAAGGATTTATTTTATCTTACATGTTACACTCTATCATCCAGGGAAGGCAAGGCAGAAGTCAAGGCAGGAACTCGGAGCAGAGACCACGGAGGAATGCCACTTCCTGGCTTGCTCCTCTGGCTCAGTCAGAAGTTCTTCTGTACAACTCTATGTAACTCCAGCTCCAGGGGATCCAGCACCTCTGCCTTCTTTGTGTGCCTGTACTCATGTGCACATAGCCATACTCAGCACTCACATACACATAATTAAGAAAGAAAAATCAATCTTCAAAACAGAGTACCAAAACTCAGTTCCCCAACATCTACATCAGGAGGCTCAGAGTCATCCATAACTACAGCTCCAGGGGATTTCAAGCTCTTTTTCTGACCTCCTTGGGCACCTACAAGCATGTGGTGTACACATACATATACACTAAAATCATTAAAAACGTCTTCCCCGATTCAGGCAGTTTAGATGCAGAGTAGTTCCTGATTACACTGAGCTGTTGTCTGCATGCCGAATCATAATTTTCTTTTCCTCTGTATCAAATGATGGACCTCGCAGGGATTTTCTATTACTTCTGACCCTGCCCCACACTGTCCAGTTCTTCCTGTTGGTTCTCAGTTTTCAGATCCTAGACGAGACCCTTTATCACAATCTATTTTGTACTCTTGTCCTTTTTTTAGAAACAGAAAACTGATAACTCCATTTCACCCCTGTCCCCGCCCCCTCTTCCAAAAACATTTTTTAAAAAAAGACTGATATTCACTATGTAGTCCTGGCTGGTCTGGAACTCAATATATGGACTAAGTTGGTCTCAAACTCACAGAGATCTGCCTGCCTCTGACTCCCTGGTGCTGGGATCAAAGGCATGCACTGCCTTATCTGATTCTTCATTTTCCGGATAATTCAGAAGCTAGTGAAATTCCTCCCTTATGTGGGTATCTCATTTCTGAGAAGATAGCTAGCTGCATGTCTTATGGCAAAATCCACATAACCTGATGCCACAATCTGCCTACAATCCCATCCCATGCGTTCTAGTTTCAGAGATTGTAATATATTCTCTCTTTGGGTTGGAGAGATCGCTCAGAGGTTAAGAGCACTGGCTGCTCTTCCAGAGGACCTGAGTTCAATTCCCAGCAACCACATGGTGGCTCACAACCGTCAATAATGAGGTGTGGTGCCCTTGGCATGCAGGTGTACATGCAGACAGAACACTGTATATATATATTCTCTATTATGTCAGTCATTGGAGGGTGGTATTCCTGTACTAGGCCCCATTTATCAAGAAGACATGTACTTCATACCATATAGGTCAGATGTTTTCAACTTATGGGTCACAACCCTTTTAGGAGTTGAATGACACTTTTACAGGCATCAAATAAGACCATTGGAAAACACAGACATTTAATTATGATTCATAAGAGTATCAAAATTAGTTATGAAGTAGCAACAAAAATAATTTTATGGTGGGGTGTGGTGGTATTGTGTTCCCTGAAATATTGTGCATGCTAATAAACTTATCTGGGATCAGAGAACAGAACAGCCACTAGATACAGAGGCCAGAAAATGGTGGCACATACAACTTTAATCCTAGCATTCCAGAGGCAGAAATCCCTCTGGATGTCTGAGTTTAAAGCCACACTGAAAACAGCCAGGCATGGTGACTTCTTTAATCCCAAGAAGTGAGCCTTTAATCCCAGGAAGTGAGCCTTTAATCCCAGGGAGTGATGGCAGAAAGCAGAAAGGTATATAATGCGTGAAAATCAGAAACTAGAAGCATTTTGGCTGGTTAAACTTTTAGGCTTTTGAGTAGCAGTTCAGCTGAGATTCATTCTGGACTCAGAGGCATCCAGTCTGAGGAAACAGGATCAGCTGAGGAATTGACACGGTGAGGTAGCTGTGGCCTATTCTGCTTCTCTGACCCCAGATAAGTTTATTAGGGTGCACAATATTTTGGGGAACACAATATCACCACAGTGGGGGGTCACCACAACATGAGGATCTGTATTGAAGGGTTACAGCATTAGGAAGGTTGAGAACCACTGTTACAAAGATAGTTACTGAGGGATTCTTCCACAAATACTCCACCTTCACAGGGAGCTCAGTTACATGTCTTATCACCCACAGCAGGGACAAAGCAACGGCACCATAGGGAGAAGACATTTCATTCCATACCCCATGAAAAGTATGGTCATATCAGAACTGTTCCCAGGCCAGCCCCACCCTCAGATGGTTTAGCTTCAGCTGCAGGTCTTATCACCCACAGCCGGGACTATACAATTTATTCCTCCCAAACTCATCTGTGATTCTCTTCCTCAACTGTTCAGGTACCAAGTGCTGCCTGACTTTTCCTGGGGAGATGTGAACAAAACACACATACATCCTAAAGAAGGCATCAATGGCAGACTAAACAAATGAGTCCACCCATGTCTAGCTTGAGCCAATGAGTAACTAAGGGTTGCTTACAAGAGACTGAGTGAGGGATTACTTACAGGAACCTGGGCAATTTATGGCAGTTCCACCACTCAAGAGTTTCTGCCCTCCTCCAGCAATTAACTACTTATATGTCCTTGAGTAGAGGAAGGGCATTGTACACTGACTCCTGATATTATCCACCGGTGGACCCAATCTTATGAGAGTCTTATGTAGATAATCAGAGCTGCTTTGATTTGAAGATGGCACAGCATGTCATGCCTGGAGGACAGAGTTCTACATATGTGGATAGTAACTAAACTCTGGTCAGTAGAACATAATTGGGAAAATCCTATGATGTGTCCTATGACAAGGAGACTTACCTTTGCTTTTTCAGCTTTGGTGGCTGGAATATGGATACTGGGTTGGGGAAGGGGATATGGATACAAAGTCTGGTGGTCTTCAGAAGCTATTTTGGAAATAGGTAAAAGCCATTTATTGAACACTGAAAGGCACCAAGAAGAAACCTAGTCCTTGAAGTTGAATGTAGCCTGATTTACTATAAACTGTACATCTCTGGATTTCTTATATGGCAGAGTCTCACTCTGTAGCTCTGGCTGTCCTGGAACTCATTCCGTTGACCAGGATGGCCTCTTGAACTCCTAGAGATTCACCTGCCTCTGCCTCCTGAGTGCTGGGATTAAAGTTGTGAGCTAGCATGCTTGACTTTTTTTTTTTTTTTTTTTTTTTTTTGCCAAGGCTGGCCTCAAACTCACAACAATTTCCCTGCCTCCATCTCCTGAAAGTTGGGATTAAAGGTGTGCATCTTCATGCCTGGCCTTTTATTCTTTTTGTTTGCTTATGTCCAATAAGACCTAATCATAAATAATAATGTTATAACTGCCTTTACTCAAGGGTAACAAATACCTATCACATGAAAAATATTTAAGCCGGGTGGTGGTGACACACACCTTTAAACCCAGCACTTGGGAGGCAGAGCCAGGCGGATCTCTGTGAGTACAAGGCCAGCCTGGGCTACAGAGTGAGTTCCAGGAAAGGCGCAAAGCTACACAGAGAAACCCTGTCTCAAAAAAACAAACAAACAAACAAAAAACCAAAAAAACAAAACAAAAAAAAGAAAAATATTTAGAAACAACATACAGTTTCTACAGTGTAGAGTTTGGCCAGTACAATAGTTAGAAACAGCTACTAATCAGATATGGTGGCACATGCCTGTAATTTCAAGAAGTGGGAGGCAGAGGGAGGAAGATAATGAGTTGGAAGTAATATGAACTACATAGTGAGATTCTGTCTGAAAAATAACAACAAGCAAGCCAGGCATGGTTGCTTATAATCACAGCACTCAGGAAGCTGAGACAAAAGAGTTGGCTTGAGCTTGAGGCCAGCTTGGGTTTCATAGTGAGTTCCAAGCCAGCCAGGCTTCCAAGTGGAGAGCCCTGTCTCAATCCTCAGGCACACCACCTCCCCGCTAGGTGATGCATCCCTGTAATTTGCAGTACTTGGAACACGGAGGCAAGAGCATCAAAAATTCAAAGTCATACTAGGCTACACAGAATTCAAGACCAGAGAGGGCTACATGAAATCTTGTCTCTAAAAACCAGTTAGTTAACTAACTAGCTAGTTAGCTAAAAGCACATTTGTGGGCTGTGGTTTTGGATCTTTGTAAGAAAATAAAAGAGAAGTATGTGCACTTTAAGAGAGAATAGAATAAGCCGGGTGGTGGTGGCGCATGCCTTTAATCCCAGCACTTGTGAGGGGCAGAGGCAGGCAGATCTCTGTGAGTTCGAGGCCGGCCTGGGCTACAGAGCTAGTTCTAGGATAGCCAAGGTTACCCAGAGAAACCCTGTCTCGGAAAAACCAAAGAAGGGGGAGGGAGGAAGGGAGGGAGGGAGGGAGGGAGGGAGGGAGAGAGAGAGAGAGAGAGAGAGAGAGAGAGAGAGAGAGAGAGAGAGAGAGAGAGAGAGAGAAAGAGAATTAATAACAATACGGGAACTTTCCCCTCCCACCTTAAGGTTTCCCACCTTTTCTTGGATTTGCTTGTAACACTGGAGCATTCATAGAGATTGTTCACTGTTTTCTTCATTTGCTTCTCTCTTATTTCATGCACCTTACAGCAAGAGCAGAAACCAAGAGTCAAAAGAGGTGAAGTCATTTGTTCAACTGGCATAACTAGTGTGAGAAGTCTGTAAGTGTAAAGCAGTCGTTGAACTATTAAGATGAGTTTTATTCTGCTATGATTTGATCTTCAATCAATAAGCCCACAAAAGACTAACTCTTTTTTTACTTAAGACCTTAAGACAAAGTCTTAAATAGTTGAGGTTGCCCTAGCGCTCACTCTGAGGATGACTTTGAACTCCGAATTCTCATGCCTCCTCTTCCTAAAATGCTGGGACTACAGGCGTGCACCAGTCTCAAAACTTTAGTTCTCTAAATTACTTAAACACTCAGCCACCAACAGAAAGTGGCAGAAACATAGTTTACTCTACGCTATAATTTATGATCTGGATTTGTTTATTTATGCCTAGGACAGCAGCCGGACTTGCAGCAAGAGCTGAGCAATGTTTCGGCACTCGGCTGCAGTTCCTTGAACGATTGCTGGGGCGCTCTTCCTCTGATGTCTGGGCGTTCGTGTGTTCTGTGATCTTTTGCGGCGTCTTCTTGGTTGATGTCTCCAGAGCGGCGGCGGCGGCGGCGGCGGCGCCCGTTCCTGAACTGAGTTATTCCGGAGGCCCCGGGCTCTGGCCGCTTTCTCCCGCCGGTCGGTCGTGCGGATCCCTCGCTTCCTTCGGCCTCTGCCCGTCTCCCGTCCGTGGTTCGTTGCGCCCGCTGGCCTTCGGGCCGAGCCCTCACCCGTCTCTCAGGTAGGCCCGGGAGGAGCCTGGGAGGCCCGGGCCGGCATCCTTCCGCTTCGGGCAGGAGGAGACCTTGGCGCCGGCCGGTGGGCGAGCGCGCGGGCCGCTGGGCCGCTCAGCGTGAAGGGGGTTGCGCCCGGGGGCGCGGCCGGAGGGCGGCCCGGAACTCAGTAAGAAGCCGGAAGGAGGGAGAGATGCTGAGGCTGCCGGCAGGGTTGTGTAGAGAGGGGATGTTGGGTCCTGGACGGCTGTCGTCACCCCTAGATTGTGGGAGCGTGGCTCTCTTGGACCCTATTCCCTCTCTCCTTTTCCCCAACTCAGGGCCCGGATGTCGTGCCTCAGTTGCTCTGGGCACCCCCACTGAGTCCAGTCTCCGAGGGCCCTTTTGAGTCGCTGGAGGCTTGTGAAACAAGGCCCTCTGGCTTGTTGGAATGAAATGTCACGTTCCAGCCTTTTTGGGGTAGGGAAACTGAGGCTGAGGTGTGGGTCGTGACTTTTCTTTATAATCCCGACAGAGCATTAAATGCATTCTAAGTTTCTTTTTGTCCTTCTTTTTCTTTTCTTTCTCCCATTTTAACTAGTCACTTTTTACATACAGTGATTTCTCATTTGATCGCTTGGAACTCCTCTTTCTTAGAAACATATGTTTTGTCACCGGAGGCTTCAGAAGTTAAGGAAACAAGTTATTTTTTTGTTTCTGGATTTGTTTTTTCAAAGTTTGTATCATTTTAGCAGAAGTAGCAAAGATAATTTTGTTCGCTTCCATTTTCCTTCTGATTGATACCGATCCATCTTCGGCCCTCTTTGGAACTCTTTCTGCTAAGGTGTTAAGTCTTAGTGCATGGTGGAAAATGGTTAAGACTTTGAATTCAGGTTCCTGTCTTGTCAAGGTCTTTTCTAGGAGGTATCCAAAGGGAATCTAAAGAGTCTCTTTTGAAACAGTTTTTGTTTTTGCTTTTCATATTTGGTTAGGGTTTAGTCACTTTATATTCAGGAGTTCAAGTCTGTGTGTAGAAATTATTCAAACATAATTAAATTGAAGATGAAACTTCTGTGAATTTCATTATGTTTCTCTTTTCTTTCTCAGCTTGGAAACATTAAGGTCTAAGTGTGTTTGTTAATTTCATTTTCATTGGATCAAGTGTCATGATCCTAATCTGTCATTCTTTGTTGAAATAAAAAGAAAGGTTTGGAGATCATTCTAGGTTGGATAAGTTTCCACAGTATGTAGAATTCGAAGGACAATGACTTCATGGGAGTACAGATTGTGAAAGTCTGTTTCTACACAATTTTGGATGCTTTTTATAAATTTTAGGGGAATGATAATAGACTTTTATTGTTTCTTTAAGTTTTTAAAATGTGTGTGTAAGGTCAGTGAGATTTATTATTCTTTTCCTTCTTTTGTAGTGCTGGGAATTTGAGCCCAAGGCCTCATGCATGTGCTCTGCCATGGAGCTACACCCCTAGCCCTGAGATCAGCAAGATTTAAATGAAGGTTATTTATTTATTTATTTTTATTGTGTGTCTGTCTGTCAGTCTGCACATGGGCATGCCATGCCATGCATGTAGATGTCAGAGGACAATTTCCAGGAGTCAGTTCTGTCCTTCCACCGCACGATTCCCAAGTGAATTCCGGTTGTCTGGCTTGACAGAAATCCCCTTTTATCTTCTGAGCCATTTCGCTGGTCTCTTTGATCATGAACAACTTCTTAGTTACCAGGATCTTATGCTTTTTATAAGGGATTAGTGAAGAACCACTAGACTATCTTGTGTGTAGACTCTAGATTGGGTAATTAGGCTAAGATTATATATTCTTTGAAACAAACTTTTATGATAGAAAAATGTATACCAAAGCAAAGAATGTAGAGGCAGAAGTAACATTGTCTACTGGACTTGATAGGTCCTGCATGGAATTTATAGTTGTAAGTGGTGTCTTAGTGACTCCAAATGAATGCCAGATAAGAAATGGAGATTGCTATGTGTGTCATGAAGAAAAAGGTTGGAAACATTTCTATGTTTCTCTAAGAAATAATTGGCAGATAAAGAACTCGGTGGTGGGTGAGGTCTCAGGAATTGAGACTCCTAAGCTCCTCTGCTTTTTTCTACAAGTTTTACTTGATTAATTATTGTGTACTTTCTTTGTTTATTGCTACTTTGTTTTTTTTGAGGTAGGGTCTCTTGTATCCCAGGCTAGCCTCAAATTTACTGTGTAGCTGAGGTTGACCTCGAGTTCCTTGATCCTCTCAAGTAGAGATTACCAGTGTGAGCCACAACTTGAAGTTAAATCTTGGGATCAACCTACGTCAGATTGGGCGGTCTCCTGACATTTCAGAAATGTTCACATTATGACTGAATTATTCTATATTTTGGTAAGATGGTTCTTGGGGATAATTAAGAGATGGAGGCTTCAAACAGGTGTGGCTGTACATACTGTAAATTCCAACACTCCGGAGACTGAGGCAAGAGGATTGTGAGTTCTCCTGTAGTCTGGTCTACATACTGAGTTCTAGGTCAGCCTGAGTTACATCCTAAGGCTGTCTCAAGAAACAAACAAAGAAAAACAACAATGAAACACAAAACACAAAAAATGAAAGCCTTTGAATGTTTTCTGGACTGTGGTCTGGACCACAGTTACTGAAATAAACTGCTTATTTTTTACTAAAAGAGCAAAAGCTTATGTTTTTATACTGTGTAGTTTGTAATGTATTTTCAGTGTATGTGAGGGAAATAAGACTTTCATTCTTTTGGTATATTAATGCTGAATCCAAACTTTTATGGACTTCATTTAGTATCATCATGAATGGGACAGCTTAACTCAATAATTTATCTCCTCATCTATCTCACTTTAAAGAAATTAGGAAAAAAAAGTGTTAACAAGTTTTTTTTTTTTTTTAAGATAGGTCTCAGCCTTGATAGAGTTATTTTGGAATAAGACATATTTTTGTCCCGTGGTTTAGCATACCAAAAACAAAACAAAACCAACACAAAATTAAAACAAACTGAAGTGCCTTTAGTCGACATCATCCTTATTTCTTTCTCCAGTTCCTCATCAGCTTAGTGCTTTCAGTTTCTTGTCATGATCTCTGCTTGTCCAGAAGTGTGCCCTACCTTTGGGTAACTTACAGTTTTTTGTTTGTTGTTTTGTGCATTTTGGGGATTGTAACTTATGTTTTTCTTTTTTTAGCCTCTCACTCACAGGTTAATTAGAGCTTTTGAAATTTTTTCCTTTTCTTTTTTGTGATTGAGCTAGTTTAGGATGAGTGGAGGAATTCTTGCTTTCCCATTGTGTATGAGAAAGGCATACATGTTTGGAGTTGGATGCCGCCTCCTTCTTGGGTTTAGATATTACTCCTTTATGGAGTCCTTGTCTAAATCTACAATAGACAATTTTTAGGTGCCTCATTCACCTAGTCCTGAGAGTGTTTCATCTCTTATGCTTGGTTGGCACTCCAGTCACACTTGTGCCTGGCAGGGTAGCTACATTTGCAACAGATTGACTTCTGATGGCTGAAGGCCTTAAAGCCACAGTGGCACAATGTGTGTCTTTTTATGATGACATTCAATGATGTTCCCTTGTCATCTTCCTTCTGCTAATCAGACCAGAGAGACCATGTCTTAGTTAGGTTTCTTTTGCTGTGATAAAACACTATGACCAAACGCAGTTTGGGGAGGAAAGGGATTATTTCACTTTATACTTCCTTATCATAGTCCGTCATTGAAGTAAGTCAAGGCAGGAACTCAAGGCAGGAACCTGGAGGCAGACACTGAAGCTGAAGCCTTGAAAGAATGCTCCTTACCGGCTTTTCTCATGACTTGCCCAGTTTGCTTTCTTATATATCCCAAGATGGTTCTGCCCACTTGGGTTGAGCCCTCTCACTTCAATCATTAGTAAAGAAAAGCCCTACAGGCTTTCCTCCAGACCAGTCTGATGGAGGCATTTTCTCAAAGTTCTTTTTCCCAGATAACTGTAGCTTGTGTTAAGTACACACACACACACACACACACACACACACACACACACACACACACACACACACACACAACCTTAGCAAACACAAACCAGAACTATATTTTTTTCTTTTGAGAAGTTAAGATTAGTGGCTGGGCCGGGCGGTGGTGGCGCACGCCTTTAATCCCAGCACTCGGGAGGCAGAGCCAGGAGGATCTCTGAGTTTGAGGCCAGCCTGGGCTACAGAGTGAGCTCCAGGGAAGGCGCAAAGCTACACAGAGAAACCCTGTCTCGGAAAAACAAAAAAACAAAAAACAAACAAACAAAAAAAGATTAGTGGCTGGGAGATGGTTCATAGGGTAAGCAAGGACCTGAGAGTTTGAATCCTTAGCATTCTTTTTTTTTTTTTTTTTTTTTTTGGAGACAGGGTTTCTTTGTGTAACAGCAGCTCTGGCTGTCCTGGAACTCACTTTGTAGACCAGCCTGGTCTTGAACTCTCTGAGATCTGCCTGCCTCTGCCTCCAGAGTACTGGGATTACAGGTGTGTGCCACCACCAACAGGCTTTCCTTAGCATTCTTCTGTAAAAAGCCAGACAGAGCCAGATGGTGGCAGAGGCAAGTGCATGCACGCCTTTAATCCCAGCACTGGGGAGGCAGAGGCAGGTGGACGTCTGAGTTCGAGGCTAGCCTGGTCTACAGAGTGAGTTCCAGGACAGCCAGGGCTACACAGAGAAACCCTGTCTCAAAAACAAAAACAAAAAACAAAAAAACCCAAAACAAACAAAAAGCCAGACATGGTCTTGTATGCTGGTAACAGTAAGGTTTTATGGGACTCAGTCTTAACTTTTCTTTTTTCTTTTTTTTTTTTTTTTTTTGGTTTTTCGAGACAGGGTTTCTCTGTGTAGCTTTGCGCCTTCCCTGGATCTCGCTCTGTAGACCAGACTGGCCTCGAACTCACAGAGATCTGCCTGCCTCTGCCTCCCGAGTGCTGGGATTAAAGGCGTGCGCCACCACTGCCCGGCTTAACTTTTCTTTTTTTACACAATTTATTAATTTTGTGTGTCTGAGTGTTTTGCCTGTCCGTATGTATGTGTGCCATGTCAGTGCCTGGTGAAATAGGAGTTCAGAAAAAGCTGTTGAGATCCTCTGGAACTAGAGTTAAGGATGGATGTGAGTTACCTGTATATACTGGGAACTAGACTTGGGTCCTTTGCCACGAGCAACAAGTGCTCTTAACTGCTGAGCCATCTCTCCAGCCCTGGACCCAGACAGTTTTAGTAAAGATTTGAAACACTTTGCGGGGACCAAGGCTTCAGGCTATACCAGAGTGCAGTAGTTGACTGTATTGTAATATTTCTGTTTAGTAAAATTATATGTGTGTGAAATTGCTTTAAAAGAAAACAAAAAGGTGGGCGGTGGTGGCACACAGCTTTAATTCCAGCACTGGGGAGACAGAGGCAGGCGGATCTCTGAGGATAGTCAGAGCTACACAGAGAAACCCTGTCTTGAAAAACAGACAGACAGACAGACAGACAGACAAAATTAATAATAATAAAAAGGCCTGGTAAGATAGTAAGGGTAAAGGTACTTCCCGCCAAACCTGATGACCTGAGTTCCATTCCAGGACCCACAGGGAAGAAGGGGAGAATCTGCTTTTGCACGTTGTCTTTTGATTGTCACATGTATGCTGTTGCATGCATGTGTCATGTGTCATTTGTGGTTCCTTTCCCCTTCTGCCAATAAATACATGTGATGATAATAATTGTAATAATAAGCCCTTCAATCATATAAACTTGTCTTTCATTAAAAAAATAAAAATAATTAAAAAAATTGTTCCTTTGTTACTTCTGTGCTATCATGGAGCGGCAATCTTAGATGCCGTTAAGGTTAGTAGTCTTTCTACTTTCATGGAGGATAGAGGTGAGCGAACACAGGCCAGCCCAGGATGAGCTTTCCACTGTGCATGTAGAACATTGGTGGTTCAGTCCTGGAATTCTTGCCTTCCCATTGTGCATGTAGGCAGGCATATGGAACTGCTAGTGAATGGTTTGGAACTGCTAGTGAATGGTTTGGAACTGCTAGTGAATGGTTTGAATGGTGCAGACCTTCTCCTCCTTGCAGTGAGTCTTGGTTTTTGTGTTTGTGGGTAAATGTTAACTACTTCTGACTTGTTCTGTCTCTTCTGCTCTTATAATTGATAAGATACTTCTCTAGATAAACTTTTGTTTTTGCATTTTGAGACATGTATTTTGTAGTCCTTAATGTCCTTGAGTTCCTGATTCTGTTATTTCTACCTTCCAAGTATTGGGATTATAAACATGAGCTAACACACCTGGTCTGTGTAGTGCTGGAGATCAAATCAGGGCTTTGTGCTTGGTAAGCAAGAACTGTCAGCTGAGCTCCATCAAGCTGTTTTTTGGTTGTGACTATGTTTCAACACTTACCTTTCAGATTTGCCTGTTTTCTGGAACTATTTTTTGAAAGCTCATTAGATATATTAGATGAACGATATGTTTATTCCAGTCCAGAGTATAGTTGGCTAGGAATCTGGTAAGGGTTGGAATTTAGGCTGAAACAGTGCAGAGGAAAACAGACATAAAGAGATGAAGGAGTGAGATAGGCAATGTGTTCCTTTCATGGCATCCATAATCTCCCTGAAAGGCTGCAGCCATGACATTGTAATTCCATAAGTTCTTTTCCTGCCATCACATTGAAAATATGCCCCACCCCCTTTTTTTCTGAGATAAGTCTTACTGTGTTGTCCAAGTTGAACTCCAGCTCATGATCCTCCTTCCTCAGCCTCTTAAGTGTTGGGATTACAGGCCTATGTCTGGTTACTCTAGAAATTTTCACTTAAGATTGGTGCATGTACTGTTTGTCTGTTACTGTATGGTGACATTAGTTTTGACATTGGTATTCTTTTTTTTTTTTTTTTTTTTTTTTTTGGTTTTTCGAGACAGGGTTTCTCTGTGTAGCTTTGCGCCTTTCCTGGAACTCGCTTTGGAGATCAGGCTCGCCTCGAACTCACAGAGATCTGCCTGCCTCTGCCTCCCAAGTGCTGGGATTAAAGGCGTGCGCCGCCACCACCGCCCGGCGTGACATTGGTATTCTTGATTATGACTTTAACTTTTTTACTTGTAACTTGAATTTAATTCTCATTTATTAGTTTTTTCCAGTTATATATTCTTTAGAGGTTGAAGTTGGTGAATTTGAGTGCAGAATATTTGCCTTTATGTGCATTTGTACCAGAGAATAAGTTGAAACATGTACCCTTAGGTTAGGGAATAAATGTAGTAGTCTTCTGATATTAAGAGAATTTAGGCCCTTTGTGAATCTATCTAAAATAATGCCCAGTATCTTGTTTGGGTCCTTTCTGCCAAAAAATTAGAAACATTTCCCAAAGATTATTTTATTTACTGTTGCTTATTGAAATTGTGTTTCTCTTTTTAAAACTCACTGAGGAAAATTTACTTTTTGTGATTTTTGTTTATTCTTCTCTGCTGGATAAGGTGTGTGTTCTCCCTAGCTGTAGGGCACGTGCATGCCTGATTTGAGAACCAACTGGAGAATTTCGGTCTGTCTGACCAGGGAAAATCTCTTGCCAATGCCAGGTGTAGTGGTATATGACTATGATACCAGCACTTAGATGGTGAAAGCAAGAGGATCAGGAATTTAAGGTCATTCTTAGATACATAAGCAAGTTCTAGGCCAGCTTAGGCTAGAACTTGCGATTCTGTTCTAACAAAACAAGTATCTTTTCTAAGATTTTTATTGTTTCTCCTTCCCTGAGTCATGGTCTCTTGTGTAGCCCAGAAAAACCTTGAACTTGTGATCCTCCAGCCTCAGCCTCTTGAGTATTGGCTTGTACCACCATGTCCAGCCCAAACTCTCTTAGTATCATGCTTTTACTGCCCTGTAACTAGGTAGCTCAATTATAAATGGCAGAATCACTACTCTTACTAGATCTTAAGGCAAGTTACTTAACTTTCCAGTTTCTTTCCTCTGTTAAAATATACAGTTGTGAAAATTAAATTGTTGTGTAGAGTACTTCAAATAGCTTGTTTTGTGCCAGTGGTTATCATCATCATTAGTACAATCAGTTGAAGATTATGTGTGTTCTTCAAAAGAAGAATAAATAGGCCAGACATGGTGGCACAAGAATTTAATCGGAGCACTTGGAAAGCAGAGGCAGGCAGATCTCTGTGAGTTCCAGGCCAGTGCGGTATATATATTGACTTTCCCGATCCCCAGGGCTACATAGTGAGACCCTGTAAGAAGAAGAGGAGGAGCAGCAGCAGGAGGAGGAGGAGGAAATAATAGTGATTCTTAGTTTGAAGTGTTGGAGCTTTGGGGAAATTTTAACAGGGAATAGGGAGGTACAACTTTGGGTCTGTTGCTTCCTTCCCCCAGCACCCTTCAATTAACCAAAGGACGAGTCTTTACTGGTGAGGGGAGTCTAGAAAGCAACTGTATTAGAAACAGGGTTCCAAATATAATAGGTAACAAATTTTTGTGAGACGTTGTAGCAGAACAGGCCAGGGCTATTTTAGAAATAGAACGTTCCTTTGTAAAACAGGTACAAAACATCTAAGTAAGCATATGAATTTTGCCATTTGAACTAATTCAAGCTGAAGAATTTAGAAGGTGATTAAATGAATGAAAAATATTAGGGGAGAATCAGAGCTACCAAACCAACTCAGATAAACTGGAATAATGAATGTATTTGTTACATAATGATAAGGACTAAGAATCCTATTTTTTTTTTTTTTTTTTTTTTTTGGTTTTTCGAGACAGGGTTTCTCTGTGTAGCTTTGCGCCTTTCCTGGGACTCACTTGGTAGCCCAGGCTGGCCTCGAACTCACAGAGATCCGCCTGGCTCTGCCTCCCAAGTGCTGGGATTAAAGGCGTGCGCCACCACCGCCCGGCAAGAATCCTATTAATAGAGTTAATTTCCTATTACTTTTATCTCTTTATGCTGTTATAAATTGTTGGTTGTTTCAGTCAATTTTAGCTTCATGTTTTCTTAAGTCTGTTTAATAATCCCACTCTGTCATTAAAAAAAAAAACCCTAATGGTTATGATAGAGTGCATTTTTTTTTTTTTTCCTGAGACAGGCTTTCTCTGTGTAGTTTTGATGCCTGTCTTGGATCTCTCTCTGTCGACCAGGCTGGCCTCACAGAGATCTGCCTGCCTCTGCCTCCCACTTCTGGGATTAAAGGCGTGTGCCACCACCGCCTGGTGATAGAGTGTATTTTTTAATTGACTTGGTAAACATATTGAATGTCCACCTGTGTAAGTGGTGAGGCTACCATCATATTGGATTAATAAACTGTGGCTTTTGTTTGTTTCCTTGTTTCTTCAGTATGAAATACTCTTTTCAGAACTCCACTCCCCCCATTACTGGGGATTGAACCCAGGACCTTGCACATGTTAGACAATATTCTACCACCAAGCTCCATCTCCCACTCCTAGAATTATTTCTTGGTTGTAACTCAGTTTCAGCCCTTGCCTTTTCAGACTGGAGTTCATTTAATAAATATTGGTCTTAGAACCAGTGTATATTGAACACTGCCCAATGCCACAGGAAAGGTTCTGTGTCATTGATTCATTCTTTTGCCTTATACTTTTATGATGTAGTTATTCTACTTTTGTTTGAGGTATGGTCATGCTGTGCAGTCTAAGCTGGTCTTATGATCCTCCTGCCTCAGCCTCCTGAGTGCTGGGATTAGAGGCAAGCTGTAGGTACTCTCACTCTCACCATTTTATAGGTGTGGCGATTGGTGGTACAGAGACTTGAAGCAGTTTCCTCTAGTTATCCAGCTAGTTAGCATTGAGGATTTGAGCAGCTTGGTGCCATCATTTCCTGCTCTTGTCCCTCTAGGTTATAGGATTCTTCTCCCCATTTCTCCCACCTCCCCAAGACAGGGTCTTTCTGTGTAGCCCTGGCTGTCCTGGAACTCACTATATAGACCAGGCCTGCTTCTGCCTCCCAAGTGCTGGGACAAAAGGCATGTATCACCAGGCCCAGAATTGGTTGTGGGTTTTTTGTTTTGTTTTTCGAGACAGGGTTTCTCTGTATAGCTTTGCGCCTTTCCTGGAACTCGCTTTGGAGATCAGGCTGGCCTCGAACTCACAGAGATCCGCCTGGCTCTGCCTCCCCGGTGCTGGGATTAAAGGCGTGCGCCGCCGCCGCCGCCGCCGCCGCCGCCGCCGCCCGCCGCCGCCGCCGCCGCCGCCGCCGCCGCCGCCGCCGCCACGCGGCTTTTTTTTTTTTTTTGACATGGGGTCTTGCAGCATGTTGTCTAGCTTGCCCAAACTCCTAGACTCATTCAAGTGGTTTTTTTGGCTTTGGCTTCAGACCACAAGTATATACTACCATGACCTGCTTTTGAATGAATGTCATGACCTAATATATGCTTTTAAAACATGCTGGCTTCCATGTGAAGAGTGGTTTGGAAAGAAAGAAATGGGGGAAGCATAGTTGGGAAGTAATTTAGTAGTCAAGGCAAAAAGCTAATGATAGTTTAGATTGGGCTGTAGGCAGTAAATAGACAGATTCAGTACGCATTTTAAAATCAGGACAAACAAGACCTAATGGATGTGTGGGAGGAGGGAGGTGTCAAGTATGAGCCCAGGTTTCTACTGTGAGCATCTGGGTAGATGAAGGTGCCACTTTTCACATGGAAACAGGAGGAAGAGAAGTTTTTGATGACTTGAGGAGTGGAATGAAGACTTTTGTTTAGTCACACCGAACATGAGATGCTGGTGAAGCACACATGGAGACTTTGAGTGAGCAGTCTTTGGGCTGACACAGAAAGTGGTGCTGGAGGTAAATCTGCATGGAATTGGTATGTGGAGGATATTTATAACCCAGGAAATGGATGAGCTCTTCTAGAGAAAAGAATAGAGTAGGGTGAGGGAGCTCAGGACTGAGTCCTAAGGGATCTAAGGAAACCTAAGAGTTGTTACTGTCAAAGCAGAGAACAGCGCATTTCAAGAAAGACCATCAGCTGTATTTTGTTGGGTTTAGCAGCACAGCTCATATAGTATAGTAAGAACAATGGAGGAGGGCTCAGGGTCAGGAGCCAGATGGAAGGGGGTTAAAGGAGTGGGGAGATGGCCTTCACGTTGTGATTGTAGCCAGTCTCCCCACAAAAAGCAGTGCTGCTTTCATTTGTTTGTTCTTTGTCTTTGGTAGCTTGCTAGAAGGTTGTAAAAGAGAAGAGGGCTAGGGTAGGAGGATCTTCTGTCATGGTTTGAGAAATGATTCTCATGAGCTTTAAACGTTGGCCTCGGAGGGGAATGGTTTTTCTAGTCTATGTACTTTAAACCTTTGCTGTCTTTGACCTTTCTTTTTTCATCTTCCTGCCCAATGTGTCTTGAACCTTTCGGTTGGTTCTTATCTTTATTTTTTCCCCTACTGCTTTTGTTTCTTTCCCTTCTTTGTCTCTCTTTACTCTCTGTCTTTGTCTCTTTTGAGAGTTTCACTGTATCTCCTGAGATTGCCCTGCCTCCTGAGTGCTGACTGCAGACTTTGCCGTTGGTCCGGGCTTCTAGTTCTCCTAATACTCTATTTTCTTTCTTTCTTTCTTTCTTTCTTTCTTTCTTTCTTTCTTTCCTTCCTTCCTTCCTTCCTTCCTTCCTTCCTTCCTTCCTTCCTTCCTCCCTCCCTCCCTCCCTCCCTCCCTCCCTCCCTTCCTTCCTTCCTTTGAGACAGGGTCTTGGTATGTAGCTAAGGCTGCCCTCAGATTTGCTCTAATCCTTTTGCTCAGCCTCTAAATTCTGAGATTAGGGGTACACTAGGTACACACCACTAGGAATTTTTTTTTCTTTTCTTGGGTTTTCAAGACAGGGTTTCTCTTTGTAGCCTCGACTGTCTTAGAACTAGCTCTGTAGACCAGACTGGCTTTGAACTCACAGAGATTCATCTGCCTCCGCCTCCTGACTGCTGGGATTAAAGGTGTGCGCCACCACTGACCCTCTTCTTTTCCTCCTCCTCCTTCTTTTAATTCTTTTTGAGATAGAGTTTCACGTAGCCTAGGCTGGTTTCAAACTCAATACATAGCTGAGGATGACTTGGAATTTCTGATTCTCTTGCCTCTACCTCCCAAGTGCTGAGGTTATGGGTGTGCACTATCATTCTGGATTATTCTGGATATTTCATATAAATGGTATGTAATATGTAACTTCTATGTTTGGCTTCTTTGACTTAGCGTAATGTTTTGGAGGCTTATTTAGCCATATCAGTACTTTATTCTTTTTAATGGCTGAGTAATAATATTTCATTGTATACGTATCATGATTGATCCATTTACCCCTTTATGAGCAGTTGAACTTTTTTACCTTTATTTATTTTTGTGTAAATAGTGTTGCTGTGAATGTGCATGATATATTCTTAGTTATTTAGGTATATGCCTAGGAGTCTTATGGCATTGTATTAGTCATGTTTTTTTGTTAAAGATTCTTGCTGAATGTAATGATGCATGCTTATAATCCCAGTACTTGGGAGACTAAGGCAGGAGGATTACCATGAATTTAATGCTGGCCTGTGCTATAGCAAATACCAGCCATACTAGGGCTATATAGCAAGCTCTATCTCAAAACAAAAACAAAACACTTTTTCCCAAGCCGGGCATGGTTGCGTATGCCTGTAGTCTAGGACTCAGGAGATGGAGGTAGGATTGCTACAAGTTGGAGGCCAACCTAGGCAACAAAAGGAGACCTTGTCTTAAAATACAAAATGATCCACACACACCCCCCTCCAGCTGAGGACTGAACCCAGGGCCTTGCACTTGCTAGGCAAGCGCTCTACCACTGAGCTAAATCCCCAACCCCACAAAATGATTCTTTTTTAAAAAAATATCTTTATTTTATATGTGTGGGTATCTTGCCTGTATGTATGTCTGTGTACCGCATGTGTGCCTGGTACCCACAGTTGGCAGAAGAAGGTATTGGATAGGTTGTGAGCTACCTTGTGGTTGCTGGGAATTGAACTCAGGTCCTCTGGAAGAGTAGACAGTACTCTTAACTACTAAGCCATCTCCCCTCTACTCCCCCCAGACAAGGTTTCTCTGTAACACCCCTTACTGCCCTGGAACTCACTCTGTAAACCAGACTGGCCTTGAATTCACAGAGATCCTCCTACCTCTGCCTCCCAAGTGCTGGGATTAAAGGTGTGAGCCATTACCGCCCTGCCCAAAATGATTCTTCTTAAATCAGAGGTCAAAATGAACATCTGTAGCTTCCAAAGAGTATGTGATTTGAGAGTTGTTGGGTGGACCAAAATTGGGACTTCAAATTAATCTAAATTTTTAAAAAACTCTAGACAGAGTCTCATGTAGCCCAGACTGGCCTTGGATTCTCTGTATAGAGGATGACTTTGAATCTTCTTGCTACCACTCCCATCACAACTAGGTTCTCTTGCATATGTTGCTTTTTGAGGAACTAGGTTCTTCTAGCAATCTGGTTTTAACTATTTGCATTTTACTGATGGGATAATTGAAGCACAGCATCTGTGTGGTTTTAACTTCCTGTCATCCTTAGAGTCAGTCAGTGATAGAATTAAGAATTTAAGACTCTTAATCATGTTCTTTGTCTCAGGTGACCTATATAAAGTCATTTTCCATTTACATGAAGCTGTATGAAATGAACTTCCTATATTTTATAATCTCTTGAAGGGATGTCATTCAAGTGATAGTAAGCAGATGTTCTCTTTTCACAGAGAACATGACAAGAGGGAATATATTTTAATTGGCGACAGAAGGAATATGGATTGCATGTTAGAACTTCCTGACAACAGGATACTGGACAGTCGCCAAGGGTGATTGTGAAATATCGTCCCTAAAGATTTAATAACCACCTTTTTGGGATGATGTAGGTACAGATTTGTTTAGAAATGAGGGAGATGATGAAGATGGCATTCTGAGATCCCTAGTAACCTCAGGACAGAACTGCTTGATAGTTAACCAAAACAATATCTTCACTATTTTTTTAATTTAATTTTTTTGTTATTATTATTAATTGATTTATTTTTGGTTTTTCGAGACAGGGTTTCTCTGTGTAGTCCTGGCTGTCCTGGAACTCACTCAGAAGACCAGGCTGACCTTGAACTCACAGAGATTGCCTGCCTCTGCCTCCTGAGTCCTTGGATGAAAGGTGTACACCACTACTGCCTGGCATCTTTAATGTATATATTTTCTGCAGTTTT
Source organism: Peromyscus californicus insignis (assembly GCF_007827085.1). Taxonomy (NCBI): domain Eukaryota; kingdom Metazoa; phylum Chordata; class Mammalia; order Rodentia; family Cricetidae; genus Peromyscus; species Peromyscus californicus. The sequence goes on from NW_026294595.1 coordinate 67,535,250, forward strand.
TTTTTTTTTTTTTTTTTTAATGTTTTTTGAGACAGGTTTCTCTGTGAGGCTTGGCTGTCCTGGAACTTGCTGTGTAGACCAGACTGGCTTTGATTTACAGAGAATCTCCTGCCTTTGCCTCCCTAATGCTGAGATTAAAGGTGTGTACCACCACTGCCTGGCTTCTCTTGAAGAAATAATCAATAGAGAATGCATGAATTGGAGCTGTGGAGATGGCTCTGTTGGTGAAGTAATTGCTGTACATGCATAAGGACCCGAGTTCAGATTCTCAGTTCTCATGTAGAAGCTAGATGTGGTGGCTTGTACCTGTAATCTCAGTTCTGGGGTGGGTTAGGGAGTGGGGAGACTGGAGGATCCCTGGAGCTTGCTGGCCATCCAGTGAAGTCAAACTGGGGTACCACAGGTTCTGTGAGAGACCTTGTCTCAAAAACTAAAATGAAGAAGGTTTAGAGCAATGGCTCAGTGCTTAAGAGCACTTACTGCTCTTGCAGAGGACCTCAGTTTGGTTCCCAGCACCTACATTCAGCTCACAGTCACTTGTATCTCCAGTTCTAGGGTATTTGATGCCCTCTTCTGACCTCCTTGGGCACAGGCATACATGTTGTGCACACACATACAGGTAAAACATTCATACACATAAAATAAACAAATATTTAAAAAGCCAGAATGAAGAGCTGTTAGGAAGACGCCTGATGTTGGCCTCCACATGTACATGCGCCCTCCTCACACACACTCAAGAGGAGGTGAATTGAGCTGGGGTGGTTGGGCATGTCTGTAGTACAAATAGTTTGGAGATAGAGGCAGGAAGATCAGGAATTAAAGGCCAGTCTTGCCTACATGGTGTGTTGGTGGCTAGCCTGGGCTATATGAGACCCTGTATTTCAAAAAAAAAAGAAAGAAAAAAATAAAAGAAAAGAAGAAAAGAGAGAGTATATAAGTCAGTTGGTCAAGTCCAGGGAAATACAGTATTGGTGTTCTGAATCTGTTCTCCCATATCCTTGATGAACTGTGAACATTCATTCTTGTCCTAAAAATTTTTCTTTTTTTGCTGGGCGGTGGTGGCATACGCCTTTAATCCCAGCACCCGGGAGGCAGAGCCAGGTGGATCTCTGTGAGTTGGAGGCAGTCTGGTCTACAAAGCAAGATCCAGAACAGGCACCAAAACTACACAGAGAAACCTTGTCTCGAAAAAAAAAATTTTTTTTTCTTTTTATATTTATTTGTTTATTTATTTTATTATGTTTTTTTTTTCCAGAGCTGAGGACCGAACCCAGGGCCTTGCGCTTGCTAGGCAAGTGTTCTACCACTGAGTGAAATCCCCAACCCCCTCTTTTTATATTTATTCACGGGAGGTTATACATGAGTGCCATGATGAACTTGTGGAGGTCAGAGGACAACTTTGAGAAGTCAGTTCTTTCCCATATGGATTCTGAGGTTGGAACATAGGTTATCAGGCTTGGTGTCAGGTGCCTTTGCCCATTGAGCCACCTTGCTAGCTTTTCCTTATTAAAGGAGATTGCTGTATATGAATTATTATTCTTCCAAAACCACAGAGATCAAAGCCACCACCAACAGCTGCCATACAGAGTGTTATTTGGGAGTTTCCTCTATGAAGTGCTGATATAATAAGCTTATTCCTCGGGCTTCCTTGGGATAGAGAATCTCTTTCTTATAAAAATTGCTTGAGGGGTTGGTGAGGTGGCTCAGTTGGTCAAGTGCCTGTTGTGCAAGCATGATGATCTGAGTTTGGGTTTCTTGCACTCATGTAAAAGCAAGGTGCAACTCTGTGTCTGTAACCCCATCTTAGAGGGGCAGAGACACATGGACTATTGAAACTTATTGGCCATCCAGTCAGCTTAATTGAACAGTTCTGTGTTCAGTGAGACACTATTTCAAAAACAAATAAGATAGAGCACAATGGCAGAAGATACCTAGAGTTCCTCTCTGGCATTTGCATGTACATGTGCACACATGTGAACAGCCCCCTACACCCATATAGCTGCACACAAATTAGTTGAGGGCCTGGCAGTGTAGCTTGGTTGATAGAGTGATTCTCTAGCTTTCATGAAGCCTGGGTTTGATCTCTAGGCATTGTGTAAACCAACCAGGTGGCACATACCTATTATCCCAGCACTCTGGAGATGGAGGCAGAGGGATCAGGAGTTCAAAGCCAACCTGGTCTATATGAGACTGTCTGGAAAAAAAAATTATATGGGCCTATAACTATATGTGTAGAAATGGGAATACAGTTATAGACCAAAGTTATTATTTTGAGAAAGGATCTTGAGATAAAGCCCAGGATTGCTTCTAGTTTGTGATCTTCCTGCATCAACCTTCTGAGTTCTGGGATTATCAGTATGTGTCACATTGCCTAGACCTTATATATTTTTCTTCCATGTAGTGCTGGTCACAAATCTATAAAATAGTGGTATCTCTATTGTAAAGAACATGATAAAGTAAAATGTGGTTTCTTGTCAAAAATTAGAACACACGTTTGGTGTGGTGTTGTACACCTTTAATCCTAGCACTCAGGAGGTAGAGGTAGGAAGATGTCTGTGAGTTTGAGGCCAGCCTGGTCTACATAGCAAGTTCCAGGCCAGCCAGATCTATATAGTGAGACCCTGTCTTCAGAACAAAACAAATCTCAGACCACAACTGGTTAGTGGTGGAGCTGCAATGGAGAAGCAAAGCTTCTGTCTCAAACCAGTGCTTTCTAGACCATTTCTGGGACATCCAAGAATTAGGAAGAATTTTGGTTCTCTCATGCTGTTTAACCTCTGGTATAAAAGCTTCATTTGGAAAAAGGACTTCGCTTCTCCAACCAAATATTGAAAAGATTGTGAAATAACACAACCACTAAGCTAAATTTCACCCTAAAGAGTGAAAAGATGTCTGGATTATGTTCAAGTTTGAGGTGACTTGAAGCCATAGCCACAGGTCTGTCCTCAGGTAACAAACTCTTGTAGCAAAAGAGCATGAACACTGATTTTGAATTCTAAAATTCTAGTCTAGCTCCTGAGTATGGGAATACTTTTCTAAACACAGAGGCCACAGATGGACTGTGGAGGACAGCATCTACCTTTTGTGTGTGTGTGTGTGTTTTGAGATGGTGTTTCTCTGTGTAGCCCTGGCCATTTGGAACTCACTCTGTAGTCTAGACTGGCCTTGAACTCGGAGATCTGCCTGCTGAGACTAAAGGTGTGCGCCACTACTGCCTGGCCCAACAGCACCCACATTTCAAGAGTGGTTGTAGAGATCTGAAATAATATAGAGGGCTCCTAGGTCAGAGCAACCCCCACCCCAAGATAACAGCTGTTAGAAAAATGTTGGTGATGTTCTAATGGCAATTTTTACTTTTTTACTTCATCTTATTTTACTTATTTATTTTAAACATTAATTACATTTATTTATATGTGTGTATGAATGTAGGTCAGGACTCACAAGCCACAAGACATGAGTTGAAGTCTGAGGCCAACTTTCTGGGGTCACATCTTTCCTTCCACCATGTCAGTTTCAGGGATCAAACTTGAGTCATTAGGCTTGGTGACAGAGTACCTTTACCAGCTGAGCTGTCTCACTAGCTCTATTATTTATTTTTATGCACTCCCCGATTCAGTGTGGACACCCACAAAGATGGGAAGTGCAGAGATTATTTTCTTTTGCATCCTAGTGCATTTTACATTAATGTATTTTGTGTGTGTGTGTGTGTGTGTGTGTGTGTGTGTGTGTGTGTGTGTGTGTGGTTTGTCCGTGGTGCATGTGTGAAGGTCAGAGCACGACTTTCTGCACTGGGTTCTTTCCTTCCACTGTGTGTTCTGGGGATCAGGCTCAGGTTGTCAGGTCTCTATAGAAATACTTTTGAGTTATCTCGCCAGCTATTAATAACTTTGTGTGTGTGTGTGAGAGAGAGAGAGAGACAAGATCTCATTATGTAGTCTTGGATGGTCTGGAGCTTTCTTTGTAGACCAGGTTGACCTTGAACTCACAGAGATTCACCTGCTTCTGCCTCCTGAGTGCTGGGATTAAAGATGTGTTCCACCACACCTGGCACTTAATGGCAATTTTAAAAAGATTATTAATATTTTCCTCTCCAATGCTTAAAAGCTTCTTCAAGCTTCTGCCATATCTAGAATAGGCAGTTTAAGTTGGGCAGAGGCATATGCCTAAAATCTCAGTACTTAAAAGCTGAAGTAATAGTAATGTACAAGTTCTAACCTAATCTAGCCTGGCCTAAATAGTAAATAAAACCCTGCCCCAAATAAATAAATAAGCTGGGCGGTGGTGGCACATGCCTTTGATTCCAGCACTAGGAGGCAGAAGAAGACTGATGTATATGAGTTCAAGGCCAGCCTGGTCTACAGAGCGAGTTCCAGGGCAACCAAGGCTATACAGAGAAACCCTGTCTCAAAAAAAAAAACAAACAAAAAACAAAAAAACAAACCAAAATAAACACATAAATAAAGAAAGACAGTTTTGCTTTTTTTTTTTTTAACCTTCCATATGTAACCCATAGTATATGCTTAGCGTGTTTTTGATGAAGTTAGTCTTTAAACTGCTATGTGCTCTGGGAGGTAGCTCAGTGGTAGAATGCTTGTGTAAACACACATCTGGTTTTAATCTCTAGCATTACAAAAACAAATGACTGGCAAAACAAAAAATAAACTAAAACAGAAAAACAGAAGCCCAAAGTTGCTGTGATTGTTTATTCATGAGAACACTTGATGTTGATGAAATGAGAAAACTTGAATGTTATTCTCCTTATTATTGGACTTAAAGAAGCCCCAGTGCAAAGGAACCCCATATAAAGAGTTAGAAGGGCTTAGTTTGTGTTTCACAGCTGAACACATGTAACAATGGGTGATTTTGTGAGTGCCCAAGTCCCACACAACTCTTACACATCCATGATTTGACCAATCGTGCTCAAGAATTTCCATGCCAGACGACCCAGAATGACAGCATTGTTTTGGAGAAGGAACTTTGTGCTGACATGAGCCTGCAGGCTTGTTCATCTAATAGAGGTTGTCAAGTTCAGTGTTTCATATAGGATTTTGGGGATCAAGGAGGGAAATGTGTAGTCTTACAGAATTGAAACTGCTTATAGAATTGAAACCAGGCCAGTTAGAAGGAAGCTAATATGAGAGATTTGTCTTTTTGCTCTGTGGAGAGTAGCAGGAATCTTCAAACCACAGACTTTGTACTTCTTTAAGGGAAGTTGCTATTGTTCAGTATGGCAGTTAAAAGTTTCAGTGTACATAGCTGTGGTCTCTTCTCTAGACTGAAAACTCTTCGTTTTCAATTCTTTGTTTCCTGTCACCTGCAGTAGTGTTTTCTTACGTAGTGATGTAGTCCTCCAAAATTATGATAAAAGAAAGTAAGTTCAGTCAATGCCAGCATATATCTGTCTCTCTCTATAAGCCTATGTATATATAAGCTTACGCTGAACAATCTTTACTAAAATCTGTTGACATGTGATCAAATGGAAACAAGGCCTGAGAAAGGAAGAAAACTGATCTTGCAGCTTTGAACTTCAACTTGAATATTCATTGGCTGTTTGATCATAGGCAAGTGATTTCACATTGAGCCTATAAATTAGGAATGGTTTGGGAGGATATTTACAGAGATGGAGTATATAAAGCACCAATTTTTCTTTTTTAATTATTAAGACAGGGACTCACTAAGTAGCCCTGGCTAGCCTAGAATTCTTTATGTAGATCAGGCTGGCCTGGAACTCAAAAGAGATCCCCTGCCTCTGTCTCATGAGTGCTGGGAATCAAAAGTGCTGAGATTGAAGGCCTCCACCACTGTGCCCAACACATTCTATTTATTTGTTTGTTTATTTATTTATTTAGTTTGTTGAGGCAGGGTTTCACTATGTAGCCTTGGCTATCATTAGAACTCACTATTAGACCAGGCTGGCCTTGAATTCATAGAGAATCACTTGTGCTGTGGAATAATCCTCTTGTACACTGTAAAGATTTGTCCCTCGAATTAGTTTAATAAAGCACTGATTGGCCAGTAGCCAAGCAGGAAGTATAGGTGGGGCAACCAAACTAAGAATGCTGGGAAGGAGGAGGGCAGAGTCAAGAGTGACTAGCCAGACGGAGAGGGAGCAGTTAACGTGCCCTGCTAATAAAAGTACCACCACATGGCAGAGCGTAAATAAGGAATATGGGTTAACTTAAAAATGTAAGAGCTAGTTAGTAATAAGCCAAGCATTTACAGATAATAGTAAGTCTCTGTATTACCAGAAGCAGCCACTGGGATGGGGAGCGGGCCATCAGGACAAGAAACATCCGATTACACACTTGCTCTGTCTTCTGAGTGTCGGAATTAAAGGTGTGAGACACTATGCCCAGTATGGTGGGGTTTTTTTGGTTTTTTAATTTTTATTATTTGACATCAATGGATATTTTTCCTGCATGTATGTCTGTACACCACATGTGTGTCATGCCCAGACAGGACAGAAGAGGGCATTAGATCTCCTGGAACTAGTTACAAACTATTGTGAGTTGCCACATAGGTGCCAGGAATTGAACCCGGGTTCTTTGGAAGAACAACCATTAAGCCATCTCTTCAGTCCATTGTTTGCTTTTTTTGAGACAGGATCACACTGTAATTCAGGATGGTCTGGAACTCTGTGTATCCCACGTTGGTCTTGATCTTGCAGTAATCCTCCCTCCTTTTGTTTCTTTGTTTCTTGAGTGCTAAAATTGTTTTGTTTCTTTTCTCTTCTCTTTTCTTTTCCCTTCTCTTCTTTTCTTTCTTTCTTTCTTTTTTTTTTTTTTTGAGACAGAGTCTTTCGATGTAGTCTTGACTGCTCTGAAGGCTGGCCTTGGATTCAGAGAGATCCTCTTGCCTCTGTCTCCTGAGGGTTGAGATTAAAGATCTGTGCCATCATGCCCCAATATATCTGTAGTTTTTATTTTCTTAAATTGTATATCCTGGCTGGATGGTGGTGGTGCACACCTTTGAGACAGGCATCCGGGAGGCAGAGGCAGGTGAATCTCTTGATTTAGATGTCACAGTATTTGTTGAATCATTTACTTATTGAAGGATTTCTGTTTTTTTCCTCCCAGTTTTGGGGCTATTATGAATAAAACAGCTGTGAATATTTTTTAATGTGTGTGTACATGTTCATGTGTGTGCATGTGTGTGTGTGCATGTATGTCTCCTGTGAGATTGGCATTGTCTCAGTCACTCTCCACCTTAGTTTTTGAGACAGGATCCCTCACTAACTGATTCAGCTAGATTGGCTGGCCAGCAAGTCCAAGGTTTTCTTTTGTGTTCAAGTTTTTGTATGAATATAACTTAGCTTTTTATTTCTTTGCAATAAATGTCCAGAAATGCAATTGTTGGGTTATATGGTATATATATATTTTTAATTAAAGAAATAAAGGCAGAAGAAATAAAGTGTCTGTTGAGGGTACTCACATCCTTTCTTGATATGTACAACTTAAAACAGTTTTTTTTTTTTGAGACTGTTTTTTGTAGCTCAGGCTGCCCTCACTATGTAGCTGGCAATAACTTTGAAAACCCAGTCCTGCCTCCACCTCCTGAGTGCTGGGATTACAGATGCCTGCTCCACATTTGCTTGACATGGTTTTCACAGCATCACAGTGGTGCTGGTAATATACTGTTGCTTAGACTTTGTCTTGCTGATCCTATGATTTGTGTATTATTACAAATGTTAATTAACTTCCATACCTCACTAGTAATGGTTAGCTTCTCCAAGGTTAATTTCTTTATATATAGGTGGGGGAGGCATGGGTGTCAAGTAATTTGCTTAAGGTTATACAGTGGATCACTGTGTTCTGAGTCATATTCAGACACTGTCCCTGTCTCCATCTCCTGAGACAGCTTTTTGAGCCAGGGTCTCATACAGTCCAGGCCGACCTTAAACTTGGTTAAGTTACAAAGGATGACTTGAGCTTTTGATCCATTTGTGTCCTTCCAAAATTACAGGGATATAGTACTATAGCTGGTTTTATGAGGCGCTGGCAGACATTTTTCAAACTGTTCCCCAGCCTATTTTTGATTTTGTTTTTGAGACATGATGCTATCCAGGCTGACCTCAAATTCCAGCAATCCTCCTGCCTCAACTTCAGTGTTGGGATTAGAGGTGAGAGCTACCAGATCTTGTTTTCTTAACTTCTCTCTAAGTCACATCCTTCCCTCCTTCCCTCCCTCCATCCATTCTTTCTTTCCTTCCTTCCTTCCTTCCTTTCTTCCTTCCTTCCTTCCTTCCTTCCTCCCTCCCTCCCTCCTTCCTTCCTTCCTTTCTTTCTTTCATTTATTTATTTTTTGAGACAGGGTTTCTCTGTGTATCCTTGGCTGTCCTGGAACTCATTCTGTAGACCAGGCTGGCCTTGAACTCACAGAGATCCCCCCCACTCTTTTTTTGAGATGAGATCTTGTTTTGTAGCCCTGGCTGGCCTTGCATTTCTGGGCTATCCTCTTGTCTCTACCTTTCTGGGTGCTGGGATTAAAGGTGTGTGCCACCATGTCTGGCTAAGGCTCAGTTTTCTTATCTGTGAAATAAAAATAATAATAGTAACCATCTTAATAGTATTGTGAAAAATAAATGTGTTTGAAAAGCACTGAGTACTACCTAATGTACGGCAAATATTTAGTCAATTTTAGCGTGAAGTAATGTTTTAAATATATATTCTATTCTATAACTATCAGTTGGCAGATAATTAGGTAGATACTGGGATTTTTTGCTAGTATATATAGAATGCTTTTTTTTTTTTTTTTTTTTTTTGGTTTTTCGAGACAGGGTTTCTCTGTGTAGCTTTGGAGCCTGTCCTGGAACTCACTCTGTAGCCCAGGCTGGCCTCAAATTCACAGAGATCCACCTGCTTCTGCCTCCCGAGTGCTGGGATTAAAGGCGTGCACCACCACTGCCCGGCCAGAATGCTTTTATATTATTATTTTGTGTGAATGTATGTGTATGCATGTGTATACATATTATATAGACATCCATATGGAGGCCAGAAGTTTGCCTTAGGTATTGTTCCAACCACCATGCTTTTTTTAAGACAGGATCTCTCACTGGCTTGGGCTTGCTGATTAAGCTAGGCAGGCTGCTCAGCAGATCCCAGAGATCCAGCTATCTCCTCCTTCTCAGCACTGGGATTCCAAGCATATGCTTCCATGCCTTGCCTTTTTGCGTGTGTTCTGAGGATGGGACCTTTGGCCTCATGCTTTCAAGGCTTGGGACTGAACTAACTTCCCAGACTCATATTGATCTATTTCTGAAGTAAGGATACTTTAGTTTTTGTTTTAAAATGTTTTTTATTCTAAAAATATTTTTGGTTTGTGGTACTGGATAGTGGACCTCAGACCTAGCACATACTGACAAGCACTCTACCAAGTCTACCACAGAACTATATTCCCTACTCAGGATGCTTTCTTTGAAGGCTGTTTCAAATTTAGTTGTATATAAAAGTCTCTTCTGTATTATTCATGCCTTCTCAGGCTCACATTTATAGAAAAATAGGAAATCTTCCTAAACTGTTATTTCTTCCTTTAGTATTGCACACCCCATAGTAAGGCTGAGATTCATCAGTAAATAGCTTCACTATTCACTTGAGACTTAAGCCACAAGCCTAGAAATCGATTTTTAAAAATCTTCCTGCGTCAAGCCACATGAGAGTATTAGTCACCATCACTGCACTTTTTTAGGACTATTTATTTATTTATTTATTTATTCATTCATTTATTTATTTATGTATTTATGTATTTATTTATTTATTTATTTATTTATTTATTTATTTATTTATTTATTTATTTATTTATTTATTTATTTCAAGACAGGGTTTCTCTGTGTAGCCCTGGACCAGGCTGGCCTCAAACTCAGAGATCCTCCTGCCTCTGCCTCCTGAGTGCTATGATTAAAAGCATGTGCCACCACCTCCTGGCTCTAGGACTCACTCTTAATTTCTTTAGTTATTTTCATTTTATTACTTTTAATTATGTGTATGTGCATATGAGTGAGGTGTCTGTGGAAGCCAGAGACTGCAGATTCCCTTGCAGCTGGAGTTACAGATGGAACAGTCATGCTGGGAACTAAACTCACCTCTGCAGCATTTGCTCTTAACTAGTGAACCATCTCTCCAGTAATGTTTTTTGCTTTTTTGAGACAGTGTTTTGTATTGCCTAGGGTGGTCTTGAACTCCTGATCCTTCTACCACTCCCTCCTCCTGAGTGCTAGTATTACAGGTGTTTGCCATCATGCTCAGCTCCTTAACTGTCTCTTCAGAACATTTTCTGAATTTATCTGTTTATCATGTCCTACATTCTTTCTGTCTTTGTCCCAATTTCCATTGTCTTGTTATTTCTTGGCTAAAATCCTCTAATAGTAAGTTATTACACTTAATAAAATCCAAATCTTGGAAAGGTATTCTAGTACCCACCTGTCTATTTCTCTCTCTTGTCAACTGTGCTTTAATCACACTGTGACTGGCCCTTAGAAATGCTAAGCTTAACTGTTAAGGACAGTTGGCACTTGCTCTTTCTTCTTCCTTATATTCGTCTATCTATCTTTTTATGCTTTTACTTAAAGATGCCCATCTAAATTCAGTTGTCGTCTCAGGCCTCCTCCAGCTACCCTATATTGAGAGCTATGAGTGACCCCCTTTCCCATTTTCCCATATATTTTCTTCCTAGAATGTACTTGAAAGTGTTAGTACTTAGTTCTGTCAGTTGTTACATAGCTTTTTTTTTTTATTTTTTCTTCGAGACAGGGTTTCTCTGTAGCTTTGGAGCCTGTCCTGGACTAGCTCTGTAGACCAGGCTGGCCTCGAACTCACAGAGATCTGCCTGCCTGTGCCTCCTGAGTGCTGGGATTAAAGGTGTGCGCCACCACCGCCCTGCTGTCACATAGCTTCTTAAAGACAGCAATGGTTTTCTTCCTGTTGTATCTTCGGTGCCTAGAACTGTACTGAGTACATAGTCTGTTCAGTAAATACGCATTGGCTACTGGCTTTTGCAATCTTCCCTCTCCTTGAGTAATCTTTTATTACATTTATTTATTTATTTTGAGTTCATGTGTGTATGTGTGTGGGCAGAAGTCAGAGGACAATTTGTGGAGTCAGTTCTCTTCTACCATGTGGTTCTGAGGGTCAAACTCAGGTCATCAGGCTTGACAGCAAGTGCCTTTACCCATTGAACCATCTTGCCTGCCCCAAGTATTCTTAATTTGGAATGTTGGGCAAGAAGAATTCTCCTTCCAGTCGGAGCTAAAAATGACTAGGTTCTTAAATGCAATGCCTTATTTTGCCTGGCTGAGAAATTGATTGGCAAGGTAGAGGAGCATTTGGTTCTTTTAGCCTAAGAACTCTATATTTTGACTTCTTTTCCTGAAGTCTTAAGGGAAATTTTTTCTTTCCCTATTCTGTGCAGCCAAGAACCTGACCTGGGCTGACACTAAGATTGAAGAACACTGAACTCAGTATCCACTGAGCCAAGGTTTGGAAGTCTACTTCTGATACTGTCTGAAGGCTAAGGCTGAATTCAAATCTTGCTCTGCCTCTTGACTCACCTGATGAACCTAGATGAATTTCTTAACTTTTTCCCAGCTTTGCTTTTCTGACCTATCTGTTTAGTAACCCCATCTGTTCTGGGGCTGGTGAGGATTCCTGGGTTAATGTTGTCAAAGCTTTTCACAATGCTCCAGGGGTTTCTAAGAATTGTGTGGTACCCCAAGGAGAGTTGCACTTTTCCATGAGTGGAAAAAAGATGATAAAAAGAGGTGATCTTTCATGATTTGCAGTGGACTGTTCTTCATCCTGCTGATGGTGATGGATACAGGGTGTGTTGCTACTGAAGACATTAGGACTGTCCAAGGCAGCTGTTTCAGGCCCTATGTCCTTGTTGTTATTCTTCCATCAAAAGCTAAGTTTTTCCCTCTTTGTTTGCAGATAGGAAAATCCCTTGCCATTTTGTGTGTGTATGTGTGTGTGTGTGTGTGTGTGTGTGTATTTAAGGATAGATTTTTTGTTCTCATTCTTCTTCTTCTTCCTTCTTCTCCTCCTCCTCCTCCTCCTCCTTCATTTTTCTGAGGTAAGTGGGAGCAAGGAAAATCGTCACTCTCCAATTTGGATCTTACGGCATTCTATTTCCAGTTTTGAGCACACTTTGTTTTAAACGCAAGCTTTCCTGTGTTTCAGAATTAGGAGCCATCAGTGTGAGTTACTTTAAGGAGAAGCTTTAGTAAGCACAACCTGAGTCAAATGACAGTGTAGTTTGTATCTGCAGAGAATTTGTCAGATTGTTAGACCACTTGTAATATAACCCTGACTGAACTTAGATATAAAACACATTGGGGGAGGGTTGGATAAGAGAACAAAAAAAGAGGTTGTACATTCTTTGGCTCTTGGATTTGGTTAGCAACCTTTGTATTAGGTGCTCCTCTTTTTCCTTTTCTCCCCTTCCTCCCTCCTGTTGTCTTTCCCTCCTCTCCCCTTCTTCCTTTTCCTTCTTTCCTTCCTTAGCAATGCTGGGGATCTAACCCAGCTTTGGGCATGATAGACAAGTGCATTGCCACTGAGCTGTATCCCCAGTTTTTATCCCTCCTACCCTCTTTGAGACAAATGTAGTTTCGGAGCTTAAGCTAGCCTTAAATTTAGAATTCTTCTGCCTCAGATTCATGAGTGGTGGGGTTATAGGTGTGGACCACCATACTTGGTTTGTGCCAAGTTTACCCTTCTCAACCTCCTGGGATGGAGCTCTGGGCTGTGCACATGCTATGAAATCACTCTACCGTGACCTGCTACTCAAGCACGACTGTTAGGTCTTTGTTGTTGTTGTTGTTGTTTGAGACATGGTCTTACTTTATAGTTCTAGAGCTCCCTGTGTTGACCAGAGTAGCCTTGAATTTACAGAGATCTACCAACCTGACTCTCCTCCCCAAGTGATGGAATTAAGATGTGCTCCAGTACACCTGGCTTTGTGCCAGGTTCTTTTTTTAATTTATTTTGTTTTTTGTTTTTCAAGACAGGGTTTCTCTGTGTAACCCTAACTGTCCCAAAACTCACTCTGTAGACCAGGCTGGCCTCTGCCTCCTGAGTGCTGGGATTAAAGGCCGCCACTGCCTGGCTAGTGCCAGGTCTTGATTCAGTATTAGCCCCTGCTCTCTTTAGTTTTAGACCAGTTGTATTAGATTGGTGTAATTCAGTGTAAATGGTATTCTGTATGCAGTAAAGATTCAGGCTCTAGCAGCAATTTATTTCTGTGCTTTTGGCTTTTTGTTTGTTTTGTTGATTTTCCTTTTTTTTTTTTTTTTAAGATTTATTTATTTATTATGTATACAGCATGTATGTCTGCAGGCCAGAAGAGGGCACCAGATCTCATTACAGATGGTTGTGAGCCACCATGTGGTTGCTGGGAATTGAACTCAGGACCTCTGGAAGAGCAGTCAGTGCTCTTAACCTCTGAGCCATCTCTCCAGCCCCCGTTTTTTTTTTTTGTTTTGTTTTGTTTTGTTTTGTTTTTTTGGTTTCTCTGTTTAGTTTGTTGCCTGTCCTGGAACTCACTCTGTAGGCCAGGCTGGCCTTGAACTCACAGAGATCTGCCTGGCTCTGCCTCCCGAGTGCTGGGATTAAAGGCGTGCGCCACCACCGCCCGGCTAATTTTAAAAAAAAAAAAAAGACTGGAATTAGTGGTGCCTTTAATCCCAGCACTTGGGAAGGCCTAGGGAGGTGGATCTCTGTGAGTTAGAGGACTACATAGTGACTTCTAGAGCCAGAGTTACACAGTGAGAGCCAGTCTTAAAGTTAAAAAAATGGTTTATTATGTTTATTTATGGGGGCATGGGTATGTGCCATGGCACACATGTGGCGGTCAGAAGATAACTTTCAGGAGTTGGTTCTCTCCTTCCACCATTTGTCCTGAGGGTTGAGCTGAGGTCGTCAGGCTTGGCAGCAATACTTTTACCTGCTGAGCCATCTTGTCAGCCCTCTCAGTTTTCTTTCTTAAAGATTTTTTTTCCTTTTTTTTAAATTTTTGTATTTTTTTGTTTTTTTTGAGACAGGGTTTCTCTGTGTAGCTTTGCGCCTTTCCTGAAACTTGCTTTGGAGACCAGGCTGGCCTCGAACTCGCAGAGATCCGCCTGCCTCTGCCTCCCAAGAGCTGGGATTAAAGGCGCACGCCACCACCGCCCGGCGATTTTTTTTTTTTTTCTAAATTTGTGTGTGTGTGTGTGTGTGTGTGTTATGTGCACATAAGTGCAGGTGCTCATGGAGGCCAAAGGAGTCCAATTACTTAGAGCTGGAATTAGAGATGGTTGTGTGCTCCCTCATGTGGGTGCTGGGAACCAATTTGGACTCTCTGCAAGACCAGTACTCGTTCTTCACCGTTGAGCCATCTCTCTAGCCCTCTTTTGTTGGTTGGTTGGTTGGTTGGTTGGTTGGTTTAATGGCAAGGTCTCACTATACAGTCTATGCTGGCCTCAGACTGGGGCACCAGTCCTCCTTCCTCAGTCTCCTGAGGTAGTATTACAGGTGTTTGCCACCACACCTGGTTAAAGTTCCTCTTCCTCTCTATCTTTCATCTGAGGCTGGCCTTGAACTCTATTCCAGATTAGCCTCAAACTCACAGCCATTCTCATGCCACAACCTTCAAAGTTCAGGGATTGCAAATGTGCTACCACACTTGACTCAAGAATGAATCTTAACAAGGCACTATTATCTGATAGAAAGAGGAACTAAATTTGTGCTAGTTCTGTTTACTTTAATGTATGTTCATATTTTTAGGAAAATTTCCTTTTAGAGTTTTAGCAGACAATAGGCTTTCTGTAGAAAACCCTTGCTATTTGTTAGCACTGGATGTGAGGTAGGTAGTGTTCAGTTATCTTTTTACTCTATAGATTGTCCTCAAAATATATGGCTTAAAATAACAATGATATATTATTTCTCAAAATGCAGTGGGTTACAGGTTGAGCAGGGCTCATCTGGTCTAGACAGTTCTCTGTCCTTTTGGTGTCATTTGATAGTCATTACATCTGATATCTGGCTGGTGGTTGGGCTTGACCATGGTGTCCAAGAGGATTTCCTGCTTTTTTTTTCCCCAGCCCTTTGAGAGTCATCTTCTCTTCCTCTTCATATAGGATCCTTTATGTTTCTTTTTTGTGTGCTGAGATTATAGACCCATGAATGATGGGCATAGAACAGCTCAGTGGTAGACTTCCTGGGAAGAGATGGGGTACAGTAAGGAATTGTTGGTGACTGTCATTGAAGAGAACCTTTCACAGGCAGAAAAAATGAGGATAGTTGTAGAGAATCTTTGAGTCCATGTGGTGCTGGGGGATCAGCAGCACCATTTGTCTGTCATATTGATGAGAAGGGGATGGGATAAGAGTATATATAAAGCTTTACTTTTTTCTTCTTCTCAGGTGTATTTACACCATTTGTGGTTGACAAAGATCTGTACTGATTTGACAGTTTGCTCAATGATAGTCTGTTGACACTACACACACATATACACACATATAATTTTGGAGATTTATTATAGCAAGCTTTCTCAAATATAGTCAGATGTTCCTTTGTGGGATCACCAGCTCCCCAATGAGGACTTAATAGTAATTATGAAAACTTGGCCTTTAACTTAGGCTTGTTTCCTACTAGCTCTTATAACTTAAATTAACCCATATTTTTTAATCTGTATTCTGCCACTTGGCTCGTTACCTCATCTCTGTACTGCATGTCCTGCTTTCCCTGTGTCCTGCTGGCGAATAGGCCTTTCTTCTTCCCAGAGTTCTTTCTGCCCAGAAGTCCTGCCTATTCTCTCCTGCCTAGCTATTGGCCATTCAGCTCTTTATTACACCAATCACAGCAGTACATTTTCATACAGTGTACAAATATCGCACATTTCCCACCTAAATATCTAAATAAAAGGAAAGGTTTTAACTCTAATACAATAAAACTATATACAATAAGAACAGTTATCAAGTAAGAATTACATTACAATGTCCAGGCCATTTGTATTTAGCAAATTTGGAGAAATTACTCTATCATCTAGCCTATCTTAATGAGATCAGGTTTTTTGTTTTTTTGAGACAGGGTTTCTCTGTGTAGCTTTGTGCCTTTCCTGGAACTCACTCTATAGCCCAGGTTGGCCTTGAACTCACAGAGATCCACCTGGCTCTGCCTCCCAAGTGCTGGGATTAAAGGTGTGCATCACCACCACTGGCGAGATCAGGGTTTTATACCTAAATTATCACCCTAAAAATATCTTTTTAGACCTTAAAACATCTTCTTAGATAAACAACTTAAGCTTTTTTTTTTTCTTCAAGACAGGGTTTCTCTATGAAGCTTTGGAGCCTGTCCTGGTATTTGCTCTGTAGACCAGGCTGGCCTCAAACACACAGAGATCCGCCTGCCTCTGCCTCCCAAGTTCTGGGATTTAAGGTGTGTGCCACCACCACCCTGCCAACTTAAGCTTTTATGTTTCTCAATCTTATAAACTTTACATCTCTTTTGTATATTTCTTTTCTGAATTTGGTAACAAGGAAAAACTGTAGCTATAACAATCTAGACTTAACCCCATCAAAGATCCAAGGAAGATACCTAAGTAAGCAGGAAGTGCAAAGCAAGCAACTTCCAAACTTATAAGAAAGAATAGAAACAGCTGGCTGCCTGGACAGTCACAGGTTCCTCTGCAATGTTGGGGCATTCATCTTTGGCTTAAAGGCCTAGAATATCTGACAGAATTTTTAGTAAAACAGAAATTTTGAAGGACTGTCCTACCTTGTCTTGGCAAAGTTTGGCAGTTGCCTTTTGTGTCCTACTTGTCCAGTTTGGATAGTAACTGTCAGCAATGGAGGCAAGGGCAGTTTCTTGCCCAGTGGTTAACATTTGCAAAAAAGCAAATTCCATATGGAGGTTCTTTGATTCCTATCATCCTTTTTTGAAGTAGATTGGGCTGCCAGAGGCAGACATGTCTCACTGTCACTATGTTATTAAAACATCTTAAATGCCATATTTTGTAGGCCTCTAAAGTGTTTGAAGATCACCTATTTATCTAAAATATATCTGTTTAACCTTGAAAACATACCTAACATGACTACAAGTTTGATTGTTAGATGACTAACTACTAACCTGTATTTTTTAATTATCCTAAATAGTTTGTAATAATAACTTTCAAGAACTAGAAAGTTACATTATTTTTAAATGAGCTGTATAGGTACAATACCTTAAATGAGTCGAAACATACACGCAGTATAACAAAATAACCTTAAATTTGTATTAATATACAAAAATCCATACCAGTGTAAAATATTTGAGATTAGTAGTTGTTTTAAAAGTAGATTTAATAATCTACCCTTTTATTGTAGCACGAATCTTAAAAGGTCTTATTAATAAAATCAAACCTGAAGCTAGGTATTAGGGTGAATGCTGGAAGATCAGAGAAGCAGAACAAGTCACAGCTTCCTCACCTTGCCAATTCCTCAGGTGATCCTGTTTCCTCAGACTGGATGCCTCTCAACTGAACTGTGCTGCTCAAAAGCCTAAAAGCTTAACGAGCTAGTTCCTGGTTTTCACGCCTTATATACCTTTCTGCTTTCTGCCATCACTACCTGGGATTAAAGGCGTGAGTCACCATGCCTGGCTGTTTCCAGTGTGACTTTAAACTCACAGAGATCCAGCTGGATCTCTGCCTCCGGAATGCTAGGATTAAAGGCCTGTGTGCCACCATTTTCTGGACTCTATATCTAGTGGCTGTTCTGTTCTCTGACCCCAGGTAAGTTTATTAGGATGCACAATATTTTGGGGAACACAATATCACATTTCCCCTTTTTTGTCTAAAATTAAAAAAGCTTATAACTAATACACGAAAAACTATATCCAATAAGTACAATAACTATATACAATATATACAAGCAATAAATACTTAAACAATGTCTAGTCCATTTGCATTTGACAAATTCAGACCAAAAAATCCATTATATATATTAACAATGTCCAGTCCAGTAACACTTGATAAACTCAGACAAAAAATTTTCATTACTTATCCTATGTAAAACAAGTAGTTCCTTTTGAAAAGTAGATTCAATAATCTTCCTTTTTATCTTATCGTATCCATATTCTCTCTTTTTTCTTTTCATAATAGATTCAATAATCTACCTTTTGTCATTTTTTTTATATCTTCCCCTTTTTCTTTTTAGAGTAGATTCAATGATCTATCCATTTATCCTATTATTTCTTTGTCTCTTTTCTCAGAGTAGATTTAATGACCTACCTAATATCTATATTCTCTTTTTTCTTTTTTTTAAAACAAAAACTCTGAATCTGATCTCCTTGTTCAGCTTTTTTCCTGACCATTAATAATTAACAACTTGTAACCAACCATCATAAACAATGACAATATCTATAAGTCATTAAACAACCAAAAAACCATCATCCACCCCACCTCTTGGGAATGTGGGCATCATTTTCTTAAAATTACTTCCTGCTTTCTAGGGGCGAAGACATCTTTAGGGAATCCTGAAAAGAAAATTTTTGGGTTAATTGTCAAGTCGTGTATCATTTGTCCAGTCCCTGCATAATGAGAAAGTGCAGGGCTTGTTTCAAGTCCTTTTTCAAGTAATCTGTCAGGCTGGATCATCTCAGCTAGCCATCTCAAAATTGTCCTGAGTAGTTTGTAGTCCAAAGTGGATCTTTCCATGGTGTTAATCAGATTAATGGCTCTATCATAGTCCATGTGGAATCGTCATTGTGGTCTCCTGTCATCTTTTTGAGATTTCAAAGTCGCTGTTAGGTGTGGTCATAGTTCCCTGTAGACTTTTTTTTTTTTTGTGCCTCTTCTGTGGTTTGGAGCAATCACAGTCTGATAAATGTCTGTCTCTCGGAACCATGAACTTTTTTCCCTAGAAGAGAACATCTTCACAGCAATTTCTCCCCACCATTTGTCTTGCCAAACTTTTCCAAACTGACCTTTGCTGATGCTTTCTTGTAACATGATGGTCCTGGTAATTCTCTGAACAAGCAGTAGTAAACCTTTCATCCCAGGTAGCAGCATCACCGCAGTCACCAACACGATGAGAAGCAGCCAGCAATTTGGAGCAGCAGCCGCTGCCTCCATGGTCCCACCGCCAATGTTCGTGGCTCGGCTCCGGCCAAAGTTTCTCCTTAGCAAGCCTCCTAGGCTGGCCTCAAACTTGGGATCTTCCTGCCTCTCCCTCCTTCAGCAAATCCTACCAGCGTGCTCCACTACAACCGACTGAGGGTAACTTGGGTCTGAGATGGGGCCCACAAGGCCACAAGCAAGCGGCTTTTTGGTGAATTTGTACCACAAATGTTGGGTGCCAGATGTAGCACGAACCTTAAAAGTTTATCTTATCATTCTTACACTATATCACCCCCTTTTTACTTCAGAAAGAGATAATCTCCTTTACTCAGCTTTCTCCCTGACCATGACCAGAAACAACTTGCAACCAAACCCCTAAACAATGACAAACATCCATAACCCATTGAATGACCAAAAATCACCCACCCCACCTCTTGGGAATGTGGGCAACTTGTTCTCTAGACTGCTTTCTGTTGTCTAGGGGCAATGGCATCTTTAGGGGACCCTGAGAAAATTGGGACAATGATCAAGTCTCTGCCCCTTCTCTACCCTCACCCATCCCCCAGTGCTGGGAATACCAGTGTATACTGCCATGCACTTTTAAAAATGGGTACTGGGAGGCTCTAACTCAGGTCCTTAAAGCTTGCATGGCAGGCACTTTGCCAACTGAGCCACTTACCCAGCCCCATGTTTTCTTGACCTCTGAGGAAATGAACACTAAAAATATAAAGCATACAGATTTGCAGTTGATAAAGCATAAAATAAGTGAAACATGGTTAGTGTCATATATAGTGTTAAGCTAGCACATGAACTTAGAAACAGTTGTAGGTGACTTTGTCTTCATGTGGTAATTCAATGTGTAGACTTCGGTGTCAGACTTCCTGGGTTCATTTTTTTTTTTTTTTTTAATGGCTTCTCTGTGTAGCCTTGGCTGTCCTGGGACTTGCTCTGTAGACCAGGACTGTTTTTTTTTTATTTTATTTTTTTTATTTTTCCAGAGCTGAGGACCGAACCCAGGGCCTTGTGCTTGCTAGGCAAGCGCTCTACCACTGAGCTTAAATCCCCAGCCTGTTTTTTTTTTTGTTTTTTTTTTAAAAAGACAGTTACTCATCAGCTTTTCTGGGTTCAAATTCTGAATCTTCCACTCTGGGAGTGGTTCTTTGCATCTCATGTTTGGGTGGGGCTATGGGGGTTACTAAGAAGTTCCTTTGTGAAGTACATGCTTCTAATTGAAGCATCTGAGACAGAGAGCCAGGAGGATTATAACTTGAAGGCCAACCTGAGCTACACAGTGAGCAAAAACTGTTATGCAAAGTGCTAAGATCAGAGCCTGGCACTATAAAAATGTTAGATCTTATTTTAACTATTATCTCATAATTTTAATTTGTCAAAAAAAAAAGACAGTGATAAAATGTTTAATCTGAAATTGTTTTGAGCATACCGCAGTGGATCCTTTTTTGTTTGTTTGGTTTTTTGTTTTGGTTTTTTCAAGACAGGGTTTCTCTATGTAGTTTTGGTGCCTGTCCTGGATCTTGCCCTGTAGACCAGGCTGGCCTCGAACTCACAGAGATCCACCTGGCTCTGCCTTCCGAGTGCTGGGATTAAAGGCGTGCACCACCACCACCCGGCGTGGATATTTTTTTGTAGAATTTTATTTGTTCATTTATTTAATGCTTGAGGATCATTTAAAAATGATGTGTATGAGGGTTTTTTCTTTTTCTTTTCTGAGGGTTTTTGTCTATCTGTATGTATGTGTACCACACTCCTCATGCCTGGTGCCTATGGCAGTCAGAAGGGGCTATTGGATCCCCTGGAATTAGAATCACACATGGTTGTGAGCTTCCATGTGGGTGCTGGGAACTGAACCTGGTCCTCTGGAAGAATAGCCATCTTTCCAGCCCTTTGAAGACTGTTCATTAGTTTGATATCCCCTCAACTCCAACCAGGAACTTGATGTGGAGACTGGGCTGGTCTCAGATGAACAGAAATCTGCTCACCGCTGTCTCCTGAGTGAGTGCTGAGATTAGATAGGTGCCACCACACTCAGCAGAATTTTTGCATTCCTACACTGGGAGTTAAATTTAGGCCATCTGGGTGAATCCAAGGAACCTAATAGCTAGACCATGTGGGAGACATTAACTGGGAAGATCAGCTGTAAACCCCAGCAGCTTTCAAGAGGAGGCAAATGGAGAAGAAGTCATGCTTTTTGAGATAGAGTCCAGGAAAGCTGGCCAGGAGAGGGCTGTAAGGAGCTGTACTGGGGGAGGAGTCTTTAGAGAAAATGTGAGAATATCCAGAGTTTCAGGGCAAGTCTGCTAACAATTTTGCATCTGCATATGTGTGTACATGATCCCTCCCTACACACATACTCACACAAATAAATAAAGTAAATAAAAAATCTTAAAAAAGGCAGGAGGAGGCCGGGCGGTGGTGGCGCATGCCTGTAATCCCAGCACTCGGGAGGCAGAGCCAGGCGGATCTCTGTGAGTTCGAGGCCAGCCCGGGCTACCAAGTGAGTTCCAGGAAAAGGCACAAAGCTACACAGAGAAACCCTGTCTCGAAAAACCAAAAAAAAAAAAAAAAAAAAAAAAAAAAAAAAAAGGCAGGAGGAGTTACATTTTTTTTGAATTAGAACTCAGAGAAGCCAGTTTGTTTTTTTTGAAACAGGGTCTCACTCTAGGTCTGGCTGTCCTTGAACTCACTATATAGACAAGGCAGGCCTCAAACTCAGAGATCCACCTGCCTCTGCCCTTGAAATACTGAATCAAAGTTATATGCCTGGCTGTGTTGTTTATTTGTTCGTTTTGTTTTTATTTGTTTGTTTTGTCTTACTCTGTAGCCCAGGCTGGCTCACTGTGTAGCCAGGCCATCCTCTAGCTTGTGATCTCTCTCCTTTGTGCTAGGATGACAGATATGAGACATCATACCTAGCTTAGAATTTTTTTAAAATTTATTTTGCTTTATAGGACCTTATGATCTAAAATTATTTTGTTACATACATTAAGATTTATGCTTTATTCTTCATTACAGAATGGGGCTGTTGCTCTACCGAAAACATTAGAAGTATGTATTAGTGAACAGTTTTTACATGGTAAATCCTGATGTATTTACAATACAAATTCCATAATGTATACTACTGCTAATAGTTAAATTTTTATGAATGAGGAAACTAAGGTACAGTTTATGAATGAGGAAACAGGGAGGTTAAGTAATTTTATTCTGAGAGATCAGGAAACTTTTGTATGCTAAGAAAATGATGGGGTAGGGTGTGGTACACATTCATACTTGAACACTGGTAAAACTGAGGCTAGAGGATTGCAAATCAAACTAGCCTGGCTGCACAGGAAATAAATGATGGAGAAATGGAGTTGGACTAGTTTTTCTGAGACAGGGTGTCATGAGGCACAGGCTGATCTCAACTTCATTGTTGTAGCTGAAGATGACCTTAAACTCCTGATTCTTCTGATCTTACTTCCCAAGTACCCTAGAAATTCTCTGTGTAACAGCTCTGGCTGTTCTGAATTCTTTGTAAACCAGGCTGGCCTCTGCCTCCCAACTGCTGGGATTGAAGGGCTGCTCCCCACCCCTTTTTTTCCCCAGTGCTGACTTCTTGCGCAGGAAAAGTTTAATAACATTGAGCTAAGCACACCCCCACCTCTAGAACTGGGATTTAATCAACTTCTGTGGTTGTGGGTGGGTGGGTGGGTGGATCGATCGGTCGGTCGGTCGATCTGTCTGTCTGTCTGTCTGTCTATCTACCTATCTATCTATCTATCATCTCTGTCTGTTTATCTGGTTATACTGTACTGTCCCTATCTTAGGAATTACGACTAAAAAACATTACATATAACTTCTCCATCTAGATTCAATCACAGTTAGTACTTTGTTACATCCTAGAATATCTTCTAGTAGTCAACACAGAGTAGAAACACAGTTCATGATAATAATTTTCCTGCTTCTGGGTAAGTTTGCCTTCAGAATTTGCTACTTGTTTACTTGTTTATAGTTTTGATTTATAGTGTTTCCCAAAATTCCCCTCCTCCCCTAAATTTAGTCTAGTGTAAGAGACTGGCAGAGCTGTATGGAGATGGGTATGGTTACTAGGGGTTTGGTGCTTGCTTCTTAGAGTCTGGTTCTATACAGTGTCGTTTTGAATTGTCCTAGAGTGTTCCTTATAGTAAGGTCCTGTTGATGAGAACAAAGCTTCCAATTATAGAAAAACGTGTGTGTAGAAACTCCACCCACATGGTGTTTCTGTAAAGCACTAGGCCACTTTTAGGCCTCTAATTAAAGACTTGACATTTTGTAGTTAATTTTCCAGTTGTTGGGAGAACTTTAGTTATGCAAGTGATCTTAGGTTTATTTAAAGAATTTTTTAAATTTATCTTTCTTTTGATGGTACTGGACATCAACTCACGGCTTTATGAATGTCTACATAGTTACTGTACTGCTGAGCTATATAACCAGCTCAAGATTTAAAATGAAATTTATGATTATTTTATTATTATTATTTGTATGTTATCTCTGTGAGTATATGCTGTGTGTGCGTGTACACACCAGTGGAGGCCAGAAGATATCAGAGTACCTAGAGCAGTGATTCTCAACCTATAAGTCTCGATCCTTTGGGGGGTGTTGAACAACCCATTTACAAGGGTCGCCTAAAGACCATGGAAAACACAGAATTTTACATTACAGTTCATGATAGTAGCAAAATTAGAGTTTTGAGGTAGCAACAAAAATAATTTTATGGTTGGAGAGGTCATCACAACATGAGGAATTGTATTAAAGGGTCCTGTCATTAGGAAGGTTGAGAACCACTGCCCTACAGTTTGAATTATAGGCAGTTGTAGGTGCTGGTAACTGAACATAGATTCTCTGAAGGAGCAGGAAGTGCTCTTAACTTTGGAGTCATCTCTCTCTATCCATACTTCCCCATTTTCCTTTTTTTTTCACTATTTCTTTTTTTTTAAAGATCTGATCTTCTTTAGTCTTAAGGGCTTTCAGTCCATCAGCCTCTGTCTCTTGAGTTCTAGAATTACAGATGTTTGCCATCCATCATGCCTGCCTCTAGCATTTTTTTGTTTTTCGAGACAGGGTTTCTCTGTATAGCCCTGGCTGTCCTGGAACTCACTCTGTAGACCAGGCTGGCCTCAAACTCAGAGATTCAACTGCCTCTGCCTCCCGAGTGCCGGAATTATAGGCGTGTGCCACCACTGCCCAGCTAGCTCTAGAGGTTTTAATTACTTATATTAAAAAATTTTATGTGAATGAATTTTTTGTCTTTATATATGTCTGTGCATCTTGTGTGTACAGCCTGAGGATGTCAGAAAAAGACATTGAATCCCCTGGAACTGGAGTTGCAGATAGTTGTGAGCTGCCATGTAGGTGCTAGTAATTGAACCCAGGTCCTCTGGAAGAGCAGCTGGTACTCTTAAGCACTGAACCATCTCTCCATCCTAGATTTATAATTTTTACTACATTTATGTTAAAATGTATTTTATGCATTGTGCATATGCTTGGACATGTGAGTACTATAGCACATATGTGAAGTTCAGAGGACAGCTTTTGTGAGTTGGTTCTCTCTACTATGCTAGTCCTAGGGATGAACTCGGGTTGTCAGACTTGGCAGGAGTACCACTATCTGCTGAGCCATCTCACCAGCCCCAGGGTACTGATTATTATTTTTTTCCCAAAAGTTAAATCTTAGATTAAAACCTATATATTACTGAATATGTGCCAGTATTTCATGGCTGATTTTATTCTTAGATTTTTTTGTCTTCGTGTACACATTCAAGTGACAGATACATAACAGTTAAATAAATGAGGAAATTGAACTCTGTTAACAGCTAAGCAGGTGGCTGGGGATGCATGCAGCTCAGTTGGTAGAGAGTTTGCTTAACGTGCATGAAACTCTTCCCTAGGTTTAACTCCTAGCACTGAAAACTGGGTATGCTGGTACACTGGGGAGGTGGAGGCAGGAAGATCAGAAGTTTAAGATCACTCTTAAACTTCTACATAGGGAGCTGGGGGGAGGTTTTTGCAAATGACTGAAGATATCTTAATTTTCTGAATCACAGTCCCCAAATGCTGTAAGACAAGATCAACTTGTCAGATGGCTCAGCAGTTAAGAGGACTTAACTACTCTAGCATATGGCTTGATCGTAGTTCTGAGTACCTGTGTGCTCACAGGAGGACCCATAACCTCCTGCTTCAGCTCCAAGCAAACTCTACCTCCAGATGATTTGATGATCCGATGTTCTCTCCTGGACTCCACTGGTAAACGCGTTTACTTGTGTGCACGATCCTGCACACGCACACAGACATAATTTAAAATAAATTTTTTTAATTTAATTTTTTCTTTCTTTTTTCTTTTTTTAAAGACAGGGTCCCTTTTGAGACAGGGTATAGCCCTGGTTGGCCTGGAACCACCAGCCTCTGCCTCCCACATTCTGGTATTAAAGGGATGCACTACCACACCTGGCTAATAAATCTTACTTTTAAAGAAAGGTGTGTGTGTGTCTAAATTATTAGTTAGGTTGTAGATCGAGTTATTGAGTTGTTAAGTTGTTGCTTCTGGTGTTTGTTTTGTTTTGCTGCTTTGAATTGAACCTGGTTCTTTTAGCATGCTAAGCACATAGTCTCTATATTATGTTATGCTACTAATTTCAATTCTGTTTGCCTCATTTTAGGGATGTGGAGATAGCCCCAGTTGCATTTAATTATTTTGGCCACAGAGCCTTTTTTTTTTTTTTTTTTTTGAGACAGGGCTTCTCTGTGTAGCCCTGGCTGTCCTAGAACAATTTTAAGTTATTCTGTAGACTACTTAGGCTGGCCTGGAACTCACAGAATTCACCTTCTTCTACCTCCTAAGTGCTGGGATTAAAGGCAGGCGCCACCACAGCCTGACTACTACACATTTATTTGATCCCTGAGTACATTTTGCTTTGTTGTTTGCTAACTGCCTTTGAAAAGTTTCTTAGAAATTTGCTACTTTGAGGAATTGTGGCACCTGTGGGTTTAGTTGGCCTTATTGTTTAGTGAGGGGAACCATAGTGAACTCAGGAGGATTTGCTAATACTGACAACCGTAACAGCAGTGAAATGTAACACTTCCCCAGCTCTTTACTTAACTGGAGCCTTACAGCAGTCTTATAAAGAAGAGAAGGAGAACCCAAAGGAGTTGAGTGATTTATCCAAAGTCTTTTTTTCCCTGTGTCGGGTGGGCGGTTGGTTGGTTGATTGGTTGGTTTGAAAGAGTCTCAAGGAGTAGCTCTGGCTGCCTTGAAATTAGGTATTCTGTTTTGTTTTGTTTTTGAAACAGGGTTTCTCTGAGTAGCCCTGGCTATCCTGGAACTCTCTGTGTGGAACAGGCTGGCCTGGAACTCACAGAGATCCACCTGTCTCTGCCTCCTGAGAGCTAAAATTAAAGGCTTGCACCACCACCGATCAGCACCTAGAATCTTAACTAGAAGGTAGAAGAAAATCGTTGGCATTGACGATCAAATTGCAAGAAGGACCTGTAACTTTTAGTTTCTGGTGAGTTGTGTCATACTTTAGATGACTTTGTGTAGAGTAGTTAAATATAATTACATAGTAGATATCAGATCTGTGAAGGTGATTCCCCTCACTTTATCTTTTTGGAGTGATTAGTTTTATTAGATAAATGGGGTGGAATCTTGGCATTGATTTTGTATAGATATCTTTTTCATGTCCTTTTTCTTCTACTTGTATATGGCTTTTTATGATTAAGTACTTATTTGGGGGACTTCACAATGGCATCAGAGACTGTTCTAAGCTTCCTGTGTCTATGGAACTTGCCTCTTCTTCCTTTTTAAAAACAGGAATGAAAAGCACCTGACTGACACTTCTCCTTAGCCACAGGCCTATCTGACTTTATTTTAATTTGCCTTCTTTTGGTTATATGGGATGCAGCAAAATCTAGCATATGGTTGTTAAGATCATATCAGGAGTGGCCAGGGCATGGTGGGACATGCCACTATCCAAGCACTTGGGAGACAGAGAGGTAGGCTTATTATCTGTGAGTTCAAGGCCAACCTGGTTTGCAAAGTGAGTTCCAGGCCAGCTGGGGCTATACAGTGAGACTCTGCTTCAAACAAAACCAGCAAAAAAAAAAAAAGAAAGAAAAAAAGAAGTAAAAATACCCATTTTCTTTTAAACAATAGTAAATATAAAAGAGAGAGATGCAATTGTTTTGGTGCCTCTAAGTTCTGTCCACCAGTCAGTCAAATTGTTGCTGGTTTGAACTCTTGAGTTTAGGTCCCTGGAAACTGATAGACATGTTTTTGTTTTTGTTTTTTCTGGAGAGGATTTCTTTACATAACTCTAGCTGCCCTGGAACTCACTGTAGAGCAGGCTGACCTTGAACTCAGATCAGCCTGCCTCTGCCACCACTGCCTGGCCTTTTTAGTAATCTTGACGTTGATATTTGTAGGAACTCTTTCTTTTATTGATTCCTGTAGGAACTTAATGTTATATCAGTTTTTTGGATTATACAATATTTGTAACTTGTACTTTGTTTTTCCTTTTGAGGAGGACAGAAAGGCAGATTTTTAATTTTTTTATTATTTTTTAAATTTATTTTTTATTTTGTGTTCATGGATGTTTTGCCTGCATTTATGTCTGTGAAGGTGTCAGATCCCTAGAACTGGAGATACAGACAGTTGTGAACTGACATGTGGGTTCTGGGAATTGAACCTAGGTCTTCTGGAAAGCAGCCAGTGTTCTTAACTGCTGAGCCATCTCTCCAGCACCTTTATTTTATTTTTTTTAAAAATGAGCCTGGACTAGTGAGGTTGCTCAAGGGGTAAAGGTGCTTGCTGCTTAATGACTTAAATTTGGTTCCTGGAACCCACTTGGTGAAAAGAGAAATCTGACTCCTGTAGGTTATCCTGTGACTTGGTGTGTGCTCCCTCTGCCCATACACACACGCACACCACGCAAATAAATGGGACTGCTCCTACTGTTTCTACCATTTGTTGTAAGATTATAAATGACTTAAATGTACTTTATGTTGCATTGTTAGGTGAAAGGATTTTCAAAGTTTTCCTCTGAAGCTTTCTATATTAGGTAGAAGAATTATAGTTTCAGCACAGAGTTAAGGTGAACTAATAGGAACTGTTTTTTCCTGTACCTTCTTGGTTAGTAATAAAAGGTAAGAAATGCTTCAAGTATTTGTTAGTTTGAACAAAGGGAAGCCTGGAGCAGGTTCACACCTAAAATTTTGTTTCTAATCTGAGTTGAACAGGTCACCAAAGAGATCAGCCTAGCTACTCTGGAGGCCTGCAATTCTGTGTTAACATTTTCACTGTGTACATATTTATGTGCTTCTATAGTTGAGGAGAGGCTTGGGTGTGTGTCATGGTGGTACAGTACTTGCCAAGCAAACTCAGGGTCCTGAGTTCAAGCCCCAACACCCAAACACAGCAAAGCAAACAAAACAAAGCACGGTAAGAATTATAGCATGAGAATGAATCAAAGGTTTCTCTGTGTAGTTTTGGTTCCTGTCCTGGATCTCACTCTATAGATCAGACTAGCCTTGAACTCACAGAGATCCGCCTGGCTCTGCCTCCTGAGTGCTGGGATTAAAGGCATGAGCCACCACCGCCTGGCTCTACTGGCTCTACTTTTATTTTAAGACAAGGCCTTGCTCTGGAGCTCAGGATGTCTTGGAACTTGTCATGTAGCCTGGTCTGGCTTCAAAGCCTTGATCATCTTGTCTGACTATATGGGCCTAGGAAATTGGGGCTTGCCTTGCTCTAGATTCTTTCTGACCTTATCCATTTTAATACTCCAGAAAGAAAACTCTTTCAGCACAAGCTATAAATATTTTTCCTTATGTCTGTATTTGATGCATCTGGTTGTGTGCTTTTTAGACTGCAGCTTTTTGAGAAATGGAAGGAGAAAGTTATTGTTTGATTCTTACAATAATCAGTTACTTTCTCCTTTGTTTTAGTTTAAAGTCTTTATTTTGTGCTTGTGTATGTGTGGAAGTCAGAGAACAACTTTCTGGGGTTTTTTTCCTTCGACCTTTACAGTGGTTATGGGGGTCAAACTCGTTCTCTGTGACAAGTACCTTTGCCTGCTGAGCCATCTTGCCACCCCCCCCCCCCCCCCCCCCCCCCCACCCCCCCCCCCCCCCCCCCCCCCCCCCCGCTTGGTTTTTCCAGACAGAGTTTCGCTGTGAAATTGTCCTGGAACTCACTCTGTAGACCAGGCTGGTCTGTAGAACTCACAGAGATCCACCTGCCTCTGCCTTCTGAGTGCTGCTATTTAAAGAGTGTGCCACCACTGCCTGGTTCACCTTCCTCTCATTTTATTTTAAGACAAGGCCTTGTTCTGCAGCTAAGGATGCCATAGAATTTGTCATGTAGCCTGGTCTGCCTTCAAAGCCTTGATCATCTTGTCTCAGCCTCACAAGTGCTCTGATTATAGGTTTGTTTAACCATGACCCACTCTGACAGTTATTACTTTTGCAATTTAAAAGGCAAAAAGAAGCCAGGCATAGTGCCTTATGTCTGAAATCCCAGTATTTGAAGGTAGAGACACTTGGAACAGGAGATTAAAGCCAATTTGGTCTATATAAACCTTGTCTTAAAAACTGAAGTAGGGGGCTGGAGAGATGGCTCAGTGGTTAAGAGCACTGGCTGCTCTTCCAGAGGTCCTGAGTTCAATTCCCAGCAACCACATGGTGGCTCATGACCACCTGTAATGAGACCTGGTGCCCTCTTCTGGCCTGTAGGGACACATGTAGGCAGAACACTGTATCCATAATAAACAAATAAATCTTAAAAAAAGAAAAAAAAAAACAAAACCTGAAGTAGAGGGCAGTGGTGGTGCTCGCCTTTAATCCCAGCACTCGGGAGGCAGAGCCTGGTGGATCTCTGTGAGTTCGAGACCAGCCTGGGCTACAGAGTGAGTTATAGGACAGGCTCCAAAGCTACACAGAGAAACCCTGTCTCGAATAACAACAACAACAAAAAAGTTACATTAAGCTGTCACTCAGAAACAACCATTGTATTTTTTAATCTTTCCCCCTCCTTTCTTTCCCTCCTCTCCTCTCTCATTCTTTCTTTTCAGTGCTAAAGATAAAACCAAGGGCTTTAGAAATGCTAGGCTACCATTCTGCTACTGAACTACACAACAGCCCTTACCACAGTTCTTCTGTATAATTTTTTGTCTAAGTCACTGTGCCCTGACTTTCCAAAGTATTTTAAGATATTACTGATTTTTTTTTATAGTGCTAGAAATTGAATACAGGGTCTCACGCTAAACAGGAGCTCTATCACTGAGCTATACTCCAGCCTAGTTATTTATGTTTATTATATATATGTGGTATATGTATGTGTATATGTTCATGTTTGTCTTAGTCTCTGTTCTATTGCTGTGAAGAGACACATGACCAAGACAACCCATAAAAGAAAGCATTCAGTTGGGGGCTTGCTACATCTGATTTACAACACAAGGCAGAGAGAGAGAGAGAGAGAGAGAGAGAGAGAGAGAGAGAGAGAGAGAAAACGAGTGCACATGCACCTGGGCCTAGAATTGACTTTTGAAAACTCAGTGCTCACTACCAGTGACACATCCTTCTTCAACAAGGCTATACCTAATTCTTCCCAAAATAGTTCTACTGACTAGGGACCATGCATTCAAATATATGAGCCTGTGGGGCCCACTCATTCAAACCAGGGGTAGATGCTAGGCATTGTTTTCAGTTGCTCTCCACCTTATTTTTTGATACAGGGCCTCTCATTGAATCTGGAGCTCACTGATTTTACTAGGCCAACAGATTCCAGGAATCTACTTGTCTCCACTTCCCAGTGCTAGGATACAGGCAGTATACTGCTGTGCTTGGCTTTTTACCTGGACTCTGGGGATCTGAACTAAATGCTTGGGCAGCAAGCCCTTTACCCACTGAGCCATCTCCCTAGCTGTTTATTTTTTGTTGTGCTGGGAGCCCAGGGTCTGTACCACTGGCCATACCCATAACCCCACATTTTGTTTTTAAGTAGAGTTTTTAGGCATTTTTATTAAGAGCACAGTTTTTTTTCTGCCTTATAAAAGAATATGAATGGAATAATTTTGGTAGAAATGTCCAGTTTTTCATATGTAAAGTAGAGCTATAGAAGGAATATGACAAGATGAAATATTTTTGAAAGAAAAATTCCAGAAGTCCCCTTTCTCGGCAACCACAGTTAAATAGGAAAAGAACACTTTCTCCTTTAAGCTAGAATTGTATTGGCAATGGAAGCCTCTCGGGTGCAGAATAGGCATTATTTGGCATTATTCTTCATTCCTTAGATTTCCATGAGGACAACTGACAAGGACTTGAATGGCCTCATTTTAGCTGCTTCTGTGTGTGGAGCTATTATTTGCTCCTTCAGTTCTGGTCCCTGGTGTGACAGTGGCTCCTGAGCACCATGAAGGTTGTCCCAGAGAAGAATGCTGTCCGGATCCTCTGGGGCCGAGAGCGGGGCACTCGTGCCATGGGTGCTCAGCGACTTCTGCAGGAGCTGGTGGAAGATAAGACTCGATGGATGAAATGGGAGGGCAAGGTAAGAAACCAGGGCTTTGACACAGGATTTATGGGGGGACAAGAAAGTGGTACTGTAGAGTAGATGAATGGCAGAGAGTGAGAATGTAATTTATCTTGTTTATGAGACTTTATAGCTAGTTTGGGGAAATGGTTTTTTTTTTGTTTGTTTTTTTTTTTTTGGTTTTTCGAGACAGGGTTTCTCTGTGTAGCTTTGCGCCTCTCCTGGGACTCACTTGGTAGCCCAGGCTGGCCTCGAACTCACAGAGATCCGCCTGGCTCTGCCTCCCGAGTGCTGGGATTACAGGCGTGCGCCACCACCGCCCGGCGGGAAATGGTTTATAATGTAAAAGCTAAGACTAGAAATATTTTTTCCTGTAGAGTAGATATTTTTTCTGAATTTAGGTTTATCTTGATTTATAACTTGATCATTGTCTTCATAATTTTACTCTGTACTGTGGTACTAATCTAGAATGGCTTCTGTCAGAGTAAGCTCTGTTTTATAAATCATGCTATCTGTGTGTGCGTGTGTGTGTGTGTGTGTGTGTGTGTGTGTGTGTGTGTGTGTGTGTGTATTTATTTATTTATTTATTTATTTATTTATTTTCTCCTAGAGAGTAGAACTGCCTGATAGTCCACGCTCAACCTTCTTACTGGCCTTCAGCCCAGACAGGTATCTAATACTTAGTTGTAGCTTAAGATTTGTGATTACATGGTTTTCTGTACTCTTGACTTAGCTTGATCATCCAGGTTAATCCCTAGAGATTCTCTGAAGCACTGGATGGCTATCTGAAGGTCTGTATATATGTGTATAGACATATGTATGTATATAAATGGGGCATCCGTGCCATGGGTGCTCAGCTGCTTATTTGCCATTGGAGATATATGTGTGTGTGTGCGCACACACATATACATATATATGAAATGGAAAGAAAGTAGACAAATAATGCCAACCAGAAGAATAATGAGAATGTTAAAGAAAACAGTGAAAGTCAAGGTACAAAACAGCCAGGTTCTCAGTAACATTGCTTTGCCTGACTGATAGAGACCAGCAATGGCATGATGGATTTCTGAGATGGAAAAATTATTCTTTGAAGGCACTATGTGTCATTTGGAGACAGTGTGGAGAAACCAGAAGCCTTTAAGGATCGGAATATTTCTGTTGTGTATAGATAAACGCCTAACAGGCATATCTTAATTTTTTTCATTTGTAGATAGGGAATAATGTCAGTTTTTTGTTGTCTAAAGCTGGTAAAATTTGTTTCCCTGCTACATGTTTCTTAATTATGCCTACATTTTGATTCTCTAGGACTCTCTTGGCATCCACACATGTGAACCATAACATCTATATTACAGAGGTTAAGACTGGCAAGTGTGTTCACTCTCTGATTGGACACCGCCGTACACCATGGTGTGTCACTTTTCATCCCACCATCTCAGGCCTTATTGCTTCTGGCTGCCTAGATGGGGAAGTTAGGATTTGGGATTTACATGTAAGTATTTTCTTAGGGGCTTTTTTTCTTTGGTATTCTAAACACAGGGACTTATTTGCCATTGGATTCTTAATTCTGGCTGAGAAACTAGCCACATTCTTGGGACTTAATCTGAGGATCTAGTAGTCATTCTATACTTGATGGATGGACATGCTAGTTCATACTTCTCCATTATAAAGTAAACATATTAATCTTTTCTTCCACCTGTTGTATTTAACATTGTATGGGAGGAGGCTCTAAAATGAGTTCATTATGGACTTTGTCCACAATGTCTTAGAGTACTCTGCTCAGGATCATCAAAGGAAGACGCTGCTTATCTCAGTGACTGACTAGTGGGTTGCTCTGCTCTATGTTTGTACCAGGATGGTCTTTTCACACTGAGTAGAGGCTGTGTGATTAACATGAAGATAGTAATATTTGTCTTATAAATTATTGGCACTGCTAGATTGCTGTTCTTATACATTATTTTATAGAGGATATGTTTAAAGTAAGTCCTATAAGAACTAATTTTACCTTATATGGAAATTTATTTATTTTAGACACAGGGTCTTGCTATACAACCTGGCTGGTCTGGAACTCACTGTGTAGACCATGCCACCCTCAAACTCACCAAGATCCACATGCTTCTGCTTCCTGAGTGCTGGGATTAAAATCATGCACCACTGTGCTCTAATATATAGCTGCAAATGGAGATAGGCCCTAGGGATCAAACCCAGGGCTTCCTACATGTAAAGCATGTGCTCTACCACTGAGCTATATAACCCTATATAGGACTTTTCCCCTTTTTCTTTCCTTTCCTCCTTTCTCCTCTTTCTCCCCCTTTCTTTCTCTCATTCTCTCTTTCTTTATTTTGAGACAAGGTGTCATTATATAGTCCAGGCTGGCCTGGAACTCACTGGCCTGGAACTCCAGGCTGCCCTCAAAATATATGGCATTCTTGCCTTAGCTTCCTAAGTGCTGGGATTATTGGTGTGAGTCATCATACTTAGCTCTTCAGTGTAATTTTCTTGAAGTGGACTTCCCAGTCTGTTGGCAGTTTATAATCAGAGGATACTTGGGATTGGTTCATTTGCAGGGTGGCAGTGAAAGCTGGTTCACAGATAGCAATAATGCCATAGCGTCCTTGGCTTTCCATCCTACGGCTCAGCTTCTACTGATTGCCACTGCCAATGAGATCCACTTCTGGGACTGGAGTCGACGGGAGCCCTTTGCTGTGGTGAAGACAGCTAGTGAGATGGAACGCGTCCGGTGAGTGTTGTGTTCTATCAACTATGTTAGGCACCAGACTGACACGATAGAACATTTACAACTACTGTCATTTCAGGATACAGATTGTTTATCCCCACTTCAGGAAGTCATTAGCCCTCTTCAGGGTAGTTTATTATCACCATTAGCCCAGAAGCAGTTCCTTTTGTTTATTGCCTGCCCTTTATTGGACTTATCTTGTGGTCTCTACAAATCAGGTTCATTAAGGTACAATCTCACTTAGGTTCAGAGCTGTTTGCACTTGGGTTACCCTTGGGGAAGACTGTAAAAAATATATGAGTGATTTTTACATAGCTTGGTGGCTGATTTTTCATGATTGGCTCTTTATATTTATCAAATTACAAATTAGAGATATAAACATTTATTAAATCTGCTAACTATACTTATTTAGCTTTTAAGATCAAGACACACTTTGTGGCTGCAGGTGTGGTGGCACACATCTGTAATCTCAGGATTATTATTATTTATTATTATATGCCTACCTATTTAAGGTAGGCATATCATGAGTTCATAGTCAGTCTGGGCTACATAGGGAGTCTCAGACCTTCCTGGACTAGTTAGCAAGACCCTGTCTCAAAAAAAAAAAAAAAAAAAAAAAAAAAAAAAAAAAATACCAGGCTGGGTGTAGTGGGTATACCTTTAATCCCAATACTTGGGAGGCAGAGGCAGGTGGATCTCTGTGAGTTCAAGGCCAGCCTGGTCTACCTAGCAAGTTCCAGGATAACCAGAGTTACATAGTGAGACCCTGTCTTGAAAAACAGTAACAAACAAAAAACCCCCAAATACCAAAACCATAGTTGAGCTGAGGATCTTGCCTATTACATATATGGCCTTGGATTCAGTTCTCAGCTCTACAAAAAGAAGACATGTATTGTCTAAATTAGACCTGATACATTGTTTTCTTTGGGAGCTTTTGACAGTGTTATGGCTAGATATAGGCTGATTTTCTGGCTTCTAGCCATATCACTTGATACTGACACTTTATTGTCACTGGAGTGCTAACTTTTTGGCCAATGTAACAGTTGTGTGAAGGGAGACCTGAATCTGTGTGGCAGCATTCTGATTTACCATTTAAATGGACTCTTACATATTGAACTGTAGCTAGAGTTTTCCTGGTCCTGCCTGGCCCACAGTCAGGACAAATCTCTCTCACCCACCAGTCCCAAGGCGCTCAGACCCAACCAAGTGAACCCACAGAGACTTATATTACTTATAAACTGTGTGGCTGTGGCAGGCTTCTTGCTAACTGTTCTTATATCTTAAATTAACCCATTTCTATTAATCTATAAGTTGCCATGTGGCTCGTGGCTTACCAGTATCTTAACATCTGCTTTTCCTCGTGGTGGCTGGCAGCGTCTCTTCCTGCCTCAGCCTCCCACTTCCCAGAATTCTCCTCTTTCCTTGTCCCGCCTATACTTCCTGCCTAGCTTCTGGTCAATCAGCACTTTATTTATCAATCAATCATCCACAGCATTGAACAGATATATATTTCATGTAACTGCTTACTGTATTGCAAGCCTGGGTGTTTTTCAAAACTGAAATCATGGCTTGAAGATGTAGCTCAGTTGGTAGAGTGGCTTGTCTTGCATCAATGAAGCTCAGAGTTTGACCCCCAGTACCACATAAAGTGAGTGTGTTGGTGTACACCTGTAATCCCAAGTCTGGGTGGATAGAGGTA
Organism: Peromyscus californicus insignis; assembly: GCF_007827085.1. NCBI lineage: Eukaryota > Metazoa > Chordata > Mammalia > Rodentia > Cricetidae > Peromyscus > Peromyscus californicus. The sequence continues at coordinate 67,571,301 of NW_026294595.1, forward strand.
GGAGGATCAAAGTTCAAGGTTACCTACAGCTATGTGTTGATTTGTAAGCTAGCCTGGGCTGTATAAGACCCTGTCTCAAAAAAAGAAAGTAAGTGAGGGGCTGGAGAGATGGCATGGTGGTTAAGAGCACTGACTGCTCTTCCAAAGGACCCAGGTTCAATTTTCCAGCATCTACATGACAGCTCACAACTGTCTGTAACTCCAGTTCCAGGGGATCTGACACCCTCACGCAGACGTACATGCAGGCAAAACACCAATGCACATAAAATAAAAATAAATAAATTTAAAAAAAGGAAAGAGAAATCTTTTTCTTAATACATATTTCTTTATATTAGGAAGCAGTATAAAGCCTTATTTTAATGTCTTTAAAATTTTTTGAAAAGCTAGTTAGGTGTGGTAATATACTTAGAATTCTGGCATTCAGGAATCTGAGGCAGGAACATTTGTGAGTTTGACTTTGATTTGGGAAACATAGATTATCTCCAGGAGAATGAGAGACAGAGACAGAGAGAAAGAAAAGAAAGAGTTTTGAAAGAGCATGAAGTGGGTCGTCTGACAGTTTCCATTTTCTCAGTTAACGTGGTCTTTGTTTTTCTCTGGTTGTGATTTCAGTTTGGTGAGATTTGATCCACTTGGACACTACTTACTGACAGCAATTGTTAACCCTTCTAATCAGCAGGTAAGAGTCTAGCAGTTCCAACTCCATCTGAACTGAGAGTTCTTTTCTAAGCTAGAGCTCTAATTCAGATGCTGTTATTCTTTCCTTATTATTACATGTCTGTTATATATTCTGATTATATTTTAATTCTTAATGCTCCAGTAATTTTTTCCATCGAGATTTTAGTTAGTTTTTGATGATATCATCAAAAGTCACAGTTTTGACAGTAGAGTCAGTTTTCTAGCCCTTGTGACTGTATCATGAGCTAGAGAAAGGACTCAGCTGTTGAGAGCAGCATACTGCTATTGAGGAGGACCTGAGTTCCCTTCTCAATCCCTATGTTGGGCTGCTTATGACTGTCCATAACTCTAGCTCCAAGGGATCCAGTGCTCTTTTCTGGCCTATTCCCATACACACAACAGAGACCCACATATATACATAAAACAAACAAACAAACAAACAAACCATAATGTGTCTAAATATTGTGTGGGCAATTTGTTCAGATGTGTGTTTATGTACTGTGTGTGTGCAGTGACCACAGAGGCTAGAAGAGGACATTAGGTCTCCTAGAACTGGGATTACAGACAGTTGTGGACCACCATGTGGATGCTGGAAACCAAACCTCTGCAAAAGTAACAAGTGTTCTTAACCTCTGAGCCATCTCTCCAGCTCCTAAAAAGAAATCTTAAAAAAAAAAAGAAAAAGAAAAAGAAAATACCAGAGGCTGGAGAAATGGCTTAGCACTTGCTGGTTTTTTTTTTAGGGGACCCTGGTTTGATCTCCAGCACTCATGTAATAGTTTACAACTATCTGTAACTCCGGTTCTATGGTATCTAACTCCCTCTTCTGATCTCTGTGGGCACCAGACACGTATGTGGTGCACATAAATACATGCAGGCAAAAACACTCAGGCGTAAAATAAAATAAAAACAAACCAAAAAAAAAATAGAAAAGAAAGAACTTGTCTTCATCATGCTTGTCACCCATGTGCCTCTGACTGATTGACATATTGTTTCCACTCATTGCTTCTGTGTCACAGAGATGCCTTTTATAAAATCATTGTTATGCGGGCTGTACTCATTCAGATATGTTGCCAGTTAGAAATGAATAATTTAATACCATATGATGGTTTTGAGTCTGAAGCCGATTAGTTTTCTGTACCTTATGGGGAGAGAATTTTTGCTTATTTATGAAGGTGGTTCTTCTTGGATGATTCCCAGTCAGTTTTAAGTTTCTCCTAATTTGTTTGGAGGTTCTCCCTAACTGTCCTGCTCTACCCTCTCCTCCTGCTGGGCCATGTTGCAGGGTGATGACGAACCAGAGATTCCTATAGATGGAACAGAATTATCTCACTACCGCCAGCGTGCCCTCCTGCAATCACAGCCAGTTCGCCGGACACCTCTCCTTCACAATTTCCTGCATATGCTGTCCTCCCGCTCCTCTGGCATCCAGGTGGGAGAGCAAAGCACAGTACAAGATTCTGCTACCCCCCTCACCCCCACCGCCTCCCCCTCAGCCCTCCACGGAGCGTCCCAGGACTTCCGCTTACATCAGGCTCCGACAGCGGGTCAGTTACCCCACCACAGTTGAGTGCTGCCAGCACCCTGGGATCCTGTGCCTTTGCAGCCGCTGTGCTGGCACTCGAGTTCCTTCCCTCTTGCCACACCAGGACAGTGCCCCCCCTGCTTCTGCCAGAGCTACTACCCCTTCCTTTTCTTTTGTACAGACCGAGCCCTTCCATCCCCCGGAGCAGGCTTCATCAACGCAGCAGGACCAGGGCCTCCTGAACCGGCCATCTGCCTTCAGTACAGTCCAGAGCAGCACTGCGGGCAACACGCTCCGCAACCTCAGTCTGGGTCCTACCCGTCGCTCTCTGGGGGGCCCTTTGTCTAGCCACCCTTCTAGGTATCACAGAGAACTAGCCCCTGGGCTGACAGGTTCTGAGTGGACCCGGACAGTACTCACTCTGAACTCCCGCTCTGAGGTAGAATCTATGCCCCCGCCCAGGACCAGTGCCTCCTCAGTGAGTCTGCTGTCTGTGCTGAGACAGCAGGAGGGTGGCTCTCAGGCGTCTGTGTACACTTCAGCCACAGAAGGAAGGGGTTTTCCCTCATCAGGACTGGCTACTGAGTCAGATGGAGGGAATGGTTCTAGCCAAAACAACTCGGGCAGCATTCGCCATGAGCTTCAGTGTGACCTGAGACGCTTCTTTTTGGAGTATGACAGGCTGCAGGAACTGGATCAGAGCCTGAGTGGGGAAGCTCCCCAGACCCAACAGGCCCAGGAAATGCTCAACAATAACATTGAATCTGAGAGGCCAGGTCCTTCTCATCAGCCCACCCCACACAGCAGTGAGAACAACTCTAACCTGTCTCGGGGCCATCTTAATCGCTGCCGTGCTTGCCATAATCTTCTGACCTTCAACAATGATACCCTGCGTTGGGAAAGAACCACACCTAACTACTCATCTGGCGAGGCTAGCTCTTCCTGGCACGTCTCTACCACCTTTGAGGGCATGCCACCAAGTGGCAGCCAGTTGCCACCTCTTGAGCGGACTGAGGGCCAAACACCTAGCTCCAGCAGGCTGGAGTTGAGCAGCTCAGCTAGTCCACAAGAGGAGAGGACTGTGGGGGTGGCCTTTAACCAGGAAACAGGCCACTGGGAACGAATTTATACCCAGCCCAACAGATCTGGAACTGTATCACAGGAGGCCTTACATCAAGATATGCCTGAAGAAAGCTCTGAGGAAGACTCCCTCAGGAGGTAAGCATCTGCTGCCCTCTCTTCTACCTTCCTGCCTCTTCTCTCCATCATCCTTCAGTCTTAGTGATGTGCCTTTTTCTGAAGTGTCTGGGATCCGTGCATTTGATTCCTTGCATCATTTTGGGAAATCTTGCTCTGGTATCAGAGATAGGATCAGGCCTGGTGGTGTGAGTCAACTGCTGTACTGCTTTATTTTTGTCTAAGCCCAAGGCTCTGACTTTAGCCTTGAAAGAGGAATGTCGATTGGGTTAGAGAGGCATGGGGAGATAGAATCATTGATTTTCTTTGCCTTGTCTTTGACTTTGAAATATTATAGGTGTAGGACTAGTTGTTGAGATAAGAGTATGTCCCAGAGGACTAGTTACAGTGAAATTTTAAAAAAAGACCCAGAGTGTCAAGGGATATTTTGTTTAGCTTATTGCACTGTCTCTTCTTTAAATGTATTATTTTGAACCAGCTCAATAAGGAGCTGAAGAATTCCATGTATGAATATAGGTATATCAAGGAAAGTGTTTTTTTTTTATTTTTTATTTTTTATTTTTAACCAGGTTTATGTATTTGGACAGCACCTTGACTGCCCATTTAGGGTTTTTTGTTTGGTTTGGTTTTGTGGTGGTGGAGACTGAACTCAAAGCCTTTTAAATATACTTCTACTTCCAAAATTCTTTGAATGGACCTTGCACATGGGTAGGAAAAAGTAAGAATTCATGGAAGGAAGGCCTCTCCATACATGGATTGGCATCCCAGACAGTTCTCCTGAAAGAAACAGAGTAGGAGCAATAAACCACCCACCTCATCTTCCATGAATGGCTATGTGCACACCTATCTTGACTTATTAGGGACTTCTTTCTGTAATTATGTAAAGGTCAAGTCTAGAGTAATCACCAGCTCCCAGATACTGGAGCCAAACAGCATATCGCTCTACATTATATCCTCTGCTGACACAACTGAAATTTCTCTAGCATAAGCTCAGGGAGGTTGGGAATATGGATTGTGGACATCATGTACTTGTTATTTTTGGAGGATGCTTTAGGCAGTCATTTACTCAGTAAACATTAGTGGGATGGTTACAGTTTTCCAGCACTGGGCTAGGCACTGTGCCCACTGGAGTATACAGTGTTTCTGTGGAGGCAATCTATCACAAGTGTAGAGGATCTGGTACAACCTGAAAAATTACATCTTTATTTATTGTGTATGTGGGAATGCTGTGTGTCCATGGCACATATATAGATGCCAGAGAGCAGCTTTTGGGAATTGGCTATTTTTTTACACCGTGTAGATTCTGGGGTCATTAGGCATGGTGGCAAGCACCTTTGACCTACTTAGCCTTCTCACCATCTCCAATATGGTGCTTCTTTGTGTGCTACTGATACTAAATGGAGTCTAAGTAGAAAGGAAAAAAAAGAAACTAGTTTAATTTTAACAAAAGGGAACTATTGCCAAAACAAAGGTTATATAATGTCCAATAATGAAAGATTGGTAAGACTTGGAGAAGGAAAGACCTTTTTCTTTTAAGGTAATAGCACATTCTCAAGGAGAAAATATATGATGCATGCAGAATAGTGGGGACAGGGAGTCTGGCTGGACATCAGAAGCAGACAAAATAACAAGCTTGTTTCTGTGTCTGAGTGAGTGAGACTAGTTCTTGGGAAACAGCTCTGGATTCCTAGCTTGGAATATTTACTTTTGCTTAAGGGCTCACATCTAGAGCCTGGGCCTCTGTTCTTTTTGAGAAGCAAGAAGGCAGCCAGCACAGTGCCTGATACATTGTTGGCATCAGAATTTATTAAAAGCAGTTATGAAAGGACTACTGACACTAGAAGTTTATCATTTCTTGCCCCCCAAATAACTGAGCCTTTGGTTTGTTTGAGTGTTTGTTTGAGTGTTTGCTTTGGCAGTACTTCTTGTGGTGTTCTACTGAGTAATTCCCCAATGGATTACAATAAACTCCTACTGTATGCAGAGCATTAAAGATACCAGTTAAGGAGAGCCTGCTATCTAAGGTACCACCATATTTTACTTTGAGTTAATTGGGAGCAGAGAGTAGGGAATGCTGGGAGACAGAACTTTTGATGTTTACAACAGCTCTGTGCAAGGCAGGTATATAAATTTCTTATTTTGCAATTAAGAAAAGTTAGTCCCAGGCCAGCCGGTGGTGGCACTTGGGAGGCAGAGGCAGTTGGATCTCTGTGAGTTCAAGGCCAGCCTGGTCTACGGAGCGAGTTTCAGGACAGCTAGGGCTGTTACACAGAGAAACCCTGTTTTGAAAAACCAAACACCCCCCCCCCCACACACACACACCAAAAACAAAACAAAACAAACAAACAAAAAAACAAGAAAAGAAAAGTCGGGTGGTGGCGGTGGTGGCGCACACCTTTAATCCCGGCACTCGGGAGGCAGAAGCAGGTGGATCTCTGTGAGTTCAAGGCCAGCCTGGGCTACAGAGTGAGTTTCAGGAAAAGTGCTAAAACCACACAGAGAAACCCTGTCTCAGGAAAAAAAAAAAAAAAAATCCCAATTTTTGGGGCTGGAGAGATGGCTCAGAGGTTAAGAACACTGGCTGTTTTTCCAGAGATCCTGAGTTCAATTCCCAGCAACCACATGGTGGCACACAACCATCTGTAATGAGATCTGGCTCCCTCTTCTGGCTTGCAGGCATACACGCAAACAGAATGCTGTATACACTGTATACATAATAAATAAATAAACAAACAAACAAATAAATAAACAAATCTAAAAAAGAAGAAAGAAAAGTGAGTCCCTTAGAGAAGTCAGAATTTCTTGTTGAAGGTCTCTTAGGATGGGAGTTTAGGAGGTGGCTCAATGGCTGATAGCACATATGTAAGTATGAGGACTTGAGTGCAAATTCCAAGTACTCACATAAAAAGGTACGTGTGGCACCCATGCTTATAACCTCACCAAGAGTTTAGGGGGCTTGCTGACAAGCTAGTTGAAACTCTGGAGTTCTTGGTCCAGTGAGAAACCTGTTTCAAAGGAATAAAGTGGAAAGTAGTAGAGTAGGACTTCAGATGTGCTCTTCTGGCTTCCAGATGTGCACACATGCATGTACACATGCATATACCCCACACACTCCAAAAAAACTGAAAAGAAGAAATTATCATTTAGTAGATCAGAGTGAAGAACTCTGTTCTCCATTACAAAAGCTTTGTCAGTTGTCAATGCATGGCGTATTCCATAATAGGATAATCCTAGTATTATTTTAATTATTTATTTAATTTAACGTGTGTGTGTGTGTGTGTGTGTGTGTGTGTGTGTGTGTGTGTGTGTGTGTGTTTTGCCTGCATGTGCGCTATGTATGTACCTGGTGCCCATGGATACCAGAGGAGAACATTAGACCCCAGAATTGGAGTTATAGATGGTTGTGAGCTGCTCTGTGGGTGCTGGGAACCAAAGCTGAGTCCTTGGCAAGAACTAGTGCTAACTGCTGAGCCATATCCCTACCCCCCCCCCCCTTTTTTTTTTTTTTTAGTTTTGGTTTTCTCCAGACAGGTTTTCTCTGTGCAGTCCTGGCTGCCCTGGAACTCACTCTGTAGACCAGGCTGTCCTTGAACTCAGAGGTTCGCCTGCTTCTGCCTCCCGAGTCCTGGTACTAAAGGCGTGTGCCTCCACTGCCTGGTCCATTTTAAAATTTTTATTGCATTCATTGTGTGTGTGTGTGATGTATGCATATGTGTGTTCCCATATGGAGGTCAGAGGCAGAGAATAACTTCTACCTTTTGGGGCCCAATGGATCAAACTCAGGTCATCAGGCTTGGTGGCAAGTACCTTTTAGCCACCAAGCCATCTTTCCAGCCTGATTAACCTTAGTGGTTTTTTTTTTGTTGTTGTTGTTGATTTTTGTTTTTTTTTTTTTTTTTTTCCGAGACAGGGTTTCTCTGTGTAGCTTTGTGCCTTTCCTGAAACTTGCTTTGGAGACCAGGCTGGCCTCGAACTCACAGAGATCCACCTGCCTCTGCCTCCCGAGTGCTGGGATTAAAGGCGTGCGCCACCACTGCCCGTCCTTTGTTTTTTAATTTACTCATTTATTTCATTTTTAAATTAAGAATTTTTTTTGAGACAGTGTCTTAAGTGTCTTAACCTTAGTTTTAAGTAAACTATTTATTTTTCTTTTTTAATTTTCTTTTACTGTGGAACTCTTCCAACATAAAAATGAAAAGAATAATAAATCAGTTCCTATGTACTATCACTTGATATTAAAAATCATGAACAGCTAGCTTCCTTTTTAGTTTTTTTCCCTTCTTTTGTCTATATCCTTTTCTACTACCCCAACCCAGATAGCACATATTTTTCTCTATAAATACTTCATTGTTTCTAGAACAAGGCTATTCAGCAAAACTTTCTGTGTTGATAAAAATATTCTGGCCAGCGCTGGTGGTGCACGCCTTTAATCCCAGCACTCGGGAGGCAGAGGCAGGTGGATCTCTGTGAGTTCGAGGTCAGTCTTGTCTACAGAGCAAGATCTAGGGCAGGCTCTAAAACCAAATTAAAAAAAAAAGATATTCTGTATCTGTGCTTGCAAACATAGTAGCCATGAACACATATGACCATTGAGTAACTGAAATGTGGCTGTTAGTATTCAAGGAACTAATTAAATTAATTAATTAATTAATTAATTTATATTTTTCGCGACAGGATTTCTCTTTGTAGATCAGGCTGTGTAATCCCAAGTGCTGGGATCAAAGGTATGCGCCACCACTGCAGGGACTAATTTAAAATTTTATTACTCTAAATATAAGTAGACAGATGTGGTTAGTAACTATCATACTACACACATAAAATATTAATTATAATTTCTTAAAATTCGAAGAAAATATTGTCCACCACAGTGGATGTGTGGAGGTCAGAGGACAACTCTGTGGAGTCTGTTTTCTTTACCTCTTCATATGTGTTCCAGAGATTGAACTCAGGTCACCAGGTTTGTGTGGCAAGTGCGGTTAGTTGTTGAGCATCTTGATGTTAACATTGATAGCCCTCTTGAAAAATCTGTTTTGAGACATGGGCTTGCTTTAAAGCCCAGGCTGATCTTTATCTTGAGAAAATTCTCCTGCCTCTCCCCCACCCCCAAGACAGGGTTTCTTTGTGTAGCTTGGCTGTCCTGCAACTATCTCTGTAGACCAGACTGGCCTTGAACTCACAGAGATCAGCTTGCCTCAGTCTTTTGAGTGCTGGGATTACAAGTATATGCTACAAAGCCTGCCTTTATTAAGCTTCTTTTTATTACACTTCTTTATTGTGGTATGTATGTGGTAGAGTGGTGTATATGTGCCATGGCACACCTGTGAAAGTCAGAGGGCACTTTTCGGGAATTCGTTCTCTCCTATCATGTCGGTCCTGGGAATGAGTCATCTTGCTGGTTGTTGACTCATCATCTTTTGAGTAGGCTTTTAAAATCTTAGAAACTCTTAAGGATTTATCAGGAACTTTTGTCTTAATATTTTCTTTTCTCTTAGTGATAAAAAGTAGTTTGTGTTATGACTTAAATGACATTAAACTTTTTAAAAGGTATGTTGTAGGGCTGAGAGTGCAGTTAAGTATAGTAGTTGAGAATCTCTATAGTATGCATGAGGCTCTATCCCCAGCACTGGGGGGCACATGTATATACACGCACACACATTGTGTATAGTCTTGTCACCTTGTGATAAATCATGTTTTTTTTTTTTTAAGAGATACAAATAATGCATAATTCTCTTTTTTTTTTTTTTTTTTTTTTTTTGGTTTTTCGAGACAGGGTTTCTCTGTGTAGCTTTGCGCCTTTCCTGGTACTCGCTTTGGAGACCAGGCTGGCCTCGAACTCACAGAGATCCGCCTGGCTCTGCCTCCCGAGTGCTGGGATTAAAGGCGTGCGCCACCACCGCCCGGCCATAATTCTCTTTTTTAAATGGTATTAATACTACTTAGGGAATCATTTTACATGAGCTATAATATAGTATACTATGAGGAATGACAGCTGGCTCAGAAATGAGGCATATTGTAAGATATCTTAAGTGTATACTATCAAAGTGGAGCCATTACTTACAAATTGAATTGCTGCATTCTGGTGTAAATTACAAATACAAACTGGTGCTAACTAAACCCTCATTTAAACTACCTTCTAAAGATGCCTTAGTGTCTACCTGGTGAGCCAGCTCATGCTTCTGTTTTCCAGCAGATGTCACTGTTGGGCTTGGCTGGCAGGGAAGAAAAACTGTGTTCTTACAGTCTGTGTAGGAGGTAGAATCCTGCAACAAAGCCCATTTTTATAGGTGACTATTGTTGTTAAGTGCATGGAGTTCATAAAAGGTGATTGTACTTGTTTTGTTTTTTGGCCACCTAGTAAGAAATGGGCTATGGAGATATGTTTTGCTCTCTTTGTGCTACAGGGATAATTGCTGTGTGTGCAAGTGTATTCCTAAGCACATCTGTATTCCAGTAGTGCTCTGTGCTGCTGAGTGGTAGTAATCAGCTCATAGGATGTCTCCTTTTTCTTATGGGCAGATGAGGTCAAGCTGTTTATGTAGTCTGATTTCACCTTACGCCTTGGGTGACAAGCCTTTTGTTTCACTATCAGAAACATCTTTTTTGGTCTAGGAGAAGATCAGGGCATTGTGAGGACTTCTGACCTTTGAAGAGCCACTTTGTCTGTCTGTCTATCAATCAATCAATCTATCATCCATCCATCCATCCATTCCTCTATCCCTCTATCTATCTGAGACGGGGGCTTACTATTTAGCTCTGACTGGCCTGGAACTTGCTAGGTAGACCAGGCTGGCCTGGAACTCACAGAGATCCATATGTTTGTGTCTCCTGAACTCTGGAATTAAAGGCATATGTCACCATGACTACTTGAAATGGTATTTTGAAACTAGAAGGGACCAGAGTTATTAGTTCAACCTCCCCCATTCCTCTCCTTTCCTTCAATGCTAGGGATTCATCCTGGGGCCTCACTCATACTCAGCAAAGAGGTACTGAGAGTAGAGGTGAGATTTGAACTCCGAGGTGCTGTAGACGACATCTTTTCCTCCACTTGTTTACTTATTTATAGACAGAATCTCACATAGCCCAGGCTGGCCTAGAACTCTTGATATATTGGGAGGATGATCTTGAATTTCTGATCTTCTTGTATCTACCTCTCTAAGTGCTTACATTACAGGTGTGTGCCACCAATCCCAGTTTATATGGTACTGGGTTCAAACCCAGGGCTTAGTGAATGGTGGGTAAACACTCTACCACTGAGCTACATCCCTAGCCCCTTCACTTTATTTAAGACCTTGTCTTTAAAACAGAAGGTTGTGTTCTGAGAACTGATGCTTTTGATCTTTACTTTTCTCTGATGATGAATAAAGACCAAGAAGTGAGGTGATGGCCTTAGCGTTAAAATTTAGTCCAAACATCAAAGGTTAGAGTTAGATGCCCTCATTGGATTTTCAAGTTTCTTAGACTTTTGTAAGAGGTTGCTTTGGAGTTTGCAGGCTGAAGCCCCTTGAAGTTCTTGAGCCACTCAGCTCCAGTTAGTCACGCGGGGTTTTTCCAGGGAGACTTCAACCCAAACTGAAAGGAAATAAGTGGATATATGAACTAGTTATAGGTCTGCAAGAGGGTGAAAGCAACCTAGAAATCAGGCAAATACAAGGTTTGCCTTACTTAGAAAGGGATCCACCTTTTTTTTCTTCCGTGTGTTGACCTACCTGGTCTTGGCACTGTTGTCAAGTGACTGACAGAAACAGCCTAAAGGAGGAACACTTTATTTTGGCTCATGGTTTGGGAACACCCCCCCATGGTGGGGAAGATAGAGCAGCAGGTCATATCATGTGGTGATATTAAGTATGCAGCAGCTGATTATTACATGATGCCCATCAGGAAGCAGAAAACTTGGACCAAAACTGGAACTCATAAGGTCCTAGGTCAGCTGGATTCCAGGCCCCGTGTCTAGAAGGTCCCAAATAGTGTCTGTCACTAGCTGGGAACCAACTATTCAAATATAACGGCCTGTTGAAGGATGGCATTTCACTTTCAGACTGTAACAGACAGACAGCTTCTTTAGATGGAGAAGATCCTAAGCTTGTTATTCAGAACATAGTCCAAAGCTGAAAGCAGTTAAAAGCCACGCAAAACTGATGATCTGAGTTCAGTCCTCAGAACGCACAGCGGAAGGAAAGAACTCTCAAAAGTTATCCTCTGGCCTCTACCACATGTGTTCCATAGCACACAAGCTCCACTACTTACATACCCGTGCCCCCTCGTGTATCTTTCTTTCGAGAAACCTTCCTGACTGCCCCAGATAATCACTTAATCACTTCTTCCTTTTTGTTCTTGGGTACTAAATACTTCTTTATTTCACTGATGACAGGAAATTATTTCTTACCTTTTTCTTTCGCGCGCGTGTGCGTGTGTGTGTGTGTGTGTGTGTGTGTGTCTGTCTGTCTGTCTGTCTGTATGTCTTTCTGTCTGTCTGTCTGTCTGTATGTATGTCTTTCTGTCTTTCTGCCTGTCCATATGTATGCATGCGAATGCTAGAGGTCAACATTATGTGCATTTTTCTATGATTCTCCATCTTATTTATTTACCTTTTTGAGGTAGGGTCTCCCTATGCAGTTTTGCCTGGCCTAGAATACTATGTAGATCGGGCTGACCTCAAACTTATAGAGATCCACCTGCCTCTGTCTCATGAGTACTGAGATTAAAGGCCTGTGCCACCATACCCCCTTCTGCCTTACTTTTTCACACAGGGTCTTACCAAACCAGAACTCACTAATTGACTAGAGTGGCTGGCTGGACCAGCTCCTAGGATCCTTCTGTCTCTGCCTTCCAGTGCTAAATTAGAGGCATATGATTCAGACTTAGGTTTATTTGATTACCTCTCTGTCATGTGCCCACTAAAAGTAGTAATTATCTATGAATGTCTGCTATCTCTTAGATACTACCTGGTTCTTCGTAGTTACTTTGTAAATATTAGTTGAATTGAGTAAGTCGAATTAAAATTGTGTTACTTTTTTATGTGTGTGATATTAGTGATTGAACCAAGGGCCTTGAGTGTACTAGGCAAGCACTCAACCACTGAACTTCAACTCCAGCCTTTTTGTTAATTAATTAATTTTAATTAAAATTGTTTTAGTTATTGTGTATACATGCATGCATGCTTGCTGGAAAGGGGCACGTACCATACATAGTGAGCTTTTGGAGGTCAGAAGACAAATTTGCGGAGTCTATTATCTTCTCTTCTGCACTTACATGGATTCCAAGGATTGAACTTGGGTTATTAGCCTTGTTTAGAAAGTGTGTTAAGCTGGGTGGCGGTGGCGGCGGAAGAAAACCATTGCTGTCTTTAAGAAGCTATGTGACAGCAGGGCGGTAGTGGCACACGCCTTTAATCCCAGCACTCGGGAGGCAGAGACAGACCAATCTCTGTGAGTTCGAGGCCAGCCTGGTCTACAGAGTGAGTGAGTTCCAGGATAGCCAGGGCTGTTATACAGAGAAACCCTGTCTCAAAAAACCAAAAGAAAAAAAGAAGAAAGAAAGTGCGCTAAGTTTTGAGCTGTTTTGATAATTTGCTTAGGCTGTCCTTAAACTCACTGTAAGCCATGTTGTCCTACTCTGTTAGCCTCCCTAGGAGTTTTTGATTACATACCTGTGCCACAGTTCCTTCCCGACTTGCATTCCTTATAATTTGATGTGAAATATTAATCTTTTTTTCCTTTTTTGTGAAATATTAATCTTATTTACCCTTTTTGGTTAAAAAGATCCATTATATCATATTCTTTTATTGTCATCACTTTTTTTTTTCTTTTTCATTTTGGGTTTTTGAGACAGGGTTTCTCTGTGTAGTTCTGGCTGGCCTGGAACTCGCTCTGTAGAGCAGTCTGGCTTTGAACTCACAGAGATCCACCTGCCTTTATATCCCATGTGCTTTGATTAAAGGTGTGTGCCACCATTTCCCGGCTATCACCATTATTTTTTGAGACATAGTATTATGTGTCCCACTCTGGCCTCAAAATAGCTTAAGGCTGGCCTTGAATTCATGATCCCCCTTCCACCATCTCTCAAGTGCTTCGATTATAGATGTGTACCAACATGTTTAGCTCATATCTTTTCATCTTACAGTGAATCCTTGATTCAATAAATACATGCTGAGTAAATGAAGTGGCATTGCTTAAAGTATAGATACACTTTCTGCGTGCTCCCAGTTGGCCTGAATTTGTTCCTCTGGTTCACGATGGTGTCGAGTTCCTAATTATCAACTGGTTGTGCTGAAGCCTGTAAGAAGTCTCTGGCTTCTGGCCAGATGCCCTTCACATCGATTGCCCACTGATGACTGAGGGCATTCTTTGATCTTGGTGTTCAGCATCTCAGTGATACTGTTATCTCTGCTGGTCAATGCTGTTGATTTTTTTTTTTTCAGTTTAAAGATATAACTGTGAACAGCTGGAGATATAGCTTAGTTGGTAGAATGCTTGCCTAGCATGCATGCCTAGCATGCATGAAGCTCTGCGTTGTATCCCCAGCCCTGAATAAACCAGATATGTGTAAAGGCTCTGTTTCCTGTTCATATTTTATTTTTTCTTTTAGTTTTTGTGGAAAATACTGAATTTACTCAGATGTAGATTGTTCAGATTTTGAGAAGGTGTGTACTTCATTGTTTTTTGGCAGGAAGAGGTTCTGAGCATCATTATAATGAATCCGTTTAATTTAATTTTATTTTTTGTAGTGTTGAAGGTAGAATCCAGCATCTCTTCCTGTGTGCATTGTAGTACTGAACCATACCTATACCCAATTTTTTTAAAAAACAAATTCTTTTGTTTATTTGAGGGAGACATGCACATGCCATGGGGTGCTCCGAGGTCAGAGGATGACTTGTGGGAGTCATGTCTATCCTCTGCTTTATGGGTCCCAGGGATTGAACTCAAGTGATCAGCTTTGGTCGTAGCTGCCTTTACTGACTAAGCCACCTTGCCAGTCCATCAGACAATTTTGAGATGATTCTAGGTTTTGGTTGTTGTTATTATTTTCTTATAAGGATGAAGAATCCTTATATAATATTTTTGATCAATCTCTAAGAATGCAGAAGGTTAGCTGGGTGGTGGTGGCGCACACCTTTAGTCCCAGCACTTGGGAGGCAGAGGCAGGCAGATCTCTGTGAGTTTGAGGCCAGCCTGGTCTACAGTGCGAGTTCCAGACAGGCTTCAAAGCTACACCGAGAAACCCTGTCTCGAAAAACCAAAAAAAAAGCATGGTCAACCAAGAGAATTTCATTCTTGGGATGGACAAATGATGACTTGTTCATTCTGGGGGGAAAAATGAGAACCAGGTATTAGGAAATACAAAAGGAGCAAAACCTATGGTACAATTAAGCAGCATAGTTTATGAGACACAAAGGGAAGCTAAACCCAGGCCTTGGAGGAAGAAACTAAGGAGTTTCTGATAAGGGCTGCCTTTCCTGTGTAACTTTAGCTCTTATAACCCAGAATGACAGACTTCCAAAGTACTCTATGATCTATTCACTTATGCATACATTCAGCTAACTGGTGAGTCTGGTGTGTTCAGGGTGGTAAGGCCATTTATTCAGTTAACAGATACTTACTAGACACTACTGTTTACCAGGTATTCTTCAAGTATCAGCATAAGAGTTCTCATTTGAATGGGAGAAAGACAGTAAACAAAAGTATCTAGAATGCTGGATAGTGACAAGTTCTATGGAGAAAAAGGGATGAACATAAAAAGATGTAGGGTGTGTTGGGATGGTTTCAGTTTAAAATAGGGTGATTAGAGGAAGTTTGATAGGGTAACATTTGAGCAATGTCCTCAGGGAAGTTTAGGAACAAACTGTCAACATTGGGAGCAAGAGCTTCACAAGGAAATGGACAAATTCAGCATACCTAAGATCTCTCCCTACTCAGGAGGAGATGTTGGAGAGGTGACAGGGATGTTACATAGGCTCTAAGCCTTATACAGGATTTTACCTGTTTGTCTGATAATAAGCCATCAGATTGGAATGATTGTATAGATATCAAAGATCTGACATTATTATTACTGTTCTTTTGGGTGGTGCTGGGGATTGAACCTAAAGCCTCCTACATGTTAAGCAAATATTTTCTCATAGTCCTAAAAATCTTGTTTACAAAGATTATTTGGCTACTGGTGGAGAATAGACCAGGGAGTGAGGTAACTTAAATTATGCTAGCTTACACATCTATAGATTATTTTGTGTTTTAAGGCTGATGAAAGCCTGTCAGCAAGAGCTACCAACTGTCAGAAGAAGAAAGGCTTAAGGGCCAGGGATATAGATAGCACTGTTATAGGGCACTTGCTCAGCGTGTGCAAAGCCTTGACTTTAATCCCCAATACTGGAGTGAGGAGAAGAAAAAAGGAAAAGGGGAAAAAAAGAAGTTTTGAATGTGTGTAGGAAGGGCTGCTGAATGGATGAATGAAAGAATCAATCATCTTCAACAGTGCTCCCCCACAATCCCCAAATCAGAAGATGTATTATTATAATTATGCAGAAGGGAGAACCTGGAAAATTTATACAGAACAAAGCTTCATAAATGGAAATGCCTGGGTTCTGTTGCTTAAAGAACTAATGTAGATTTATTTGTTTAAAAAAATCGAAACATTTCAGAAATGTACAATTATAGAAAGTGAAGTTCTCTGTGAAGCCAGTGCTGAAAGATAACCACTACGAACAATTTGTATGTAACTCCAATTGTCCTCTATGGAGACGAAAACAGTTCTCTCCATTTGTGAAAATGAGATCATGCCTGGTCTGTTCTTCAGTTTACTTACTTCTCATACTGTCATGGGCATGTTTCCATGTTCGATATGTTTAACAGTGGCACAGTATTCTACCCATAGTTAGTTGTCCCTTGGTGATGTGATCTGGATGGTTTCTGTTTCTGTATTATACTGCTGGAGCATTTTTTTATGTTCATGCATATATTTCCAGAAGATAAATTGCTAAAGTGGAATAGCCAGGGCCAGTAAGTCTGACTGTTAATGGAAAACTATAGAGTGTTCATTATTACTAATTTAGGATGGCATAAAATATTCCTTATTTCCTGTTTTATTTTATTGAACAGGAAATAGGGAATATTTCAAAGATCAGTATTCCTAATTCTTTTTTTTTTTTTTTTTGGTTTTTCATAGTAGTAAATTCTCCCATCATTGGATTTTCAGGAACTTCTTATGTTGAGAAAGACCCATATTGATCCTAAATACAGGTGTTATATACTTTCCTTACTCACATGTTCATATGAGAAAAGCCTAGCATCTCTGACATTCAGACCACACAGTCTTTGTGTCTTATGAAATGGCTAGAACATCCAGGCAGCTGTTTGCTAATTATCAAACAGTGGATTTAGATATTTAAGGTCAGCCAGATTAGTTAGGCAACCCATTGCTCTTTGGTAATACGAGTGTAAAAATAGGTGGAGCAAAGGTATGGTTTGATGTTACTCTTTCTCACCTTTTCTGTTCACCTGTTTTGAGGTTTGTTCAGTGTTTTGAGAAAAAAACTAGCCAGGCTGTCCTCCTGACTTACTTCCCAAGTTTTAGGTTTACAGATTCATGCTGGTATGAACGGCTTACTTTTTGGGGACGAATGCTGGCAATTGATCCTGGGGCTCTGCTTGCAAAGCAGATGCGCTACCATTAAACTTTATCTCTACCTCCCAATCAGTCTGAATTCCAGGTGTGATCTTTACCCTCCTTTTACATTAGGGGTTGGCAGACTTTTTGTAAAGGACAGGATAAACATTGACAAGGTAAATATTTTGAGTTTTGTAGGTGGTAGATTTCTATTTTTTTGCGCGCGCGCGTGTGTGTGAATGTGAATGTGACAGGGTCATGTTTGTGTGTGTGTGTGTGTGTGTGTGTGTGTGTGTGTTGTATTACAGGGTCTCTGTGTCTCCCAGGCTAAAAGATCCTGCTTCAACTTCCCAATACTTCTACTCACAGAGCTGTATCCCCAGTACCTCCTGTGAGACTTTTTTGATGGTTAAGAGCAGACATAAGTGATTGAGAATTTCCTGTTTCTTATATTATCCATCTTGAATCACTCATCCAGATTCACTAAGTCTGTTTTGGGGATTTTGTGTTATTGAGGCAGCTTGGGAAGGGATGAGCCTCCAGGTCTTCCAGGCAGTATGCCTGACAGGCAACCCTTTCCTTACTGCTGGTCAGATTAGCACCTGGTAGGGCTGAGCTACATTATCCCTCTTCCTTCTCTGAGGCTGAATGGTATAGAGCAGGCTATGTGCTTTGTGTATACACCAAACTGTGAAAAGATGTAATCGTTCTGTCAGTTCAGGGGAATGGGGCATCATGGAGACTATGGTGAAATCTGTATGTGTGCTGCAAATACACTGAGGAAAACTTGCCATGTATTCATCCTTCCTCCTTTTGGTCCTCCTCTCTACTGTCTATTCAGAGAAATATTCTAAAGGATACATGGGAGTGTGTTTCATGACAATAACACTAGGTATAAGGGATTCTGTTTGCATAATGTATTTTGCTTATTGTAATGGGTCTTAGCCCAGTAGAGCTGCTATGCAGTAGTTTTTACTCTTGGATTTCTCTTGCATTTGTGTATGTATGTTGGTGGGTAGGTGTGTTCCAGTACATCTTATTTTTGCTTCTTTAAAAAAAAAATTTACGTGTATGTGTGTGTGCATATGTGTGCACACACTGACCTACCTGTGGAGTTCAGAGATGCCAAATCCCCTGAAATAGGAGTTACACATGGTTGTGAGCTGCCTGATGTAGGTGTGAGAGGGAACTGAACTCTGTAAAAGCAGTAATGCCCTAGCCATTGAGCTATCTCTCTAGCCCTTTTGCTCCTTACAGATGATGTTTCTGTGAACAGATTCATAGATTCTGTGAATCTGTTCAGTGCTTCAGTGGGTGAGTCTGTTAAATTAATCTGGAGATGACAAATAGTCTTTGAGGTAGGTTTGACCATTAAGATGTTTCTAAAATTTTCAATTTCCCACATAAATCTAGATTTCTGAATTTTGTTGAAAAAAAAACCCATAAAATATAGTAATACTAATATCCATTACCACTTAATAGACAGCAGGAGTTGAATAGTTGTTGCTCAAACCAAGGGATAAATTCTTTACATTTTTTGAGTCAGAGTCTTGGCTATAGAGTCAAGGCTGGCTTTGGACTCCCTGTGTAGACTGGCAGGGCCTCAGACTCGTGGTGATCTTCTGCCCTCTGTTTCACCAGTGCTAGTGTTGCAGGCATGCCTGCCCTGGCCTTCCTCCCTCCCTCCCTAAACTTGGAATTACAGGGATGGTGGAGAAAAGCAGGAGATTTTGTTTTTCTTTTCTCTCTCTTTCTCTTATTTGAGAAGGTTTCATGTAGCCCAGGCTAGTCTCAGACTCCTGTGTAGCTGAGGATGACTTTGATTTTCTTGCCTATGCCTCCCAATGCTAGATTTACAAATGGGCACTACTATACCTGGTTTGGCATGAGTTTTCTTGCCTTAGTCCACACTAGACTGACTTCATGGTTCCTACTTGTCAATTTTGTATGGAGATCATTGCAACATTTTGATGATTAAGGGTACAGTTTTCTATGTATTTCCCCATGCAGTTCTGCCAAAGGGAGATACTAGACCTTAGTACCCTTGCCCCTATGATCTGTACTACCTAATTGAGCCACAGAGGCTTCCCTCCTGGCTGTGGGTTGACATGCTGACAACCCTCTCACCGAAGAAGCTGCCTGATTTTTTAATAGCAACAATTAACAAACTCCTCCTGTTTCTAGAGGGGTTTCAAGATGATTTGCTGGATGGGGCTCATTTGAGTGAGCAGATCTCCATTTTGTGTAGTTACATAGAATGAGAGCTCCTTCTTTTGGACTGTGTGAGTGAACTACATAAAATCTTCTCTCTTTATGAACAGATCACCCTTGACAGGGATGGGCACATGATTTGGTTGTTACCTGCCAGGAAATTAAAATCAAGTGAGAGCAAAAGTGGAAAATTGTATTAATAAAAGACCCCAAGGCTGAAGTGATGACCTTGTCATTGAGAGTTGAGCTTGTTGACATTGTGCCTTTTTGCTTTGCTGCATCAGAGGGTGTGAGCATGAATCTTTCTGCCTCTACATGTTCACATAGTCATCCCAGCTTCTGCAGCTGCCTTCTCTGCTGTTCTTTTTATTCACTTTGCCTGGTAAGGTGGCTTGTTACCATTTTCTCTTTGTTCTGGTGGCAGATAGACACCCCCACCCATATGTAACATAGATTACACTCAACAAATTTTCAAGTATATAGTGCAATATTAACTATATGCACATTGCTATATAGTACATCTTTGATTGATTGAAATGGTACTGGGGATTAGAACCAATGCCATGCATATGCTCTGGGCTCTTAACACTAAGCTATATCCCTAACCCTTGTTTTACTTTTTTAAAAAAAGATTTATTTTTATTTTATGTGTATGGGTATTTTGCCTCCATTTATGTCTGTATATATTATGTATGTTTTGCCTGAGGGATCTAGAATCCCCTGAAACTGGAGTTACAGATAGTGGTTAGCCACCATGTGTGTGCTTGGAATTGAACCTGGGTCCTTTGGATGAGCAGCCAGTGCCTTAACTAACCACTGAGCCATCTCTCCAGCTCTTACTTTTCATTAAAATTTTTGTTTGTTTTTTTCAAGATAAGGTTTCTCTGTATAGCCCTGTCCTGGAACCCTGTAGACCAGGCTGGCCTCAAACTCAGAGATCTGCCTCCCTTTGCTTCTTGAGTGCTGGGATTAAAGGCGTGAGTCACCACCACTTAGCTATTAAAATTTTTTTAAACAACTTTTATTTATTTTGGTTTGGAGGTTTCACTGTGTAGCTTTGGCTGCTGTCCTGGAACATGCTTTGTAGACCAGGCTGACCTCAAACTTAGAGATCCGCCTACCCCCGCCTTCCGAGTGCTGGGAGTAAAGGCATGAGTTACCACCGCCTGGCTATTAAAATGTTTTAAATTACACTTATTTATTTTGATAGGTGGGGCCCTTAAGGGTGCCATAGTGTCATATACTTGGAGGTTAGAGGACAACTTTTGGGAATCAGTTCCTTGTTCCATCAAGTGGGTCTCAGGGATCTAACTCAGGTTGTTGGGCTCAGCGCCTTTACCTGCTGAGCCATCTTATTGGCCCTAGAAGCAGTGTTTCTTGAAGTTGCCCAGGCTGTCCTTGAACGTGGTCTTCCTTTACCCTCCTAAATAGCTCAGATCACAAGCCTGAACCACTGGGCCTGACCTGTACAATAATCTTGAGAAATGTTCCATCTTGCATGATTGAAATTCTGTATTCAATGAACCCATGGCAACTACTATTCTCTTTGTGTTTTGTGAGTCTCATTAGGCTATACACACATAGACATTGTTTTTTTCAGTGGTGGAGGTTGAACCTAGGGAGGGATTCATATATGCTAGCCAAGTACTCTATCACAGAGTTACACCCCTACTCTAAGATGCCTGTTTTTAAGTCAGGGTCTTACTTTGTAGCCTAAACTGGCCTTGAATTCCTTATCCTCTTTGCTTAGCCTCTGTAGCTGGGATTGTAGATGTGTATCACCATACCTAGGATCTAATATAATTCTTGTAAGTATAGTAATTGTCTTTTGTGTTTGGCTCATTTCACTTAACATCGTATCTTCAAGTTTATCTGTGTTGTGTTGTACCATGTGTTGAGAATGTTCTTAATTTCTATTTTGTGTGTGTGAATGTCTATGTTTATGGAAGCCAGAAGTTGATGTCAGGTGTCAGTTGTTCTCCACCTTATTTTTTGAGATGGAGTCTCTCAGCTGAACCTGGAGCTTGATTCAGCTAGACTGGCTAGCCATTGAGCCCCAGGGATCTTCCTGTCTGGACCACTCTAGTTTAGGGGTTAAAGATGTACACTGCCATGTACAACTTTTGTTTAAAATAAGGACTCTGGTGAATCAAACTCATGTCTCCATGCTTGTGTGGCAAGTATTTTACCCCTTGAACTGTCTCCCTAACCACCCCCCCTTTTTTAAAAAAGTTTTTAAAAATTTTATTTTCTTTTAGTTTTTATTTTTATGGTGTTAGTGTTTTTGCCTGCATGTAGGTCTATGTGAGGGTTTCAGATCCCCTGGAATTAGAATTACAGACAGTTGTAAGCTGTCACGTGGGTGCTGGGAATTGAACTCAGGTCCTCTGAGAAAGCAGTCAGTGCTCTTAACCACTGAGCCATCTCTCCAGCCCCTAACCACTCCCTTTTTAAATCCCCCCCACCCCCCACGGTCTCTCTGTGTAGTTTTGGTGCCTGTCCTGGATCTTGCTCTGTAGACCAGGCTGGCCTCGAACTCACAGAGATCCACCTGGCTCTGCCTCCCGAGTGCTGGGATTTAAAGGTGTGCACCACCACCGCCCAGCCTTTATTTTTCTTAATTTTTAAAATCTGTTATATGAATTTGCCATTTATTTTTTGGATTATAATTGCATTTCTCCCTTCCCTTTCCTCCTTCCAAACCTTCCCATGTCACCTTCCCCACTCTCCTTTAAATTCTTGGCATCTTTTTTTACTAATTGTTATTTCATGTGTGTGTGTGTGTGTGTGTGTGTGTGTGTGTGTGTGTGTGTGTGTGTGTGTGTGTGTTTATTTATTTATTTATTTTCCCCCTAAATATAACTCAGTCCACCGGGCGTGGTAGCACACGCCTTTCATCCCAACACTTGGGAGGCAGAGGCAGGCGGATCTCTGTGAGTTCGAGGCCAGCCTGGTCTACAGAGCAAGATCCAGGACAGGCACCAAAACTACACAGAGGAAACCCTGTCTCGAAAAATCAAAAATAAGTAAATAAATAAATAAACAAACTCAGTCCATATAATGTTACTTGTAAGTATGTTTTCGGGGCTGACCATTTGGCACTGGACAACCAATTGGTGTGCTTTTCTTGAGGAAGACCACCTCTTCTCCCTACTGTCCTCAGTTGCTTATAACTCTTTCTGTAGGGTTGTCAGGATCCCAAATACAGAGTAGGGCAGTGATTCTCAACCTCCCTAATGCTGTGACTCTTTAATACAGTTCTTCATGTGTGGTGACCCCCACCCGTAAAATTATTTCATTGCTACTTCATCATTGTAATTTTGCTACTGTTAGGAATCAATGTAAATATCTTTCTGATGGTCTTAGGTGACCCCTGTGAAAGGGTCATTCAGTCCCTACCCCCCCCCCCCAAAGGGGTCGCAACCCACAGTTTGAGTGGGTCGCACCTATCACTGGACTAGGGTGAGGATCACTGAACCATTTTGTTTTTTCCAATGTGGGAATTTCCCTGCTTTTTGCTGTTATTTATTTTTTGAAGATGGTTGAACCTGGCTTGTTTGGTTTTTTTTGTGTGTGTGTGTGTGTGTCAGGGGGTGTTGATGTTAGGGTACAGGCTCTGACTTTAATTCTGGTAACAATACCATTTGTACATTTTTGTTTTTGTTGCTTATGCTTTTAATGTCGTATATAGCAAAGTATCACCTCTTCCAGTGTCATAAAGTTTTTCTTTTAGGAATTTCATAGTTTCAGTTGCTCCATTTAGTCTAATCCATTTTGAGTTACTTTTGTAGGTGATGTAAGGTCAGTACTCATTTTTGCTCATTTGCTTTTGGATGTGCAGTTTTTCTAACACTGTTGTGTAATCATGGCACCCTTGTCCAGGTCATTTTACCTTTTTATACCTAATCATTTACTTTTGTTCTCTCCATTCTCTTCTCTTGGTCTATATGTGTCTTTACATAAGTTCTGTACTGCCTTGATTATGGTAGCTTTACAATATGTTTTGAAATCAGGAAATGTGAGACCTCTAGCTTTGTTCTCCTTTCTCAATATTATTTTGACAATTTAGCATACTTTAGATTCCATAGAATTTTAAGAGTTTTTTCGCTGTTTCTAAAAGAAAGAATATGCAGTTGTGATTTTGATAGGATTGCATTGAATCTTGATTATTTAGGGTGTTATTTACCAGCAGCTTTGAGGATTTGATAGGCACCATTGAATGGGTTCCTCATTCACTGTCTCAGAACAAGGATTTGGATAGAAACAGGTGAATGAGTAGTAACAAAAGGAAAGATAGTTTTTTAGAAAACTTAACCACTGGAGCAGGAAGAAAGTTTGTAGCTCAAATAAGCTGGCTGTACAAAATTAGGGAGTTCGTATCACATGGAGGGCTTTCTCACACATGACTTTCTTACATGCAGTTCTGCAAACTGCTGTATGCATCTCAAGTCTTCAGCCAGCAGTGTGCATTTTCTACACACTGAGTTCATTTTCAGATACTTTGAAGTACTTCCTCTTGGCTAGCGGCTGTAGTCAGCTTTCCTCTTGGCCAGCAGTTTTTCTGGGATTAGAGATATTCATGTGGTACCACACTTGTTTGTTTTAATGTATTTCTGGAGGATTCCAGAAGATCTTGAGTAAAAGGTCAGTCTGAACTACTAACTTGTGACTCAAAAAAGTTTTGGGTTTTTTTTTCCTCATATTTTAGATTTGAGACTTTTTCAGGTGGTGGTGATGATTCAAGACAGGGTTTCTCTACTTAACTCTAGCTATACTGGAAATCCCCCTGTAGCCCAGGCTGACCCTCAACTCAGAGATCTGCCTGTCTCTGCCTCCGAAGTTCTGGATTAGAGGTGTGTGCCACCATGCCTGGCTCAGATTTGAGATTCTTTAACCCATAAAGTCTATGTAAATATTCCTAAATCTGAATAAAAAATATTCCTAAATCTGAAAACCTCCAAAAATTAGAAACATTTCTGACCCTAAACATTTTAGGTAAGGGATACTGCAGACTGTACTGATATGTAACCAGTGGTAAGAACTTGGTATTTATGGTGTGTATTGTTGGTTGGATAGACTGCCCTTACAGGGTTTTATTTGGATGTGGTCTGTGTGGTTCTCAGGGTTCATGAACCTATGTTTAAGCTTTTATATCTTGAAAATACCTTTCTGACAAAACACCTTTTAGACATGGTGGTTTAAATGGGCAGTGTATTTTATATTCCTGGCATATAGTAATTGTAGTTCAAGGAAGAAAAAAAGTGGTCTGAATTTTGAACTACATAGTGACTGTTTGCTTAATATTGTTAGTTTCATTCTTTATTTTATGTTGGACATCAAACCCAGGGCCCTGTTCGTGCTAGACTCAACTAAACTCTATCACTAAGCTGCATTCTCAGCCTTACATGTATGTGTTCCTAGTTCATTAAAAAAATAAATAAATAAATAAACCCATTAAATGTGGAAACAGAATAAATTCAAGCTTGCATAGCATAAGAGATGGTGACATAGGATGCAGCTTAAGCTGCAATCTGCCTCCTTCTGAAACTCAGGTTCCAGATTGCGTCCGTTTTTGTTATATAGAGTTTCTGCTGCTAGACCATTAAAGTATGTCAGGGAGGTTTACCAGCAGCAGCACTCTTGCCATTTGGGTTAGATAACCCTTCATTGTGGGAGGCTGTCTCATGCCTTGAAGGGTGTTTAGTAGTATTCCTGCTGTTACATAAGTAACACTCCCCCAAACCAGTCGCAACTACCAAAAATGTCTCCAGAAATCGTCAAGTGTCCCCTGGGGAACCCTCCTCCAGAAAACACTGATGAAGTATCTCATGATTTGTTGTCCGTTGATCTGTCTGCTGTTTTGATGAGGCATCTTGAGAGGAACTGACAGTGGCTTCAAGGTGTCTTCTTCCGTAGTTACAAAGGCCTGGTTTTGGTGGTCTTGAGTCACGCCTTTCATTGCTCCTCCTCCCTTTTTTGTCTTTTTTCTTTTGTTTGTGATTTCCTTAAATGCAGCTGGATAAAGTGGTATTTATAAGGATTTTTTTTTTTACGCAGGTATCCATTCAGTAGACATTCAGATCACTTCAATTATAGCCATTAGTGCTAGTAAAAAGAAAGCAATTTACATGTTCTAATTATAGTGGGGGCTACAAAATTTTTAGCAAGCTAGAAATGAAATGGCTTGCAGACTCCACAGAGTTAATCTTCATCAGGGTAGTGTGATTGATATACCGGAGGACGGTAATATGCAGTTCTTTTGGGGAATGGAGGAGGAGAGTGGAAATGGCAGTTTTTCTACTCCTTGTACTTTATATGTCACTTATGACAATTTCATGTTGTCTAGACAGAGGGAAATGGTAAAGAAATCATGTCAGTGGATTCTCAGATGCTGAGTCCAGAAAGCTCAAGGTAGTTGCTAGTCAAGAACAGGTGGAAGGGGGAGTGGTACATCTCCAGAGGCAAGTCAGTAAAGTCAGATGTCACCAAGAGAAGCAGTCAGAAGTAACCTCAGATATAAGAGAGTGATTGTACTCCCAACTCTGGGAGCTCAGGGACTAACCATGGACTGTTGAGACCCAGCTGGAGTCTTTGCCCTCTTGTCTGTTTCTATAGACTTCAAAACTCACTGCATGAAGATCTGAGCTGGGAAAGCTGCTTCTGTGACAGAAAAGTCTAGCTCTCTCCGCTTCATTTTTTTACATTTTCCTGTAAGGCTCCATTGACTTCCTCTCCTTGCCTTTTTGGTTTGGGCCTTGAGATTTTTCTTCCCTGTTATATAGTGTTTTTAGTATGTGAAGGTTAAGTCAAAGTCTGTTACTTTAAAAAGCAGTTTTATCGTTGTATTTTATGTATATGGATGTTTTGCCTGCATGTATGTCTGTGCACTTTGTGAATGCCTGGTGCTCATGGAGGCCAGAAGAGGGCATTAGATCCCCTGGAACTGGAGTTACAGGTGGTTGTAAACCACCATGTGGGTGCTGAGAATGAAATGCAGGTCCTCTAGAAGAAGAATTTGAAGTGCTCTTAACTGCTGAGCCACCTCTCCAGCCCTGGCTGTTTGTTACCTTTTTTTTTTTTTTTGGTTTTTCAAGACAGGGTTTCTCTGTGTAGCTTTGCGCCTTGCCTGGAACTCACTTGGTAGCCCAGGCTGGCCTCGAACTCACAGAGATCCGCCTGCCTCTGCTTCCAGAGTGCTAGGATTAAAGGTGTGCACCACCACCGCCCCGCTGTTTGTTACTTTTTTTTTTTTTTTTTTTTTTTTTTTTTGGTTTTTCGAGACAGGGTTTCTCTGTGTAGCTTTGCGCCTTTCCTGAACTCACTTGGTAGTCCAGGCTGGCCTCGAACTCACAGAGATCCGCCTGGCTCTGCCTCCCGAGTGCTGGGATTAAAGGCGTGCGCCACCACCGCCCGGCTGTTTGTTACTTTTTAATGACTGGCCTTAGTCAAGAATTTTTAAATATTCAGTTTAGGAATAGAGATGTTAAAAACCAGCTTAGAAGATATTTACAAGTTTCTTGGTATTGGTTCTATCACCATGTTCTTTGTAGAACTAATGGACTTTGAGGTAGATTTCTAGGATTTGTCTATTACTGTGAATAAAGTTAACCCAGAAGTCAGAATTGTGGAATCCTGTAAATCATTTTATGATTTTATGGGAATGAGTTAGCCTACACTGCATCCTCCCTCCATGTTTATGTTGTCTGGTAGTTAAGGTACATTTCAGCTACAGCTCTTGGGATATGCATGTAAGTCTATAGAACTAGCTGTGTATCAGGTGTTTTGTTTTGTTTATAGATCTGCTCTTATGCAACATATGGTGAAAAAGTTTCAGATCTCAGTTTCTGATTTCTTTTAATCTTTTTTTTTTTTTTTCAAAGATTTATTTATTATGTATACAGCATGTGTGCCTGCATGCCAGAAGAGGGCACCAGATCTCGTTACAGATGGTTGTGAGCCACCACGTGGTTGCTGGGAATTGAACTCAGGACCTCTGGAAGAGCAGTCAGTGCTCTTAACCTCTGAGCCATCTCTCCAGCCCCAGTTTCTGATTTTAAAACAGGTCTGGCTGGGGTCTGTGAACAGACCTCCCCAGTTTCCCAGAGACATTGTGTAGGTCAGTTTGTGCTTTTGAGTTGCATGTAGAGAAAAGTGATTTTTTTTTTTATTATACATTGAAGTTTGACAACTATATTATAATGTGTGAAGGATTTGTAACAAGTGAGTCATTCATTTTTTTTTTTTTTGAAGGTATGAAAATAACTGGCTAACAAAGAGCAAAGGGTCAGATGTTCCCAAAGGGGTCTGGCTGACTTTTCAGCAAGACTTTATGTACATCATGATTACATATTAGGTACTGCCTTAGTTTGGATTTCTGTTGTTGTGAAGAGACACCATGACCACAGCAACTCTTACAAAGAAAGCATTTAGTTGAGGGTGGCTAGCGTACAGTTTCAGAGGTTCAGTCCATTTATGATCAGTGGCGAGGAGCATGGCAGCATGCAGGCAGATGTTGTGCTGGAGCTTAGAGGCCTACATCTCGACTCAGAGGCAACAGGAAGTCGTCTGACTGTCACACTAAGCAAAGCTTGAGAAAAAGATCTCAAAGCCAGTCCCACAGTGACACACTTCCAAGAGAAGGTGTGGCCCAGATTAAAGGTGTGCCCTCCAGCCTCAAGATCTGGATTAAAGGTTTATGTCATCCAGCCTCCTCCAACAAACTCTACTTCTTCCAGCAGAGTCACACCTCCTAATAGTGCCACTCCCTGTGATATTATTGGGACCAAATACATTCAAACTACCACAGGTACAAATTTGGTTTCCATTCTTTTTGCTTTTGCTGCTAGATTACCTTGTGCTCTGATGTTTCATTATCTGTTGCTCACTGCCCAGAGGTATTGGAGAATACATTAATGTTGGTAAAGATGTTTTTGTGCCCTTCTGGTGAAAGGCATTGTTTTGAGTCTCCTGGATTGTTTATGCTTGGTCTCGGTAAAATAAAGCTGATCCATACTGCAGACATTATGAGCTTTTTCTCTAGTATGTCTGGTTGCCTCCCTACCCCACCCCATCCCCATTACCCTTTTAACTGTGACCCCGTTTTGGTCCACCTCACAGCAATGTCAGAAATTGTCTGTCAGATTCTGTTGGCAACTGCACCTTGTAACTATGTGCACCCTTAGAACTATGGGGCCCTACAATGATAAGATGAATACCTATCGTTGGATAACTTAAATGATAATTGCTAGTGTGTGAAATAGGGAGGCTTTGATGCCTCTGCTTTAAATCAGAGATGTCAACTTGGAAATCATAATAGAGGTGTCATTTCAGAACACACAATTATTTTTTTATTTTTTTAACAAAGAATAAGGACTTGTCATCTCCCATCCTGGGCATGCGCTGAGACAGAGATCTGAAGCTTGCAGAGCAAGATTAAGAAATGAAGCAAGCAACATTACTTCCGAGTTTCTTTGACCCACTGCCCTTTTACCCGCTCCAACATTGCCCTCTTTCCTTATGATGTCTCTTGAGAACATAGTCTAGGAGCATCAATGGTCATTTCCTAGGCAAGAAGCCAGCCTCTGACTTTATGATTTAATGAGCCTCCAAGGGACCAGGCTTATTTAGTAGGACAACTATGTCAGCACTATAACCTGAGCAGCTTAAGTGACCAAAAGGATAAAGGATGATGTAAGCAGTTTCTGAAAACCTCCTTCCTTCAGGAATTTTTTAGTGTGTGTTTTTCGACATCTTACATCTTGTCTGAGACTCATGGGGTCAGTAAAGAACAATCAGATATGCTTCCTTTCTTATTTTTCCCAGTATAGTTAGACTGCCTGCTGATTCATAGGCTTGGATATTTATTTGTCTCCCATTACATGTTAATTAGGATGTGAATTTTGATGGAGATAAAAAGATGACTTGCAACCAATACTAGCTTTTATGTAGCTTGTAAGTCTAAAAGCAGATACAGACATGTTTATAAACAACTGCAGGGAGAGGGCCTTTCTTCCTCCCTCCCTCCCTCCCTCCCTCCCTCCCTCCCTCCTTCCTCCCTCTCTCTCTCCCTCCCTCCCTTCCTTCCTTTCTTTCTTCCTTTCTCCCTTTCTTTCTTTTTTTCGACTGTCTATGTATCCCTTACTGGCCTGGAGCTTACAATGTAGACCAGGCTGGTCTTGAATTCACAGAAATCTACCTGTCTCCACTTCTCTCTCCCTAGTGCTGGAATGAAAAGTGTGCACCACCATGGCCAGCCCCAGGAGATCTTGGTATCTTTTTTGGGGGGCGGGGGGTTCGAGATAGGGTTTCTCTGTATAGCTCTGGCTGTCCTGGAACTCACCCTGTGAACCAGGCTGGCCTTGAACTCACAGAGATCCACCTGCCCTCTGCCTCCCAAGTGCTGGGATTAAAGATGTGCACCACCACCGCCCTGCTGAGATCTTGGTATCTTAAGAAAGGTGCCACAATAGGTGGAGTTTTGAAGGATTTTTATGGGCAGCCTCAAGGGAGAAGAATGTTCTAGAGAGAACAACTGGCCACCATGGTAGAATAACAAGGATGTGTATAGTTTATCTAGAACAGGGGTTCTCAAAGTATGGTAGGGAACCCCAGCAGTCTAGTGGTTCTTATGTATGTTGTGATTCTTTTTACTTCATTCTTTTACAGCGGTGAGGTGGGGTTTCCTAGATCACATGACATGACACGTGATGATATTCTAAACTGATCACTATTCAAGTGTATGTGTTCTTCCCATTTGTAATTCAAATAAGGTTTATTATCAGTAGAGCCCACATAAAAGTTTAGTGGCCCCATGGTTTTGAAGGAGTGCTGATACCAAAAGTATGAAAACTTCTGAATAGACTATCTAAAAGGAAAGAGAAATTTCACTGAAAACTTTCTATGCCAAGTTACAGTATTTAAATTTGATTTTCTAGGCATAAAGAGGCTGTTGGTTTGCATTTAGCTCCTGAATTTAAACAGTAGATGTCACACAGATAAGGCAAGAGAATTATCCCTTAAGGCATGGGGCTCCAGTGGCACCTTATCTCCTGATAATGAGTTCTTCTGTCTGCAGAGGCTGCATAGCTTTGACACTGGATGTTTGCACTGGTTAGAGAAGGTCCGAACATGTTTGTTGCTTTAGGATATTGGTTTCCTCTGTAATTGACAACAAGGATCCTTAGGGTATAATTGTTTAGTAAAGAGGTGTTGTCACTGGCTTGTGTATACTTACTGGACTGTTACCAGACTTTCTGCTTCCCAAATCCCAGTATCTATTAAATTTAAAGTGAAAGTTGGTTGTTGGTTTATTCTTTTGTTTTTGAGTGGGGTCTCTTGTAGCCCAGGCTGGCTTCCAACTCATACTGAGCTGAAGGTGGTCCTCCTGCTAACACTTCCCAAGTGCTGGGATTATAGGTATGTGCTACCAGATCCACCATAAGGTTCTTTATTTCTTTTGGTATTGGAGACTTGGGGGGTCCAGCCCCTCGATAGTTCCCTATTCTGCTCTCATGCCTAGCTCCTTTCTTGCCTGATTCATCTGCTGTCTCCTCTAAGTTCTATCTTAATTCCTTCATCTTAATTCTGCCCCATCTAGGTTCTCACCCATCTAGTTCCTTCCCATCTCAGCTCCTCTCTCATCTTGTTCTTTCCTGTCTGGCTCTTCCTCATCTTGTTCCTCTGGTACTCTCTTTTAGCCCTTGAATCTAGTTCTTCTGTTCTCTTTTCTCTGTCTCATCCTCAAGATCTCTAGTCAAAATCCTCTTTCTCCCTCTTAGTTCTCAGTCTCTTCCAGTTCTCTAGGGTATTCAGGTATAAACCCAAGCCATAGCGATCCTCTGGCTGAGCAAGGTCAACAGGCTTGAATTTTCACAGGGTCATAAAGGCAGGTAAGAATTTTCCTCAGGCAGTGGCCACCAGGCTTTCTATTACACCCAATATGGGAGTGGTAAAAGAGGAGGTCAACTGAGTGCTAATGACCGGTTAGTATATCAAAATGGGGATCTATGTGCTCAGTCTACATTCCTAGAAGTGGTTAGGTAAGAAGTTAGGGATCTGTTAGTAAGGTTGTATAAGAAAGGAGGGTCTCAACGTAAATTGCACAAGAAATAAAGCTATCCGCCTGACCTAGGAGACAGGTGTTGTTTCGTTCGGCCTTGGATGCTTGATAGGCATTTTAGATAAATACACTGTTAGGAATTCTTGAAAGCACGCAAAATCATTTTAGGAACCCACATGTATAGATGTGTGTGTGTGTGTGTGTGTGTGTGTGTATGCTAAAATATCACCAAGACTTCTTAAGCCATTGCTTGACCTTTGGAGAAGTCCTTGACTTTTCTAAGTTGTAGCTTTTGTGATAGTAGCTGAATTCCATTACGTTTTCCTGTGGCTTGTAGCATTTTGGATAATCTGTCTTATACTCCTTGATATATTTTTCTCCAGAGTTTTCTTCTACTGTTTTGTGTTCCTAGTCATCAAAACATATATACGAAACAGAGAACGTCTTGAAAATATTCATAATATTCATGAGAGAGAACATTCATACAGAATGTTAGGAATTTTACAACTTGAATTGTGCACCTGTTGACATGTGCCCTCTTCAAAGCTTAATAATAGTCTTTTAGTGAGGTGCTAGAAATCAAAGTAAGCAAGCCATAACCTCTAGTCCTGCTTCCTCCCATTCCCACAGTCAGCATTACAACTCACCCCCATCCCCCACCCCCACCCCCATCTTGCTGTGTTACCCAGGCTGGTCTCTAACTTTTGATCTTCCTGTAATAACCAAGGTGTAGCTAGAATTACTTTGCCAGGCTGTCTTTCAAGGAATGTTATGTAAGCAAATATTTTGGAACAGAAGCAGGCAAGCCTTTTCTTCAAAGGGGTTGGTAGTAAATATTTTAGACTTTCTTTTTCTCAGTATCATTTAACTCTGCCATGGTACCTACCTCCAAAACAGCTGCAGATTTTATACATATTATATATATGATTAAATTAAATACACACACACACGTATGTGATAAAACTTTTAAGAGCTCAACTCGGGGCCTCGAGTTTATCAAATGTGTTTTAGGACAGTAGGGCAAGTTGCTGTTTTAACGAAATCTTTTTTAAGCTGGACATGGTGATGCATGGCTTTAATCCTAGCTCTTGGGAGGCAGAGACAGATAGCTCTCTGTGAGTTTAGAGGACAGCCATGGTTACGTAGAGAGACCCTGTTCTGAAAAACAAAATAACAACAAAATAAAATCTTTTTTTAGGGGATGGAGCGATGTCTCTGACAGAGGACCTGAGTTCTGTTCTCAACACCCATGTTGGGCAGCTCATAAGCGCCTGAACAGCCTAGCTCCAGGGCATCAGATGTCCTCTTCTGGTTTTGTGCCCACATTCCTTCCAATGACATACATGTATACACATAATTAATAAACAGAAATAGGGTTGGAGAGATGGCTAGCAGTTGAGAGCATTGGCCACTCTTCAGGAAGGGCCCTGCTTCAAACACCAGCACCTACATTGTGACTGACAACCATCTGTAACTCCGGTTCCAGAAGATCTGGTTTGGTCTTCTGGCTTCTGCAGGCAACACACACACACTTGGTGCGTAGAGTAACATGCAGACAAAGTGCCCTTACACACAAAAAAGTAAAATCTTAAAAAAAATGAAAATAAACCTTTAAAAAGTTTTAAAGTTTATTTATTTTGAAAATGACTACTTTTTAAATCTTTTCCTTTTAGATTTTTCTAAAATTTCTAAAAATCTAAAAGATTTTTCTATATTGGATTTGATTTTTTTTTTTTTTGTTTTTCGAGACAGGGTTTCTCTGTGTAGCTTTGTACCTCTCCTGGATCTCACTTGGTAGCCCAGGCTGGCCTCGAACTCACAGAGATCTGCCTGGCTCTGCCTCCCGAGTGCTGGGATTAAAGGCGTGCGCCACCACCGCCCGGCGGGATTTGGTTTTTAATTACATTTCCTTGTGTGCATGTATATACACATACCTGTCACTTCACATATGTGGAGGTTAGAGGACAACTTGTGAGTCAGTGTTCTTCATCCACCATGTGGGTCCTAGGGATTGAACTAAGGTCGCCAGGCTTGATGCCAAGTGCCTTTACTCCTAGCCAGCTTGTCTGTGCTACATCCTCAGACCCTTGAATCGTGGGTATTTTAACTTGTTGTTTTCCTTTTCAGACAGTTTCCTGTAGCCCATGTTGGTCTTGAACTCATTATATAGCCACGATGGGTCTTGTTGCCCTGATCCTTCTAACTTCACCTTCCAAATGCTGAAATTATTAAGTGTGCACCACTATGCTTTTATTTTGTTGAGTTTTCTGTTTGTTTCGGGAGTTTGGGTTTCTTTTTTCTTTTTTTCTTTTGGTTTTTTGAGACAGAGTTTCTCTGTGTAGCTTTGGGGCCTGTCCTGGAACTCGCTCTGTAGACCAGACTGGCCTCAAACTCAGAGATCCACCTGCCTTTGTTGGGATTAAAGGTGTGTGCCACCGCGCCCGGCCTGTTTTGGTTTTTTGAGACACTGCCTCTCTCAAATTCTGGCTGTAGTTCTGGCTGTCCTGGAGCTAGCTATGTAGATCAGGATGGCTTCAAACATACATAGATCCTCCTGCCTCTGCCTCCTGAGTGCTGGGATTAAAGGCATACACCACCTTGCCTGGCTTTGGTTTTTGTTGGTTTTGTTGTTGTTGTTTGTTTGTTTTTTTTGGAGAAAGGGTCTCACTCTGAAGCCCAGGCTAGCCTTGAATTCAACAGCAATCCTCCTGCCGGACCTCCTAAGTGCTGGGACCAGAGGTCTGAACCACTATGTCTAGCTTTTAATTTAGTTTACTTGTTTGATAGGGTCTCACACGCAGGCTGCTCATCGCAGTCTTCTTGCCTCAGCCTCGATTGCAATGGTGGGCCATCACAGGTGCCAGCAACCATGCCTGGCTTTTATTTTATTTTAAAATATTTTCAATTTGCAGAAAAATTGCAAAAATTGTACAAAGAAGTCTCAAATGCCCTTTACCCACATTTCCTAAATATTTGCATTTTGCCACATCCGTTTTGTCAGCCTCTTTTGCTCTATCTATATGTGAATATGATTATTCTTTTTGATTGATTATGGTTGTTATATTTTTATATTTGTGATTAGTAAGTTTTTTAAAATACTGAATAATTCCAAATTAATTTGATAGTGGCCTTGGGCTTTTAAAAATATGCTGTTAATGGTGAAAGGCTTTTAAATAGTCCTTATGTACCTGACAAACATGGCTACACATAAAGGATAAATTGTAGTATTTTCTTCCTGGTCTTCAGTGAGTCAAAGTAACACAGCCCTTGAACTTCACCCAGATGCTACTGGTATAAAGAATTAAGTGGACAAGCTGTTAGAGAAAAGAGGTTTGGTTTGTTTGTTTCTGTCTGTTTTGGTGGCTCTCTAAAAATATTTCTAAACTGAGATTATAGGTCAGAAAGAAATGGCAACTTCAAGTCTCAACAAATTTGGCTGGACCTTCCTTCAGCTCTTCCTGATTTCACATTATCAAATTGCATGATAGATCATTAAGTCAAGTCAGATTTGTGTGCCAGAGCAGAAGGTGCACAGCTGCTACCCAAGTCCATTTACTCATACCATTTTCCATTCCATCTCCCTACAAACAGTTGGTACTAGGAGGGAAAATGCTTTGAGGATCCTAAGCATGGTAGTGATGGTTTCTATTTCTCTCCTAACTCCAGTTCATTCTTTATTCCACATCAACTGGAGAGGCCTATTTTTATTCCTTGCAGAGAATTTGTTTCATCAGTGATTTGTGTATGTGGAGAAACATTGTTCATCTGGATTGGCTCTCTTGAGTTCATGTATTAGCAGTTAAACTCTCTGTCTGTCTGTCTGTCTGTCTGTCTGTCTCTCTCTCTCTCTCTCTCTCTCTGTCTCTGTCTCTCTCTCTGTCTCTCTGTCTCTCTCTCTCTGTCTCTCTCTCTCTCTCTCTCTCTCTCTCTCTCTCTCACACACACACACACACACACACACACACACACACACACACACACACACACACGTATAAACATTGGTTGTCCAGTCCCATTGCATTGTCTGAGGAACTGTTGGTGCACAAGGATTTTGGAGTGAGTAGGCATAAGGAATGTATGTTCCAAGAGAACCCCCATCAAGGACTCCCCAGAGACAAAGCTTAAGATTTTGATGCTATTCTGATTTCAAGAAGGCTTCCTGATTAAAATAGAAAGTTAGGGTGGGAGCTGGAATATGCAAGATATCAAATGGAGTCACTAAAATTGAGGTCATCTAATCCAGACTGTTCCAGTTCAGGAATCTTCTTTTAGCATCCCTGATAAGCCTTTCGTCTCTCTCTGAGGTCTGTCACTACCATGACATAGTTTGTAGTGGACAGTGTTTGTTTCCTAACTTACCAGGTTTATTTTCTACACAGAAGCTATGAAGCAGGTCACTCTGAAGGCTGTCCTCACCAAAGGGTGTCTGCCTTACTAAATGGCTATTTAGAGAGGCCAGCTCAGGGGTACTCAGCACCACATGCGGAGCATTTTAGTATTGCATTGAACAATCTTCCAGGGTTTGAAGGCAGATAGTTGCTGCTAGACCTTGATTTCATTCTTTAGTTCTTACCCTGGTCTCAGAGAATGATTTTATTAGTATTGTATAGATGACATAGGTTGATCAGTGGATTATAAGTTAGAGTTCAGAACAGGAAGGTTTTGCTGTGAAACATGTTGTAATCCCAGCATTTTGGCGAAATCTCTCATTCTAGACCAGCATGAACTACTACAGACCCTGTTTCAACAACAAAAATAAAAAACGTGCTGTTGGAGAGGTAGATGATTATACTAACAAATGATATACTGTATATTTTTAAAAACTGGAAAAGAGTTTTGACAGTTTTCAATGTAAATGATAAAATATTTGAGGAAAAACATGTTTCACCTGATTTAAACATGACACAGTGTGTATATGCATTGAGATACTGCATAGTACCCTGCTAATCTGTACAGTTTTATGTTTTTATGTGTCAGTTAAGAAATAAGATTTTAAAAAGAGGAAATAAATTACCTATACAACAGGCTTCTCACAGACTGACTTTCCTTTATTGTGTAGTCTATGTATTAATACTTCACACTTTCTCCAACTACCACAAACATTTTGTATTTAAAAGACGTAGACATTATTATTATTATTTTTTGTGATGGTAGGGAAAAAAAGAAATATGCCAATTAATCTGTGTCACATTATATAAGATATATCCCAATTTATGACACACTAAAGTGTAAAGTATGTTTTAGAATAATGAACTGTAACATTTCTGCTGTTGCTGGGCAGTGGTGGCGCACGCCTTTAATCTCAGCACTTAGGAGGCAGAGCCAGGTGGATCTCTGTGAGTTTGAGGCCAGCCTGGGCTACAGAGTGAGTTCCAGGACAGGCACCAAAGCTACACTGAGAAACCCTGTCTCTAAAAACCAAAACCACCACCACCACCACCACCAACAACATCAACAACAAAAACCCACAACATTTCTGCTGTTGCAAACAATGATATTGCCAGAGAAATGTATTTTATTACTTTCTTCTTCATTGGGTATGTGGTATTTTTTCCATTTGGGTGTGGGGGTTGTTTGAAGTGGGGTCATGCAGGCCTTGTATCAGGTTGAAAACATCCTGTAATGGTTGGTTGTCCCAGGTAGGAAGGGTAAAGCTCAGGTTATGGGGCGACAGTTGTTTCTGCCTTGGCTGTGACTTGAAATGTCGTCATGGGCCAGTTGCTGGGATAGTGACTGCCCATGACTATACCTAAAGCCAGCTGGTTTTAATAACACTGAATTGTCTTAACTCAATTGGAAAAGAAGGGTAGCTGCTGTTCTTATCCTGCAGATCTGTTTAAGGAAGAATCTGGCAGGGAGCCTGAGACCTGTTCCTGGGAGAGCCAGGCAAGATGCTGCTGGAGAGGAACAATGTGCACTTTTTTTCCGAGACCACTTCCTTTGAGATGTGTTCTCTGCTAGGAATGTGACTGGCTGCCAAGCATGTATGAGTTGGGAAGTAGTATGGTAGACCAGGAAGCCCCTGAACCACACCTGTCATCGGGTATGTCTTATTTAAATAGCCTTTGTTGTATTCAAAGGGGGAAGTTCACTAAAACCTTACCATAAAATTTCATGCAAAAGTCCAGATTTCTGGTTTTACAACAATTAGACAAGGTAGCAATACTGAGTCCAGCTTGTAGCTTGGTAATAATTGGCTGTAGCTGAGTGATAGGATCCTAATCTTCCTGTTTGCTAGTAGCCATTGCTCACCATGATTACATGCAGTAGGCACTTGTTTCCACCTCTCCTCTGGAAGGTTGTATAGTGCAGTGCAACATGGAGATTCAAAGCATTTGGGAATTTAGATAGGTCTTCATGGGAATCCTTAATGGTTGTGTGTCAATGGGCCTATATACGTAAATCTCTAGTCCTAGTGTTCTTGTGTATGTAGTATTTCTTAACATCTTGTGGGTATGCTTAGGTCTGTTACCCAAAAAAACTGCCTAATAAAATGTGTGTTACTATCATCAGTTGAATTTATGATGGGGCTGGATGATAGAAGGAAAGGTTTTTGCCAGTTATTAAGCGAGTCCTTATGGTATAGCATAAGGAGTGGAAGATGAGGGCATGTGGACTGATGGTGTACAGGAGCTGATCACCAGGATAAATGTGTGATCTCTGTGTATGCCTCATTTTCCTCTCACGTTGCTTCTAGCCTCCTGTTTGTCTGCTGGAGGTGCTGTAAAGAGATAGAAGATCATGTTTCTGATGCATTTGCGTGTGTCTCACCAAAGAGCAGTATTCAGCGTAACACCGTGGTCACATCCAGTATGGGAGCTCTGTAGCTCTTCGTTTATTAATGTTTCCATATAGTTAGATTGTTGGAAGGGTAAGACCCCAGATAATAGGTGCTAGCTGGCTGCAAAGGGGGATGATATTTACCTCTCCCCCATTTCCCTTGATTGACCTCTGAGTTGGTAATTGACAGGGATTATTGCCATTTTTTTAATCTCTGCTAGGAGGCTGCTGGAGTCTTCCCTCATTTCATTATCCCGTTATGATGGAGCAGGATCCAGAGAGCACCCAATTTACCCAGACCCAGCGAGGTAAGGCCAAAGTGAGAAATGGCACTAGGAGGGGGGAGGGGCGGCCCTTGGGGGTGCCTCTCTGGTCCTGGTGCTCTTTTACTCTTCAGTTACAGTGTTAAGGCAGGTGTTTCAGGTGATTGGGAATTGTTGCAGGTAAGTGAACAGCATCACTTGTGACAGAGGATTATAATTGAGCTCTCGTCCTTTGGGACTCACCATCTGTCAGTAGGGCACTAAAGGGAGTACCTGTGGATTCCATAGATATTCTTTCCAGCTGCTCAAGAGGCTGTTGCCCATCAGCCACAAAGATAACCAAAGTTTTGAACATTTTATTTATAGGGAAAATACTTTAATTTATACTATCAAAAGGGGAAAAAAGTCAAGCCATTTTTTGAACACTATCCAAAAGAAGAGATGAAGAATAATTGAATGAAATAAATTGTCATTTTACGGATGTGCTTGTTTTATACTGTTTTAGAAGACATTTGAAAGATTATAGAAGACTTCGTGTATGTGTGTGTTATATGCACGTGTGTTTGTGGTGTGGGTACATGGAGAGGCCAGAGGAAGACTTCTGAGTTCTCTATTGTTCTTCACATTATTATTATTGTTATTATTTTGAGACAGTATCTCTTAGTGAACTAGAAGCTTGGCATTATATCTAGGCATTCCTGGGATCTACCTGTCTCTACCCCAAAATGCTTGGGTCATAGGTACCTGGGCCATGCCCACCTTTTACATGGGTATTAGAGAGTTGAACTCAGGTCCTTTTGCTTTTACAGCAAGCTCCCTTATCCACCCAAACAAATATTTCTTTCCATAGTCCCGAATTGTTTAAAAGTTGATAGAAAAAGACATTGTTTCATATGAGCTTAAGGGACCATCCTGAATTCCCTAGTGCTGATGATGGTGCTGGAGTATTGAGTTGTTGTATTACATTTATCAGTAGAGAGCAGCCTCATGTGGTTGTCATAGCTGGATTTGATGACTGTTAGAGATCTGAAAAAGGCTAACTTGACTATTATTTAAATAATATCAGGAAATATTGTAAGGAAAAGGATAATTTACAGTGGTGGGCTTTACAAGCCAGCAGTAAAGGTCAGATAAAACTAAGTAAGTTTTAAGGCTTTCCTGTCTACCTGGAAACACCTTTAGACCAAGTTGACTCCAGGGGTATTAAGTGATTTTGTTGTTGCCACAGTTTTCTCTTTGTAGTGCACATTCTCCCCGAGATACTAGTGGGGGAAAAACTTTCCGTGGCCCTCTTACTTTGTTTTCTGTATCCTAGAAGTAGCAAGTCCAAGGATCCAGGCAGTAGAGATGAGGACTTTAAAAATAGGTAAGCAGTTCATATTGGTGATTGAAGCAAGGACATTTACATTAGTCTGTGGTTATGTTGGAAACCGTTTAAATCCTTGAAAAGGGAAAGAAAAGTTTCACATTTTCAAGAACCTTAAAACACTCAAAACCACTTCTTGCTAGTTTCTTTTCAGGCTGGCCATGGCAGCGCACTCCTTTAATCCAGCAATTGGGAAGCAGAGGCAGGTGGATCTTTGTGAGTTTGAGGTCAGCCTGGTCTATATAGAGAGTTTCAGGACAGCCAGGACTACATAAAGAAACTGTGTGTATTTCTCAAAAAAAGAAAAGGGGGAAAAAGTTTCTTTTCAGACAGCAGTAGGAATCTTATCTTCAGAAATTTTAGACTGGGGAAATTCAGTGATCATTTTTTTCGGCAGGGCTGAATGTACAGCCTTTACTGACCCCGGCTCACTGTACAGCCAGTGAAGGCTGACCTCAAACTTGTGATCTTCCTACCTCTGCCTCAGAATGCAGAGATTACAGGTGTCATCCTTTCATACAATCTCTTTATTCCTCCTCTAATTTCTTTACTGGTGAAGGGTCAAGAAGTGAGGCTGGAATTCTTTGTGGGTGTTTTCAGTAGGAGGGTATTTGTTACCATCTCTTCACATGTTCCTTCATTTCTTTTTCCCTCTTAGTTGTATCCTGTATTATATGGATAGGTCAAGGCTTTTAAGGGACATTGCCTTAAGCATGCAGAAACCTAGTTTCCCCCTAGATGCATAAGAGGGGCAAATCTATGATGTCAGAAGTCTCTCCTCCTCCTCTTCCTCCTCCTCCTCCTTTATTTGTAACCACTGATAACGTAGTTTCATAGTTTTTGAAATTCCTGTAGTAAAATTCAACAACTTGAGTTATGCAATGCTATACTTATATCCCTTCACAAAAGGGTAGTCTTTATTCATTATCACCAGCAACATTATTTCTACCACCATTATTAATAGCAATACATCTTTTTCTATTATTTCTGGTTGTCTGTGATCTGAGAAATGGGTGCACTTATGGTCACTTATGGTCTCTTCTAGGTCAGTTCTCTTGAAAATTCTTTCCTGTTATATATTTTCTTCTCTGGTCTGATTCCTTTGAATTTAATCCATGTTTGATTTCTGCTGGAAGATGTTGATATATTAGGTAGTAATAAGAACAGCACAAAAGCACTGACTTCTGTCCAAATTTTAGAGTTCAGTGATTGAATGCTTGACAACAGGTACCCAAATGAGTAATGAAAATACCATGAGTTGAGGCTTTGGGGAATAGTTGATGTTTTCTGATTATTTTGGTCTAGCTTCTGCTTCTGTGTATCCCATGCCCACCTACTGTACAAAGGTAATTTGGATTCAGCATGCTCAATGTAGCATATTATTTTAAACCAGAAACTTTTTAGTTTTTTAGTTCCAGTGGTTACCAGCCAATTCCTTAGGAATTCCATTTGCTAACTGGCCTGGGGACAGCCTTGATGACAGCCTTAGGTCCCATTGAAGTTGACGTCAAGACCTCTTTTGGCTTAGGAAGGTAGAATTCCTGAGAATAGAGTATCAAAGGTGCTGAAAGTCAGGCTGCAAGATGTTTGCAGTTTTGTGGGAGTGACTCTCCTACTAATATAAATTGCCCAACTGGCCTCCAATTTACAATCCCAGCCATAGTTCCAGCAATAAATATTTTCTATCATTTAGCTACAGCTATTCTCAAATCAGTTTCTTAACATTCTCAGAAAAAAAAAAAACCCAGAACACACTTTTCTCATTTTAATATCCTAACTTCATAAAAAAAATAAAAACTCCCAGGTTTGTGGTTTATGGCTTTTTTCCCCTTAAATACAGAAGTATATACTGTACACACACACACACACACTCTTTCTATAACCCTTTTTCTACCTTAAAATTTTATTTTAGAAGAGTTTCCTTATGAGTAGATGGAGATAATTGTTAAACACACACACACACACACACACACTTTTAACTTTTGAGAC
The DNA here is from genome assembly GCF_007827085.1 of Peromyscus californicus insignis. Classification (NCBI taxonomy): domain Eukaryota; kingdom Metazoa; phylum Chordata; class Mammalia; order Rodentia; family Cricetidae; genus Peromyscus; species Peromyscus californicus. The sequence goes on from NW_026294595.1 coordinate 67,612,964, forward strand.
AGAGTCTCATAGCTCAGGCTAGCCTCAAACTCGTGTAGCTGAGATTGACCTTGAACTCCTGATCCATCGGCCTCTAGCTTCCTCATCCTGAGATTGTAGGCATATGTGACTGTACCCAGCCAATTTATTCTTTTTAATGGCCTCACAGTGTTCCTCTGTATGGATATAATTTATTTAATCTGTTTCTGGGCTTCTGGGTTGTTTCCCAGGTTTGCCCGAATGATAGCAGTATTGCAAACGACCTTTCTCATGTATACATTTGTATTTTATATTTCTGTGGGGTATAATTTCCTAGTGGACTTGCATCATTGTGTGTTCCTCAGATTTTAAGTCTTGCAGATAGATGGCTTAGAAATCACTTAACATTATCATATAAGACACTTTTCTGTTGTTCTATCATGTTCTCAGTTTGTAACCTCAAATTATAGAACAGTATTGTAAAGATGGAGGAAAACTTTAAGAAGAGGAAGGAATGTGTAGAAAATTGTGTGATATATTAGAAATTGTTAGAGAGCTTTAAGACAAGTCCTTGGATTCAATTAGAATCTAGCAAGGGAGATGTAGCCTCCACTGCTGTAATTCTAGGAATGGGAAATTCTTTTTTCTTCTAGGTTTTTCTGTTCTACCAAGTACACGATGACTCTCAATCCCTGTCCTGAATACTTTTCTGTGCACAAATACCTATGATTAATCTGTGAGGAAGGGAGATACCAGTTTAAAAGATGATTGTAAGGAGCTAGGTGAAAGGTAGAGCTGTGTGTGTTTGAAGAAGGAAGTCCTGGTAAAGAGGATACCCGTGGGGGTCTTTATTAATCATCTAATTGTTATCATCTTCTGACCTGTTTTCTCATCTGTAAAATGACCAGACTTGATTACTAAGGTCTCTTTCATTTCTTAAATTTTGTGTATGGATGAGGAGCAACGAAGAGCTATTTAAGGACACCCTGAAAAGCTAAGCCAGGTTCATAAAACTTAAGAGAGAAGAAGGGCCCAGTGCTAAGCCTCTTGGGAAGGGGTCACACTTGATCAGAAGAGAACTGATTACACTGCCTATTTGCCTTATCTCAGAACAGAAGCTTTGGGGGTAGTCTGGTACACATGTTCTGCAGCACAAACCTCCTGGTGAGTTAAATGGCCTGTATTTTTCATGTATCCGGAGTTTGTCTCAGCAGGGAGATGCCATGGGAGAGCTGGCTTTGCTGTCTTTCACAGTATTCCCCCAATTAGTGCTAGTTTGTGTTTGTCCATCTCTGTCTCTCTCAGATTATCTCCTGCTGCATACTACGCCCAGAGGATGATCCAGTATCTCTCACGGAGAGACAGTATTCGCCAGCGCTCCATGCGCTACCAACAGAATCGCCTTCGTTCTTCCTCCTCCTCCTCTTCCTCAGACAACCAGGGTCCGTCAGTAGAGGGAGCCGACTTGGAATTTGAGGACTTTGAGTAAGTATATTCTCAGTTTGCTTCTTTCCTCTTCCTCCCGTCTGAGAGTGCTTCCAAGTTGGCCACTGCTTTTGTAGCAGTGGTAAGCATTCTTGCTTGCAACTCCTAAGTTATTATTTATGAGTAGCAAGCAGAGATAAGGAGCGGAGGGCTCAAATGCCCAGAGCGCTCCTGTTTCTGGCAGTTGCCTTGCTGAACCATCAGAGCCTTGGGGAAAAGACAGCCCATTGAGCCCCAGGCCTGAGTGGGAAAGGAGGACTGCTGCTCTCCTGGCCACGTTTGTATCTCCTTGTGGCATGTATGATGGAAATGCTTCTCTTGGGCTGTCTTCACAGGATAGAAGGAAGTTGGAGACTTATTCCCTTAACTGCAATAGATGTGAAGATTAAGTCTCATTTTAAATATCTGATTTCTTTAAAGCGAATCTTCTGTCTCAGTAACCTGAATAAACTAATTCCTTGAGGTCTAACTCTCTTGCCTCAACTTTTTTTCCTATTCCAGGCCCCACCAATAACCCTTTGACTGTCACCTGTCAGATTACTGTAATGGGTTGAGGAGTAGCTGCTTTATGCTGCTGCCACCCCCTCTCCCATGGCAACCACAGCTGCAGTTGAGGCCACTGCCTCTTCCTCCTTTTTTTCTTTCTTTTCTTTGTTGTTGCTATTGTTGTGGAATGGGATGGGGATGAGGCCAGAGGAGCAAGATCGGCCCCAAGCTCCAGAGTCCATGCTTTCCAACCCTACTGCTGAATTTTGCCTCTCAGACATTCTATTCCTGACCTTCTAACCATTTGTTGTGCTGCCAGCCTGAAACTTGAGTTTTTCTGGCTTGTATCAAATTAGACATTTGGCTTTTGTTTTGATTTTTTGTATTCTGCCATTCTTTAACATGCAAAAGGAAAAGAAGCATATTCCTCTCCTTTTTCTGATGCCATTATTGGAATATGACAGTCTCTTCTGCCCTTCTTGACATGCCTTAGTAGATCTGGGATCTTATGAGCTCTTACCTCTCCCTAACCATCTCCCTCTTGTCAGCTACATGGTTAGATCCCCAGAAGCTATCTTGTAATAGAACTGTAGGGTATGTTTGATCTCTTCGCCAGAAAGAACTAAGATAAAGTGGAACAACCATTGTTCTGGCTTGCCTTCCTGATGCTTTTGGTGAACACACAAACATTTGAATCCTGGGGAACAAAAGGAAGAACATAGAATGGTCTGAAAAAGATTTAAATGTTCGATAAATGCAAGGGTAGCCTGAAAGGTGTGTGGTGGTCCTATGTCAACAGTCACTGAAGAAGGGCCTAGTACCTCTCTGACCCCCTGCCTGCCCTTTTCTCTGTCTGTCCTCCTGGGTAAGATGACTGCATAATAACAGTGAAAGGAGCCAGACAGATGCCTATAATGACATACGTTTTCCTGGAGTTGTAATAGTTTTTCTGGCACCAGGGTCCATTTAGGGTAGCAGTTTAAACAGACATGCCAATGGGCTTTGGATATAATTCACCTGCTTAACATGTGAGGTCTTGTGTTGGATTCCCCAGTACTGTAAACATACACACACACACACACACACACACACACACACACACACACACACACACACACACACCACTGTGTATGTATGTGGAGGAGGAGGAGAGAGGAGAGAGAGAGAAACACATATACTGTGTTTGCAGTGCTGTGAAAAACCTGGGTGACTTGTGCTCTGGGAGTCAGGATTCTGGCTTGCCTAGCCTCTTTCCATACATGCTTAGAAGTCTAAAGTATCTGTTAACTAGTGGTGTGATGTAGGGATCATGTCTTTTCAGCTGTACTCTGCCTCGTGACTTGTCCTTCACAATGGAGTTCTGGGTTAGTTTAAAATGTTCTGTTCTCATTTTACCTTCCCTTTCTTCTGGTGCCACCTCCTCTCTCTCCCCTTCCTTCCCCCTCGATTTTCCTCTGTCAGACTGCCTTCTGTGTGTGCTCCCCCAGCCCACCTGTGCTCTAATCATCTCCCTGGGCTTCAGCATGACCTCGTTTTACATTGTCGTCTTTACCTTTCTTCATCAGCTAACAGTGTTTTTTTCCTAGTTGTCTTTATTAGCCTTGGGCTGATTTCCCTAATGCCCCACTCATAAGTCTTTCCCCAGATGTTTGACTTTTGGAGGAAGGTAGTTCTGGTGCAAACCATAATCTTGGTCTTGTAGCAGCTAAGGATCAGTTACCTTAATATTAGAGTAGCCCAGGTTTTGTAGTGAGAGAGGTTGATACTGACTTGCCGTTTGTTTCTTTTTCTAGCTCCTCTCTCTTCCTCCTGGTCCTGTAAGCTGAGTGCTGGTTGTAGTTGCTCCTTTTAATCTCTAGTGCCCGGAAGAGGAGAAAGTGAGATTAGGAATGTAGTAGCCTGTTCTAATTTATGTGCCATAATCCTATTCCTTAGCTTTGATAACTAGAAAGGTTAATTAATTTTATCTTATGTGTATGGGTGTTTTGCCTGCATTTATGTCTGTACACCACTGTGTGTCTGGTGCCCGAAGAGACCAGACAAGGCTGTCAGATCTCCTGGAACTGGAGTTACAGACAGTTGTAAACTGCCATGTAGGTGCTTAGAACTGAACCTTAGTCTTCTGGAAGAGCAACAAGTGCTCTTAACTTCTGGGCTATCTCTCCAGCCCTTAGAAAAGGTGTGTGTGTGTGTGTGTGTGTGTGTGTGTGTGTGTGTGTGTGTGTGTAGGGGGATTATATAGTCATAATTTATAGTTATTTTATTTTTTTTGGTTTTTCAAGACAGGGTTTCTCTATGTAGCTTTGCGCCTCTCCTGGAACTCACTTGGTAGCCCAGGCTGGCCTCGAACTCACAGAGATCCGCCTGGCTCTGCCTCCCGAGTGCTGGGATTAAAGGCGTGCACCACCACTGCCCGGCTACTATAGTTATTTTAATACAGAGGAGCAGGTAAGGTTTATGTGATCTGGAATCTGCCTAACAGGACACCACCATTAAGAGGCACTCTTCTATTGTGTTTCCATATCTTCTCAGCACATCACAGTCATGCCTGTGAGGCTTTACATAGGCTTCTCCACTCTCCCTTTTTCTAAGTCATAGATCCATTTTATTGTTCTTGAACAGTTTTTGCCCAGGTGCAAAAAGTTCCCAGAAAACCAGATCATGTTTTCTTTGGTTCTCTTTCATCATCAATTGAATAAAAGGTATCAGTGTTTATAGTATGTATGCCAAAGTGGCAACTTCATATCTTTATCTATATCTGTATCTGTATCTGTATATGTACCAATTGCTGAAGTAGCCATACTTTATGTACAAATGTAAATTGTTAACATATGTTTTTTACATGTAGATAATAGATTTTAAATTTTTGTGTAATCTTTATAATGACCAAACAATAGGATTAATAACTCAATCTTATCTGATGTTCTCTGACTGAGGATATTACCATATGAGAGATGTCTAAGATTAGAGAACAGGAATCAGTATATTTATTGTCTTCAGCTATAAAGTCCTTTTACAGTGATGTACAATCATATTTGGGCCCTTTCATGCAGTTAGTTATTGTGGAAGAACACCTTTCAGATTTATCTTGAGGGAGGATGCCCTTGGAAGTTGGTCAGGTTAAATTTTCTATTCTTTTGTAGTCTGGATTGGTGACCATCTCCCTAGGCAAGCATTTTCTCCTGCCATTCATCTCTGTCTGTGGTAAGGATTGAAATGGCAGGATCCCAGTGTTTATCAAAATGTACAAACAGGACATCCAGAAACCTGCTGTCAGCAGGTCTCTTCTGAAGCCCTCAGCCAGCAGTCTTTGCATAAAAAGGTTCACAAGCAGGGTAAAGGTGTGTCTGCCCATTGACATTATTGTCTGCCTGTGTTGGAGCCCAGACCACTTACTTGAATGTAGATATCATATAAGCATAGCAAAACTCTTATTTTAATTTTTACCTTCCCTTTAGATAAGAGGGCAGGTGGCTCTTACAAAAAACCCAAAAAAAGTGCTAAGTTCTTCAAAAGAAATAATATGTGTGTTTATGACAGTTCTATTCTAGTTAGTCTTTATTTTTTAATTAAAAAATTATTATTAGAAAGAAAGAGAGGGTCTGGGACTTACTTGTTGGCACACACCTTTAATCCCAGTGCTTGGGATGCAGAGGCAGGCAGATCTCTTTGAGTTCAAGGCCATCCTGGTATATGTACCACGTTCTAGGACAGCCAAGACTACATAGAGACCTTGTCTCAAAAAACAACTAAAAAGGTTCTTTAAGAAAGAAAGAAGGAACAGGGTGATGGTGGCACATGCCTTTAATCTCAGCACTTAGGAGGCAGAGACAGGTGGATCTCTGTGAGTTCCAGGCCAGGCTGGTCTACAGAGTGAGTTCCAGGACAGCCAGGCTTACACAGAGAAGCCCTGTCTTGAAAAACCACAAGAGAGGGGAGGGTGGGAGATGGAAGCAGTGCTCTTCTTTATCTCCTTCCACTGTGGGATCTGGGAATCAAAGTCATCGTCAGGCTTTTGTGGCAAACACTTTTATATGCTGAACTATCTCAGTGACCCTTAATTCTCGCTAGTCTTGTTCCTTTCTTTCTTTTATCTGTTACTCTAATTATGATTCTAGAATCTTTCCCAGCTCATGTCCCTGTCCTTCCTGCCTCTTTCTGTGGCTGCTTTGCAATCTGAGGCAAAGGATAGATACCCTGAGCCAATACTTGCTAATGACAGAGAGAACTAGAGATGCTTCAGATTAGATCAGCCACAAATACTTCCTCCAAGCATATAGCCACTGGTAATTATATTCAGCATCTTACGATTGTTGCTGGCATGGAAGAAAATAAACCCTTCTTTTATTCATGGTTTTGACACTGGGCTGTATTGGGATTTTTGCTTTGGAAAAATCTCAATGAGAATCTTAGTCTTTCTGTTTAAGATGGAGTCTTCAGGTTAGTTAAAAATTGATTTCTCTCCTGCTGTCCCTCCCTTCCTTCCTTTTTTCCTTTTAGGGTGGGGTGGTAGTAGTAGTAGGAATTGAACCTAGGACCTCTTGCTTGCTAGGCAAGCCACCTGATCTTGAATGGCTCCTTTGTTATTATTTTCAGACAATCTCACTGTGTAGCTCAGGCTAGCCTGTAACTCTTGATTATCCTGCTGCAGCCTCCTGAGTACTGGGATTATAGGTGTTTATACCACCATGCTAATTTTTTTTTTAAGATTTATTTATTTATTATATACACAGAAGAGGGCGCCAGATCTCATTACAGATGGTTGTGAGCCACCATGTGGGTGCTGGGAATTGAACTCAGGACCTCTGGAAGAGTAGTCGGTGCTCTTAACCTCTGAGTCATCTCTCCAGCCCCCCAAATTATTTTTTTAATAAATACTTTTAAAAGATTTATTTATTTTGTTTTATTCATAAACATGTTTAGCCTGCGTGTGTGTGTGTGTGTGTGTGTGTGTGTGTGTGTGTGTGTGTGTGTGTGTGTGTGTGTGTGTGTGCCACATTTGTGCCTGGTGTCTTAGGAGGTCAGAAGAGGCCCTGGAGTTACAGGAAGTTAAGAGCTGCCATGTTCGTGCTTGGAATTAAACCCAGGTCTTAATGCAAGGGCAACAAATACTCTTTAACTTTGAACCAACTCTCCAGCCCTATTTTGTTTTAAGATAGGGTCTTGATATATTTCTGAGGCTGCTCTCCAACTCTTGAGCTTATGTAATGTCCCCACCCAAGCTTAGTAGCTGAGACTGCAAGCGTGTGTACTACCTCACCTGCCTGAGCTTTCTTTGTATGGTCTCCTTGCAAGGATGTCCTCAACAGGTCTTCTTGTGTTTGGTATAGCTGAGGAGAGTCCCAAAGGCTATCACTCTGACATCTTACTGGACATAGCATAGGAAAAGTTGTCGATCTCTAGTTTACAATTTACTATTCTTCCTCTGCTCTTTTGATATGACTGAGATTTAGTTCAGCCTGTGGCAAAGGAAATATGTTAAAAACCAGATAAGTAAAGCTCCTTCAGGTGATTATCCTGAGTGAGACTCCTACATTTACTTCAAGTCCTAACTAGAAATTCCCGGAAGGAAGCCACATATCATAGTATACTTGCTCATGCTTTCTCTTCTGAGCTAGGAAGTTCCAAGATTTCTGTAGGAGTCTTTGACTTATCTCTAATAACAAATACTTAAGTTGTATCCAAGAACGAAAAGGCAGCATTTGCCATCTGAAATCTTCAGAGAGAGATAGCTGCATCATTTTGAAAAGGAGTTAGTTGTCTTTGTTTCTTCCGTTCACAAACTTTAGAAGTGCAAGAGAAACAGCACCATAAAGATGGTGGCACACGCCTTTAATCCCAGCACTCAGGAGGTGGAGATAGGTGAATCTCTGTGAGTTCGAGGCCAGCCTGGTATACTGAGCAAGCTCCAGGGCAGCCAGGGCTACAGGGAGAAACCCCATCTTGAAAAACAAAAACAACCACCACCACCACAACAACCAAAAAAAAAAAAAACAAAAAACAAAACAAAAAAAAAAACCACTTAAAAAAACCCAAACAGATGTTGTTCTCTTTGCAGGCTGCTGGGCAAATGCTCTGCCACGATGCCATCCCTAGCCAGACCTCAGTCTTAGAAATCGGGTCTTTCTGCAGTTACACTAGGATTGGGGAAACAAAACAAATAGATGCATAGTTGTTTTGACAGTTGAATTTCCTTGATAGATGTGACGAGATCAATCACTCTAAAGTTCAAATCCATGTAAAAAGATGAGCCCTGAGAGTCAGAGAAGTGCAAATATTAGAGTCTTATGTGTCTTGCAAGAAGATGAGCTTCATCCTGTTAAGAGGGGGACATTAAAACATTTCAGTTACAGAATAAAATTGTCAGAATTTTATATACTAAGTTTGTGAAAAGGGGCTGGAGAGATAGCTCAGCAGTTAAGAGCACTGGCTGATCTTCCAGAGGACCCTTCCAGAACCAACATGGTAGTTCACAACTGTTTAAAACTCCAGTTCAAGGTGATCCAGTGCCCTTTCTGGCCTCTCTGGGATAGCATGCCATATGCACATACATACATGTAGGCAAAACACTGATACACATATACATAAAGTAAAAAAATATGTGAAAAGATTGACTTTAATACTTTCATTATAGTTTTAGGACAGCTTTGCAATAAGAAAGGACAGGTTTTGGAGAAATGGGAGACTCTGTGGTTTGAGCTTGGTTTTGAAGACTGAACAGGACTATTTTTTTACTTGTTTTTAAGTTATGTGGGGGTAGGTGGTGGGGTGAGGAAGAATTGCATCTCACTGCATGGATGTATTGGTTCTCACCTCGACTTGACTTGACACAGGGTCTGTTTTGTTCCCTGTTGCATGACCAGCTTAGATGACTCTTGACTTGTGACAGTTCTCTTATCTCTGCCTATTTCTCTAGAGGGGATTGCTGAGATTACAGACAGGTCACCATTATGTCTAGTTTTTACATGGGTTTTGGGGGTCCAGACTCAGGTTGTAGGCTTCCACAGCAGTACTTTACCCACCGAGCCATCTTCCTAGCCCCTGGATTTTGAAAGATGAATCTGTGAGGAAAATGGCCTAGGCAAGGATATGCTAGATAAAGGGAATAACAAGCAAAAGCTCAGAAACAGATTTGCAGGGTTTATTCAGAAGCCTGAATAGATCTCTAATTAAAGGTGTGCAGTGTTACTGATATGAGAAAGATCAGAAAACTGAGAACTATAAAAGGGCTTGCAATGTCTGGCAGAAAGTTTGAATTTTATGCTTATCAAAGGCAGCCATTACTAATCATGTGCTTTAGGAAGCTAACTCTGACAGCCCTGGTTAATGTGATGTAATGTGACCAATCAACTGATGCAAAAGAACCAGTTCAGGCTGCTGCTGCTGGTGGTGGTGGTGGTGGTGGTGGTGGTGGTGGCGGCGGCGGCGGCGGCGGCGGCGGCGGCGGCGGCGCACTCCTTTGATCTCAGCACTCAGGAGGCAGAGGCAGGTGGATCTCTGTGAGTTCAAGGCCAGCCTGGACTACAGAGCGAGATCCAGGACAGCCAGAACTGTTATATAGAGAAACCTTGTTTCAGAAAACAAAACAAAACCAGAAAAAGAATCAGTTCAGTAGTGATGAGTATAGCATAAGTGAAGATATTTTGAGCATTGGATTTTAAGTATTTGCTGTTAAAGTCCTTAATGTTTTCTTCATAGATGCCTTTTTTTTTTTTTTTAAGAAAACAAAACCAGGGTCTTAGTATATAGTATCACCTGGAAGTCATTATGTAGCTCAGGTGGGCCTTGAACTCACAGTGATCCATCTGCTTCTGCCTGCGGCATGCTGGGATTAAAGATGTTTACCACCATCCCTAGCTAGATGTCAGTTTTTTGTTGTTATTATTTGAGATTGAATTTTTGTATGTTGTTGAGACTGGACCTGAACTTCCAGGCTCAGATGATCCTCCGGCCTCAGTTCCTCAAGTAGGGGCACTACAAATGTAGGTCACTATGTAAGCCTCATTAATGTTTTCCAAGACTGAGGCCTATTCGTGGATATCCTTGGGAAGATGGCCATCTCATTTACTTCTCCAAATAAAATGCTTCCTCAGTCTTACTGTTACTGTAGACAATTTTGAAGTAAGTTTTTGTAACTTAAAAACTGACCCTTAGAACAGCATTGCTTAGAATTAGAATCTCTTATCATTACCTCTTAGCTCTGTTGTCTGGGTTCTAGTCTTGGTTGAACCTGTGCTGTGGAGAGCTTGGAACATCTAACTGGGAAGTTTGAACTTTGTGTGGATTGGGGGCAGCCATTATTTGGTGTTCAGACAGCCAACTCTAAGAAGCCTTGGCTAAGGGAGTCTGCTTTGACAAAGTGTACTGATGCAGAAGAACCTGTTTGGGAGCAAGTCCTGTTCCCCAGGTTCTGCAGGTCCTGATGTCTGATGGCAAAGGAAATCGGACAGCACTGACACCTCTTTTAGCCTGAAGATTCTTGGATCTCTCTTAGTGTTAACTGCCTTAGAAGGTTTTCCTTCATACTCAGCAAAGAGAAAGTAATGAAATTCTTAGGAAGTAAGGAGACCTCCTGAAGAGGGGGAGGAGAAGGCTATCTGGTACTTGGTGAAGCCTCAATATATTTATAAAATAGCTACCTTCAAGAAAAAAAAAAAAAAAAAAAAGCCGGGCGGTGGTGGCACACGCCTTTAATCCCAGCACTCGGGAGGCAGAGGCAGGCGGATCTTTGTGAGTTCGAGGCCAGCCTGGTCTACAGAGCGAGATCCAGGAACGGCGCAAAGCTACACAGAGAAACCCTGTCTCGAAAAACAAGAAAAAAAAAAAGCTACCTATATAAATACTACTTCTTTACCAAGGATTATGACCCATTCCTTAGAAATGTGTAACATTGCTTGGCAGCTTGAGCAATCCTACTCTCCCTGAGCAAATGAAGTACATATGAATATTTTTCTTAGATAATGGAGGAGAAGAAATGAAGAGAAGGAAAGTAGAATATATCTACTGTGTGCCTGGACTGAAAATGGGAAAATACAAAAGGAACAAATTTCAACAGCTAGGAGGTATAAGGAAGAAGACGTTACCACTTAGATTTATATGTTTGTTTTATCAGAAAATGCACAATATGAATATAAATTGGTATAATGTAGGCAAATGAAATTAGGAGGTATAATAAGGGAGGACAAGAATTTGTAGATGATAATTATCTCATATTAGTATTCCTTGGAGAAAAATTAAGGCTCTGCTGTAATGGGAGACCTACATTGTTAGGTTCCTTACAAGGGATGTCAGCTGGGACAAAATTTGAAACCCTATGTAAGTGCAATCCCTGGAAATAGAGACGTCTCAGTTTCTAATAGCAGCTAGGAAGAAAAGGACTTGGCCAAGATCAGTGTGCCATTCAGAAACAGGAGTTCAAACTAGGCCTTTATTGTCTGGAGAGGAGTAGAAGCAGAAGTAAGGAAAACATGGTATTTGCTTTTAGACAAGTTACCAAAATCAACTGGACTGTCAGCAAGACAATGGCCTTTTGAGCTTTTTGATGCAAGAGATTCATTCCTCAAAGCTCATGTCAGACCTGTTTGTCACCGAGGAACAATGACAACTTGACTGTCTGGTCAGGGCTCAGACAACAGTCAGTAGGTGTATTTTTCATTCCTTTAAGTTATGGCCTTTCTCTGAGGCTATTAATCCTGGACATTTAGCAGAACTGCCACCGTGTCTTTCAGTTGTATTGGAGATGCGTTGTCTTTCATGTAACACTTGTTTTAGAAGCTTGTTTGAAGGGTGTTTCTTTATAAAATCATTTGTAACAAAATTTTAGCCCCCCCTCCTCCAAATACCCCTTAGAGAGTTAATCAGAGATACTCAGAGTTCAACAACTGGGAAAGCCATTAATAATGCAGACAGTTTCTGTCCTGCTGGCTTAAAGGCAGCTTCTGGCTGTTCAAATTGATGAGGATTTCTCTGGTGTTCCCTTAAAAAGTACTCCTTCTTGGTAGAGAGACAGCGCTAACATATTTGCATACTCTTTTCTTCACTTCCTTTCCTTAAAAGGTTGTTAGCTATATCATGTGAGAGCCCAGTATTTAGCACTTGCCACTACTGTTAATGTTGACCTACTGTGGGTCTGCTCATCTGGCATCATATTTGGTCTCTTTTTGACTTTCTTCACTGCCTTCTAGCTCATGCAGCTTGCTTGCTGTCGACCTTGTGTTAGCAGTAAGTGAAAGGCAGGCTCCTACTCTTTGGAATATGACATTATTTTAAGTGCTTCTAATTCCCTTGGTCTTTTCCTGGAACTCTTATCATTATCTCTTTCCCCCAGATCTCCCATGCACTGAAATTTGTTTTCCCATCTCCAGTCATCTCCAAATCCCCTTCTTTATAAGCAATAAAGTCAGTTATTCTTTCCACCTCGAGTCTATTTAGAGCTGTGCCTTTGTGTGCTATACCAAAAGTTTTCCCTCCTCTTGTCACCCAATTTGGCTTTTGGACATTCTGATCATTGCTACCTTGACACATTCTTCCTTTCAAGATTTTTCCTGGTTAGTAAACATTTGAGTTGCTTGTCTATTATGCTGTTTTCTCTTAGAGGATTTTGCTTGTTTCTCCCTCAGACAACATCTCATTTGTGTGTTCCTCACGTTTCATATTTCCCTAATTGTTCTGGTTCTTGTCCTGTCATTTTTCTGTTGTTAGAGTCCTAACACTCTGAGTTCAGAGGCTTATCTGCATGTTATTGAGATGCCATTTAGCTCCTGCGTACCCACCCTTAGCCAAGATGCTAAGATGAAGACCAGCATAGACATCTCTGCTCATTTGTATGTTGTTTTTCTGTGGTGCCGTCCATTTGAGAGTTTGCTTGTCTCTGAGCCAGCTATTTCTAGTTAGTGATTGGGTCTCAGTGTGTAGCCCAGGCTGTCCTCAAACCTTTCAGCCCTCCTACTTCAGCCTCCTGAGTGCTAGGAGCACTATATGTGTGTCACTCTATCTTGTGTGACTTGATCTTATATATCATGTTTCAGTAATCACTAAACATTTTAAAGCTATTACCCTCTGTATTTTAGCCCCTTTCCCTTTTTCTTTAATTGGGGGTGTGTGTGTGTGTGTGTGTGTGTGTGTGTGTGTGTGTGTGTGTGTGTGTGTGTGTGTGTTGGCGCTTACACATTAAATTACTATTTTAGCCCCCTCTCATTTAAAATGAAAAAAAAATACTGTTTTTAGGTTTTAAAGCAGCAAAAAGAGGTTTGTGATATATATTGTAGGAGTCAAACTTGTCCCCATTCACCGTTGTCACTTGTCGTCCTGGGTCCTCTCACCAGGTTTGATGTTCTCTTAGAGTATTGGCACCTCCCCAGTACCGTGTAGTACCCTGCCCTTCCTCTCTGCTAATATCAGATTGTATTCCATGTTAGCAGAAGTGGGTGAATCTACAGACTTATAAAACATGTACAGCTCCACAAGGGGTTTCTAGGAAGAACAGCTCAGTCCAGAGCCGTGGGACAGAATCTGTACTCTAATGCTGCTTTCCAACTTTATTTTCAATCTTCCTGAGGCCTGGGGGCCTCTCTGTGCTCTTTATAGGACACTTTTAAACTTTAAAATGTTTTCTAACTCCTTTCATGAAAATTGGTTACATTCACTGATAAATGCACAATAATGAAAAGCTATCTATCATGACTTTAGTTGTACTTTTAAATTAATTAATATGTTAACTGATCACAGCCAAAATCATATATTTGAAATATGTTTGGTTTGAGAGCTATCTTATTTGTTTAACATTCAGTTTCTTTGTGTATGTGTGAAGAGCTCTACAATAATTGCATTTTATTGGTTAGCCACTTCTGATGTATTTGTGTATGTGCATGCATGCGTGCTGGGGGTGGACATGTGTATGGCTTTGGCTTGAAGTTGATGTTGACTATCTTCCTTGATTGTTCCTTCACTTTATTTCTTAAGGCAAGGTCTCTTGATGAACCCAGAGCTCCCCGATTTTGGCTATCCTAACGGGGTAGCCAGCTTTCCTTGGGGATCCCCTGTCTACCTCCTAGGATTACAAGCTGCTCCCCTGCCAGCCCAGCTTTCATATGAGTTCTGGGAATCAGAACTCCAGTTCTGATTCTTAAATGGCAAACTTTATATCCAGTGAGCCATCTTTCTAGAACCCCATCCCTCTTATAAATTGTTTTTTACCCCTACCTTCCTTTTTACTCCCCATGTAATCTTATATCTTCCTCCTGATCTTTTCTTTTATCCCCAGAGTTTCAAGTCAACAAAATACAATATCTTACGAAAACCGTAGTGTATCTGTTCTTTAGGGGGAAACCCAAATGCTGACTTCTAATGGATCAGCTTCCAATTGCCTTGGTATTGATTGTTCTTAATGCTCAGAAGCACATTCTACCTAACACAAACCTTTAAAGGCTTTTGTTTCTGGCTGGTACAGCTCCCAGTGGGCCACTTATAAGCCAAAGTGTTCCTTTAACTTTGGTTCCAGGGCCAGTTTGAAGATTATCTGATTGATCTGAAGGTAATCCAAAGAGAGAATTCAGATGTCCCAAATCAGGCTCTCAGAGGTTCATTTATTTCCTGGAGTTGTTTAAGCAGCTAATTAACTGCTCCGTCCAGCCAGTGCCCTTTGGCTTATTGTTTCTTTGATGTGTTGGAATCTTTAGCCACGTGAAATTTCTTCCCTCTTTTCTTGTAGAAAGCAGTGAAATACAGTGGAAAGAGCCCAAGGTTTAAGTTGGCTCTTCCTTGAATCCTCAACCATGTTCTTGCCTGTGACCTTGGATTTGCCTGTCTGATTCTTAGTTTCCTTACGTAAAATCAGACTACTAATACCTCATGGGATAGCTGGAGAGATTTAAGTAGGATGACATTAACAACATTTGAACTAACTTAGCAGGTACAATAATCTATAATAAAAAATACCTTTTTAAAAAAAAACTCAAATGACTTGGTTTAGAAGTGCCATTTTGTAATATTTTTCATCATTGTCGATTTTTCAATTTTTCAAAGAAGGAACTAAGGATTTTTTTTTCTTATTCCTGTCTTTCTGCCTGCTTGCCCTTTTGGTGATACTAAGGAATGAGCCAGACAGGCAAGGACTGTGCCACTGAGCTACATCTCTAGCTCCCCAACCTCAGTCTCTATCAGTCTCTCTTTCTGCCAAGGGGCTCTAATGAAGAAAAAGACATTCTTGGACCAGATGTGGTAGCACATGCCTTTAGTCCCGGTACTCTGGAGGCAGAGACAGTTGTCTGTGAGTTTGAGACCAACCTGGTCTACAGAGCAAGTTCCATGACAGCCAAGACATAGAGCAACCCTGTCTGATAATTAAAGAAAAGAAAAAGACATTTTTTAAAAAAGATTTATTTATTTATTATGCATACAGTGTTCTGTCTGTATATGCGTCTGCATGCCAGAAGAGGGCACCTGATCTCATTATAGATGGTTGTGAGCTACCATGTGGTTGCTGAGAATTGAACTCAGGACCTCTGAAAGAGTAGTCAGTGCTCTTAACCTCTGAGCCATCTCTCCAACCTGAAAAAGATATTCTTATATAACCTTTCCAGATCCCTAGACATTTGGCTTCACTTTCAGATACTCCAGGGTCCAAAGAGCATATTGACTCAAGAAAATCCTTTCAGAGCTGGCTTGAGGGTACCTTTGGGCACCTCTCCTGAGTGTTGTTTAGTTTGCAGATGCTTATGTTTGGTAGAAGGTGAGTGATTCTGCTTTAGTCATTGTCTTATGTGTAGTCTCTCTGTTTTCTCCAGGGACAATGGTGACAGATCTAGGCACCGAGCTCCCCGCAATGCCCGGATGTCTGCACCTTCACTTGGACGCTTTGTCCCAAGGTAAGAACTGGGTTGTAAGCATAGAGGGATCCTTGATAAAAGCCTAGGATTTCATTTTTGTTTGGTTTAATTTGGTTTTTCAGTTCTGGAACTAGAACCAGGGCCTTGGCAGATGCTAGAGAAGCATTCTGTCACTGAGACCCACCACCCAGACCTTTAGACTTTAGTTTAACCTCTGGTTTTGGATTGTCCATATATGAAATTGTTTCCTAATAAGTCTGTATTCTAGTCCTGCCACCTAAACATTTGATGGGAGGTAATAACAGTGCATAGAAATATGGCACCAAGAGCATACAGATCAAAGGTAAAAGTGGAAGAGTCTTCCTATGTAGCTCTAGCTGGTCTGCAACTCAGTTATGTAGACCAAGTAGGCCTCTGCCTGTGAGTGCTGGAGTTAAGGGTGTGTACCACCCCACCTGGCTAGTTTTACTTTAGAAAAAAGAGCAGTAAGGAGTTACAAACTTTGAAAAGGACAAATCCTGTGGATTTTTTTACACCTTTTGAGCTTTCATGGATTTTTAGCTTAGTGTATCCTTTAGGCTATATTATGTTACAATTTATGTTCTGGGGCCCAGTCTGGCCTTGAACTTGCAATCCTCCTGCCTTAGCCTACCATCCATGTGTTAGGATTATAGTTGTATACCTTTATGCCCAGCCTTACTTGGCTGATGATTTTGAGACTCTGTGGCATCTCCTTTGTTGTTTGGTAGTCTTTAGTTGGCTTTTCACATGTGGTTCCTTCTTACAGGCGTTTTTTGCTGCCTGAGTACTTGCCTTATGCTGGGATTTTTCATGAACGTGGACAGCCTGGCTTGGCTACTCACTCTTCTGTTAACAGGGTCCTGGCAGGTAAGGAAACATTTCTTTGGATTTTGAAATTGACAGGAAGCTAAAACTTCTTCCTTTTTCCCCAGTATTGATATGATAGTCTCTTAGCATCTGTCTGAACGTCTGTTGGGTCCTATATGCAGTTTCTTACTTCCAGGCAAGAATCAGTAGGAATGAGAAGCTGTTTCTCTTGCCTAGTTCTACTTACTTCAGGCCTTTTTGTAGAAAAAGAAAAAAAGAAAAAAAAAGGGGCGGGGAGGAAGGAACACATTTAAAACCATTTGTGTCTTAATATACATAATTAAATCATGGCTATGCTTTATTTGAATGATAAAGGTATCTTGTTCATGGTTCAGTTGGTGAGATACTCATGAGCTCGATCCTGTGATTTTGATTAAGAGCTTAATGCACACCTCTCCACCCCTTTGCTTCTGCCAGCACATGAGGAAGGAGGAGGGAGAGACTGGTGGAGCCAGCTCAGCACGCCACATGGGAGGAAAGTAGGCTGGGCAGAACTGCTGAGGGGGTGATGATGAATGAATTCCTTAAGTGACCCATGCTTTGGGGCTCTGAGACATGATGTCACCAGGTTCTGGGACATGTATGCAGCTACTTCGGGACAGTCTCCAGAAAAAGGAACAAAGCAGAAATCTGGTTTTTATGATGAAGGTTCTTTCCTCGCTACAGTCTTTGCCCCTTCCCATCACTCACTGCCAACTTATAAAATTATTTCTGAAAATATATAAAACTTCAGTTGTATTAGGCATATCTTGAAAGGGTCTTTAATTAGAAAAATTTAAATGTCATTGTGTTTTTTGAAAACCTGGACCATGTGATGGTTAAAGGTAGAAAGGCAGCTTGTGCGAAGATGGCGCTGCAGGGCTGTGAGAATGTTGCTTCTGTTAGCTTTGCTTTAGGCTTCCTTCCTCCCCTCCTCTCCTGCCCTCTCCTCCCTTCCTTCTTTTCTTTTCTTTTTTTTAAAATTTTTATTTATTTATTTTTTTTATGGAGTGTGGGCAACATAGTCTCACAATGTACCCCAGGCTTGGAATTTGCTATGTAGACCAGACTGGCCTCTGCCTCCCAAGTGCTGAGATCATAGGTATAAAAGCAGGCATCCCCAAATCCCGAAATTATAGGGAATTTTGTTTTGAGACACAGTTTCACTGTGTACTTTGGCTGGCTTAAAATTGACCATGGAAACCAGGCTTGCCTTGAACTCAGATCTGCCTGCCTCTGCCACATGAGGCTGGGATTAAAGGCCTGAGCCACCATGCTTTGTTTTAGAATTTTTAACAATGCTGCTGTGGCAGCTGGCAGGCCATGGAATCTAGCCCTTCCTAATTTAATACCCTTGACCTAACATGGAAGTCTAGAATCCCACAGTCCTCAGGAGTTTCTCTGCCAGACACTAGAACTTCATAGGCACTGTCTCTAGATAGCTGTTAGAAGAGGTCTGGTCCCAGTTGTTAAAGAGAGCGGATTTGTGCCTCTCCTTGCCTGACACTGCTGTGTGGCTTGGCTGAAGGTTTGTGAGAGATAACCACTTGCTGCCAAGCATTGATACCAAAGAGCTCCTCTGCCCTTGTCTTTGTTCCAGACATCTGCCTCTACCACTCCACATAGCACATCTTGCTCTTCTGCTGCCAGAAAAACCTCTCTTTCCTTGGCATTAAGCTTTTTTTTTTTTTAATTAACAGCTGTATAGTTTATTTCTTTTCTTCCTTTGCTCTAGTAATTCTGCACCTTTACTTTTCATTCCCTACTTTCTGACCAGTGTCCTGACACCTGCAGACCTGGTTGTCCTAACAGATGCCTTTGACAATGAGGGGCATGTTCTAGCATTTTATAGGTTATGTATAGGTATGACATCTACTGAGAAAATTTATCTCTCAAATGATTGTAAATGCCACCAGGAGGAGGAATCTAGACTTCTAGAACCTTATGCCTGAGTTAGCAATTGTTTCTATTCATCATTAATATTCATTTTCTTAATTGCAATGTTAGCGTGCCTATTGTGACTTCCCGTGAAGCTGTCATCATGTATAGATACTTGGATGTCCTTCTGTATTCTGTTAACAGCTGTGTCATTTTTTCTTTATCTTTCCTTTAGAAAATTGCAGCACTAATAGTAATAGCAACAAAAACCGAAGTGTGTATTACTTACTATGTACTAGGAAGCATTTTAAGTACTTTAGGAAAGTTTCATTCCAATCCTGCAGTAGTTCTGAGACAAGTGGTATTATATAATGAATGGTGGAGGGAACACTGGTGACTCTGGACAGGCCTTAGCCATAAAGCCAGAGGGTAGAGGAAGCAGGACTGAGCCCAGACAGTAGACTCTAAGACTTAGACTCCAAGCTACTTTCTTAGTCTGCTGCCCCATGGTTATTTAAAAAAGACAAAGCATCAACAGAATTCCTTTTCCAATACCTTAACACAGAAGACAGAAAGGTCTCCCAGAATCTTTCACTGCTCTTCCGAGTTTTTCCTATTCACTTTTTCTGTGTTAAATGGTGGTTCCTAGGCACGACCCTTTATATCTGAGTGGTGCTTGCTGAGGGAAGTCTTACTATGTAATAATAGCTTTTCTTTGAGCCTTCTTGTTCTCCTGGATATAGATGTTTTGCTTTTTATCAAACTTACTTGTGATCATGTAATTGAGGTGCTGTAATAATGGCTTTCAG
This sequence comes from Peromyscus californicus insignis, assembly GCF_007827085.1. Lineage (NCBI taxonomy): Eukaryota > Metazoa > Chordata > Mammalia > Rodentia > Cricetidae > Peromyscus > Peromyscus californicus. Next base: position 67,632,273 of record NW_026294595.1, read on the forward strand.
AGTGCAAGAGAAATTGGTCTTTTAACAGTAAAACATTCCCAATTTTTCTGGAAAGGTACTTTCTCTTATATGATTGGAACAATATTGTGATGGTCTCAGAACAGTTACATTTGGCAAATATTTGTTCTGCACTTGTTTCAGTCCAGGCAGTGTGCTGGACTAGCAGGGTGAACAAAACAGACAGAATCCCCGCCCTCCTGTATCTTGAAATCTTAGTGATACATCATACCTTAAAGTGCTGCTCAGTTCTTGGTCCAAACATAAGTAGAACCTCTGTTTGTAGATGTCGAAGGACAAAGCAAGAATACCACTGCTGTTTTAGGAACTGTGACTAGTACTATAGGGGCAAGTGAGTCTCCAGTGGGCTCTCAGCAAATCTGTTCTGAAATGTCAGTAAAACTAGATTTGTGGAAAATTAAGATCCTTTCATCCACCAGAGTCTGGGAGTGATCCTAGACAAATGGAGCCATTGCACCAGAGTGCTCTTCTCTTTTGTCTTGGTGGAGTCTCCACAATTCTGTAGGTTCCTACTGGTCTCCAACTACCTACCAACCCAGGGCAGCACAGATTCTGGACCCATACTTAAAGAAATATACATACCCTCAAGTGCTATTGCATCTCTAACAGGTATATTGGGGGTGGGGTGCATGTAGCAGTCGAGAAAGCTCTCCCAGCTGACTTTTTAGCAGACAAGGACTGAAATGAAGTTAGCCACTGTCTCAGAGTAGTCCTTAGTACTTTCCCTTACACTGTCTCTGTAAATCATTGTTCCAACCCTGTGAAGTAGGTGTTAGTGTTAGCATTTCTACCCGGCAGGGAAGAAAACTGAAGCTCAGAGAAGTTACGTCACTTGCCCAGCATAATACTGTGAGAGACAGAGTTGAGAGATTAAAGCTGGTCTGCCTAACTCTCTTCTGTCTTCTAAGCCATTTTGCTTGAGTTCAAGTAGGGAACTCCAAAAGGTTCCTGATCTTGTAATAGTTTTTGACATGTTTGAGGCCTCAAAGAAGTGAAATGAGAAGTCCTGGCATTGGACAGCTTCCTGATAATTACTTGAAGAACAAAAATCTTCTGAAGATAGGGCCTGAGTAATGTAGGGTATGTTATCTGTCCTGCATAATCCTCTTGACTTTCATCCTAATGAGCATCTGTTCCTGGCAGATGTGAGCCTGATGTACTTAATCACTATTTTGATTAAAATCAATGGGAAGTGTCAGGTTCTTCTTGCTCTTACCCACAGGTCATTGGAATCTAGTCAGATGTCCTCGATTAGAGATGGCCTTGTGCCCAGTCATCTTTGTTTCTCCTTTGACACTTTACTCCATTGGTTCTCAGCCTGTGAGTCTCGACCCCTTTGGGTTTGTTGGACAGCCCTTTCAGAGGGGTCACCTAAGACCATCAGAGAACAGAGATATTTACATTATGATTTATAACAGTACCAAAATTACAGTTATGAAGTAGCAACAAAAATAATGTTATGGTTGGGGGGGTGGTCACCACAACATGGAAAAATTGTATTAAAGGGTTGCAGCATTAGAAAGTTCGAGAAACACTGGTTTAGTTGTTTAGGGGTGCATTTTTCTTTTTCCACATAACTTATGACTATATTTTCCTCTTTTAAAAAAAATCTCTAATTTTGGTGTGGCTTAAGAGTATACTTGGTATAATTTCAGTTATTTTAAATTTATTGTAACTTTTGCGGGGGCTTAGCATATGGGCTAGCCTAGCAAATGTGCTTGGTCAGAATGTGTATTCTGTTGGTGTTCGGTGAAGTGCAGATACTTGATTAATAGTGTTGATGTTTTGTGTATTCTTGTTGGTTGGGTCTGCCTGCCTTCCTTCCTTCCTTCCTTCTTGTTTTTTTGTTTTGTTTTGTTTTGGTTTGGTTTGGTTTGGTTTGGTTTGGTTTTTCGAGACAGGGTTTCTCCCTAGCTGTCCTGTATCTCGCTCTGTAGCCCAGGCTGGCCTCGAATTCACAGAGATCCACCTACCTTTGATTTCTGATTTTTAGGAATTATCCTAACTTGCCAACCTGATAGCGGCACGATTGTTTAGTCCAGCAGATTGCTTTGTCATTCATAGTGTGCCAGCTCTGCACTTGATTTATCAAATCTGGGGAAGATAGGTGATAATAAATACAGTTGGGTTATCTTGGTATTAAGTACAAGTAGAAATAAATACTGATTTTTGCATTATTTTTCTCTCTACTCTGTACCCCTCTGGGACCCTGTAGCCAGGCAAGTAAAGTGAGTAGCGCATTCCAACTCAATGTCAATTAAGGTGACTGTTTATAATCCCAGATAAATGGACAATTAGTGATGGTGATACTAACTAGTGCTGCTTTAATAATTAACCCAGTTACCTTTCCTTCTGCTCCAGTGATCAAAGTGAGCATGATAAAGGGCTGACTTGGTTACCTAGGAAATAGTAAATGTAGCACTCCTTGAGAACACAGTCCCAGCTGCTGGCCAGTACCAGGTGAAGCTTTTTGCTTATTTGGTATGCACAGCCGTTGGCATAGTTACGTACTCTCTCTCAGCCCATCTCCCTAGAGTCTTCTTAGAACACCAATGAGAGGCGTGCTTATTGAGAACCTGCCTTCAAATGTTGATGCTGCATTCCTTGTACTCCTTCAGACTTTTCTAGGGGAAAATATTGGGCTTTTCTAGGGAAGAATAAATTTTTCAGCCCCTTTAATATTTGAGACGTGGTTTTTCTGAGTTTTTTTCTTTTCCCACTGCTACTTTACCCCTGAGTCTTTTTTGTACTGTCATTTTGAAATACAGAGCACTTTATAAATGCTTATTGCTTAGCTGTTTCCAAGGCACTTTGGGTATTACAAGAGAATTAAATGCCCTCAGGGAGTTCACGGTTTAGTCAAGGAGTGACCTGGTTTGGTTTTCTGTGTTGTTTTTGAGGAGTTGGGTTTTGTTTTTTTGGTTTTTGGTTATTGTTGTTTGTTTGTTTGTTTGTTTTGGGCCCTGCCACTAGAAAACATAGTGATTCCCCTAGAATTTTTGCTGCCAATCCAGATAGATTAGCTAAGCTACAGCTCAGAGCTGAGCTGGTGTGGGTACTATATGACTTTTGGTATCATTTGAAAAAGCATGGATTGTGTCCCCAGTCATTGTTTGAGTGGGGCCTCATAGAAGGACAGCTGCCATTTGCAGAGTAAGTCTGTTCACAGGCGGGTTTGGGACCTGACTGTTGTAACTAAATATTCATTCTGTGTCTTCTAGCAGTTTAATCTTAGGTAATTGGTTTAACTTTGGGACTCAGGTTTCTCACCAATAAAATGAACCTAAGAATAGGGCTTAGCATGTGGAATCAAGGGTTAAGTGAATTAACAAAGGAAGCATTCCTAATCTGAAATTCTGAAGTACTCAAAAATCCAACTTTCTGAGCATCAATACAGTGCAGGGGGAAAAGTTTCACACAACACTACCTTGTTTCATGTATAAAATTATATCAAATAGTGTATGAATTATCTTTAGACCATGTGTACATGAAATGTAAGTTTTAAGCTTCATTTGGGTCCCAATAGTCCATAATCAAGGGAGAAAGTCTGAAATTCAGAATACATCTAGATCCAGAATTTCAAATAGGGAATAATAAATCCATATGTGTGAAGTACTTAGAATACTACTGTGTGACTCACAATAGGCATTCAGTTGATATTAGTTCTGTTCACTATGTGAAGGTTTTTGTTGTGGCTTTGTTGTTGTTTGTCCAGTTACATGGTTGTTCCTTTTTTGAGATGAGTCTTGCTCTAGAGTCCCTAGTGGCCTCGAGCTCACAATGTAGCTCAGTCTGGCCTCAGACTCATTCTAGTGTTCCTGTTTCTGACTCCAGAGTGCTGGGATTACAGGTACATGCCACCATGCCTGGTCTTCGCTGCAGTTTGTATTATAAAATTTGGGCCCTGTATAAATCAGTGTCCTCTTTACTACTGTTTTGCTGCCACTGAAATTTTTTTTTCAATGTATGTTGTAGCAAGGTAACCCAGGGACTGTTAGTCCAGGCTACCCTCAAACCCACTAAGTAGCATAGGATTACCTTGAATTTATAATCATCCTGCCTCAACCTTGAGTACTAGGATTACTCTAGGATACCAATCTGTGGGTTAGTGGAGGGCTTGACAGTTCATTGTGTCCACTGTTGTCTGTAGCTATGTTACCCAAGTAAAGAAGTCAAAATAAAAGGCGAAAAATTTATACAATCTGAAGAGAAACCACAGTATATAGAGAGGTCCCCAGAAATCCACGAAGATACCTCCACTATAGACTACAGGCAATGGTCGAGAGAGTGCCTGAGATGACCTACTCTGGTGATCGGATGGCCGAACACCCTAATTGTCGTGATAGAACTCTCATCCAGTGACTAGTGGAAGAAGATTCAGAGATCCACGGCCAGGCCCCAGGTGGAGCTCCAGGAGTCCAACCGGCAAGAGAGACGAGGGATTATATGAGCAAGAGATATTGAGACCATGGTTGGAAAAAGCACAGGGACAAATAGCCAAACTAGCGGAAACACATGAACTATGAACCAATAGCTAAGGAGCCCCCATGGAACTGGACCAGGCCCTCTGGATAAGTGAGACAGTTGATGAGCCTGAACTGTTTAGGAGGCCCCCAGGCAGTGGGACCGGGACCTGTCCTTGGTGCATGAGCTGGCTTTTTGGAACCTAGGGCCTATGCTGGGACACTTTGCTCAGCCTTGGTGCAGGGAGGAGGGGACTTGACCTGCCTCAACTGAATCTACCAGAGTGGGCTCACTCCCCAGGGGAGACCTTGCCTTGGAGGAGGTGGGAATTGGGGGGTGGGAGGAGGGAGGACAGGGGAATCCGTGGCTGATATATAAAATTAAATTAATTATAAAATAAAAAATATTTATTTTAAAAAAAGTCACAGAGTTTGTACTTGAAAACATTTTTGTATGCTAATGAAGTAAATACCTGTTCAGTGTCTAATTATTTGCTGCTATGTAGCAACAACAACACAGGATCCACAGTTATCGTCAACACTACCTAGGAACTTACAACAAATACAGATTCCTAGGATACACCCCAGACACATTGAGCCAGACACTCAGGTTTTAGGGCTCAGGAATTTGTATGGTTTGTTTGTTTGTTTTGCCTTTTCAAGACAAGGTTTCTCTATATAGCTCTGACTGTCCTGGAACTAGCTCTGCAGACCAGGCTGGCATCGAACTCACAGAGATCTGTCTGCCTCTGCCTCCCCAGTGCTGGGATTAAACGCATGTGCCACCACCACCCAGATTTGTTAAATAGGACAGGGTAAAGTGTGTGATAGTATCTGTGTGAGTAAGGTGCTGTGTCCATCTAAACATACAGTCTGCTAAGTAAGACCATCATAAATAGCTGCAAGAAAAGTAGGTATTATGCTAACTGCTAAAGTAGAAGCAGAAACAGAAGGCTGGCTGTGGACTCAGAACCGTACAGCTTTTCTGCAGTATAAAACACTAGTTCAGTAGCTGTTGAGCTGAAAAACAGGTTCCTGTCAGATGTGTTAGCATTTCATTCCCAGGAGAACTGACCTTATAACCTTATGGTGGCTTGAATGAGTAATGTCCCTCATAGGCTCAAGCATTTGAACATTTACTTGGTCTCTAGTTGGTGGCACTGTTTGGGGAGGTATTAGAGGTGTGGTCTTGCTAGAGGAAATATGTCCTTGAGGGTGGGCTTTGAGAGTATATAGCCTTGCCTAGTTTTCTCTCTCTCTCTGCTTTGTGTTTGAAGATGTGATCTCTTGGCTTCCTGCACCAGACACCATGCCAGCTGTTTGTTGACATGTCTTCCTACCATTTTGGATTCTCCCTCTGAACCATAAGCCAAAATAAACTCTTTATTCTATAAATTGCTTCTGGCCATGCTGTTTTTACTACAGCAACAGAAAAGTAAATATTATACACCTTTCTTCCAACTTCTAATCTTTCTTCCTACTTGTCTTATTTCTTCCTTTTTAAAATTATTAACTTCATTGTGTCTGGATGAGACACCACTGGTGACTTGTATTATTGCTTATTCTTGTCCAGATCATGTCAAGGCATCCATAGCCACTGTGTGCATTGGCCATGTCACATTCAGAAGACAGCATTTTTCACAGTTCTCCTCACCTTTCTCCATTCTTACATTCTTTTCACATACTCTTCTACAATATTCCCTGAGCTTAGGATGGGGAGAAATTAATATAGATGACCCATTTATAGCTGGGCCCTCACTGTCACTTATTGTCAGCTTGTTGACCAGTTATGAGTCTCTGCAATTAATACTACCCATTGGGAGCGAGGAGGCTTATCTGACCAAGGTTAAGAGCAATACCAGTCTATAGGTAGAAACATACATGTTCAGAAGATAGTTTGACAGCATAACCATTTACTGAAACAATGCTGGTATGTTTGACCTTACAACACTCCCCTCCAGACAGGGTTTCTCTATGCAACAGCCCCAGCTGTCCTGGAACTCACTCTGTAGACCAGACTGGCCTCGAACTCACCGAGATCCGCTTGCCTCTGCCTCCCGAGTGCTGGGATTAAAGGCGTGTGCTATGGCCCAGCACTATTGTTTCTTTTTAAGGGTGTTATAAGTGAGTTCCCATTTTATCATGAACCCAGTCCGTTCCAGCTGTAGGCCATGCAGGAGGGGCCCACCTTCACTTCCTTGTTTTGAGCTATGGGACTGAATTCTTCAGAGCTACTTGGAAACAAATTCATGATTTTTACTTTTGCAGCTCAGTTGGGTGGTAGTGAACTATAACAGCAGTGGAGCTGGGTGGTGGTAGTGCACATCTTTAATCCCAGCACTCGAGAGGCAGAGGCAGGCAGATCTCTGTCAGTTTGAGGCCAGCCTGGTCTACAGAGTGACTTCCAGGACAGCCAAAGCTACACAGAGAAACCCTGTCTCAAACAAACAAACAAACAAACAAACAAACAAAACCACATACATAACAGATTTTTCTTTGGGCTTCCAGCTCACAAAAAATGACATAGAGACTTATTAATTATGAAAGCTTGGCCTTGGCTTAGGCTTGTTTTTAACTAGCTCTTATAATTTAAGTTAACCCATAATTTTAAATCTACCTTCTGGTTACCTCATCTCCATTTTGCTCATTCTGCTTCCTTCACATCTAGCTGGTGACTCCACCCTTCTTCTTCTGAGACCTTTCTGTCCCCAGAAGTCCTGCCTAACCTCTTTCTGCCTAGCTATTGGCCATTCAGCTCTTTATTAAACCAACCACAATGACACATTTCACACAGTGTAAAGGAGTATTCCGTAACACACACACACACACACACACACACACACACACACACACACACACACCACCCCCACCACCACCAAGAACAGCAACAACAACCCAAAAGCCATTTACCATAATAGAGGATTTAACTAGTTTGGGCTACAAAGAAACACAGAAAAATCTTGACAGTAGTTAGAAAGTTCAAATTCCCAGTTAGAAGTGGGTTGCACAATGGACCTTTGAGGAAAATATATCATTTATTTTCATAAACAAAAACAGCTAAAATGGTATACTATCTCTACAATCTGTCATAACCATGCATTGCTAATGGTTGCTTTTTACAGTATTTGCTGACTTCTCCACAAAAAGATTTTTTTTTTGAAGATTTATTTATTATGTACACAGTGTTCTGCCTACATTCCAGAAGAGGGCACCAGATCGTATGATGGTTGTGAGCCTCTATGTGGTGGCTGGGAATTGAACTCAGGACCTCTGGAAGAGCAGCCTCTGAGCTATCTCTCTAGCCCCTAAAAAGATCTTTTTCTTTCTTTCTTTGGGGTGTGGGTTTTCAAGACAGGGTTTATCTCTGTAGCTTTGGAGCCTGTCCTGGATCTCACTCTGTAGACCAGGTTGGCCTTGAACTCACAGAGATCTGCCTGGCTCTGCCTCCTGAGTGCTGGGATTAAAGGAGTGCGCCACCACCGCCCACAAAAAGATTTTATAACATTGTATTGGTAGTTTCTCTTGGACTAATAATGTTTAAAAAAAAAAAAAAGTGGGGCTGTGTATAGTCACTTGTGCTTTTTACAGTAACGTTTTACTCTGGCTGAGTCTGTGATAGTTTTGTAGTAGTATTGAAATTATCCATGAACATTGCCCATCATGACAAACTGACAGAGGTTGTGAAAACAGGGGACTTAGTGACTCAGACATAGATAGGTAGCCATGAACTAGTATTAGATCATATTTCCAAATTTGTTGGCTGTGGAATATCATATTTCAAATTACTTTGTTTGTTTGTTTAAGACAGGGTCTGGCCTCAAACTCCTGATCTTCTTGCCAGTTTCCCAAGTGTTGGGATTATAAGTGTATGCTAACACCTCCAGCTTCAAATATGCTTTAAAAAACAAAAACCAACAGGAGTTGGGGATGTGGCTCAGTTGGTAGAGCTTGGCTCATCGTGGGTAAAGCCCTAGTTTTGGTCTCCAGCACCACATAAACTTGGGCCTAGCTGCACACACTGGGAAGTCCAAAACTTGAGTGGTGAGGCAGGAGGGCCGGGAAATTCAAGACCACCATCAGTATACATTTGAGGATGGCCTGGGCTACATGAGAACCTAGTTCAGACAAACAAACATATAAATCCTAAAACCATTTACTCTATCAATACTGTTTTGAGCATTCCTGACATACTAATCTTCACATTTCTGTGATGTACTATCATTACTGTTTTGTGGTTGTTGTTTTGTTTTGTTTTATTTTGTTTTTATAGAGGAAATGGGCAAAACAGAGAAACTTGACAGAGCTAGAATTGGAACTTAGCTCTAGATTGGCACTTTTCAAGCAGAACTGTACTGATGTGTAAGTAATTTTTTTCATGGGTAGGAAAATAGGCTGAAATATATACTCAGATTTTAAGAAAACAAATATAACTTGCTGGACTCCCAAGACTGCTGCTGAGGAAAGGGATACAGATTCTTACATTCTTGTAGCTGTAGATTGTTCTTGTAGCTCAGTTCCTCTAGAAAGAAGGTCTGTAGGAGAATTACATTCCCCAACAATGAATCCTGAAGAGGTAATTACACTGTTGCCATCCCATTGGGAAGAAGGCTGGGGCGGTGATTACATTCCAAAACAAAGCTATTTGGGTATAATTACACTGTGCTGCTCTTATCAGTCTGGAGAAAGCAGGCCTCTGGTCTCCATCCTCATTTGTTTTTGAGATGGACTCTGAATAGCATTCAATTAATAGTCAAGACCCAGGCACAGGGAAGTCAGCCAAAAGAGCCAAGAGGACATTAGCTTGCTATTGGTGAAGTTTTCCATACCTCTAAGTATCAGCAAATTTGAGAGAGTGCCTGCTTAAAAACATGTGTTTGAGTAATGAAAGGTCAGAGACCCCTGTTTCAATCATGCTCTCACTGGTCCTTGTGCACAGGGTAGAGATGGTGGGTAGCAATGAATTTTTCCTCTCCCATCATCAGCTTTAGGTCTGTCAAAAGAGGCTTCTTCCTTTTAATCTTTTTAAATTCATTTTTTAAATGTGTATGTGTGCTTTGCCTGCATATATGTATGTGCACCATGTATGTGCAGTACCTGTGGTGGTCAGGAGAAGATATCCGATTCCCTGCAACTGAAGCTACAGATGGTTGTGAGTCACTATGTGGGCACTAGGAACCAAATCTGGGTCTTCTGCAAAAGCAGCAAGTGCTTTTAACTGCTGAGCCATCTCTCCAGCCCTGCTTTTAATCTTTTTATTAAGACTCCATCCAGCATGTCGGGGTTGGGGATTTAGCTCAGTGGTAGAGCGCTTGCCTAGTAAGTGCAAGACCCTGGGTTCCGTCCTCAGCTCTGGAAAAAAAAAAAAAAGACTCCAGCATGTATATTCTTTTCATCTATATGCCTTCTAGTTGTGGAACAAAAAGCCCCTCTCTGGTTCTGTTGAGATAATAAGCAAAATTAATTTTAGAACTGGACTAGAGTAAATTTGTTTTGTTTCATGGACCAGAGAACAGAAGACTGAGTGACCTCATAGTCATGTTTGTTAAACTAGCATAGTAGGATAAGATGTGTGTTATTGCTTGAGGATTGTACAGCATTTGGAAGTGGTCTGGCCTCAGCCATTGTATGTGGTGATATTTTGTTGTACTCTAATAAAATTTGCCTGAAGATAGAGGACAGAGCCAGCCACTGTCCTCTGTAAAGGTCAGGCAGTGGTGGCACACACCTTTAGTCTCAGCACCTGAGATCTCATGCCTTTGCTACTAGTATTTGGGAAGCACACACTCCATTAATCCCAGCACTAGGAAGGTTGAGACAGGAAGTGATATGTCTGGGTGGAGAAAGTCATATAAGGTGGGAGGAGACGGGAACTGAGCTTTTTTTTTGGGGGGGGTGGGGGGGCTGAGGATTCAGCATCTTGAATGTCTGAAGTCTGAGGATTCCTGGAGACAGGATCAGCTGAGGAGTTGGGGAGGTGAGAAGTGGCTGTGTTCCTTTGTCTCTGATCTTTCAGCATTTACCCCAATATCTGGCTCCGGGTTTTTATTTTAAGACCATTTAGGATTCACGAAACAGTTGTATCAGTTTGCTGATGAATAAACCACCCCAAAGTTGAATGGCTTAAAATTATTCACTACCCTTTACAGTTCTGTGTGTGCAGTCTTTTTGGTTGGTTTTGTCTGTTAGACTTTCATGGTCACTTGGTAATGTGGGTAGTTAGTCTTCGATTGTTAAATTGTTAGATCTGCCAAATGATACCTGCCCTAATCTCCAAAGGACATATGCCACTCTATATGGCAGGAGGGACTTTGCAGATATGATGAAGTTATTTATAGAACTTTCAAAGGGGGGAGTATTATAGGTTTTAAGTTGGGGAGTGTACTAGTTATTTGCCTTGAGGCTCCGACAAAATACTCTACCAAAAACAAAAAAACAAAAACAAACAAACAGTTTGAGGCATAATCTGTCATGGTGGGGAATTACGGTGGTGGAATTATTATGAGGCAGCTGGTCACAGTTCATGTACAGTAAGGAACCAGTGAGCAGTGAATGCTGCTTCTTAGCTCCCTTTCTTCCTATCAGTCTAGGACTCAAGCTTATCAAATGGTGCAGCCCACATTATAGGGTGAGTCTTCCAACCTTAGATAGCCTAGTCTAAAAAATTCCCCATAGGCCTGCCCAGAGGTTTGTTTCCATAGTGAATCTAAGCCCTGTCTAGTTGGCAGTCAAAATTAACTATAACAGGGGGGTTGTCCTATTATCTGCATAGTCTCATTCTTATTACATGAACTTTTAAAAGTAGAATGCAGAATGGTTAGTCAAAGAGATACAGTTTTCACCTGTATAGGAATGGTTCCCTGCTGGTAGTCAGAGAGGAATCGGAAACCTTAGTTTCTTATTTGTACATGGAACAGGATTCCTCCCATGACGCCTCGAAAGAAAGACAGACCTGCTAACTCCTTGGAACCCTCATTGAACTTTGAACCTACAGAAAGATAATAAATTTGTGTTGTTTAAGCCAGTAAGTTCTTGGTCATTGTTAAAGCAACCATGGAAAACCATACAGCAACCATGACACAGATGGCTTCACATGCATATCTGGGATGTGGCAGGAGGGTTGGCCTTTTCTGTTCATCAGTAAACTGGCCTCTTTATTGTTCCTTCACAGGGTCTTATCATTCTAAACATTCTAAACATCCTTTTGTGTTATACTGTGCTTTTTGTATGTTTTGTTAAGACAGGTTCTTGGCATAGCCCTGGCCATCCTGGTACCCACTAGGTAGCCTAGAATAATAGCCTTGAGCTTGTGAAAAATCCTGTTGCCTCAACCTTCCTTGTGCTAGGATTATAGGCATGTGCCAATACACCTGGTTCCTTGTGTTCCCATTGTACTGAAAGGGGACTATCTTAAGTCACAGATACTGGAAAATTGGTGTTGTGAGGGGTCATTGTTGTAATATTCTACCCTAAGTAGGTTTGGGGATGCTAAGTAGCCTGGCAGTTCATGCTGAACAATTGCTTTTGTAAGTTTCCTTACACATACTGAGGGAAAGCCCTGCATATGGCAAAATATAAATGTGTAGATTTGAGACATGCATGAAAGATCTTTTTTACATATTTTTTATTATTATTCAGAGAAAATTGAATTTAAAAATGACATTCCAATAAGAAAGTAGTTCTGGTTTTCTAGACACAGCATTTCAGAGAAACTACCTTTTCTTTTCCCCTGGGTGTTTGCTAGAATATAGCCCTGTACTTCTGTGTGCCTGAGGGTAAAAAGATGTGCAAAAGAGCTCTGTGGGTGGTTGGGCCCCTTGGGGCCACATGCATTTCTGTGTAGGAAGAAGACTGACAGAATTAACTGGGAGCACTTACTAAATTGTCTGTAAGTGAACCTGTATTCGTGGTCTCATTTATAATTCACAGCTCCTTTATCAGAAGTAAATTATAAGAAAAGTCCCTGGAAACTATGGCAAGGAACCTTTGTGTATCTAGTCATGCAGTTTGTGATGCTTTCTTTTTGGAGAAGGGGTTTTCTCAGATTGGGATACAGTATGTGCAGGCTGTGTCAAACTCATACTCCTCCTGCCTCTCAAGTGCTGGGGTTATAAGTGTGCCCCAGCACTTCTGGCTTAACTTGCTGCTTTTTATAGCAGTGCTTGGGAGAAGCTAGAACTCAGGGCTTCCCTTGCATAGGACTTAGCTTCACTTTCTTGATGGTGGTAGTTAGCTACTTTATGGGCTCCAAAATTGAATGTGTGGTTTGGGCCTCAAGTCACATAGAGACAAATCAGTGCTTACCAAGTCATTTATTAGGACTTCCTTGGTGTTCATCTCCTTGGCTGATGGGAGGCAGTCATTATTCTTGGTAAGCTCTGGAGTTTGCACTTGCATTTTAAGTAGTATAGCCAGTGTACCGGATTTAAGCTGGCTTTGACTGGAGCTTCGTGATGAAGCTCTGTGGAACACTACATGGGCTAGTGTGCCTCAAGGCTTAGCTAAGACTTACAGGAGGCTTACAGAAGGCGGCTACTGCTATGGCTTGAAGTATGCTCCCAGAAAATGAGAGAAGCAACAGGTTCAGTTTAGCCTGGAATGGGGGAAATGTGGATTCCAATCTCAAGACAGATGAGTGGTGCCCCAAATGGAAACAGACTGTGATCTACAGAAGCAGAGTCTCCCACTAAGAGACTTAGACCTTATCTCTTTTGCCTGATAAGAGGAGAGTCAACAGTGATGAGCTGCCTAGGTCCTGCCTTTCTTCTCTCAGTGCCCTGTCAGTCTTCTTGCTGTCACAGCTCTCAGTATTTAAACAGTTTAAACTGGATCTTCTAAAGGTGGGACTCATAAGTACATATAGCTGCCAGTGGAGCTGGCACGAAGTAGTTTCTGGTCTAAATATTTTCATTGATTCCAACTAAAGCAACTGGGATGAAAGTGGAAAATGTTATATTGCTTATTAGGTAAATTAGTTAAAACTAAAAATATGGTTACAAAGCTGAAATAACTAAAACTAAGCTCAAACACTTAGTTTCTTTACTTCCATGTAGAGGGACTCTAGGAACAGTAAGAAGCATCCACTGTGAAGAAGTTTTAAGCAGGTCTTGTCTTGTCTTATCTAGGAGGAATTTGAAAGGCCTGAGGTTAAGAGGAGCCTCCAACCCAAGGGTGGGCCTGGGACTCTTCAGATAACTCCCCAGAAATATTATTCAACACTAAGCCATGCCCAGAACTATTCTATCCAAGTGAAGAATAGTGTACGTGATCTGCTGGTAGCTTCATGACAAATTACCTGAAGTTTCTATCCCACCCATTCAGCTGCCAACCAAGACTCATTTATAAAGTTTCCTGAGCTGCCACTGGGTGGACGTAACTAGCATTGACCATGGCACATGGATGGTAGCTCAGAAGGAAAGGCAGACCTCCCTCAAATCGTGTACTCTTTTTTTTTCTTTGGCTCTCCATCATCATTTCTAGGTACTACATATTACAGATTTGGTTAGTGTTATTATTATGTTTTTCAGGCTTTAATTGGAGACCACCCACTCTCCTTTGTGTTCCTAGTATTCCTTTGAGGAAAAATGACTAATGTCAACATAGATGGGGACAGGGTTATTTTCTGGGCCTGGAGGACAGTTGTAGAGTTTAAAAATCCTAATGAGGGCGGGGAAAAAAAAATCCTAATGAACAAAACAACAAAAAACTCCAACAACTAATTCTTGTTGTTGAGTTTAGACTTTATCTTTATTTACTCTCTTTGACATTTTGAGGCAGGGTCGTGTAAAGCATAAATCAGCCTCACACTATAAATAATAAGACTAGCCTTGAACCTCCTACTTCTGTCTCCCAGGTGCTAGAATTATAAGCCTGTGCCACCATACCTGGCTCCTTTTCAGGGGATGTTGCAGGGGATTAAACCTAGGGCCATGTGTATGGTAGGCAAGCACTCTACCACTGAACCAGCCTCATTTCTACCTTTTATCTTTGAGGCTGGGTCTTGCTAAGTTTTCCAGGCCAGTCTTGAATTTGTGATCCCCTTGTATCAGCCTTTCTAGTTGCTGAGATTAGAGGCCTGCATCATCAGACCCAATTTGCTCTCCCTATTTTGAATGCCACAGTTCCTTATTCTACCTTTTCAGACCCTGAGACCTTAAAGTGAAAAGTAAAATTATAAAGCAAAACTTCCTAAAATTCTTGTATGAAAAGCTAAGTAATATTGGTTTGATTGACTTTGTGGCATTTTAAAATTCTGTGAGAGTCACAACGTGTGTGGATCACAACTAAAACACAATCAAGTTAGCAGTGGCCTTGAAAGCCTGCCACTAAAAGGAAAGGCTGGACTTGAGGTTAAACTTTCTAATTTTGACAAATTCAGTTATTCTCAGGGCTTCTATTAGATTTCCCTTTTTTTGTTTCCTTCATTGAGCAATCGGTCATAGGAGGGAATTTGTGTGTAGCGAAATAAACTCAAAAGAATATTGCTAGCTAATACAGATGAGATTGAGGGCTGTTTAACTTCTCAAAGGCATACAAGTCTGTTCCCTTTTCAAAGGAAGACCTGGGCATTAAACTATTGGATATTTTACTTGGGCTTTGATATGTTCTTTTGTGGTGGGATGGTATGTGAGAGTTGGGCAGGGGGGCTTGCATGCATTCTTGTACATGTGTGGAAGCCAGAGGTCAGTAATAGCTCTTTACTTTTTTTTTGAAGACAGGGTCTCACTGAATAGCCCTGGCTGCCTTGGAAATCACTGTGTAGACCAGTCTGGCCTCAAACTCCCAGAGATGAGTCTCATTCTCATTGGTAAACTTGAAACTCACCAATTTGGCTACGCTAGCTAGTCAGTGAGCTCCAAAGATGTCTATAACCCAAGTAGGGATTATAGACATAGGTCACCATTGCCTCATGCATGCATGCATAGCAGATAATTTACTGAATGAGCTATCTCCCCAGTTCTTAAATGGTGAACATTAGGAAATACCATGAAAACACTCTATAGCTGCCTTCTTGTAAGAAACCACATACAAATTTTTCTGTTAATCATTATTAATGCTTTGTATTCCAAATTATGTATAATACTGGGCTCTGACAGATAGTCTGGCTAGAGTTTGAAGTTACTTGTTTAATTCAACTTTGTAAAAGGACCAGAAATCAGTCGACCCTCCTTCTTTTTCCTCCTCTCTGTCACCCACCTTTCTTTTTGTCCTCCACTTAAAACAGTATAATCCAGCACTCAGGAGGCAGAGACATAGATTTCTGTGAGTTCTAGGCTAGCCTGGCCAGCCATTGCTACATAGTGAGACCTTATATCAAAATAAATGAAGGTGTTCAATCTGCCCATCACTTTTCTCCTTTATCTACTCTCCGGGAGCCCAGGTTGGTCCTGAGGGACTATAATGCAGTTGTCTTTGTCATATTACAGACATCTATGGAACTTCTCAAGCTGATTTTTCAACTTTCCATTTCTCCACCGGACACTTTACTCCTTCCTTTCTTGGAAATGAACCTATACTATGGCTTTTGCAGCTATGGACTAGGTGTCTTCATTGAACAATACAGTATTTCTTTCCTTGAGCCTAATATTTATCTGTCAGCAAGAGGGTCAACTCTATAGAGTGAGCACCAATGAATGCTTCTAGTCTGTACCCTTGTGCATTAAACAACATGGTCTCTATTTGTATTTGAGATGTACATCGCAATATATACTTCAAGCAATTATTTGTTTACTCATTTCTGAAGCCATTGAAAAATATTTTCAGCTGGGCAGTGGTGGTGCATGCCTTCAATCCTAGTACTCAGGAGGCAGAGGCCAGCCTGGTCTGCAGAGTGAGTTTCAGGACATCCAGGCTACATAGAGAAACCTTGTTTCAAAAAAAATTTTTTTTCTTCCTTAACTCTTAGTAGTATATGCCTATAATCCCAGGCCTTGAAAGATAGAGGCAGAAGCCGGGTGGTGGTGGTGCACGCCTTTAATCCCAGCACTGGGGAGGCAGAGCCAGGGGTGGATCTCTGTGAGTTCGAGGCCAGTCTGGTCTACAGAGTGAGATCCAGGACAGGCTCCAAAGCTACACAGAGAAAACCTGTCTCAAAAAGCAAAAGAAAAACACCAAACCAAACCAAACCAAAAACTTGCTAAGTAGGTAGCTAAGGATAAGTTAAACTATGGATACTTCTGCCTCTTATCTTTTTTTTTTTTTTCCCTTTTCTTCGAGACAGGGTTTCTCTGTGTTGCTTTGGAGCCTGTCCTGGAACTCACTCTGTAGACCAGACTGGCCTCGAACTCACAGAGATCCACCTGCCTCTGCCTCCCGAGTGCTGGGATTAAAGGCGTGCGCCACCACTGCCCAGCCTACATAGCAAGTTTTAAGTCAGTCTGGGCCACATGAGAGCCTACCTCAAAGAAAACTAAAGCAAATAAAAAAGACTTTGTCTCAGAAAATCTAAAATAACAAACAACAATGGTAATATGAATATAAACAATGAAGCAGGGTCACATTCAGGTTGGCCATAAACTCCTGAGTTCAAATAATCTTCCTGTCACGGCCTCCTGAGACTGCAGGCATGCAACATTTTATCCAGATGTGTGTATTTGTTTTTAATTTTTATTAAAGTGCATGTCTTTGTTAGTGCTTGGATATGAAAGTACCCACATAGGCAAGAAGGGGGCATTGGATTCTCTGGTGCCAGAGTGAAGTCAGTTAGTTGTGAGCTGTCCCATGTAGGTGCTGGGAACTGAATGCTGGTCCCCAGTCATCTCTCCAGGCCTTTATGTATATTTTAAGAAAATTTCCAGGTCGAATTACTGTTTTCCTGCATTTTCAGGAGCTTAATTACTATTGTTACTGTGTACTCAGAAGTCCAGAATCTGTCTGATTTCTTACCACCCCCCCCATCATCATATCACTCTCTCACAATGTCCCCAACAAGAAAAATGATTAGCTTTGTTTTATGACAGGGTTTACTCAAAGATATCAATGGACTGTTCATACTGTCAGAGAAATGGAACTTATTACCTCCCCGTTTGGTTTAGTTTTTATTTTTCTTGTGCCTGCCTCTTACCCATTCCCTCCCTTTCTCCCCTCTTCTTTATTTTCCGATCTTTTTTCCCCCTAAGCAAGCCCTTATTCTGTAGCCCACTCTGGCCTTGAACAATCCTCTTGCCTGAGTGTCTTGAGTGCTGGAATTATATGCATAAACCATAAACCATCACTAAAGACTCCCTTGTGTCTTTTAACCACACCTGACATTTCTATCATCCAGACCAGAGTTAAAGAGCCTCCAGCTCTGGCTTCCTGAGATGATGTCAGTGCCTTCCTGGCTATCCCAGAGGCTGTCATTCTGACATGACACAGAAGGACATAGTCTTTAATGAGTGCCCTTGGCACTCCTGGCAGTTGCTGACTTCCTCACGAGGTTGCATTAAAAAGTACTAATTAAAAGTTAACCTCATAGCTGAGGAGGCTTTTCTTTCTTTCTTTCTTTCTTTCTTTCTTTCTTTCTTTCTTTCTTTCTTTCTTTCTTTCTTTCTTTCTTTCTTTCTTTCTTTCTTTCTCTCTCTCTCTCTCTCTCTCTCTCTCTCTCTCTCTCTCTCTCTCTCTCTTTCTTTCTTTCTTTCTTTCTTTCTTTTTTGGTTTTTCGAAACAGGGTTTCTCTGTGTAGCTTTGCGCCTTTCCTGGAACTCACTCTGTAGCCCAGGCTGGCCTCAGACTCACAGAGATCCACCTGCCTCTGCCTCCTGAGTGCTGGGATTAAAGGCGTGCGCCACCACTGCCCGGCGGTTTTTCTTTCTTGAGAGCCAGGTGACGTCTTGTATAACCTAGCACAATGTTATTCCATCACATTAAAAAAATAACTGGAGCTCAGTGTTTAAGCTCACTGGCTGCTCTTCCAGAGGACCTGGGTTCAATTCCCAGCACCCACATGGCAGCTTACAATGTCTGTAACTCCAGTTCCAGGGGATCCCATGCCCTTAGTAAATGTACACAATAATGTGCTTCAAGGACTGGGTTGAAGCTCAGTGGTAGTGCTTACCTTGCTTGAGTGAAGTCTTAGGTTCACTTCCCAATACTGCCAAAATAAGGGGTTTCATCATGACATTTTTCATACCTCCTGCCACCAGCTTTGATCTCTGCAGTTTTACTAAAACTTACTGCAATGTGGTGGTTTGAATAAGAATGGCCCCATAGGCTCATATATTTGAATGCTTTGTCATCACTATTTGAGAAGGATTAGGAGGTGTGACCATTTTGGAGTAGGTGTGGCCTTGTTGGAGGAAGTGTGTCACTGGGGGTGGGCTTTGAGGTTCCAAAAGCTCATGCTAGGCCCAGTTCCTCCTCTTGACCTGCGGATCAGGATGTAGCTCTCCACTGCTGCTACAGTGCCATGAGTGCTGCCATACTCCCACCATGCTCCTCTTCATGATGATAATGGACTTCTGAAACTGTAAGCAAGACCCCAAGTAAATGTTTTATAAGAGTTGCCTTGGTCATGGAGTCTCTTCACAGCAGTGGAACATTGACTAAAACATACAGTATTATATTGATTTTGAAGATGAAGGACTCATAGTATATTCTAGAGTGGAACAGAACATTGGAAGGCATACGTGATAAGAGGCTCCACAGAGCAAGCTTGTGTTTCCTAGAGCATAAAAGAAGTTTGCTTGTGAGTGGTTGCCTGGTGCCAAGACAGGGCAAACAGTTCCCAGTAACATGCTGCCGGATGGTACCACATGGGGATTTGGGGGCCTTGTCTCACTATAGTGATGGTTGTGGTTTTATTTTTGCTGACTTAATTGTTGTTTTATGTCTTTTCCTGTCGTTTGATAAATTGCCAAGTGTGGGAGGCCAGCTCCCACCTTTTCCAGGGTTCCTATGAGGAAGAGAGAGGGATAAGAAAATATTAGATTGAGGGGCTAGAGAGATGGCTTAGAGGTTAAGAACACTGGCTGTTCTTCCAGAGGTCCTGAGTTCAATTCCCAGCACCCATATGATGGCTCACAACCATCTATAATGAGATCTGGCTCCCTCTTCTGGCCTGCACGGATACATTCAAACAGAACACTGTATACATAATAAATAAATAAATCTTTAAAAGAAAAAAGAAAATATTAGATTGAAAGATAGCAAAGAGGAGAAAGACAGAAACACAGGATAGCTTTGGGATCAAAGCACACCACACAGCCAAGTGTAGACCCTTCCAAATACCTGGTCACCATGCCTGTGGTCAAATCATCCCCTTATGCAGCCCTGCTAGGTAATGCAAGCTCAGATTCTTGGACCCTGAGTAAGTTCTCACTAGGAAACCTCTGTGGGTCTCTACAGCCAAGAAATACAGTATTCAATTACATGTCATGAACATAAAAAAGATTTAGAAGTACTGATCCTGTGTTTAGTAAATGAGCTAAAAGTTGACAGCCAGTTCAATCTCATTCTGGCTCCTTCAGTGATTTACTGAGTTATTTGAGTGAGTCATTGAATCTCTGTCTACTTGACAAGTGAGAATATATTCTTACTTCCATGTTCCTTCCAGAGATTAAGGACAACAGCTCAAGTTCTCTGCCTTCCTTTGGAAAGCTATTTGAAGCCAGGAGTCAGAGTAGCTACCTTAGACAAGCAAGCGGGACTGCCAAGTTTAGAAGTTTCAGTCTAGGGACTTCTTGGCTTTAAGAGACAGTGTCAGGTGAGTTTATAAGAGACGTTGTTAAGGAGCATCTAACCAGTGCTAGACACCCTTGAGGCGTGAAGTAACTTGTCCAGCCAGGTGTGGTGGCTCACACCTGTAATCCTGTCCTAACCCCTAGGAGTCTGAGATAGGAACATCACCTCAAATCCATCCTGACCTGTGCTATGGAATGAGTTCTAGGCCAGCCTGAGCTATACAATGAGAGTAAGACACCATCTCAAGAAAACAAGAACAACAGGGCTCCGTTTAGAGTGCTGTGTAATATGCCCAAGGGCTCCGTTTAGAGTGCTGTGTAATATGCCCAAGGGCTCCGTTTAGAGTGCTGTGTAATATGCCCAAGGTCCTGAGTTCAATCCTTGAGCACAACTTAAATGAGACCTTGGTACGCACATACCTGTAATCTTAGTACTTGGGAGGTGAAGGCAGAAGGTCCAGAAATTCAAGATCATCCTTGGCTACATAGTTGAGTAGAGGTCTGCCTCAATAACAACACACACACACACACACACACACACACACACACACACACACACACACACACACAACCACACAAAACCCACAAAGACTTATTGAACTAAATAGAAGAGGTCACAGCAGCAATGAGGAAGTAGAAATTGTCTAGAATTTGTACATAATCCCACAGCCTTATGTGGCTCATGAGCTCATAACATGAGTGTCCTTTGACAATTCCTGGCTAATTATTCTTTTAACCTCTTCTCAACTTTTCCAAGAATATAGTGTTAACCCCAGATCTTAGGCCACTCACAAGTCTTTTGAAAAAGTTAATTTAGATGTGTAATGGGACATTAAATACTGAAATTAAAAGTTACTTCTTACCCTTTCTGAGAGGTTAAAGATGCCAACATAAATAAGACCTCTATTACTAAATTTATTGCTGACTTAGAGAAAGACCAGTGACTTAGTAGGGACAGCTGAATTCAAATCTCATCCATCATCTTACCTCTTAGTTAAGGCAAGTTTAACTTGTCTGAATATGATTTTCCTCTTTCCTTGTAAAGCAGAAATCTAGCCAAACAATTCAGAAACTGTCCCATCAAGTTGAATGTAGTGACTCATGGGAGGCAGAGGGAGGGCGACTCACAAGTTCCAGGCCAACCCAAACTATATTGTGAGGCCCTGTTTCAAGACAGAGCCGAGGACAGCAGAACAACTATCTCATCTAAAGCTGTTCAGCCTTCCATCCCTGTTTCTTGTGATGTTAACAAGTTGAATTTAACGTGCTACATGGTGGATTTACTTATCCCTGCTTTCTTCCTCCCCCTGAATGCAGTTCCTATAAAGGCAGGAGGTTTTTGCCTGGTTTTAAAATTTTAAATAAATGTATGGGTGTTTGGCTTGTATGTATGTGTGTCATTTGTAAGTATCTGCAGAGGACAGAAGGGGGTGAGTTACAGACAGTTGTTAGCTACCATGTGGGTACTGGGAATTGAATCCAGGTCCTTTGGAAGATCAGCCAATCAGTATTTTAGCGCTTTTAACTGGAGCCATATCTCCCACCCCCACCCTTTTGTTTAGTAGACAACGTCCTGGTGTGTTGCCCAGTCTGGCCTGAAACTCACTGTGCAATCCAGGATGAACTCATGTCAATCCTCCTGCCTCTACCTGAAAGTACTAGCATTACAGGCATGAGCTACTATTGCCTGGGTCTTCTCCCTTTGTAATTTTGATATTTATCAAAATACTCTCCTACTAGATTGTTTGTTACTCTTCTCAAGTCAAGAGTCTTGTCTTGGCCAGGCAGTGGTGGCACACACCTTTAATCCCAGCACTCAAGAGACAGAGGCAGGCAGATCTCTGTGAGTTCAAGGCCAGCCAGGGCTACAGAGTGAGACCCTGTCTTAAAAAACAAACAAACACGCAAACAAAGTCTTGTCTTGGACTGAGGATGTAGCTCAGTTCATAGAATGATTGCTAACTAGGGTCAGGAGGCCATAGATAGGTTCAGTCTCCAGAATCACATAAACTAGGTATCGTGGCACACACCTGTAACCTCAAAACTTAGCAGGAAGGTAGAAAGGAGTTCAGAGTCGTCCTCAGTTTCTTTACTCATACTTATTGTCTTAGGGTTTCTATTGCTGAGATCATGACCAGAAAGAAGTTTGGGAGGAAAGGGTTTATTTGGCTTACACTACCACATTGTAGTCCATTGTTGAAGGAATTCAGAACAGGAACCCAAACAGGGTAGTAGCCTGGAGGCAGGAGCTGATTGATGCAGAGGCCATGGAAGGGTCCTGCTTAATGGCTTGCTCCTTGTGCCTTGCCAGCCCATTTTCTTATAAAACCCAGGACCATCAGCTCAGGGGTGGCACCACCCACAGTGGCCTGCTCCCTCCCACATCAATCACTAATTAAGAAAATGCCCTCCAACTGGATGTATGGGGGCATTTTTCTCAATTGAGGTTCCCTCCTTTCAGATGACTCTGGCTTGTGTCAAGTTGACATAAAATTAGCCAGTCACTTACAGTTCTCCAGTTTCCATTACAGCCTGTTTCCGTGTAATGCAATGATTATATTTCTAAGACATTCACAGAAATAAAAAAAAAATCTGATGTAAAAATGATACCAGTTTGGAGGGAGGGAAATTTAGGAGCTAGAGAGTTCAGCAATGGGGCAATTTCTATTATAATTGATAAGTTTTGAATCCCTGGTTATTGGGTATCCACCACTGCTGATGTAATAAGACAATCAAGCCCAATTGATAAATCCAGGTTTAATGAACAGAGCAAAGCAACTCCTGGGTGACTCTCAGGAGCGCAAGAGAGGAATCACATGGCAAATATGGCTACCAGGTCTTAAATAGCCTGTAGGTAGTCTTGTGCAGCCCCAGGGAGGGGCTGGCTTTTGGAGAGCTTTCTTAGGAGAGGGGTTTGGAGGGGGCAGCTCCAGGAGATATCCCTAACAAAAATGTTAGGCATTAGTACAAAGCCCAGATTAACAAATCTGGTCTATGTGCAGGCTTTTCTTTTTTCTTCTAGAACTGCTTGTTGTATATGCCCATCATCTTTAGCACACATTTGTAGACCAGGCTGTCCTAGAACTCACTGAGATCCTCCTGTGCCAGCCTCCATAGTGCTGAAATTACAGGCCTACACCATCATGTTCTACTCATTTGAGAATCTTACAGTACATAAAAATACTCAAAGAAGGCAATACTGCTCTGTGACCATTCTTTCAACAAATGTTGAACCAAATTGCAGGGCACAGCACTCACCCATAGCTACTGTGGAGACTGAGACAGAAGCATTACTTGAACCCAGGAGTTCAAGATAGACCTAGATAACATAGGGGAGATCCCGTTAGTTAAAATCAATCAAATGACTGAGAGTCACCTAGCTAGCTACATTCCATATCACCTGTGCCTAGGAGATGTAGTAACCAGTTTTTTTCTAAGTAAACCAAATGATCCAGGATTAGGAACAAATTGCTGTTCATAGTTGAATTCTAATTCAGGTTATAAAATTTTACATTTTGAATAAGTTCTTGTACCTATACATTATAATTACTCAATCCATGTTTTTTAATTAGTTAAGAGCTATGAAAACCTTTCTTCAGCACCCCTCAATGTGATTTTAGAGCTAATTCAGATTGCTAGAACAGACAATTGAAAAGTACATTGTTAGGCTGAATTTTTTTTGTTGTTTTGTTTTGTTTTTCAAGACAGGGTTTCTCTGTGTAGCTTTGCGCCTTTCCTGGAACTCACTTGGTAGCCCAGGCTGGCCTCGAACTCACAGAGATCCGCCTGCCTCTGCCTCCCGAGTGCTGGGATTAAAGGCGCGTGCCACCACCACCGCCGCCCGGCTAGGCTGAATGTTTTAAGCAGCTCTTTTAGCCTTAGAACATTTTTTTTTTCCTGTAGAGGAATGAAAGTATATCTGAAAGGAAATACAGAAGGCAATAGGTAAGGAAATATTGCCATTGAAAATATAATTTATTGTTTATAGTTCCCAAGTGGAAAAGGAAGGTATGTTTGGGTTTACATAATACTATGAATAATTAATATTAATTTTTAAAAAGTGATTAACTAGTTTGGAAGAATAAGAGGGAAAGAGATTAAAGGAAAAAAAATTCCCCTTCATTGAGCATCTATGTATTTCATCTATCATAGTATGGTAGGAATCTAATAGGTAATAGCCAACATTGAAAAGTCAGTGACAACAGAAATACAACCACTAATTATCAGAAGAAAAATCACAAAAAGATGTCATAAGAAGCCAGGCTTATTGAAGTTTATGCCTGTAATCCTGGTACTGTGAGCAGAGACAGAAGTATTAACACAAGTTTGGTGCCAGACTGGGCTATAGAGTAATAAATAAGATCTTAAAGCCAAGTGTGGCAGCAATACAGCTGTAATCTCAGCATACCTGGGAGGTGGAGGTAGACAGATGAAGGGTTCAAAATCAACTTGGGCTATTTAAAACCTTGTCTCAAAAACCTAAAAATAAAAGGATTTGAAAATAAATTTACTACAGAGATAGTAGAGGAGCAGTAGGGCATGGGGCTATAAGCTACTATTTAATTTTACTAGTCTTATAATATTTACTACCTTTTAAGATTATGTGTTTGTGGTATTTTGAGTTAGGGGAGGAAAAGAAGCAAGAAACAAAAGCTAAGCCAGGTGTGGTGGTGTATGCCTGTAATCCCAAAGGGATCTCTGAGAGATCCAGGCCAGCCCAGAGAAGTCATATTTCTGAACAGCAAAAGCTAAACATTGAGCAGGCCGGTGGTGGCGCGCGCCTTTAATCCCAGCACTCGGAGGCAGAGGCACGCGGATCTCTGTGAGTTCGAGGCCAGCCTGGTCTACAGAGCGAGATCCAGGAAAGGCGCAAAGCTACACAGAGAAATCCTGTCTCGAAAAACCAAAAAAAAAAAAGCTAAACATTGTCTACCAGGTAATTCTTTTACTCAGTAAAACCTCAAAGGAGACTGGGCGGTGGTGGCGCACGCCTTTAATCCCAGCACTCGGGAGGCAGAGCCAGGTGGATCTCTGTGAGTTCGAGGCCAGCCTGGTCTACAGAGTGAGTTCCAGGACAGGCTCCAAAGTTAAACATAGAAACCTTGTCTTAGGAAGAAAAAAAAAACAAAAAAACCAGCAACAAAAAAGGTGTGGGGGGCATATTTGAGACAAGAACTCAGTGACTCCCTTCTGAACAGCGTGGCTCTGGTTGTCTGTCTCTTCATTTAGAACATTCATGCGCCTTTTCTTGTGTGTAATGTTTTTGATGGAAGTCTTATCTTCCTAACTAGGTTTTCATCTCCAACAAGCAAGGAGCACATCTTATTACCATTTTATAGACATCTTCCACAGATCTGTGTTTGATGAATATCTGTTTAATATTCAGTTCTCACTCAGCTGTCCAAAAAAAAAAAAGCTTTGTTTTGTGATCACAAATACTTTATTCTGGGCATGTTTCAAGACTTTGTACTTTAGTTTAGATTCCAAATCTCTATCTTCGTCAGCCATAGTGAGGTTGAAGGGCAGGGCTTCATCTCTTTGCTGATGATACTGTCTTTGGTTGGCTCAGTGTGTCAGTTGTTTTTATAGAACTTAATATGGGTAATTTCTATCTTGCGAAGTATGTATGCATTTCAGAAATAGTGTTAACACTACTATAGAGAACTATGAACGTCCTTCCTCTATCCCACCTTGCTTTCATAATCCTCTGCTACAAAGAACCAGGATACTGAGGAGTTGGCAAGTAACCCACCCCCATATCCTCCATAGTCTTTACTGTTTCCCCTTGCATTCTCTAAACAACCACCTGGCTTGGTAGAGAGATGTCATTTGTGATGTGTCCTTGACTCCTGAGCTGAATCCTCAGGGTGACATAAACTAGACCTAGGGCAATGGGAACAGGGCAGGAGGGGAAATGGGTATGTGTGTGTGAATGGCCATAGTTTTATTTTATTCAAGTATTGTAAGAACAAGTAAGGAGAGTCTTCCCACTAAAAAGATAGTTTGTTACAGTTCCCAAAAGAGGGGTTTCCAAGGGAAGGAAAAAGGGTGCCACACAGCATGTAACACAGGGCCATCTGGGAAAAACCAGGAGGCCATAAGGAGGTCAGGGAAAGAAAGCATGGGTTAACAAAGGGGAGAATGAGTGAGGCAGAGTAGGTGGGCTGAATAAAGTTCAGAATTAGATTAGCTTCAATAAGTTTGGACTCTGAACTATAGGAGGGGTTGCTAGTTGTCCATACTTTTCCCTGGGATAAAGGCTCTCTATTGGTTGGTTTGTGTATTAAAGGCATTCTCTTGACATTAGCCCTGGGAGAATCAGTTCTTTGTCTATAAGACCTGAAATGTCAGTGCTTCATAAAATACAGAAATTTTTAAAAAATGCAGCTAGTGCACTATCCTCACAAACACAGGCGTAAAATGTATTTGCTTGTGCAGTGATTTACTTGGACCATCTGAAGTCCGTTTATAGACCCACAGCTCAAAACCTAACTTGGATCCTGAGAATTTCGTGTCTATGGATGTTGAATTTGAATTAAGTTTATCGCATTTAAAAAAAAAGGTTTCTAGTTAATTATCTGTTACAGGGAAGAGAGTGTAGCAACTGCTCAACTTCATGGGAAAGCTTCCTTCTACTTCTTTGTGGCTTTCACAGAGGAGCTTGTTTGTGAGTATTTTGTGCCAAGAGGCTAAACCTACATTCCTAATTGCTACATCAGTCTGTGCTCCAAGGGCCTCCTGATGACATTTTAAATACACGGAAATTTTTGAATGCATGAAAATGTCTAGTACTGAGTCTCTGCTGTGGTTTTGCTCTGGCACCTGCTCCGCTCTTCTTGGAGTTGATCCATTGCCTAATTCTGTACATTGTTTCCAAACCTTTCATTAACCATTGTGGGAATTTTGCCTTTTAACCTCAGCATCCCTGCTTGTCAGAAACAGAACTATCTCTGACTAGTAGGCATTTCCTAGAATGAAAAGCGGCCCATCTTTCCTTTTCTGACTTTTCAGAGCATGAAATGGCAGTGCTAATCCTGTTGGCCTTGAGGCCAAAGGCACTGCAGAGACTCAACAAAAGAGAAGGCCTGCTCTCAGCATGGAACCTCCATAGGCCATAGGAAGACACTTCACATTTTACCAACTGGCAGCGGGAAACCTGCCCACCCCAGCTTTGTTTTGGCTGCAGTTATAAAGGAAGTTAATTCTTGGAATGTTTCCCCTGTATGAAACCATCAATTTCTTCCCTTTTTCTCTTCCTTTCCTCACATCCTCCTGCCATCTTACTTGTTGGAAAGTAACCTAGGCTTCAGCCCAGACTGACCTTGAATTCATGACAGTCCTGCCTCAGCCTTTTCAGTGCTGAGATTACAAGCATACACCATCACACCTAGCTTCTCTTTCCTCCCTTTTTCCTTCCTTTTCTTTTTCGTGCACGCGTGCGTGCGTGCGTGCGTGCGTGCGTGCGTGTCTGTAGAATCAAAAACAATCTATTTGACATTGAGAGTATGGCGTAAGGAGACTAGAGGAAGGTGGCTGATTTTGCAGTGGAGGAGCAAATTAACTACAAGGTTTTGTTTCATAGCCATGTTATCTAGGTTGCATTGTACTCACTTCCTGTCTCAGCTAAACCCATCAACCTACTGCTCAGAGAGTCTCACTAGATACATTGGCAGAAGTTGAGTGCTTTCCCTGGAATGCACAAGTCAGCCCACAACATTTTCAGGAAATCTGGTAGTTTCCTTCTGCTGACTGACTGTTTCTCAAAGGCAGTGGTTGTTTGAAATGACAAGGTCAACAAATTGAGCTACATCTTTGTTCTGTGTACAGTGTTCTTTAGTCATGTGCAAAGGCTCATGAGTGTTCACTGTATTATTCACTATATCTCTAAGATAGATTTGAGATAGTTTCTGTTCTTATGGTGCTGACAAGTAGCAAGAATCAGATATACTAAAATAATCTCTTTTTTTCCTGTTTTTAATATGTATTTATCACATACCATCTATGGCATAGCATCAAGATATTTCGTGCCTATAGTCTCAATACTGGAGGGGTACCAGCTAGCCCCATCATTAAACAAGGAAGGGGTAGGGAGAGAACTCTGTTAACAACATGCTATGGGGATTCAAATTAAGAGACAACACAGAAGGGAAGCAGAACAAGTCCATTCTGAGTTGACCTTTGGTGGGCTGAATTTTAGACCCATCCTCCAAAAGAATGAATGATAGTAGAGCATCCAGCCTGGGCAGGGAGTCCTGAGCAGAAGGATTAATGACAGAATAAGAGAGAGAAGCAAATGTTGTGGGGCTTCTAAAGGGAAGGAAGATGGTGTCAGGGTAGTGGGACTAGAAAAGATTTCATAGAAAAGGGGACTTCAGGGTCCTTAAACAGGAGGTAAAAGACCAAGGAATTTTACTAGATATTTACTAGGAGGTAGAGGGGAAAATATTCATAGTAGGATTAGTGTAAACAAAATATAAGTGTAGGGATATTCTTAAAACATTTACTAAATGTGACAGGAAGGCAGGTTTCAGAGAGATTGTTGAGGACCCTGAATAGCAGACAAGTACTCTACCTCATCGTAGGCAATACAGAGCCATTTGAAGTTTTTTGAGTAGATGAATTGACACAGTCAAAATTCTCTATTTAAAAATAATCAGTCTTGGGGCTGGAAAGATGGCTCAACAGTTAAGAGTGTTTGTTGCTCTTCCAGAAAACCTGGGTTCAGTTTCCTACACCTACATTGTGGTTCACAACCAGGGAATCCAAAACTTTCTTGACCTCTGTGGATACCAGGCCACATACATGGTCCACATACACACACACAGGCAAAACATTCATACACATAAAATTAAGTAAATAAGCCTAAAGAATTTATAAAAATAAATCAGTCTAGCAGTTGGGTACAGTGTCGTATACCTATAACCCCAGCACATAAGTGTTGGTTTTTATGCGTCAACACAGTGTTATTCATTAAGCAGCGCTATTAGGCATGGCAAAACCTACTATCAGAGTTTATTAGGGAAGGAGGGACAGAAGAGAATGTGTTTAGGCCTATGGAAGACATGTGCTGGGAGGGGAAGGGAAGAAGACCCACTTTTTATGGATTCCCCTGCACATGCGCATTTGGGCTTACGGAGCTACGCCACGCATTGCACATAGATTGCATGATCATGCTGTGCACAGATTATGAAGGACATAAAGCCCTGGAATGACTAAACATCTGAAAAGCAGGTGTGCGGTCATGTAGCTGGGGGAGTGGCCAGGATTTCCAACAATAAGAGGCAGAGGCAGAAGGGTTATTCCAAGTTTGAGGTGAGCTTGGTCTATGTAGCAAGTTCCAGGCCATCCAGGATTACATAGTGAAGATCCTGTCTTTAAATTACATAATATAATAAATATAAATAATCTATCTGGCATTGAAAGAGTAAGGAGAGTACAGAGAAATAGGCAGGTTTTTTTAGAGGGGCCCATAATTTAGAATTAATAAGATTCCTTTGTGGTGTTCCATTTACTCTAAGAGAAGTTTGCAAATTTCCAGCTTTCTTTGTGGTGACTAATCACAGATGTGGCCTTGAAAAGGTAGAGTATCAGGTCATATTTTCTGAGTGGCACACATAAACAGCCCTGGTAGAAAAAAAGGCACCAAAAATACATCTTCTCCCTTTGCCTTCTTTTGTAAAATGTCTCCTTTGAAAGATAGAAATTTGCCACCAGCCTTTCTTCGACATTTATCTAACCTGACATTTAAAATAAGCTTTTCATGTGTTCAAGGTAGGATGTTAGATGGTGTCAAGATAGCATCTGACCCAGCATGTGTATGCATGTTTCATCTGGTTAGTCAAACAGACAGCTTCTAGTTTCAACCCTGAAACCCATGGCCATAGAGTCCCCACTTTTGTGCCATACAAAACCTGTGTGACAGTATGTCATTCACAGTGTAGCAAGGCTTCATGGGGCATAAACTTAATACTTCAAGACTAAAGATGTGTTTCAGTGGGTGTAATCTTTTTGTGAGGAATTCCAAGTAAATAGAATGTAGCCTCTCTGCCTGCTTGGGAATTTAGTGAGACTTCATATCCTAAAATACTTCAAAATAGGGCCGGGCGGTGGTGGCGCACGCCTTTAATCCCAGCACTCGGGAGGCAGAGGCAGGCGGATCTTTGTGAGTTCGAGGCCAGCCTGGTCTCCAAAGCGAGTTCCAGGAAAGGCGCAAAGCTACACAGAGAAACCCTGTCTCGAAAAAACCAAAAAAAAAAAAAAAAAAAAAAAAAAAAAAACAACTTCAAAATACTTCACTCTAGCTTATTACTACCTCCCTCACAGCTTACTGGGCAAGGCCGAAGATTGTGGAAGACTGTAAAGGTTCTTGCCTTTGTTCTCCTTTACTTATTGCTTTTTTTCTTCTTGTGAGAAATTCTGAAAATGTAAGACATATGTTCAAGGCCCAGGGTTCATTCAATCCCATTGCTGTGAAGCAACAAACAACAAAGGAGCACCTGTGCAGACACGTATGACAAGCAGTCGGGGTCCTCTTGTCAGCAGTTTGTCCTGCTTGCCTCAACAAGTTGAGGTTTTTATTTTTTTACCTTCAGTGTAACACACACACACACACACACACACACACACACACACACACACACACACACACACTCCCCTTTTCAGAGTCCTGCTAGGTAGCCTAGGCTAGCCTGGAACTCATGATCTGCTCCCTCAGCCTCACAAGCACTAAGATTATAGGTTTCACTATATAAAAGCACTATGCCTTTCTCTCGGCAAATTAAATAAATAAATTTCAGGTAAACTAGAAGTTCATTGGACTCCCTTAATTAGATTTTTCTCACTTCACGAAAAGGCAACTCCTATCATTTATTTGA
The DNA here is from genome assembly GCF_007827085.1 of Peromyscus californicus insignis. Lineage (NCBI taxonomy): Eukaryota > Metazoa > Chordata > Mammalia > Rodentia > Cricetidae > Peromyscus > Peromyscus californicus. Next base: position 67,663,284 of record NW_026294595.1, read on the forward strand.
ATGGTTGCAATCCATCTTTTATAATTTAAAATGTTAATTATTTTCCATTTGAGGCTTTTTTGTTTTTTGGTTGGTTTTGTTTTGTTTTTTTAACTACAAAAGACAGCCCAAATATATTAATTTAGTATACAGTACATAGACTTAATTTTAAAAATAGAAATGAAACAAAAGTAATAATGCTGAACGTACAGAGTCCTTTATAGACATCAAGGAAAGGGCAAGTTTAAGGAAATGCTATAAAGATGGCATAAGGAGAAGCTGGACAGCCAGGTGGAGGATTTTGGCTAGAGACCTACTTTGAGTAAGCAAGGGCAGCTGTTGCTGCTTCCTCCTCCCCTCCTCCTCCTTCTCCTCCTCTTCTTCTAACTATATGCGTTTGTTTTAGTGTGGAGAGGAGCAGACATGCCATAGAGCATGTGTGAAGGTCAGAAGACAATTTGTGGGCCTTGATTCTCTAGCATCTGGGCCCCAGTGATTGAACTCAGGATCATCAGACTTGGTGACAAGTATCACTGAACTATCCCCCCTCCCCGCCCCCGTTAGCAGGCTTCTTTCAAGTACTTCTTAAAAGCTGTGGGACTTTTCCAGAGTTTGGCAGCTTGTGTTCAAAGAGCTATCACTGTTTGGTTCTCCTAGCAGGATGGAGAACAGGAAGGTCATACAGGTGACTGCTTGTCCTTGAAGATGCCCAAGCGGATCTAGCTTGGGTTGTCTACCTGCTACCCTGGATAGTAGCAGGGTATGAGGAACTTCCCCATGGATATGTAATAAGGATAGCTACTGGAGTTGAGGATGTATGTATGTATGTATGTATAGAGATTTTGCCTGCATGTATATATATGTCCCGTATGTTTACCTGCTGCCCCAGGAAGCCAGAAGAGTATTTTGGAATCCCTTAGAACTGGAGTTAGAGATGGTTGTGAGCCACCATGTGGATGCTAGGAACCAAACCTGGCTCCTCTGGAATGACAGACATTACTGTTAATCACGAACCGTGTCTCCAGCTTTTGTTTTTGTTTTTCTTTTGAGACAGAGTCTCACCATGTAGTTGTAGCTGGCCTGGAACTTGCTTTGTAGAACAGTCTGGCCTCCAACTTACAGAGATCCATCTGCCTCTGCCTCCCAAGTGCTGGGATCAAAGGTATATGCCACCACACCTGGCAATAATTTATACTGACTGATCTTATACAACTGTTTCATTGATGGTCTTTACCTATTTGGAAAGATTGTCTGACTCAGGGAAAGCAGAAATGTCTTTGTCATCAGACAAAACAGCTCCTGTTGTCTCTAGCCTCTTGTCCCCAGGCACCACTGCTGTCCTCAGTTTCTTTGCAGGCACTACTTACTCTAGTTTTGGGAGGCTATCCTGGCAGCACTGGCAAGGAGACAGAAATCTGAAGGACACATTACAGCTGCTGTTTTTCTTTAAGATATATTTATGTAAATCAGAGCATGAATACACATGCTGGAATGCTTATTATCCTAGCACTTGGCAGGTGGTGGCAAGAGGATCAGTTCAGAGTCATCCTCAACTATGTGGAGAGTTTAAGGTTACCCTAGGCTACTTGAGTCCTTTTATTTCTTAGACATATGAAAGGCATCTCAGGGTACCATTATGATCTGTCTTACAGAAAGAATCTGAGATTCATGAGTTTCTTTCTAATCGTAGGACCAAAGACTTTTTCTCTAGTCCTTCAGCTCATTAGTTCCATGGAACATGCTTTAGTCTTCCGAGGCTACAAATGCACCACCATACCCAGCTATATGACATTTAAAATTAGAGGGGGAAATTGACTCCTTCCTCTCAAGTAGCTCTCCATTTCAAGAAGAAACAATCATTCACTGTCAACTGAAAAATTGATAACTAAGTGCACACAAAGCATCACTTGAATTCAAACTATATGATTGGTGATAGCCAGGAACCCAGACAGATGACAAGTGTTTCATGTTGTGAAAGGAACCAGTAGGATTCAGAACACTTCTGGGAAGAGGGTTTTTTGTTTTGTTTTTATTCTTTTATTTTGATTTGCTTTGGTTTTGGTTTTGAGTCTTGACTTTTTGGTGTGTGTGTGTGTGTGTGTGTGTGTGTGTGTGTGTGTGTGTGTGTGTGTGTGTGTGTGTAAAATTAGAAGTTAGTTTTATCCCTCAAGAACTGTCTATTATTATTAATTATTATTACTATTAAGCCAGGGCCTTTCATTGAGCATGGAGTTCCCCATTTCATCTAGACTGGCAGGCCTTTGAGCACCCAGGATCTATCTGCCTGTCTGCCCTGTGCGTATAGGCATGTGCTGACATGCGTAGCATTTTGCAGGCTTGCTGGATAGCTGAACCTTAGGTCTGTCACATTTGGCAGCAAGCACTTTACCCACCAAACCATCTCCCCAGACCCTTTGTTTTATTGAGATAGGTTTTTGCTGTGTAGCCCTGGTTGGCCTGGTACTCAGTATATATCCAAGACTGGCCTCACACTCACAGTAATCCTACCCCACCATCTAAATGTTAGGTTTACAGGTCTATACCCAGGATTATTTGGGTTTTAAGACTGGGGAGGCTGATGAAGCCTGTTGACTTTCAGGGGGCATCCTTTGGCTGTATCACAGAAATGGCTTGCTAAGCTTTTCCACTGTGTGCCTGGTATTGATAATTGAACAGTGGGTTTTAATTAGAAACTTTTTTTTTTCTTTTTTCTTTTCTTTCTTTTTTTTTTTTTTTTTTAGAAACTATTTTAAATCAAGTACTGTGCTCCCAAGATCCACAGCATATGTGTGGTTCTGGAGAGTCTCAAGTGTGAGCAGCCTGTGGTGAAACTGACCACTCACTCACAGTGTTCTCTCCCACTTTTGCTCCAGATTTTCTGATGGATCTCTTCACTTTAGAACAACAGTGTGGCATCCTTTTTTCCACTTTGGGATCTGAAGGAAAATCCTGGCTGATGCAGTAGGCAAAGTGTCTTCTTGGATGTCTGTAAAGCTTCCGGTCACTAGTACTTCTATGAAGCCTACTCAGAGAATCTGAAGGCATTTTTGTTTTTTGAGTTTTTTGTTTGTGTGTGTGTGTTTTTTAAAGTAGGGGTCTCAGAGCCCACTCTGCTCTTGAATTTACTATGTACCTGAGATTGCCTTAAACTCCTTCCTGGTCCATCTTACCTCCACTTCCATAGTGCTAGGATCTCAAGCCTACATGCCTGGCCCCAGGCATCTTATTATCACATACTACCTCTCTTGCATTAGGAATTGGCAGCCTTTTGATTTTACTTTAATAAAAGAAAAGTTGGGGGTGGAGAGATGGCCTAGGAGTTAAGAGCCCCGGCTATTCTTCCAAAGGACCCAGGTTTAATTCTCAGCACCCACATGGCAGCTCACAACTGTCTGTAACTCCAGTTCCAGGGGATTTGACACCTTCACACCAATGCACATAAAATAAAATTAAAATAAATTTTAAAAAAGGCCATTTGTCACTACTGTTGTATTGCTGTGAAGAGACACCATGACCAAAGGCAACTCTAACAAAAGAAAGCATGTAATTGAGGGCTGGTTTACAGTTTCAAAGGTTTAGTCCATTATCATCATGGTTAAAGGAATGGCACTGGAGCAGTATGAGAGCTACATCCTGATCTACAGGCAGTGTGTGGGTGCACAGGGGGCAGGGGGTTGCGGACCTGACATGGACTTTTAGAAACTTCAAAGCCAGTGACACTCTTCCTCAAACAAGGTCATACCTCCTAATCCTTCTAATCCTTTCAAAGAGTTCCACTCTCTAGTAACTAAGAATTCAAATATATGAGCCTATGTGGGCCATTCTTTAAAACCACCATACTATTGGGGTCACATTTGTCTCAGTGCCACATGACCCAGAATGATACTCCTTTTGGACCAAGCTGTGGAACACTTGTAAGACCCTGGCCTATTAGTTTTCCTTCATCTCCACGTGAGTCGAGGAAGCAAGATTAAGTGTTGTGTCTGGAGCCCATCTCTGACCCGACAGCCTCTTTGGCCTCCAAGCTCCAAGGGGCTCTTTGTTGGTCCTGTTGCTGAGCCTTTCTGTCCCTGGGTAATGTGGCAGTATACAGTGACTCTGGGAACCAGGCTTTGAATTAGAAACTTGGGCAAGCTTAGGCATTCTGGGTCTGTCCTGTCTGGCCTCTTTTTTGTATGCTGACTTGGCTGTGTATGCAGTATCCTGACATGTACAGGTGCTCATTTGACAGGAGCTTTTCACCCTAGAAACTGGGCCCCCTAATGAGAATGTAGGCTCATAGAGCAGTAATTCACGTGTAGGTGGTCTGTAAGGAAAGTTTAACAAAAGAGTTGGTTAAGAAGCTGATTTATTATTTTATTATTTTTTTTTTTTTTTTGCTTTAACTCTCTTGTCATGTGCTGAGTGGGGGCGGAAGAGGAGGGGAGGGTGGGGACTGGTGCTGCTGAAAGCATTTATCTTCATTTCTGCCATCTCCCAGTGTTTATTACTCTGTGATCGACAGATGAGGAAAGCTGCCAGTCAAACCCACGTTCAGCACATTTCCATTTCCCTTCATTGCAAATTTTAGGCTTTTGAAATCTGCATCCTCTTTGCAGCAATAAAGGTTGCTTGCCTCCTGCTGCTAGCAAACCCAAGACCCTCTGGTCCAATTCCACTCATTTGTGCTTGCCCCAAATAATAAAAGCTGCAGGAGTCTCCAGAGTTCAAGATAAATGATTGCTGAGAGCTATTGAGTGAGTCAGCGAGACATTCTTTATCTTTCTTTCATCTTTCTCCCTCAGTCCCCTTTCTTAAGCCTCCCCTTTCTGTCCATCTTTGTGCTACTGAGGTATGATGAGAGGATGATAGCTTTCTTGATTTTTGTCTATACCAGCCCTTTGTCTCTGGGACCTAAATATAGGAGATGCCAGGCTGTAAATGTTGTATAAGTAAAAAGAGAGGAGGGTAGTAGTGTGATTCTTTATAATTTTATCCCCTGTGTTATCTTCTATCAGAGTAGAGGCCTTGAGGAAATTCCTGCCTGGTGGAGTGATTGCTAAGTGTTTTTGTTTGGCAATTTTTATGAGGCTCCCCTTCCCCTATTTTCCTTAAATGCTCTGGGTTTTTGGAGCATGTGTTCTCGTGAGCTTCTTTGTTTTTGTCTTAAATAATGTTTATGGGTGGAAGAAAGGTAATGATCCTCATTTCTTTTAAAGTGGATATTCTACTTTCATAATTACTTGCCCCAATTATATCATTAGTGTAAGTGCAAGTAATTGCTTCATTAGGACATATATAACAAAGAAGGTTACTAAGTAGTGATGAAAATGGGCCTTAGTTTGACCTCAGACCTCAGAAATCTGCCAGTTGCCCTGCCAATGGCCAAGATTAGGCCTGGGTTTCAAAGAGTTGAGAGAGAGTCCAGACCCAATAAGGAGTGCTCATTCTCTGTATTTAGGGTGGAAAGCACAAAGCTGAACTCCAGGTGACATTGGTGCTTTCAGAGCAATGTGATTGAATCACAGTTCACATAGTTAGGAATCACAGTAGTCAACTGGCAGCCTCATTACCCTCAGGCTTTCAGTAGATCACAGTTATGATAGCGTGAGCCCTTCTTTGTTTGACCTGTTTGCTGGGAAGAATGGTCATGCTAATCCTCTATAGAGTCAGACCTAACTACCTTGCTGTTTTTAGCAGGCAATTTCATGTCGTGTCTGCAAATAGTTTTGTGTACATGTTCTCTACTTATGTATCTCTTCTTTTAAGGTGTATTCTAAAAAACCAATACCAGTATCCTATGATTCTACATTGGTGAGTTAGCTAAACAGAAACAGAATCAAGTAATAGTTGTAAAGGTTGGTGGGAGATAATAAAGGGAACAGTAGGTACAGAACTTCCTATGTACAATATGAAAATGTTCTGGAGATTGTTTTACAACACTGTGAATACACGTTTAACCTATATGTTTTACTATGATTTTTTTAAAGCCAACACCAGATTCTTGGTACTGTTTACACTCTGAATTGGTTGTATTTCTCATTGCTGGGATGAAATACTCTGACAAAAGCAAGGTATTTCAGCTTATGGTTCAAGAAGGTAGTTGATGACTAGAAAGTCCAGGCAGCAGGAGCTGGAGGCAGCTGGTCATGTTACATCCACAGTCAGGATCTGGGATGAGTGCTGGTGCTCAGCTAGATTCCTCCTTGTCATTCAGTCCAGGACCCTAAACCATAGGATGATGCCACCCACAGCTAAGGTTCATCTTCCCACCTCAGTTAACCTAATCTAGATGAGTTTCTCATAGGCATGCTCAGAGACTAAACTAATCTAGATAATTCCTCCAAGGTGTGCTTGGAGGTTGAACTCTTGACTGTGAGAGTAACCATCACATGCTGGCTCTGTGAAGGCAATACCTGTTGCTGTGAATGACAGATTCATTTTTCTTTCTCCTGTTGATCCTCTTTTAAGCTGTACTCTATTGTAGCTGTACAATCCCCGTTTGAATTGTCTTGAGAACGAAGCTGTGGTATATACAAATATTCAGTAGCTCACTCTTTTCCTTTCCTTGTAACTAATTGTATTCCAGGCCTTACTTGTTTCCACATTGAGCCTTTGCAGTATTGTTTGTTTTATTGGCCACATTTGATACCTTTGGCTTCAATAATACCTTTCTTCATTCTGTTCCTAAAGTTCACAATTTGGGTGTGGACTAGTGTGGCCCTTGTTCTTTAGAGCAGGAGCTTTGGTTTAAAGTATTCACAATAAATGTTCATCAACTTAGGGGCATAATTCCTGCAGAGAAGTACATGTATGTTATTAAAGTCTGTATTTATGAAATATTTACCCTTTAAGTGTATATTGTGTAATGATCAATCTTGACATTGGATATGCAACCAGTTGAGTAGTTAGTTATTAAGCAGCCTAAATCCAGTTTGCAGACCCCAAACCTAACTTAGAACATTGTCTGTGCTAGAATGTAGAAACCCACATGCTGCCCTTTTGAGGTTTACTGAAAATGATGTCCTCTAACATTCCTCTTATTTTTATGTTGACCTCAGGAGGGAAAAAACCAGACTCAGCTCTAACAACGGTAGGCAATACTCTCAGAATTGGTCTTTGAAAGTTGACTTTATTCTTCCAAAGGAAATTATTCTGTTTCCCTCAAGCACTTTTATGACTGCTGGGTTTCCATGCCATGTGTTTTCTCTAAAATAAAAAAGCATTATCTAATTCTCATATGAACCTGTGTTTCAGTTTTAAGCATACAATGGCATATTATTTAGCCATAAAAAGAAATGAAGTTCTGTCGGGCAGAGGTGGCACACACCTTTAATTCCAGCACTCTGGAGGAAGAGGCAGGCAGATCTCTGTGAGTTCAAGGCCAGCCTGATCTATAGAGTGAGTTCCAGGATATCCTAGAACAGCTAAGGCTACACAGAGAAATTCTATCTGGGGGACGGGGACGTGGGGGGTGGGGGACGGATGGACGGGGGGGGGGGGGGGAGCATTGTGGGGAAGGAAAGAAATGAAGTTCTAATACATACTATAGCATGATTAAACCCTGAAAGCATTATGTATATAAAAGAAGCCAGACACAAAAGACCACCTGTGTAATTTCTACTATATGAAATGCCTTAGAGAAAGAAACCTAAGTGTAGTAAGGAAAACACAGATGAGTGCTTTCTAAGGACTAGGAACAGAGTGAGACAGAATGAAGATGTCTGGCTACTGATGAGTGCACCTTTGGGGAGAGGATGAAATTGTCTTGAGATCAGACAAATTGATTTGATGCAATGAATATGTTAACAGCCCTTGACTTACATTATTTAATATGGTTATATGAATCATATCTTCATAAAGCTATAATTTTATACAAATGTGTATATACATGTTTGACCATTTTCTTCATTGTCAGAACTATGAATGGGAAGGAAACTTGTGACATTTACCAGGAAGGAAGTTTTAGGTACTCTTTCAGATTTATGATATGAAAAATATATTTAAAAAAATTTAAAGTACATAATGTAAAACAGTTTCTATGTTAAAGTATATTCACAGTGTTGTGAAACAGATCTCCAGAACATTTTCTTATCATACATCTGAAATTATTATTCAGGTATTGATCTTTGTTAAATGGTGCCAGAGTGTGTCTGAGTGCATAGTGATGTCCCTTTCTTAGGACAGATTGAAAGACTGTATTGAAATGAAGCTTTAGTAAAGAAGACTGTTAGTCAGATTTTCTATAACTGTGACATCTGAGCTAACAACTTAAAAAGAGGAAAAGTTCATTTTGTCTCAGAGTTCAGAGGTTCCAGCCCACGGTTGGCTTGCTCTGCTGCTTTGTATGATTGCAAGGCAGAATACCATGAGGGTAGGTGTGTGACAGAAGAGGCTACCTACAACATGGCTGTCAGCAGGTAGAGAAAGCAAGAAGAGGCAGAAACAAACTATGCCTGTCTAAGGCAGGCTCCAAGGGAGGGCACCCTTCCCAGTTTCTATCTCCTCCCAATATACCATCAAAATATGAAGCCATCAATGTATTAATCCACTAATTAAGTCAAGTGCTCACGATCCAATCAGCCTTTGATGATTGGGTCCTCCAACTGGGAATTCAGCCTTCAGCATACAGCCTTCAGGGGACTTTTCGTGTTCTTCCTCTGATACCATTCTGGGTTTATTAGAGAGGAAGGCTGTTTTTATGGACAGTTTTTATTTCATAAACAGATAGAGTTCACTTACTTACTACAAAGCACAGACAATCCATACAAAATAGCAAAATATTTAAAAATGTACTTAACACCAGGTAAGCTATATATAATAAAAGAAATATAAAGAGAAACAGAAGAGTATCTGGACTTAAAGACCAACCTTAGCTACATAGCAAGTTTGAGACCAGCCTGGGCTGTTTCAAAAAAACAAAACAAAACAAAAAAGTAAGAAATTAACTACATGGGTCTGGTGGTGACATGCTTATAAACCGAAACACCCCTACCCCCCACCCCCCACTCCCCACCCCCAACCTGAGGTTGATCAGGCTTGTGAGTTCAAAACTCAGCCTGGTATTGGTGGTGCATACCTTTAATCTCAACACTAGGGAAGCAGAGGCAGGTGGATCTCTGTGAGTTCAACGCCAGTTTGGTCTACGGAGTGAGTTCCAGAACAGCCAAGGTAACTCAGAGAAATCCCATCTCAAAAAACAAAATACAACAACAACAACAAAAAAAAAAAACCCAACAAGCTGAGGCTACATAACAGAACTCTCTCCCCCAAAATAAAATAATCCAAATAGAAAATAATCTTAGGAGCTAGAGAGATGGCTCAGTGATTAAGGTCTTGTAGAGGACTCAAGTTGAATTTACAACTCCCATGTTGAACCGCTCAAACTGCCTGTAATTCCAGCTCCAGGGGGTCTGCTGCCTTTGGCCTCCACATCTCTGGCGCGTGTGCTCATGTGCACACACACCCCACAAAATTAAAAATAAAATAAATTTAAGGATATATACTTTTTTAAATTTAGAACTAAGAAAAATACATCAAGGGAGTATACAAATGAAAGGGAAAAGATATTACCAATTTTCTCTGTTATTAAGAAATACAAACAGGTACTGAAAATAAAGCTGTCTTTAAAAAATTGGCTGAAATTTATGTTGAAGTTTTTTGTTTTGTCTCGTAATGTACAGTTAGCCGGGCTCTTTACAAATAGCACTGGGTGGCCTTGAACTCACGGTTTTCCTGCCCCAGCTAGTTTTAGGGTTTTTTGTTTTGTTTTTGTTTTTCTGCTTTTTTGTTTTTTTAATTTGGCCTATATAGCTCTGACTGACCTGGGACTTGCTATGTAGACCAAGCTAGCCTCAAATTCAGTGGTCCACCTGCCTCTGCTCCCCAAGGGCTGGGATTAAAGTCGTGCAGCACTATGCCTGGCTTCACCTACTGTGTACCCTACCTATTTTCAGTATGTAAGTCAGTGGTTCTTAATAGAATAAAACAACCATTTCTACTATCTATATAGTTCCACATATTTTTATCACCAAAACAACCCATAGACACTAACAGCCACTTTTCTCTTGCCACTTTTTCTTCTTTACTTCCTTCTAGCCCCAGGCAACCATTAATGTGCATTTCATTTTAGTAGCTTTGTCTGTTCCAGGTATTTCATGTAAATAAGATTCTATAATATATGGCTTTCTAAGAAGAATTCTGAAAATTTGTTAAATTTGTTCACGTAGACCTGCCCTGGGCTTTCTAGGCTCAGCTTTGCTAACCTTTTAGCAGGTTGAATCTAAATTCCTATATGACAGACAGCCAGGCAGAGAGAGTAATTTTGTGCTGTGCTTGCATCCCCATTCGCACTTTTCTTTCCTCCTTACTGCTGGGGATGGAATCTAGGGCCTTGTGCTTGGTTCTGCTACTAAGTTATGCTGCTTAGCTGCACCCCCAGCCCCATTCTTATTCCGTTTTCCCAGCAGCAGCACATGGCCATTCTAAATTATGCAATCTCCAATGAAACAGATTTTTGTAGGACTCGAATGTAATTTAAACGTTTCCTTCTTTGCAGCTTGCCCTTTTTTACCCTCCCCAAATTAGCTTTTCTGATAGATTTGCTAATGATTCCCATTGTTCGGTAGTCTTACCGAACTGTTGAATCATACTCTTCATTTTCCTGTTCCTAGAACAGATCTTGGAGACAGACTAAGAAGCTGTTTTGGCAAAAGGTTCCAAATTCTCCTTTCTAAGCAACAGTAGACGAGTCTGAGACAAACAGGCAGAGATGCATGCAAGCTCTCAGACTTATAGGCCTCTCCAGTGACTGTTGTGACTATGATGATTGTAACTCTAGACTCTGCTGATTGAGCATCATTAAATCTAAATATTCAAAATTCAGAATGTACCAATATCTGACACTGTGCATCATTGTTTTTTAAAAAGATTTATTTCAGCTGGGTGGTGCTGGGCACGCCTTTAATCACAGCGCTCGGGAGGCAGAGCCAGGCCGATCTCTTGTGAGTTCGAGGCCAGCCTGGTCTACAGAGCGAGTTCCAGGACAGGGACCAAAACTACACAGAGAAACCCTGGGGGGGGGGGGGTGGATTTATTTGTGTGTGTCTGTGTGGAAGCCAAAGAGGGGACATTGAATTCCCTGAGCTGGAGTTATATAGGATTATGAGCTGCCTGCTGTTGGTTCTGGAAATTGAATTCATGTCCTGCAAGAATAGCCCTCACTTTTAACCACTTAGCTGACTCTCCAGCATCTGTGCTCTACAAGTTACAGATTTCAGAACTATAAAGAAAAGAAAGAAAATTTTCAGATTTTGAAGCTAAGCATAGTTGCATACATATGTAATTCAACCACTCTAGTTTTTGAATTTCAGATTAGGAATTTTCTGTTTTTAGTTGGAATCATGTGGTCCTTAGCCTTTGGACTTCTTTCACTAATAACACGCACGGTTACTGTCTTTTCACAATACGTTAGTGATTATATATATATTCTTCCCCCACCCCCCACCCCCAGGCTCACTATGTCACTCAGGCTAATATGGAACTCAACTGTAGATCAGGCTGACCTTGAACTCAAAGATTTCAGGCTGGCGTGGTAGAGTTTTGTTTTGTTTTTAAAACATTCACTACCACTTTCTTGTTAGTAGATCCCATTGTGATCCACCCCATATTGAAGGACATCTTGACTGGCCCAAGTTCTGGCAATTGTGAATAAAGTGTTGAACATATCAATGTATAGGTTTTTGTGTGGAAATAAGTTTTCCATTCATTTGAATAGCTACAAAAGAGCAGGAGTGCGGGATCTTTTACATGGAGCCCACCAGAGATGACCACTCAGACACAGTTTATAACCAATTGAAGCTGAGAATATACTCAGTTATTGGGGGTGGGGTATATCATTAGACCCTGAGCATTTAGATCAAGGGGCTTTTAAAGGCAAAAACCACATTTTGTTTTCTCACTCAGTAGCAGGGGGACGTTTGCACAAGCAGTCAGTTTATCAGAAGCTAAGTTAATTGGGGCATCTTGACCTCTTGTGCCTAGAATAGAGTTGGGTAATTTCCCATGGATCTATCAAAGAGATCAAATTCTAGCTAAACCTGACATGTCCTTAGCAAGAACACAAGATGGAGGAACCTCTGCACACTCTTAACCTGTCACAGATGATATGGTAAGAGTGTGTTCAGTCTTCCTGGAGACTGTCAAACTTGTCTTCTAAAGTAGGTGTGCCATTTACATTCCCACCAGCAGAGAATGTTACTGCAGGTCTTGCCAGCATTTGGAGTTATCACAGCTTTAAAATTTCACAGTACTGGTACCTGGGGAATGATTTCTCCTTGTTATTTAAATTTGCTACTCTAATGACTGGCCTGGAGCTTCTTTTCATGTGCATATTTACCATCTGTATATCTTCTTCATCAAGTTATTTGTTCAAGTCCTTTGCTCATTTTAAAAACCAGGTTGTTGGTTTTCTTAATTTAGTTTCACGAAGGTTTGTTGTTGCTGTTTATTTTCTTCTTTTTTTCCAGGCTGGCCTCAAATTCATGATCCTTCTGCTTCTACCTTCTGAATGATATAGAGGAATATATATCAGTAATAGGATTGATGTTATAAAGTATTTGTTAATAGATTGACACAAGAGACATTAAGTCACACAAGTAGAATTTAGTTAAGGGAGCATTGTCTCCGAAATACCCTGAAGATAAAGTAGTATGCTAACAGGTCTGAAATTTAGGATGCTAGGATGTAAATGTTTATTCACTAGGTCTGACCAGCCCTTATGCCTCATTCCCTTCCCACAACAGAAGACATAGTCATAATGGGAAGCTCATGGGGGCAGCATATGTTCACAACGATCATGAGTTTTTGGTCTGCTATTAAGTTCCCTGTGCTCTTATCATGAAAAACATAATTGTGCCAGGGGGGCAAGATGACCCTAGGTAACAACTATTCAAAAAAGAACAACACTGATGTAATTAAAATCATTCTGGCAATATGTAATGTCTTTGCTGTGTAAATCTCCTATCTGCCTAAGTGGCCAGACTTACAGTCTCCTGTCTCTGTTTAAATTATTTGAAGTATGAACTGGGGCTGGCGCTCAAAAGAATTTTAAGGATGACAGTGTTTGTGGAATATATAAGCCTAAGATGTATATGAATTAATAAAATCTTGTAATGGGGGTCTCTTTTTTGGGCTGTTAGCCACTGCTAGCCAGGTGCTTTAGCAAGGAGCTTTCCTTCATTTCTAAGTATGTGGAGTGATTTCTTACTGAGAAGGCATATTATTTCTATAACACTGGGATTATAGGCACGCATCACTGTAGTGATATATTGTGTACTCTAATAAACTTGCCTGGGGATCAGAGGACAGAGCCAGCCACTAGAGTAGACAAAGAGGCCAGACAGTGGTAGCACACACCTTTAATCCCAGTACTCGGAAGTGCACACATCTTTAATCCCAGGAAGTGGACAGCAAGGCAGAGAAAGGTATATAAGGCATGTGTGCCACCACTGCTGGCTCTGTGTCCAGTTTGGCCTTGATAGGATTCAGAGTGTGGCTTCTATGTCTACTCTAGTGGCTAGCTCTGTCCTCCAATCCCCAGGCAAGTTTATTAGGGTACATAATATATCACTACACACCACCATACCAAACTATTATATACTTCTTCTTTTTACAGATGAGGAAACCTAGATTCAAATGATTAATTTACAAAAAGTCACACAAGTACATTCTGGCAGGAAATGTCAAAATCTGGTCCATTTGACTCACCTGTGTTTTTTGAAACCATGATTAAAAACAAAGTACACACTGTAAGATCCTACTTCAAGCCAGCTCCAATCGAAGGTAGAAATAGAAAACCAAGGTTTGCTAAGAAGTATGTACATCATTCTATGCCTTTTATTAATTTCCTTCTGTATAAATGACATAGCTGCTCCAGAGTTAAGGGGAAGGTTTTTATTGTAGATATGAGAGAAAGAACACCCAGAGACATCTGGAAGAGTCCAGAGCAGAAAGAGAAAGAAGGAGACTGAACATGGCCAGCAGAGTAGACATGGCCATAGTTATCTGCAAGAGAGGGGAGGATAGCAGGGGACGGAGAATAGAGAAGACATAATGAGAGGAGCAGGAGCAGAGCAGAGAGAGAACATGGCGAGAATAGCAGGCTTGTACGGAGAATTAGCTAGAGAAGGGAAGCCTGTGAACTGGAGGGGGTTTCGGGGAGGGGAAGCTGTGAGAAGGGCTAGGATTGTAGCATGGACTTTGAAATGTGTAACAGGTAAAAACAAGTAAAAAAAGATGCATTTCTGTGGGTTTTAAAAAGTGTTTTTGTTTTTTGTTTGTTTGTTTTAGTTTCTAGAGACAGGGTTTCTTTGTATACCTGCTGTGGCTGTCCTGGAACTCACTTTTTAGACCAGGATAGCTTCGAACTCGTGGAGATCTGCCTGCCTCTGCCTCCCAAGAGCCAGGACTATAGGCATGCACCACCACCACCCCGGTGTGCTTTTGTTTTTGAGACAGGGTCTCTATGTAGTCTTGGCTGTCCTGAACTTGCCTTGCTATGTAGACCAGGCTGGCCATGAACTCACAGAGATCTACCTGCCTTAGCCTCCCAAATGGTAGGATTAAAGGCATGTACCACCACTCCTTGCAAAAATAAATTTTTTTAAAATAAAAAATAAAGCCAGGAATGGAGGTGCATACCTACTTTTAATCCCAGTACTTGAGAGGCAGAGGCAGGCAGATCTCTGTGAGTTGGAGGCCAGCCATGTCTACAGAGTGAGTTCCAGGACAGCCAGAGCTACATAGTAAGACTTTACCTCCATAAATAAATAAAACAATTTTTAAGAAAGAAATGCTGAGTCTGGTTTATCACATGTGAAAACCTTTATGCCTTGGAAATCCTTTAGCAGTCTCTCAGATTTTGGCTTCTGAGGCCGAATGCTACCTCTGTAAATATTCCATGGCTCAGTCCATTAACTGGCCCTGGCACATTTCCTGCACCTTCAGCCAGAGCTGCTAAATGGTGGGTTGGATTTTTGAGTTTTTTTTTTTGTTTTTTTTTTTTTTTTTAAACAGGACAGTATTTTTTCTTCCTGATGTTTCCAAGAGACAGGCTCAGTTGGCCAGCAGTTCTTGCAAAAGAGAACCTGGTGACAATACTCTAATCTGTTGCTGGTATCTTTCACTCCCTAATCTGTATTTACATGGCACTGAAAATTGACTCTCTGATGCCAAGCTCTGTTTCTGTGCAGTGCTCTGGCACTGTTGGCAGAGAACTCCTCCCTAGTCTCTTCACAATACCACCCTACACATGTATTTATGGTACAGCTGTTTTTCAGAAGCATGGGCTGTATAGGAGGATATCTCTGAAGTTGGGGCTAGAGCTGAATTCATTGTGTTCCCAGTTACAAAGCTAGTGTGTGGATTCCTGAACTGTTTTCCTGGTTGTAGGTCTAATCCTCTCCCTTAAAATATAGTTTGTTTCTTCAGTCTCTCTTAGAAACTAGTGTTTAGTTCATCGTACATGAAGAAAACCAATTTACCTCCCTCTGTTTGTGGTTAGATATATGCTTTTCTAGTAAGTTAGAAGAAATGGTAAGGAACTGAAGCAATTTGAGACTAGCTGTTAAAGGAGATGTCAGTGATCTAGATAATAGATGTGGAAACCTGGGGAACAATTTGAAAGTGCAGTGGAATGCAGTCTATATCAAAATGAAGAGTAATTCCTTCCAGGGAAGTGGCAGACCTTCTAACTAAAATGGTTTAAATGACTTGCATCATTAATGAGGCCAAGAAAATCTGAGCACAGATCTTTTAAGAAAATTCTACAGACTTCTATTTTATGGGATTTTAGAGTCATAAAACAAAACCCACTAAAGTCTTTCAGAAAGGAAAAGGAAGAAGGAAGGAAATCCTACAGACATCCAAGCCCTTTGTTTTGTTTTGATTTTTTGAGACAGGGTTTCTCTGTGTAACAAGCCCTGGCTGTCCTGGAACTTGCTTTATAGACCAGGCTGTCTCAAACTCAGAGATCCGCCTGCCTCTGTCTCCCAAATGCTGTGGTTAAAGGTGTGCTCCACCACACCTAGCAGCCAAGCCTTTTCTTGACCCAACAATCAGCAAAATTTCCACATCAGATTTTTTTTTTGATTTATAAGCCTTTTATTTTTTTTTAATTTATTTTGCAATACAATTCAGTTCTACATATCAGCCACGGATTCCCTTGTTCTCCCCCCTCCCGTCCCCCTCACCTTCCCCCCAACCGCCCCCCCCCCCAAACAATCCTGCATAGGCCCCAGGTTTCAAACAGCCAACTCATGCAATGAGCACAGGACCTGGTCCCACTGCCTGGATGCCTCCCAAACAGATCAAGCCAATCAACTGTCTCACCCATTCGGAGGGCCTGATCCAGTGGGGACCCTTCAGCCATTGGTTCATAGTTCATGTGTTTCCATTCATTTGGCTATTTGTCCCTGTGCTTTATCCAACCTTGGTCTCAACAATTCTCGCTCAAAAAACCCTCCTCATTCTCGCTAATTGGACTCCCAGAGATCCACCCAGGGCCTAGTCATGGATCTCTGCATCCAGATCCCTCAGTAGTTGGATGAGGTTTCTAGCACAACAATTAGGGTGTTTGGCCATCTCATCACCAGAGTAGGTCAGTTCGGGCTGTCTCTCGACCATTGCCAGCTGGCAGATTTTTTTTTTTAACTGAAAAGATAGATTTTCTTACAGTAGATTCTGACCATGGTTTCCCTCTCCCAAATCCTTCTGGATCCTCCCCATCTCCCTAATACCCTTTCTCTTTCTCATTAGAAAACAGACATCCAACCCAGGTGGTGGTGGTGGTGGTGGTGGTGGCGCGAGCGCCTTTAATCCCAGCACTCGGGAGGCAGAGCCAGGCGGATCTCTGTGAGTTCAAGGCCAGCCTGGTCTACAGAGTGAGTTCCAAGATGGCCAGGACTGTTGCACAGAGAAACCCTGTTTCTAAAACAAAACAAACAAACAAACAAAAAAAAAAGAATCAGGCTTCCCCAAAAAAACCCAGAATAGGACAAAACAAACAAGCAAGTAGGGGTGGGGAGTCAAAGAGTAAGTATAAGAGACAGAGAGATACAGAGACACACACAGTCCCATATGTAGTCAAAGAGTAAGTATAAGAGACAGAGAGATACAGAGACACACACAGTCACATATGTAGAAATCATGAAAACACACAAAATTGGAGTCCAATACTATACAAGCAAAAGACCCGTAAAGCAGAAAAATGCCCACACAAAACGTCATGAAACCTAAATAATAATAATAATAATAATAATAATAATAATAATAATAATAATACAACTGAGTTTGTATCTATTGCTGGGCATTGGGCCGTCCTTTAGTGTGGTTTGTATATCCAGTAAGACTCCCTTGGAGAAAACCCCTTTTTTCCCCCAAGGTCTCTCACTCTCTGCATATTTTCCAATTGTTGGGCTCTGTATTTGTTCCCATCTACTGCGGGAGAAAACTTCTCTGATGATGGCTGAGCAAGACATTGATCTATGAATATAGCAGAATGTTGTTGAGAATCATTTTATTGCTATGTTTCTTTAGCAGAACAATGGTGTTTGGTTTTCCCCTAGGTTTATGGCCTGTCTAGTCTCAGGTTTTGGCCAAGCAAGCAGTGATGGGTATGGGTTCCAGCTCATGGAATGGGCTTTAAATCCAGTTCAGATAGTGGTTGGTTACTTCCACAACTTTTTTTTTTTTTTTTGGTTTTTCAAGACAGGGTTTCTCTGTGTAGTTTTGCTGCCTGTCCTGGAACTCGCTTTGTAGACCAGGCTGGCCTTGAACTCACAGAGATCCTCCTGCCTCTGCCTCCTGAGTGCTGGGATTAAAGGCGTGCGCCACCACTGCCCAGCAGCTTCCACAACCTTTGTGCCACTGTTGTCCCAGTGTATCTTGCAGGCAGGACACCATTGTAGATCGAAGGGTTTGTAGCTGGGGTGGTGTTTACCTTTCTCCTCAGTAGTGTGCAGAGTGCCTTACAGTACTATGAACACTATTCAGTAAAAATGAAGGCTCGAGGTAGGCACCAGCTTGACTTCTCCACATTGAGTGAGTTATGTAGGTGTTGTCTTCAGCAATAGGACCTTATCAGTTTGTGGAGAGCAACCAATAGCTTTGCCAATAGCCTGGGTTGTTTGGGGTTTCCATGGGGCTCCTTTGGACAACAACTCTATTCGATGTAATTCATTCCCAGCACTGGAGGTTTCAGTAGGTGGCTAGAGACGTCTAATTGGGGCTTTGTCTCCACGTTATTTGGTGGTTCCATTTATATTTCTTTCATATATGCATAGAGTTTAAGAAGCTTCTTCCATGTTAGGTTTCCATATGACCTCTCAATTGGCCCTTAGTTTTACCTGTCCCTCCCTATATTCCCCCTCTTACTCCACATTCAGATTTTTTTTACATTTCTTTTACTTTGTGTGTGTGTGTGTGTGTGTGTGTGTGTGTGTGTGTGTGTGTGTGTGTGTGTACATGCCACAGCACAGATATGGAGTTCAAAAGACAACTTATAGGAGTCAGTTTTCTCCTTCACTGTGTGGATCTAGGAGATCAAACTCAAGCCTTTGGCCTTAGCAGCAAGTGGCTTACCTGATGAGCCATTTCACCAGCTCCTAGATATGATTATGATTATTGAAGGAGATTTTCTGTGTTAAAGGAGGGGTAAATATGCCCCTCGTGTGAATGGTATATAGATCATGGAGCCATCAGTAGGAATTTGAGGTCAGTGGCCACATTCATAACACCTGCAAATGCTGTGTTCCTTGTGCTTTTGGGTAGATCACAACTGTTTGGAAGTATGTTTGATTTTGCAAGACTTTAAATGTTTTAGGGCTATCAGCTTATTTATGAAAAATACAATAGTATTTTTCAACTTTTATTATCCTTCTCCCAAGACATTTTTCATTCTCCTTTCCGTGGACAGACACACACACACACACACACACACACACACACACACACACACACACACACACACAATGTGTATCCATGTGCTTGAAGGGGGAACTAATGAGATTATACTAAGTTTATGGGGCTCTTATTTTTTTATTCTTTATTTGTGTGTGGGAGGGGTGGAGAGAACTAGAGCATACACATCCTCCAGAGCACAGGCGGGGAGTCAGAGGATAACTTTGTCAGCTGGTTCTATCCTTCCACCTTCTTTTTGAGATGGGATCTCATTTCTGCTGCTGTACTTCCGCCTGATTCTCTCGGCCTCCCTCCTGCTGGAGGAGGGCTGAGATTACAGGTGATGACACCACTACACAGCTTTTTCTCAAATGAGTTCTGAGGAGTGAACTCAGCTCTTAGGTTTTTATGGTGAAGACTTTGGTCTGCTGAGCCATCTTCCTGGCCTAGAGGCTCTTATTATAGTTTTGGCCCATAAGCCAATTTTCACCTCCAAGAAGGCTATATTGGCTATCTTGAACCCACATAACCTAAAAGTGTCATCATCTAGGGAATGAACTATTATTTGTACCTTGTCTTACAATTTAAAACTGAGATAAGGATTGTTAAGAAACTAACACTGGAAAATAACTTCTGGTACAGTGGCCTGCAGCCCTTGGATAAAAGGAAAAGGAGTAAGTTTCTATATGTCATGGTTGCAGTTTTTCTCTTGATCATTTGAGAAAAGAATAATAAATGTAGCTCTATAACAGAAACAAATAGAGATGTTTTCACAGTGATATTCAGAGGACTAAGGCTAGGTGATGCTGCTGCATCCTGGCATAAAACTGCATTGTCCCAAGGCTAGTCAGCACTAACAGGATCTGCAGCTGAGAATACCATCTAGCCTGCTTTGCTCACAAGGATCTTCTCTTCCCCTAAGAAGGTTTGGTTCTGTCTGAATAAAAGGGTGGTTGTGTATGAAATGCACCTCAGAAGGAGGAGGAGGAAATGACATGTTCATGTAAATGAAATACAACTGCAAATTAAAGTGTCACCCTGTTAAAAAAAATCAATTTTTTATTTAATTGGTTACCAAGGAAAAAATGTCATACTGAAGTGTATATCTCAGGGAAAATTAAACTGAAATATTACAAGTGAATCTGGAATTCAAGGAAGTTCTTGAAGGGGGGAATTATAAAAAAAATTGCCTTAATAAAAATATTCTCATGTTACAAAGGTAGGCTCATAAATTTCTGCTGTGTTATATGCCAGCATTTCAAGAAATTAACAATTATGACCTCATTTGTTCTTTACTGCCTCCTCCAGTCACCATGTGTTGACTGCCTCTTCTCTGGAGGGAGCCTTCTTTTGAGATGGCTTATTAGGAGAAAGGTCATTTACAGAGGAGCAACTGCTTCTCCCAAAGAGTGCTGCATGCTACGCAGACATGCAGAATTGAAACCCATCTGCTCTTTCTGATCTCAGATTTCTTTGCCTGCATTTGTATGAAAACTCATCTGTCTCTTCAGCTGATATACATACTCCTAGACAGTGTATATTCAGGACCTGACACATTAAGTAATAATGGGAAGGACTTAGGAGTGGGGTTCCATTTCCATATAGAAATGTTTCTTGTGAAAGGTTGTGTCTAGTTTCTCTTCTCAGTGACTTGCCATTCAGATTTCTCCAGCTCTCTTGAGCTTTTCTCCTCTACTAATTCCTGTGTTCCATTCCATTCTCCGTGGAAAAACAGAAAAAGAATGCAGTATAGTCTCATGTGCTCCCTTTGTCTTCTCTGTCACCAGGGGCCGTGATTGGAGACGGACAGTCTGCTGTGGCCAGTAACATTGCCAATACTACCTACCGGCTTCAGTGGTGGGACTTCACAAAGTTTGACCTTCCAGAGATCAGCAATGGTGAGTCAGTGTGAAACTGGAGCGCTGATGGCTGAGGTGACAGAATAGTAAACAAACTGAAGTAGCACTGGGTTGTCTGTCTCTTAGTGAGTTGTCGATGGCCACACACTATTTCTAAGCTCCTATCCTCAGCTACCAGTTAAGCAATTCAAAAAACAGTTCAGGGGAAATGTCCAGAGCAAATCTCCCCTGAGCAGTTTGTGGAGAAGTTCATAGAGACTAAAAGATAGATGGAGCTAAGAGAAGACAAAGTGAATGTAGGATTTATGAGCTACATCTGTGACTCTGGAGAAATGTTGTAGTGACTTTAGACTTGTTGACAAATCCGGGTCTCAGCAAACCAAATGAGTTGGTATGGTTAATACCCGATTTACAAAAGTTTCTGACTGGTAAATGTTTCTTTTTAAAGAAATCCATGGCCCCATTGTTCAGCACTGTAGACATTTCCTCTGCCTAATGTAGGACTGAAGCATTCCTGAGAAGTGGCATCAGTGTTATGTTTCTATTCTTTCGCATAACAAGCCATCACCGTTTCTTTCCTTTGATGTCGCTTTATCTCATTGGTCTTGTTTCTGCTGCTGCATCTCCATACAGTCTGTCCACTGCCTTTTAAATGGGCAGTCCTCCGGCAGTCTGGAAGTGCACTGCCCTAGTCCTCCGGCAGTCTGGAAGTGCACTGCCCTAGTCCTCCGGCAGTCTGGAAGTGCACTGCCCTAGTCCTCTGGCAGTCTGGAAGTGCACTGCCCTTTACTGCTACATCTTGCCCTTCAGACCAAACTTCCGTAGATTCCTTTTTTGTTAATGTGGTTTCCAATGTGTTCTTCTCCCCCTTTATCTTTGGAGGTGGGGTGAAGCAAAACAGATCAGAAAATTCATGATACGAGCTAATACATAATACAGTGATGTTTGGTACAGATTCTAGCAGCTTTTTTGAAGTTACTGTTGCATTTACAATAACTTAAAATCCCTTGATAATTGTTAGTAAGCCAAAATTCAGCCATTCTGTACTTGTGTGTGGTTGGATCTTTTGAAAATTAAGACCAGTTTGTATTATCTTCCTGTCATTGCCATTCAGAACTTTGATCTGTTCTCTTTCAGTCTTTGGAATCATCTGCTAATTTGATAAACATCCCTTTTCAGTCTTTCTTCAGATTACTAGAAAAAATGGTCAGTCAGTCGGGAAATTGCATTAAGCCTTGGGGCATGTTTTGGACTCCGCCTGGATCAGCTCTGGAACATGAATTATTAGTACTTGAGCTTCACATCTAAAGCTCTTCCCTGTTCAGAACAGTTTCTCGGGGCTGGAGAGATGACCAGCACTTAAGAGCACTTGCTAATTTTCCAGAGGAGTAGAATTCAGTTTCCAGCACCTTGGGAAACTCACAAGTGCCTGTAACTCCAGGGGATCCAGTGCCCTCTTTTGGCCTCTGAGGGCACCCACACATACATGATACACATTCATACAGAATGTACACATGCTAGGCATGGTGGCTCAGCCCTGGGAGGCAGAGTCAGGCAAATCTCTGAGTTCAAGCCTAGCCTGATCTACAGAGCAAGTCCAGGACAGCCAGGGCTGCACAGACAACTTGTCTTGATAACTCCTCTCCCCAAAAAATATATACACACATATACATAAATAAAAAGTAAAATAAATCTTGTAAATAAATACTAAAGACTGTAACTCTGTATAGTGCAGGCCAGCCTTGACCTGACTGTCCTGCCTTAGCCTCCAGTGTTAGGGCTGCAGGCATGCACACTATGACTGTTGGAAGCTCTCCTGTTTTCTGTCTTATGTAAAGTATTGTAAGAGTTTATAGATACCTTGAAATAATTAAGATATTTTTATCTGTATCATTTTATGATATGCCAGTTTTAGTATTCCTGTCAGACAAGGGAAATGAGGTTAAATTTTCATGCTTTGTTCTTAGTGAATCCTAAGTAGCAACCATCCATTTTATTCTAAGTACCCCTAAGCCACATAATCTGTTCTTTTGTTTGTTTAGTTTTTGTTTTATTTATTACTCTATGTGTGCTTGTGCACACAGATGCGGGTATGTGCATGCCATGGCACATGTTTATAGGTCAGAGGACAGCTTTCAGCAATCAGTTCTCTTCCACCATGAATTCTGGAGGTCATGCTCAAGTCATCATGTGTGTGAGGCAAAGTGCTTTCCCCATGGAACCATCTTACTGTCTGGTACACAAATCTGTCCTTCAACTCTACTAAGAATCCAAAGGAGTCTGCCCTTCTCTTGTTGAAAACTCATTTGCTTTTTCATATGTAGATTTCTAAGCCATATCATATTGGCCTTAGTTTATTTACAGATATTTTGATTTTTTACATTGTTTATCTTATTATTACTTAAATTAGATAACACATAATATAGTCACCACTCAAAACTTATTAAGAGGATATACAATAATAAGTTTCTAGCCAGGTGAGGTGTTGCATGCCTTTAATCCTAGCACTCAGGAAGCAGAGGCAGGCGGATCTCTGAGTTTGAGGCCAGTCTGGTTTATATAAAGCATGTTCCAGGACAGCAGTGGGTGTTACACAGAGAAACCCCATCTCAAAAAAAAAAAAAAAAAAAGCAGAAGTTTCGATAGGTAACCACCATCAGTTTCAGTTCTTACATATCTCTTGGAAGATACTGTATGTATGTGTAAGCAGTTGCAGACTAGTGCTTCCCACCTTTTTTTATGTGATCTAAATGACAACATGCTATATAACATCTTCTGCACTTCTCTTTCTGTATGGTGTATCTCAGTGATCTTCCATATTGCTGTAAAGAGTTTACTCGTGTGTGTGTGTGTGTGTGTGTGTGTGTGTGTGTGTGTGTGTGTGTGTGTCTCGCACACATGCAGAGGCATAAGCAAGATGTCAGTAGTCTTCCCCAATTGCTTTCCCTCTTACTGCCTTGAGACAGGTCACCATGTCTGCCTAGTCAGAAGGCTCTCAGGATCTGCAGGTCTCACTTGTCAATGCTGTGGTTATAGCATACTTTTCCATGACTCTAGGCATTTAAAGTCAGGTCATAATACTTCCAGGGCAAGTGCTCTTACCCACTGAGCTGTCTCTAGTGCCTCTTGTCTTCTTTAGAGATAGGATCTTACTTTGTATCCCAGGTTAGCCTGGAGCTTGCAGCAGTCCTCTTGGCTCTGCTTCCTGGAGTGCTGAGATTATAGGCATGAGCTATCACTCCCAGTGGCAGCTGCAGCTGCTGCTGCTATTGCTGCTGGTGCCAGCAGCCCCCACAGCTGCCACTCCTCCTCCTTCCCTGCCCCGCACCCTCTTCTTCTCTTTTGAAAAAATAGCTACCTAGTAATTCATTGTAACCAGTGTCCTGTTAAAAGACTTTGGAGTTTCGAGTCTTACTGTACAAGCTGCTACAGATTGTCTTTTTCATATGTGTCAATAAGAGAGCTACTTTGAAATCCAAAACAGTAAGGTGCATTTGTAATTTTGGTGGATATTACCTTATCGCCCTCTATACAGATTGTGCCAAGTAATAGTCTCATCTATAGGTTTTGTTTGTTCTCCCCCACCCCCAAACAATTTTTCAAAGACTGGCTTTGAATTCAGAACAGTGCTCTCGCCTTGGCCTCTTGGAATGCTTGGGACTGCGAGTGTGAGCCACCATGCTTGCCCCACCTCCCCGAAGCCCAGAGTCTTTCAGAGTGCTCAGTCTTATAAACAGTTGCTGAAGGAGTGTGTTACCACAGGTGGGCATATTGGTGGACTTGATCGGTTAAAGACTACTACAAGAGCATGTATGGTTCTGCACATCCTTGATGGTACTGCCTTGCCTTGGCTGCCCATGTGCTTTACCTCTTTCTCTGCATGTTACTGTTTTTTTTTTCTCCTTAGTAATTCTGCAGAAGTTCTTTATAAATTGGAAAATTAACTTATAATAGGAGTTTCTTGTCATTTTTCTTTTGACTTTGTTGAAGGTTATTTTTGTCATAGAACTTATTTTAAGTCAAAATTATATGCCTTTCCTTTTATGGTTCTTAGGCTTTGTGTCATCAAGATCATTTCCTACTTTTATATTTTAGTTTTATACATTTAAATCTTTGATTCACTAGGAAACTTAGTTCCAGATGACCAACTGCTATGCTTTCAATATGGACATTAAAGCCAACTTTATTTTTTTGGGCGGGGGGTATTAATATGCACCCTAGCTATCCTGAAACTCTCTGTGTAGACCATGTTGGCCTCAAATTCACAGAGATCTGCCTACCTCTTCCTCCCAGGATTAATGCCAGGATTAAACGAGTGAGCCACAACACCCAGCAGGTTCCTAGTTTTTACTTTTAACTGTTTTAAGTATACCACACATGTGTAGTTATAGTCTGGATCTTGGTAAGATTTAGTCAATAAATTGGGACTCTGTGTTGTTGTAGGATTCATTTTTCCAAGTTATCTGCCTCCTACTAGAGGGTAGCTTTTGGTTTTGGAGCTATGCCCATGCCTGGAAGCCTTTGACCCTTAGTTTTATTTATGGGTTCAACTGGCACCAAGTTGCTGCTCAGATGATTTTTCTGCATCACATTTAACTCTTTTTTGGAAGTAGGTTAATGATTCTTGCTACTTGTTTCTCTCACTTGAGATTAAGGGACCTAATGAATTCTTACCTGGGAGATGCCTAGAACTTGATGAATAAAACTTTGCCTTAGCCGGGTGGTGGTGGCGCACGCCTTTAATCCCAGCACTTGGGAGGCAGAGGCAGGCGGATCTCTGTGAGTTCGAGGCCAGCCTGGGCTACCAAGTGAGTTCCAGGAGAGGCTCAAAGCTACACAGAGAAACCCTGTCTCGAAAAACCAAAAAAAAAACAAAACAAAACAACAAAAAAAAAAAAAAAAAAAAAAAAAAAAAAACTTGCCTCATGTAGATTTTTATTTATGTGTGTGAGTGTCTATGTATGTATATGTTCTGTGTGTTCAGGTGCCTGCAGAGGCCAGAAGAGGGTGTTGGCTCCCCTGGAGCTAGAGTTCCAGGAAGTTGTGAGCTGGGTGAGTTGGGTGATGAGAACTGAATCCATACCCTCTAGAAGAGCAGCAAAATGTTCTTAACCACCACCGGCCATCCTCTAGCCCCTCATGTAGGCTTTTTATACTACTTTATTGAACAACAACAAAAAAAGAGAGGGAGGAAGAGGAGGAAAATGCCAATTAAATTTCACTCATAAGGATTTTTTGTTTGTTCGTATTTTGAGACAAAGGCTCTTATCCTGGAACTCACTATGTAGACCAGGCTGTTTTTGAACTCACGGTGTTGTATTTTAAAAACAGCGGGAGAGAGACCTTGGTGGGTTAGAGTCGAGAGACCCCACAGTGGGTGAGAGAGAGACACTCACTCACGTGGAGTTTTATTGGGGGGGAGGGAAAGGGGACGCAGAGCAGCCTCGTAGGGGGGAAGAGGGGAGGGAAGAGAGAGAGTGGGCGGGGACTGAGGAGAGAAGAAGAGACAGGAAAGGGGGAAGAGGGGAGGTGCACACGTGACCTCGACCTTGTGGGAATTGAAGAGGAAGAGAAAGAAAATAGGCAGGGTCCCACCTTTTATGAGGGGATGCAGCGCACGCGCAGAGAGACCACGCAGGAATGAGTGCATGACTCTGTCAGGACCCTGAGCAGGCCAAGGTACCACTTGTGTACTGGCAAGCATATTTGCTCAGGGATGACCCACCCTATCAGGTCCCCAAGGGGCGGGTGTGAATGCTAACACACCAAGATCCACCTGCCTCTGCCTCCCAAGTGCTGGGATTAAAGACGTGGTCCGTCATACCCGACTCACTCTGATTTTTCAGAGTAAACTCTTCCTTGGTGAATGGCTTTGATCACTAAGGTATCCCGGAAGCAGAGGTTGTAAGATCTAGTGGACGAGTAGTCTAGTACAGGGCAGACACCACAGGGGATGTGGTGACTGATACCTGTAAAGCATGTTTATCATGCCATCTGGAGCTCTGGTCTGCTGTAATTGGAGGGACTCACGGATGTAGCCAAGAGGAAATTTTGCTTCTGATTTAAACCCTCCTGGGTTTTCCAAACTGTGTGTGATGCATTTGTAAAGTACTGCAGCTGCCAATCATTCCTATGGCCTCATCTGAACAGCAGTAGGCAACTCATGGATCTTTGTACAAGGTGTTTGTTTATAGTTTACAGATCTGATAGGAAGGCAGAGCCCTCTGCTTCTCCGGGCATCATTATTTCTAGTCCCTTCTGTCCCCTGCTAAGGTATTTTCACTTGGAAATAATTTCTAATTGAGACAGTATTGTATTACAGAGTCTAAAACATGGCTTCCTGCTGTCTCCTTCATCATTGTTTTTTTGAAGGTGCCCCTGAAGTTCTTGGGTTTTTTGTTTTGTTTTGTGTTTGCTTTTTGATTGGTTGGTTGGGTTAATTTTGAGAGCCACTTTTGTTACTCTGGCTGACCTGGAATACACTGTGTAGATCAGGATAGCCTCAATCTTGCTGCAGTCCTTCTGCCTATTCCTCCCCTCATCCCTCAGTGATTATCGACGTACACTGCTGTGCTTGGCTTCCTCTGAACCTCTTAAGCAGTTTCGGTTTTGCTTATTTTTTTTTTTTTTTTTTGTAACAGGATTGAATTCAGAGCCTAACACATATAAAGTAAACATTCTCCCATTGAGTTTTGTCCCCAGTTCTTAAGCTAGCTGTCCTGTCATTGTTTCCCGTATGTTTTTTACCACTAAGGGACAACCAGTTGCTGAGTTCTCAATTGTGGTCCAAGACTTGCAGCATCAGAGACACCTAGGGCCTTGCTGGAGATGCAGTCTTTCAGACTCTCTCCATCATTCTTAAGGTGTCACTGACCTTTGTTGTAGTTGGTGAGCTGCATGACAGAGTGAGGTGTGGAACCTCAACACAGTTTTCCAGTGTTGTGAGCTGCCAGTGGCTCAGGCTGTATTTCACTCACATCTTTCTTCCTACCTACTTACCTTGTTGCTGAATCCAAAAAGGGATGAGTTGTTCTTTGCCTTTAGAACATTACTTTCCTCCACCCAAGGAAAGTAGCAGAGGTCCAAGAACTGTTGATGTGCATATTAACTCATTGAAATTTCAGCCTTGTGAGGGGAAACTGCACACATGAATTAAAGTAGTGGCCACTGACTGTTATAACTGACGGTTTCTGTTTCTACACTGGGAATTATTCAGCAACAAACAACAAATGTAAACTGCTAATTGGAGCTTTGAAATAAAAATAAAATTGTAAAGCTACTGCTAGGTGCTGTTTATAATGGAGCTACCATATTCTCCTGTGCCTGCTACATGCCTTTACTAGGGTAGAAACACAAGCCCAGGTAAATGGATCACTAGCTGGTTTTTTTAGCTCACTACAGTCACCAGAAGCTGTGATGAAATTGAGTAGAGTTGGAAGAGGGAGCAAAACTTGAGAGGTGGCCATTGATTTGGCATTATCACAAGATAATGCAAATACAAACGTGGTGGCTTGGCATTGAGGCTGACAGATGCTTTTTGTCCATCTGCCCAGTTTTCACAGGCTTTGAACCAAAGCTTTCCAGAAGAAAAATCTTATTTTCTTCCTCACCTCTCAACCTTATCATCAGTTAGTTACTTTTTAAAAGATGTTAGTAGTTTAAGGTCATTATGGTCCCTCCCCACCTCTAGGTGGTAATGGGATTGAACCAGGGTATTATGTATGCAGCCAATGTTCTGCCACTGCGATATCCCCAGCCCTCTGTTACTTCTGTAGTTAGGTCTCACTAAGTTGTTCAGGCTGGCCTAGAACTCTCTGTAGCCCAAGCAAACCTTGAACTTGCCATCCATCTGCCCCAGCCTTCTGAGTAGCTGAGAGTATAGGCCAGGGCCAGCAGGTTCAGCTCATTATAGACGTCGTTTTTACCCAAAATACATGTTAATATATACAAGCTAGATCTCTGTACCAACGAGACAGATGAACCATCATGCATATTGGGGACATTGAGTATAGGTACAATGGCAATTGTGCAAAGTAGTCTAGAGAACCTTATATTGCCTTCCTATTCTCAAGACTTACTAATATGTTTAAGATTTATTTTTATTTTTATTCATATGTATTTGTGTTTGTGTGTGTATGCTTATAAGCATGCAGGTGCCCACAAGTGCCAGGAGAAGGTGTCAGATCCCCTGGAGCTAGAGTTACAGGTTGTTGTGAGCCACCCCCATGTGGGTTCTAGGAATCAAACTCAGGTCCTGTTGTGCAAGACCTATAACTGCTGAGCCATTTCTCCAGCCCCTCTACTTAATGTTTGTTATTTCCTATTCTCCTTGCCTTTGGTGACATGTGTCCAAATTGTTAATTTTGTTGTATTTTATTGAGGATTAGGCCTACATCAAGATTAGAAAAGCAGACCGGGCAGTGGTGGCACACGCCTTTAATCCCAGCACTCAGGAGGCAGGGGCAGGTGGATCTCTGTGAGTTTGAGGCCCACCTGGTCTACAGAGGGAGTTCCAGGACAAGCTCCAAAGCTACACAGAGAAACCCTGTCTCGAAAAACAAAAAAACAAAACAAGATTAGAAAAGCAAACTGGTGGCTTGGTAGTGGTGGGGCACACCTTTAATCCAGCACTTGGGAGGCAGAGGCAGGCGGATCTCTGTAAGTTTGAAGCCAGCCTGGTCTACAGAATAAGTTCCAGGACAGCTAAGGCTACACAGAAGATGTGTTCAAAACAAAACAAACAACAACAAAAAAAAAAAGAAAGAAAGAAAGAAAAAAGAAAATGGACTCACTACTGAAGCTTCATATAATTCTTTATTGTTTTGTCCTCGACTGGAATCATGTAGTTCCAGAGAAGGAGATTGCCATATTTTTGGCAAAGGGCTTAGGACCCTGTGTCAGGAGCAGACGGTCCCATGCTAACGAGATAAATCTAGCCATACAGACTGGAGCAGATGGTGAGTTGGGAGCTGAGCAGCAGAGAGGCCTAATGGTGATAGCAGTAGTATTTGGATGTCATTATTTTATTAGTTAGCAAACAGAGCCAGCCTCAGTTTTATGTGTAATGGTGCTGTAGGTGTCAGCCCCCAGGGATTGGCACAACAGCCTAATCATGTGTTCTGATGTCATTTTTTTTTCTACTCTGTTATCTCCGTAGCTTTGTTAGCAACACATAGGGAAAGGGGAACAAACCCAATTTTACAAATCACTCTTAATCTGCAGTCCCATAAGCCTTTTTTAAAAGTCTTGGTTTTGTTTCCTTGGCTGGTTTCCCTTGCCATCGCACTCCTATATTTTGGCTTATTGGAATATATTACCTGGATCTGATGAGGGCAGCTGAGCTTGGCCTGGCTTTGCTCTTACTTTTTAACTTTAATGCCTCTGGTAGAGGACATCTCTTTCAAGTAAGAGAACAAGTATAAAGTCACTTTACATGGAGTGGAACTAAGTGAAACAAAGCTCAGGAACTTGGCCTGTTTGCATGTGTCCTACTGTTCTGCTTGTGTGGGTGGTAGGTGGACCCTTTTGTCCCAGCCTCACATCAAGGATAAACCACTTTCCCTTGGCAGAGACTCCCACAGTGCAAACACAGAGGGTTTTCAGTTCAAATGCAAACCAAAGTAGACAGTCCTGTGCTAGCCAACATCTCATTAGTCCCTACAGGCAGAGTGGGGTCTCCTCCCCAACTCTAGCCTCTAGCTTCGAACTTTGTTTCCTCAGCAAGTCCAGTCTCCTGCCTTGTCAGCCCAGTGCTTTATTCTTGATAACTGTCGATGTAGGTGAAGACTGCCTGGAGATAGTGGTTCATAATATCTTGTCTAAGAGGCTGAGAATATAATGAGAGACAGAACTCCCAGGCCCAGCTTTGTTTCTCCTTTTCCTCTGTGTGGAGCTGGGCATTTGTGTTCCTGGAGAGACAGACACAGTTTCTGAAATGACTTCCTTCTCTCTGAGATCACATAGCAGGTTCTGAGGAGGGTTACTGCCTGTGTCCTGTGCTCTACCTGTGTCCCTTTATTTTAGAATCAGTAGATTTGTGTTTTCATTTATCTTGATTTCATACTTTGAACAATAACAGCAGTGAAGCTGGGTGGTGGTGGTACATGCTTTTAATCCCAGCCCCCAGGAGACAGAGACAGGAGGATCTCTGTGAGTTCAAGGCCAGCCTGGTCTAAAGAGCAAGTTCTAGGACAGCAAGAGCTATACAAAGAAGCACTGTCTCCAAAAACAAAAACAAAAAAACCCCACAGCGGTGGAGTGGCTCTCCAGGGCATTTGTTAGTAACCTTTACTGAGACTCAGCTGGTGGCTGTGGTGGTAATGGACTGTCCTATAGTTCCTACTAAGTGGTAGATGCACGGGTCCTTCCTGCCTCGCCTGTTTCCTGCTTCCTAACATTTTAATTTAAATAAGACAGCTTGCCCCATTTCTAAAGAGGATTCACACCCTTAGAGAGACTCAACAACATCTTGGTCTCAGAATTTCTAACAGCACAGTGTTGAAACTTCTCTTCTTTTCTTTGTCCAATGCAGCCTCCGTCAATGTCCTGGTACAGAACTGCAAGATCTACAATGATGCCAGCTGTGACATTTCTGCAGATGGCCAGCTCTTGGCAGCTTTCATTCCGAGCAGCCAAAGGGGCTTTCCTGATGAAGGCATCCTGGCAGTGTATTCCCTGGCCCCCCATAACTTGGGGGAAATGCTCTACACCAAGCGATTTGGTAAGGAATAGGAAACCCAATCTAATGGCAGAGTTGACGCTGATGCCTTGGCATAGGCATTCCTAGGTGAGGCATGGCGTGCATGGGTGATTGGTCACGTACTGCCTGTGCCTTCACTGAGGCACAGGCCAGGGAAAGATTGCTTTTCAGGAATCTTGGCTAGAGCATTACGGAAGAGTCTCCCAGTAAGAGTTCTCCCTGGCACAGTAGCATCACCAGTGTGCTTCTGTTGCAAAGGCAACAATAAGGAAGGAGCTTTTTAGTTGCGGCGTGGAAAGCTGGGCAAACACATATACTGCAAGGCAGTTTGGCTTTCTAGTATGTGTGTTCTTAATCCAAAAATTTTACTCCTAAGGAAATATTCTGCACTTCTAGAGAAATTATCAGAAAACTACAAAGATTTACATACAAGGATGTTTACACCATATTAAAGAGTAGCTTAAATAAATGACTGTACAGTGATAGTATAAAATACATTAGCTTTAAAACTGCTCTTATGAGGGGGCTGAAGAGATGGCTCAGAGGTTAAGAGCACTGACTGTTCTTCCAAAGGTCTTGAGTTCAATTCCCAGCAACCACATGGTGGCTCACTACCATCTGTAATGAGATCTGGTGCCCTCTTCTGGCCTGCAGGGATGCGTGCAGACAGAACACTGTATACATAATAAATAAATAAATAAATCTTTAAAAAAAAAAACTGCTCTTATGAAAGGTTATTTAGTGATGGAAAACATTTGTAATGCCTAAGTGAAAAAGATTTCAGACCAGTGCTTAGAGTACGCACGCTAGCAGTCTTCTCAAGTTATGAGAACCATGGCTGGTATTCAGCAGTGCTAAGTCTGTGCATTGTGTGCTTGTGTGCATTGTACTTCACTCAGTGTGTGCACACCTTCTCCTTTCACTGCTCACTGCAATCCTGGAACATCACCTGAGCACGATCAGAAGATAGGAAAATGGGAGAAAAGGAGAAAGGACTGCATGAAAGTTGTTTCCATGGAATGACAAGAATTCTGGGAAATGTGACTCTCTTCTGTTGGCCCTCAGGTCCCAATGCCATTTCTGTAAGCCTGTCTCCAATGGGCCGATACGTAATGGTGGGCTTGGCCTCACGAAGGATCTTGCTGCACCCCTCCACAGAGCACATGGTAGCCCAGGTCTTCAGGCTGCAACAGGCCCATGGTGGTGAGACCTCCATGAGGGTGAGTGCCATTGCTTATGTCTCTCCTGAACTTGGCAGGGTAATGAGGGACTATGATGTGATTTTTCTAGTCAGGACCAGCACCATCATGATCCTAAAGAAATGCTGTAGTCCAGGTGACCCATGAGCAGTATATCTCACCTTTAAAATATCAGAACTATTGAAAGTCATGAACTTTTGGCCATGCCTGTTGACACTGTCCTATAAACTCAACTACTCAAGAGGCTGAGACAAGAAGATTGTAAATTCAAGGCCATCTGGGCTACTTAATGAGAAGTTATATCTTGGTTGTATACTTGCCTAATGTGTGAGAGAAACTCCCCAACACCAACAAACACAAGTCAGGAACTTTGTCACCCCCAAGATTATGAACTGCGTTACCCAGAGTATAGGCAGCTTCTCTGCTCTGAATTGTGACACACCCATTTTACCAGCAGAGCAAAAATCCCATTTAGGACCACTCTTGTCTAAGGCATGCCTCTCTTGTGTGGCCATGAAAGCCTTTTGGGTGCAGTGTAGTTAGTTTCTTTCTGGACTAAGCCTGACTAGTGTGGCTAACTGAACTTCCCATATCCTGTCGGGGCTTATTTGCCAAAGGTTTTGTCAAGGGAAATCAAGCATTTGAACACTTCTCTAGTTAAATAGTATTTAAGCTCTGTTCTGACCTAAGAATCGATGAATTAATTCCTCAGTAACTTGTATAGTGTGTGCCATTTATAGTTGGACATACTTGCCAGTTTTGTTGTTGTTGTTTTGTTTTTGTTCCCTTTAGCTGTGTGCCGTGTGTGGTTAATCTAACCCAGCTGGGTTCAGTGTAAGTTCTTTAAGGATGGAGTCCCCAGGGCCCTTCATTTAGTGCTGTGCTTGTAGAGGTTTGTTGATGCTTGGGCTAGGAAGCATTTGTTGTCAAGAAAAAAATTAGAGATAAGACCATACCATGCCAAGTGATGGAAGGGTGTGCTTGGTGTGGTCCTCCTCTGCTGGCCTCTTCTCCCTCTGCCTATATATATACATATATACGTGTATATATAATCTTTTGGCTGACTTTACTGAATTGCTTTCTAAACTCCCTGAACCCGGTAAGGTTCTTTCTTTAGAGAACTGATTGCTCCCACCACTCTGCTGAGTGCGTACCGTTATGCTAATACTCATCTCACAAACCTGCAGTTGTTCCTATGTGCTGGACTTGAGCTCCTTCAGAGAGCAGGGGCCATATCTGTTTTCTCTCTGAGATCCAAGTACCTAGGAGAGAACCTGATGCACAGTAGAAACTAAATGACTAAAAGAGAGTCTCAAGAAAGCGTCCTCACCCCTTCCCATCTTCAGGTGGTAACTATCAGAACCAGTGACATCCTTGAAAACCTCTGAAAGGTGCAGCAGCAAGGCAGTCTGCTTTTGCTGTCGGGACAGGAGAGTTCTGGTGCTTGAGCTCTGTTTGGGTGAGAAAGAGAAGACCGTGGCAGTTCACCAAGATTGTTTGAACTAGACAGCTGAGGTGGAAGTGGAGTTTGAGTGTAGTGTTCTTCTTTGGCTGGTCATACACAGACATAAAAGCACCTGCTGTCTACTTGTCACCACCTACATCCTGGTCCCAACAGGTCTTCTAACTAATAGTTAAAAAAAAATTTTTTTTTTTACTTCCTTATAGATTTTATTATAGTAATGCTAATAGATGTCCCCAGCTATTTTCAAAAGCCATGCCTCTTGCCCAGGTCCTAGGCAAAGCTTATCAGCCCTCCATCATTTTCATACGGAACCAGAAATACCTGGTTACGGTCAACTAGCTACAAGCAAAATCTAAGGTGTCTTTTGTCATATGAGGCCAGAGGGAATTTGGTTGGAGGATTCTGTTGAGAAGATATTCTGATACAGTAGGTCCATGGCTGTCTGGCTGAGGGACTGACTCATGGCAGCTAGCCAGCTGTGTGCCTCATGCAAGCAGCTGTTTCTGAGCATGCCACCCAACCCCCAATGAGGCTCTTTGATTCTCAATAAGTATGATCTGTCATTAGGTGAGAAAACTGAAGTGACTGGAAAAATCTCATTGGGAAGCATTCCTCTCACCAAGAGGATTAGGTATCTCAACTAGATTTTGCTCAATCTGATATCTACTGACTCTGGTTTCTGGGTTTTGAGGTCTTGGTTGCTCCTACATTCAAAAAAACCAAAGCATTCAGCAAATGTCCCTCAACTCACTCTTTAGTGGAAAGAAAGTCGTGTGTGTGTGTGTGTGTGTGTGTGTGTGTGTGTGTGTGTGTGTGTGTGTGTGTATGTGTGTGTGTTGCTAGGCATTGAACTCAGGGCTTCACACATGCTAGAGCAGCCTGGCATTCTTTAGTTGAACTATGTCATCCTTTAAAGTACTAGAATTTTGTTGACAGGGACTGAAGTATCTGTCTCTGTCTCTGTCTCTGCATAGATTAGCATGGGTGCTTCTCTATCTGAAAGTTAGCTTTGCCCTTGAAAGATGCTTGTGTGGAGGAGCCTAGAGCTTCTCTGCCCTGCATTCCCTCATCTTTGGAATTACTTCTTGGATTCACTGTGATAATATTCAAAGAGGTGAATGTGTTGTACCAACAGACATTCCCAGGGGAAAATCCTCCAGGGTATTGATTTATTTTACTTCTCACTAAGTGATGTCTCTCCCAGGAGATGATCTCTTACAGGATCCCATGTGAAATCTCTTTTGTAAATGAATTGCTAATTGCTCTTAGCCTTGGTGTGCTTATTCTAAGCAGTTCTTCAGACCTCTAGATCAGTGATTCTCAATAGTGGTCCTTGGACATTGGAACTATAGCTCCTGAGTAACAGGGTCCCTCTTAAACACAGATTCACTTTAGACTTACAGTCAGAAGAAGAATGAGTTCTGGTGATTCCAGCTATTCAAAGGCTGAATCAGGATTGTGAGTTTGAGGCCAGCCTGGTCTATTATGAGGCCTTGTCTCCAAAGAAAAAGTATTTAAAAGATATAACAGTGGTGCAGTATCTGGTGGGTTTGTTTTTCTTTTTTGTTGTTGTTTTGGTTTGGGGGGCTTTTTTGGTTTTTTTGAGACAGGGTTTCTCTGTGTAGCCGGGCTGTCCTGGAACTTGGACTGTAGATCAGGCTGGACTGGAACTCACAGAGATCTATCTGCCTGCCTCTGCTTCCCGAGTGGTGGGACTAAAGGTGTGGGCCACCACTGCCTGGCATCTCCTTGCCCTTTTACTTGAGATTTTGGAAGACAATTTTATTCCCATTATGTCTTCAGCTCTTTATATATACTTCTGGTGTAGCTTGGTAGGATGGAGCTGGTAAAGACCAGAACTGCTCTTAACTTCATTGCCGCTCAGTCTAGCCAGGTCTCAGAGCTTTCCTCTGTTCATCGTGATAGGAGGGCATGATGGAGCAGAGCAGTTACATCAGGGCCCACATCCAGCCTTTTGGGTGCCTGTGCTTCACCTCCCGTCTTTTTCCAGTTGTTGCTGCTCTCCAGGCTTCTCTCTTAACTGGCTGTAGCTCTTCAAGTCTTTGCTTCCTCATGTTGAGTCATCAGTTCTGTCCTTATTTCTAGGAAGTAGGGTCCTTTTAGTGTCCCCCTTCCTGCTTTCTGAGACTCCTATAATTCTGATAATAGGCAGAACAGGAAGAATGGACCCAGGCTCCTGTCCCCACCCTTTCTGTGTCCACCAGACAGAACCCTGCGCTGGAGTTGCTGCTCTCTGTGACTCCGCCTTTGCTGTTTGATCCCCTTTCCCTAGAGCCAGTGAGGGCTTTTTGTTCATTTCTGTTTTGTTTTAAGTTAGGCTTTTAGAGATTGCTGAGCTGAAGTTTTGCTGAATTCCCAAAACACTAAACTGCCTGTGTTCCCTCTCAGCTTTCATTTTCTAATTGGAACAAGGCACAATATTGTAACAGAAAACTGCAATTAATTTTCTAAAATAGTGGCAACTTGCACATTATAATAACTTTGGTTGTAACCAAGTGAAAGCATAATAACAAAATTACTAATGAAGCCAGAAATAGTCATATACCAAACTGTTCTTCCAGTTTGTGTCATGTAAGCCCCATGTTACTTAGGGAAAGAGTAAAAAGTCAGGGCTGGGGCAGGGGGCTCGAGGAAAGAGTTCTGCTAGGCATTCTCAACTATAAGGATTAGTGTCTTCCCAATGGGAGTTCACATGTCATGCTGTTTTCCCCAAGGCATGGGCTATCCTTCCCCAACAGATGGAGATTTTGGGCAAATGGTTTAGAGCTGGAGGTCGGTGGTACAGTGCTTTTTCAGCTTGTGCAAAGCCAGATTCCATCCCTGGCACCACAAGGAGAAAGAGCTGGGAAACAATCCTCAGCACAGTAGAGGCTCTAGGAACTTGACGCTCAGTGGTGCTGGCTCACACCCAATCTCCTTTACCATCATTTGACTTGGTTTCGGGGGGTATCAGTCCATTTATTGACATTTTTTCTTTATGTAGTAAAGCTGTATTTAAGAGTTAAATGTTGCTCAGACAAATTAGTAATGTGGAAGATGTATTACAATGCTTGTTCGTATTTTTATGAAATCTAGGACCTACCATTAGACAGGCACCCTACCACTGAGCTATATCCCCAGGCCTAGAAATTTTTGTTTGTGTTTTTCATTTGTTTGTGATGCTAGCTAGAGATTGGACACAGAACTCAGAGCCTGCACATGCAGAGTAAACAATCTACCCCTGAGCTACACTCCATTCCTTCTTGGTTTTATGAGTTCTATCTACTGTTTAGTGAACTCTCATCTGGTATACTTCTATGGTTCTCCTATTATCCATCTTTCAGATATTTTCCAACAGTTGAGAAATTGATGGCTATTCCATATCCTAAACTTTCTCGGTCATGCTAGCCATCATCCTAGAGATAGTGCCTTAGAAAGCTTAAGGACTAGAACTGAGCCAGGAATGGTACACCCCTGAACCCAGAACTTGGGAAGTAGGAGTAGTAGGAAGAGGTTTGAGGCTGTGGAATAGCTCAGCAGGTAAAGGCACCTGCCACTAAGCCTGACCCTGACCCTGAATTCAGTCCTGGGACCCACATAATAGAAGAAGTGCCCTCAGAGCTCCTCAAGCATACTGTGTCATCTCCTCTCTCTCTCTCTCCCCCACCCCTAACAAATGTAAAAAACATTTTTAATGAGTTTAAGACAAGCCTGGGCTGTATGAGACCCTGACTCAAAAAGCAAAACAATGTCAGTAACAACAACAAAAGACGAACAATTGGAAAGACATAGTGTGCAGAGTGCTCATCTTTCTGAAACTACCATTGTAGCTTAGACTCTGGGTCTGGGGGGGCTCTTGCCATCAGTCCTGCCTGCTTAGGTGTGGGCTCCTCTGAGCCATCCTACTTTTATTTTCATGGGTCTACTCTTCACTAAGGTGTCCCCTCCCCTGCCTCGTGGATAATCCTACTCATCTCTGAACTTCGGGATTTTAAAACTTCGGTTTTCAAAAGCGATCCAGAATTCTGGCTTGATGAAGAATGCTCAGAAGGTCCAGGGGTCTGAGCTGCTTCTTTATCTTGGGGAAGCAGGTCTGGCCTTTTAGTAGTGGGGGGAGCAAATTCTGAAATTACACTTTATTTTTGTGTCTTAGAAGGGTACCATTTCTTCAAGGGGAGATTAGGACAGAAGCAAGACGGCTTTGTTGTCAGAAATGATTTACTCCTTCCCAAGATTCTGTCCTCATTAATTTCCTTAGAGCTGCCTGTCAGTTGATTAAAAGCTGCTTCCGCTGCAATTATCTTAAAGTTGACTTCTGCGATGTAGCACAAAGCATCTATCCTCAAAAAGTTCCTTTCTTCAGAACATTGTAGAAAAGGGGGAGGGGCAAGTTAAAAGTCAGAGGTGTCTGTGATGTGATTTGTCACAAGAAGGGAGAACAAAATACAAAATTAAAAATAACATAACTTCCATCAAAGCTATTCGTTCAGGAGAATTTTTCCATGACATAATCATACAGCTCTGATGAGCCCTCTCGCCCCAACCCTCACCCCACCCCAACCTCATTTATTTGGTTTTTCAAGACAGGGTTTCTCTGTGTAGCTCTGGCTGTCCTGGAACTCGCTCTGTAGACCTGGCTGGCCTCAGATTCAGAGATCCGCCTGCCTTTGCCTCTCAAGTGCTGGGATTAAAGTTGCACTCTGCTGCCACCACAGCCACCACCATCACCACCGTCCCACCCTCTGGGGTCTCTTAAGGAGAATGGAGTCTGTACTCCACTCTAGTCTTTTCACAAAAGGAAACTGGTTATGCCTCTGTAGGTATTAAACTGAAACTTTTGGGACCCAGGGAGCACTGAAATAAGAGTTTATACTGGGGATATGGCTCAGTAGGAGAGCACTTACCTAGCATGTGAGAGCCCTGGGGTCAGTCGCCAGTGGTGAGAGGGGAGGCCGGGTGTTCCCACCACCACCTACAGTGAAGTTAGATAGCAATTCTAAAATGCCCCTAAAACCAAGATCTAAGAGTGTTTTGTAACAAAAAAACAAGGGAAAGAAAATGTGAGTTCACATTGGATCTACATTTATAAATAAGAAGGGCAAAATTATGCTGTGAAACTAGAGCTGTTGCATCTGGATTGGAGGGAGCAGTGGCCATAGATGTTTCTGTATAAATAGTCAGGATAGATAACATTGGTGTTCACCATGTGTAAGAACTGAGTCAAGGTTTCAGTATACGTTCAGGAGTGTGAGAGAGGGTAGTGTGAGAGAGGGTCTTTCAATGTCTAATTAATGACTTTCCTCCTCCCTCCACTCTTTGAATTAAATTTAGGACATCTCAGAATTTTTCTGTAAGTCCTGGTACTTTGCTCGATTTAGGAATATAGCAATGAACAGAGACCTCTGTGCTTCTCAGTTTAATGCTTTGCTACTGCTGCTGTTTTTGTTTGTTTAGTGGTAGGGGTTGTGGTTGAGACCATCTTGCTATGTAGCCTGTGCTGGCCTTGAACTCATGATCCTCCTGTTTCAGCTTCCTAAGTTCTGGGATTTCAGGTGTGTCCCACCATGCCAGACCAAGTTCCATCTCCAAGATCTTTATTGTATTTGACACCCAGGAGACATGAGTTGTTGGCTTGCTTCATGAATGTGAGTTACCTTGAATTCTGTGTGTTATGTGCTTCCCTGGCCCTGCATGCACATATAGTCTGTTCACCACCGTCAGTGTACACAGTTTATCGCATTGTACAAAGGTATTAATAAGGATCTTCCTTTAGAAAATAGGGAGTGTCTTGTTCATTTTCATGATTCTGCTATTCTTGCTTTGACTAAATAAAAAGAAGAAAATTAACTAACTTGGTATTCTGATCATTGTCTGCAAATAAACACTTTATTAGTCTTTGGTTTTTTTCGAGACAGTTTCTCTATAGCTCATCAGATCGTGAATTTATGATCTTTCTGCCTCAGTTCCCAAAGTACTAGGATTACAGCATGTATCACCATATCAGGCTTTAAATAACTACTTTAAAAAAGATAGACTTGGAGGCTGGAGAGATGACTCAGTGGTTAAGAGTACACACTGCTGTTGCAGAGTACCATTGTTCAGATCCCAGCACCATATTGGATGGCTCACAAGCATCTGGAGCTCTATAGAGTTCAAGGGGATCTGATATCTTCCTCTAGCCTTTTGAAGCACATAGATACACACGCACGAACACACACACACACACACACACACACACACACACACACACACACACGAACACAAGTAAGTAATAAGATAAATTTTAGTGGGGGGGGGGGCTAGAGAGATAGCTCAGCAGTGAAGAGCACTTGCTGCTCTTCAGGAGGACCTGAGTTCACTTCCCAGTACCCATGTCAAATGGCTCACAACTACCTGTGAATTCAGCTCCAAGAGATCCAACAACCTCTTCTGGCTTCTGAGGGCATCTGAACACACATGGCATAGTCACACACACACACACAAACCCACAATGTTTAAAAGAAAATTTTAATCTACACCAGGAGTGTTGGGGAGTAGCTAAGTGACAAAGTGTTTGTCTAGTATTCACAAGGCCCTGTGTTTTCTCTTTAGCACACAAACATAAATAAGCAGGACTTGGAGCTAGCATATGGAATTCAGGTTTCTTAAAGAGGATTCTGGGCATGTAATCTAAGTGATAGAACACTCACCTATAATCTGTGGAGTTCTACATTAGATCCTAGAGCCACAAAAAGAAGGCTAAAACTAAGCGTGGTGATACTGCCTAGATCCAACATCTCAGAGGTTGAAGCAGGGGGTTTTAAATTTCAGGCCAGGTTAGGCCACATTGCCAGCTCAAACCTCTCAAAAAATAAAATAACGATATTGCGCCTCCCTCTGCCTGCCCTGGAATATGTGTTTCTCAGCCTTCGATAAAGTGTGCTCATCTATTTTCAGTGGAACAGTCAACTGTTTCTTGCCATCTACTTTCCACTAATCTTTCCCATCTTCATAGAGAATTGGTTTTCTTTTAATCACCTTCTCATAAAAACTTAAAACCTCCTATGCTTTCTAATAGGTTTTCCATTCTTATAGCCCTTACTCTATGCACCATGGTGTGCCTGTCACCTCTACCCAGGACCCTTCTATCCTCCGTGTCTCCTTTCTTGAACCAGCTTCAGTTATCTTAAGGCAAAGCAAACCCACCAGCTGCACTAGACCTCTAGCCATCACTACAAGATTCCAGCTTCACAGATGATGTACATAAAAGAACCACGAAGTGTTTTCTGCTAGCTTCTTAGCTGGCTGACTCTGAACAGTGCAGTTTGTGTCTAGGCCTAATGGTCTGGGTTTTATTGACATGCAGTAGAAAAGAAGGGATCTTGTTAAAGACTGTAGCATGTTTTTCCTGTGTTATGTTGTGTTTTGGGACAGGCATTTACAGAGCCTAGCTTCTCTAGAACTATATATGCTATAGTACAAGCAAGCCTCAAACTTGAAATCTTCTTGTCTCTACTTCTGTAATGCTAGGATTATAGTACACACCACCATACCCAGCTTCCTCTGAATTTTAAAGGTTTTCCATTGACCTTTCATTATTTTCTAATACTCTCCTTAAATAAGAAATAAAGCCCTCAGCCATACAGTGGTGGCACATGCCTTTAGTCCCAGTACTGGGAAATGCAGAGGCAGAAGCAGTTGGATCTCTGAGTTTGAAGCCACCCTGGTCTACACAGCCATTTCCAGGACAGGACAGCCAGGCCTACACAGACAATCCCTGTCTTGAAGGAGAGGGAGGGAGGGAGGGAGGGAGGGAGGGAGGGAGAGAGAGAGAGAGAGCGCTTTTAGTTTTGATCTGGTGACTTTCTTTTTTGTTCCTACTGTAGTTTGAGGAATGGATAAGAAGGTGTTACAGGGGTTGTGTTGGACCCTAGAAGTGGAGGAATCATAATCTTCCTCTACTCCCTTAGAACTGTAAAGATTTGGTGACTTGGCCCATTCCCTGTTGATGTGCTGAGACTGTATGGATGCTAAAATCTATTCCTTCTAGCGTATTGATTCTCATTTCCTTTATAGATGATAGACAAAATGAGAAAGCTGTACTTCATGAGGGGAGATGTGCTGTTAGCACCTGTCATGTTCAAAGCATTAGCTAAAGCAGGTGAAACTAGGACTTTTCAGACATGAATCAGTGGTTCAGTTTTGTATTCAGTCTTGCATAGGGTCCCCAGGTCCTCATAATTCTCTTCCAGTGTCCTAGAATTAGGTTAGTATAGCTCATAGGAAGTCCTTTTTGTCATGGAGATTGGCAGACTACTGGCTTGACTTTTCACACATGCTGGGGAATTTTAGGACATTTGAATGGTGTTAAGGAAACCTTTCTTTGAACTGTATCTGTGGAACCTCAGCTGAGGCAAAGCTGTCCCCTGCCCATACTGAATCAGATGCCCTATCAATGCAGATGAACTTGATTCACAAAGCCTGTCCCCGTTGCAGTCTTGGAAGAGCCTCACAGCCAACCTGGTCTCTGATGTAGACAGACGAATGGCAGAAACCACACATGGTTCAGGAGTAGCTGGAGCTACCGAACTTTCTGTCAATTTGGGGAAATTTTTGCCTAGATAATTTTCTCATCTCCAGGACTGGTTACTTGTGAGACACATGAGGGACACTGAGAGCTGTCTAGCTCTAGCCAGGGAAAGGAGTAGAAACCCCTCAAATTCTTTTGATTAGACTGGCTCTCATTGCTAAGGGCCCTTGAGTTGCATGGATGTCTGAAAGGACCTAGAAGTCAGAAATCCCATCCCCTGAATCTTCTAGGCATTTATCTCCCTCTGTGCTCATCTCTCTTCTACTCACCCTCATGCTTCAATGTGGTGAGGAAGCAAGAGATTATCAGGAACGCTGCAGGATGCTTAATGTTCATAGGACATTCTTCTGGCCTCCTGCCACAAATTAGGATTTAGCCTAATCCCCAAATGTTGCAGGTAGGAGGCCCTTGGAGCTGCCCCTTCAGTTCTGCTTGACTCTGACTTGGGAAAGATAGGCTAGAGCCAGAGGACAAATCTACATCCCCATGACTCTTAGGATCACACTAGTTGTGACCTGGCTAGTAGTGTCTCAGGAGTCTCACCTTTAATTACTAGTTCTATTACTGTCCCTCCATCCTAAGCCTTGTCTGTCC
Organism: Peromyscus californicus insignis; assembly: GCF_007827085.1. NCBI lineage: Eukaryota > Metazoa > Chordata > Mammalia > Rodentia > Cricetidae > Peromyscus > Peromyscus californicus. The sequence continues at coordinate 67,706,584 of NW_026294595.1, forward strand.
TAAGCTAGGTTTACCTGTCATACTGGCCCTTTGGGAAATTTTGTCCCCAAAACAAGTTGCTGTTGTAAGAAGGAAATTGATAGTGTTTGTTTAATCCTTCTGCAGCAACAGATAATAAATAGAAGGTAAACTTGTGAAATATAATAGGTTTGCTTGCTGCTTTTCCTGGTCTGGAAATTTTCTAGGAGAAGTTTTTCTTGTTTTACTTCTTTGAGAGTCCTATCAGAAATTTTCAGGCAACCCTTAAATTAACCATCTGCTTTTCAAAAGCCTTAGCATTTTTCTTCTTACAAGGCCTCTTTCTTGTCCCTTCTGCTCTATTCCCTAGGATTACAAGTTATTGTATTTTTAGGGAAATTTTGTTGTGAAGCCCCTACAGAGCTGCACAAGCCTGACCCCAAGGCTTCCTCCCTGAGTTCAACTTTACCATCATTCCTCCTTTAAACAGATTAAATGGTCTTAGCCACAATTGTGTGATCCCAACTAAGCTGTCCTGTTAGAGTGTATGCCGCATTATACTTACCATGGAGCCCTTTAGATTAGAAAGGACAACATTGATTATCCTGGCGGGGGAGGGGGTTGGTTTGTTTGTTTTTAAGATTTTGCTGCCGGTGGCGCACGCCTTTAATCCCAGCACTTGGAGGCAGAGGCAAGTGGATCTCTGAGTTCGAGGCCAGCTTGATCTACAGCGAGTTCCAGGACAGCTAGGGTTGTTACACAGATAAACCCTGTCTCAAAAAAACAAAACAACAACAAAAGGATTTTGCTTTATTTTCAACTATGCATAAGCATGTATGCCTGTGTGAGTACATATGCTTGTGGGGCCAAAGATGTCAGATCCCCTGGAGCTGGTGTTACAGGCAGTTGTGAGCCACCAGCTCTGCATGCTAGGAACTGAACTTGGGTCCTCCTCAAGAACAGCAGGCACTCTTAACCACCAAGCCATATCCTTAGCCCCACATTCTTTATTTAAAGGAAAAGACTTGGTTAGGAACAGAGGAAAAGGAATGGTACTACCACCTGTATGAGCCTTCAACCAGGTATGCCAAGTGTTTATCATGAGCTCTGAATGTGGTCAAGGCTCCTGCCAAATATATATGTATGAAGAGATTCATCCACAGGCCAGGCAGTCATATTCTGGATGATTAGAAATGAAGTTCATAAATTCCTCTGGGCTTTTTCCTCCCTCCTTTTCCTTTTTTGAGATAGGGTCTTACGGAGCCCAGGCTCCTGATTCTCTCCCTTAAGCACTAGGATTGCAAAGGTGTGTACCACTGTACCTGATGTCATTGGGCTGGATTTTAGTTAGAAAAATTTGTGAACCCTAGCTAATTCTTTGAGTCAAGTCTTACAGGAAGGCTTTTAAAAAAAAAATGTATATTTATTTACTTAATGTGTATGGATATTTTGTCTGCATATATGTCTGTGTACCACATGCATGCCTTATGCCCAAGGAGACCAAAAGGAGACCAGAAGAGGATGTTGGATCCCTGGGACTGTAGTACAGATGGTTGTGAGCCATCATGTGGATGCTGGGAATTGAACCCTGACCCTCTAAGAGAACAGCCAATGCTCTTAACCACTGGGCCATCTTAACAGCCCAGCATAGGAGGTTTTTGTCATTGTTGTTTGAGTTTGGCTTGGGATTTTTTGTTTGTTTTTGTGTTTTAATTTTGCCTGTGTGTGTAGGTGCACTTAGCATGTGTGAAGGTCATACAACAGCTCTCAGGAGTCACCTGTCTCCAGACTCCTTGTGGGGTATGGGGGTCATCAGGTCATCAGGCCTCTTGCAAGTTCCTCTGCAGACTGAGCCATCGCTGTGGCCCATTGTTTATTTGTTTTGTTTTGAGATAGAGTCTCAAAATGGCCTTGAACTTCTGATCCTCCTGCCTCAACTTCTAAGTGCTGGGATCCCAGATGTGTTCTGTCATGCTAGGCCGAGTTCCTTAATCCAACAAACACAGTTAGGACTCAAGCCAAAGCCAATTCTGTGTTGGCTTGAGTCAACCTGAGGACCATAGCAAAGCCATTCTAGAACAGTCCCAGTAGCTATTAGACACATTTCTCAGTGCCACACCTGACAAGTTACTGATATCAGCATTCTCTGTATGGTAATATATGGAATGCACATGCATTGTAGAGACTGTCTTGATAAGAGCCTTTCCAGTCGGTATCCAAGACACATGTATCCATATTTTCAAATCCAAGACTGCTTGATTTGAGCAGAGGTAATTCATCCCTGCTTTACAGTTTAAATTTCAGGGAGGCTAGAACAAAAGCAGAAAGAAATGAGAAGAAATGAGAATCTCAACTCCTGCCCTTTCATAGACTCTTGTTAAAGATCCTAAATGCAGGTTCCTCGAAACAGAATCAGCAGCTACCATTTATAAGCTTATGCCATGCCAGGCAATTTTTATATCCCTATTTCTTAAATTTTCCTAGTTATTTGAATGCAAGGGTGTGTGTGGGGGGGTCAGATCCGTGTCCCCCATTCCCCTGCCATTTGTATGTAGTACTTGGCATGAAACCCAGAGGTTTTTTTGAGATAGAGTGTCACATAGCCCAGACTGGTTTTTAACTTTTTGTGGCCAAAGATGACTGACTGGTCTTCCTGTCTCCTCCTCCTCCTAAGTGCTGGGATTTCAGGTTGCATCACCAGACCAAGTTTATGTGGTGCTGAAGATCAAACTCAGGGCTTCATGCATGCTTAGGCAAGCTTTCTGCCAATTGGGCTGTATCCTCAGACTTAATGTGGGCGATTTTTAAGCTGAGATCTAAACAAGTTGTTATGTAGTCATATCAGGGTTCAAAGTTAAGTTCAAGTAAATGCCCCTGTCTTTCATTTCTCTCTTCCCTGCCCCAGTCTCTGACCAAAGGTGCTTTTGAAATGACTCTCAGGTCAATGTCAGAGACCTTGTCACTGGATTTCTCTTGGGCCCAAACTGTAGATGAAGGCAGGTCACCCTTAGGACAAAGTAGCTTTTGGGGAGGTAACAGAAATTACTGAAAGGGGAATTTCTGCCTTTGAGACAGGAGATGGATCTAATGGTGGTTTATGTAAGCCAGAAGGCAGTCATGGGCCTGCAAGTTGAAGATTCCCCTCTGCCCTGCTCCCCACATCTGAATATACCTTTTGGATTTCCTTAACAATAGCAGTTTTAACAGTGCTTTTAATTAGCTGAATTAAGAATGTTCTCTGATGTTATCACCCCCTCCCGCCCCCCTATCACCTCCAATTCCCCATTGCTGTGAGAGCTCTGGGGTTTCCATAGTAACAATACTACCAGCCCAGGTTGACTTTTACTGGTTATATGCTGGTCAGAGGAAAGTTATGGCCCATTCGTTTCTAGTGTGGTAGGCTGTAGGTGAGGCCTTTCTGGTCCTGATGTCAGAGCAATGAGGTGAGGAGTGCTGAGAGACAAAGAATGTAAGTGTGCCCCTAGAAGAGACCTAGCTCTCTGGAAAGTAAGAGGGCTCCCACTCCTCCTTCCCCAGGGTCTCAGATGAGTTGAAAGTCAACCCATTCCCAGCCTAAAGTCTCAACTCCCTGTGGTTAATTTGATCCTCCTTGGATTTTGTTATTTTTGGTAACAAGTTGTTTTTCCTCCCATTCTCTTCTCTGTCTCCCACCCAGAGAGTTTTCAACGTCCTTTACCCCATGCCTGCTGACCAGCGGAGACATGTCAGCATCAACTCTGCCCGTTGGCTACCTGAGCCAGGGCTTGGTTTGGCCTATGGCACCAACAAAGGAGACCTGGTGATCTGCCGACCAGAGTGAGTTCCTCAAGGGGTGGGTATGGACACTATCTGAACAGAGGCCTAGGCAAAGCAGTGCTCCCTTGTGGGCCTGGCCAACCAGGTAGGGGCCTTTTACAAGGACAATCCAAATCCTGCTAGAAAGGGATTGGAGGTAGTACATGAAGGACATGAGCAAAAGGTTGAAGTTCAAAACTAACCTCGACTAATGAAACCCTGTCTTAAAAGGGGGGGAGGGGGACCTTCTGTGTTTTCATATTGTTCCCACACCACAACTTCCCAGGCTGCTTAAAGGACCTTCTTCTCTCAAGCTAGAATAAGCTCTTCATTCCAAATGCTGTCAAAAGACTGCTTTAGTAGCTGGGTGTTGGGTGGTACTACTATAATCCCAGCTGCTTTGGAGGATGGAGCAGAAGGATTATGAGTTCAAGTCCAGCATGGGTTACATAGTGAGCTCCAATGTCACAGTAACAGAGGGCTGAGAATGTAGATCAGTGGTAGAGGCTAACATATGTAAGGTTTTATGGTCAATCTCTGGCACTGCCAAAACAAAAAAAAAAGCCAGACACTTCAGATATTGTGCTTTCTTGACTCTAGACAGTTTGTGTTCTCCTTTGTTGCCTCTTATTATCTGGTTTCCTAGCCATTGTAAAGTGCCCTCAAGTTAAAAAAAAAAAACAGATATCAGAGGTTCTTTTTAAAACCTGTTTTGGAAAAATTCAACAAGTGGTCTCATGTTTATGTAAATGCAACAGATACTAATGTAAGAAATAAAACTGGAAACGGTCTTGTTAAAACCCCAGTTTGGGGACCTGGAGAGATGACTGAGTAGTCAAGAGTACTCTTTCTCTTGTAGAGACCCAGATTAGGTTCCCAGTACTCAAATGGTGGTTCACAACCATTTGTAACTGTAGTTCAGGGGATCTGATGCCCTCTTCTGATCTCCGTGGGTACCAGGATAGATGTGGTGCATATACATCCATGCAGACAAACATACACATAAAAGAATTTATTTTATTATTTTATATATAATTATGAAATAGTATGTTATTATTTATATTGCATCTACAATATATTATTATATGCTATAATATATACTAAAATAAACATACACATGAAATAAATAAACCCATTGGTCAGGCTACTGATCTCTAACAGCCTGTTTCTGTGTCTTGCCTCTGTTCCTTTTTACTTGAAGCTCTAGCTCATAATAATGAAAGCAGATTGAGAAGCTCAATTTAAAGTCACAGTGATTATTATCTGGACTTGAAGTAAGAGAGAGAAGGGGAGCAAGAGCACTTCTGTCCAAATGACACCCTTTTCCCTTCCTCTGGCTTTTTGGAGGATAGAGGTCTCTCCAGGTACTTACTCAAGACCCTGGAATCAGCCTGATTTATTATCAGTTTCTAGGCTCAGCCAGGTGGAGAGTGTGAAGCCCTGCTTCACTGCAGATCAGGCTGATTGCTTCGTGGGACACTGTGGGGAGCCAGCTGACTAAATGCCACTTCTGCCTCCAGGCTGCCCTAATTCTGTTCTTCACTTGGTGCAGTTTCTAGAGTGTTGTACAGACCAGGCTGCATGTTGTGACTGGTCTTGCAAAGTCTTTGGTCTTTAGCCTTTGGATGTACCCACATCCTCTTTATTTCTATTTATCTTATTTTTTTGGAGATAAGATCTTATGTATCTCAGGCTAGCCTCAGAATTTCTATATTGCCAGGGAGGATCTTGAACTTGTGATCTTTTGATCTTCTTGCCTCCACCTTTGAGGTGCTGGGATTATTACACCCATGTGCCATTATACCCAGTTTGTGCTAGACCAGGGACTGAATCCAGGGCTTTGTATGTTAATTTGCTGGGCAAGCATTCTTCACCTGATTTACATCGCCACCTTCCACATGCCTTTGTTTGTGCTTTGGTGGGGTCTTGGTGTTTTTTTCTGAGTATGTATTTGGATCTGTTCTTGTGGTGTGATAGGTGACTGGGGATTGACCCTGTCAGCTCTCAGCTAAGTTAGGACAATGGCACATGGGAGAGAAAACCTGGTTCATTCCATCTTGAATATTTGGACACCCTCCCAAAGAGAGGCTGTGTTTTAAGTTTGACCCAACAAAGCTGGTCTTGGAGCAGAGAGAGGGCCTTGTTCTGGCAATTACTTGCTCCTAAGTTTCTGTGTCCAGGACACCTCTCTCACTCCTTATTGTGTCTTTCCAGAGCATAGCCTACCTCTTTGACTGCCACTTTTAGCCCAGATGTTGGACCTGTCACTTTTCGTTCTCTCCGTGTGCTGTCCCTAGTCTGGTATCTGTGGGCTCTTAAACACTTCTTCGCCCCAAACCACATGAAGCTGATTATCTTATTTCGTCTCTTTAGGAATTCCTAAGAAAAATCTAGTAGACATCTTTTCCAAAATTGGTACAGGATTCTGGACCATAATTTTATTCACACCAATACTATAGTTATAGGCCTTTCTTTTCCTGTCTTTCAGAGACCTCATTCTTTCACGATCTTGTTTTATCTATGGCTTCCACCACTCACCTTTGTCCACAGCAAAGTACTCAAGCCCTCTCCTTGACAAAGTGATCCACCCTCCCAGAGGCACTCTCTAACCCAGTTTGTTGTCATCCTCCCAGATGCCATGTCTCAAACCCTAGCCCACGTAGTTGGTGTGAGTCACAGACTCCTCAGCCAGACATGAAGGTGGCTTTGGCCTCTATTTCTCTCTTCTCCCCATATGTTGTCTTCAGCATCCCAGAGTCTCGTCGAGCCTAAGCCATCTTGGGCTCCTAGGAAACTTACCCACCAGTAGCTTTCAAGCCTCTTCCCTAAATAAAATGGACACTGGGCCATGGGGCCGTCCCATCCTAGGCCAAATGGAGGTAACTTAGCCTACCAGTTTTGGTTCTGCCATTTATTCTGATTTCTTGGGATCCCATAGCCTTAAGACAGGAAATTTAGGGTCTGTTATAAATTCAGAATGGATGAGACTTTGTCTTAAGTTCTTCAAAGTTTCCCCGAGGTCTCACTCTGTAGCCAAGGCTGACCTTGACCCATATTGTAGCCTGGACTCTCACACTCCCTGTCACAGGCTCTTTCCACTATGCCAAGCTTAAAGCTCAGCTGCCTTTATAGCTGTTATTTGCACTTCAGGTAAGGTAAAAAAAAATTATTGATTAGATAGGCATCCCCACAAATCATTGTTAGAATTGGGTCTCTGAATTTTCCAATCCAGATCTTTTTCCTATAACTGATATTTAGCTCTTTTCCCATCAAAAAATCCCTCTAAAGCTGGGTATGGCGGTGCATGACTATAATCTCAGGAGGCTGAGGCAAGAATGTCTTGAGTTTGAAGCTACCTTGGGTTAGGTAGCAAGACTCTGTGTCAAAAAAATGAAAAATAAAACAGGGCTTTTGACATGGCTCAAACAGTCAAGGGCCTGCCTCTGAGTTTGATGACTGAGTTTAACCCCCAGAACTCACACGGTAGAAGGAGACAGCCAACTCCTGAAGTTCTCCTTTTAACTTTAGATGAATGTCACACACACGTACACAGAATAGCTGTGGCTTTTAGTTGGTTTGTTTGTTTGTTTTAATTTTGAAGAAAGTAACATTTTCTCCTGCATAAAAGTATATCACAGGACCATACTCATGCTTCTGTGGCTCCCTAGGTCCTATTTAGGTGAATCAAATGACTGGTTCGTTGGAAAATGGGACTGTAATCCTGAGTGTTGACATGGATAACAGGCCTCTTGCCTAGACTAAAAACAGTAGGAGTAGGAGCTCAATGTGCCTGTCTGCTTCATAGGCAGCTGCTTAAGGCTTCTGCTGTCCCTGAGGGATGTAGTTCCCTGGCACACCCATTCCCAAGAGCACAGAATCCAGCCTACCAGCTGGGCCAAGATTGCAGCCCTCCCCCTAAACAGGTGGTTGTCTGCCTTTGTCCAGGCACAGGCAGCTGGGTTGCATTTTGTGCTCTCAATGCTGGTCTTGATTCTCTTCCATTGTCTCAGCCTCAGCACTCTTGCCAAGCACAAAGACTGGGAACAAGCTCCTTGGGTGTCTCTTGGTGGTTGTAAATCCCCACTTGACAGTAGACAAAGGCTTTAAAGAATATCCCATCTCACCCTGAGAAAGAACTCTTAGGACAAGTGAAAAGACTGTCCCTTAAGGGCCTGTACCAAGTTATCAGACCATGGTGGCCAATAGCCCAGTAATCGCTTCCCCCTTCCTAGTAATGAGGTGTACCTCACTACTTCCAGGCTGCTGCTGTTGTGCCTCTGGCTGATTGCCAGCTCAGCCACCCCCACTGCTCCTCACAGTGGGTGTGAAGGACCACTGCTTCATGGGTTTTCCCTGTTAATGGGGGTCCAGGGAGGCGTTACTAGACCACTGCTTCTAGAGTCAGCTCAGAAGGCAGAAGAGAGATTGGTAGAAGAAAAGTAGCCTGAGCATGGAGCACCTGGAACCTTGGCCAAGGGTGGCACTTCTTACAAAGCCCCAGTTCTGTCCCTCAGAGGGAGCTACCAGTGTAAATGGTAATTATAATCAAGCATTAACCAAGCAGGGGAAAGAAACACTTTGGAATGAAAAGGGGAGCCAGAACTGCCACAGAGACTCCATCCTTCAGGAAAGCCAGGTGCCAGCTCTCTCCCTCACTGTAGAGATGGTGCAGATAAATGCCAGTCTTCTTGGAAACAATCCTCAGAGACAGCCCTGAGACCAGCAGATGAAGAGTGTTCTCAGTTAGGAAGCTCAGAGCCACAGATTGTGTGGACAGAACATTGGGACCACTGAGAAAGCAAGGCTGGCTCTTGCCTCTATCAAGGAGCCCAGGAGGGTTCCAGCAGTGAGACTGATTGAGCCACACCTAGAAACACAGCTTAGAGAGGCTGCTGAAGAGTCAGGTGCTGGGTAGAAGCCCATTTGAAACATGGCCCCTTGTTGACCTTCCCAGTCCTTATCCCTTGGTGTGTTTGTCTAGATCCCAGGAAGAGCCTAGAGAAAACAGTGACTCATTCATCTAAACCAAGTCCCAAGAAAGAGCCGGCTGTAAACCATTCTTTTAACTTAAAGGCAGAATCAGTGACATTTAGTCACCAGAGAGGGTGTCTTCAGCTCTGATCCTTTAGTACAGTACAGTACCCAGATTTGAAATCAAATCCAAGACTTGCCTTGCCTTTGTCAGGCTCACTGGCCACAGAAACAGAACAGTATAGGCAGGGCTCAAACTCAAGATCCTCCAGCCTTACCCTACAGGCATGTGCCTGTAATCACACGCCCAGCTGTGATCCCTGTTCTCTTTGGCAGTTGACCTCTTCAGTAAGTAGTCCAGTCTCCAGCTCTTAAGGGGTAGCACATGCTGCCTGATTAGTTTTTGGGGGGTGTGGTCCTTGGCCTCTCGGTGTCATGTTGATGTCCCAGAACAGAATGGTTCTTCTGAAAGTTTCATTCTAAGATAGGAAGAAGGTTTCTGGTTACACAGGACATGGTTTGTGGTAGGTTAGGTGTGAACAGTTTGTTGTCACTAACTAGCCCTGAGTAACAGGACTTACAGAGGCGGGATTTGGCGGAGGCCCACATGGTATTGCAACCTGTCGATAAATCTTGACAAGTTTGTAAAGCAAAGGCTTCTTGGCAGCTGTCTTCACACAGACATAATGCAGCCAGGATTTGCTCACCATAAAGTGCTGTTTGGGGAGGCTCTGCAGTTTGCTCCTGGACATCTGCCTTTCCCTAATGCAAGGCTGTCTCTCACCTTTGCCCTCCAGTGGCCTACAGAAATAACTGTTTGGAGGAAGGAAACTGTACTCTGTAAAGAAGGGTCTGAGTAAGAGTCAAGTGACCACGAGATCTGCAGGCAGATAAGAGAGCAGAGAAAGAGGAGCCTAGCATTCTCTCAGGTGACGCAGCTACCCAGAATAACAGGTCCTGTGCAGCTAGCTGTGGAGCCTCTCCCCAGTTCTGCTGCCTTCCACACAAGGCAGCCCAGCCACCCACTGCAGTCCTCTCGTCCAGGCCTGTGCTGACTCTTCAGGATTGGAAAAGAAGTCCCTTGTATCTTCTCCCCAAACCCACCTTCTTCTGGCTCTTCCCTGGGGATGTCCTGTTGTCAGAGGAAAGTGACCGTGTCCTAGCTTACAAACTGACGTGCTAGACTATGTCATAATCTGCATAGGCTACCTTAGCAAAACACAGACCTGGTGCTTTAAACAACAGATGTTTTTCTTCCAGTTCTGGAGGCTGGAATGCCAAGATCAGGTACCATCAGGAGTTTCCTGAGAGGGCTGTCTTCCTTGTTTATAGATGCCTACCGTCCCACTGTGCCATGGCTGTGTCTCTAAGAGAGAGTCCTCTCTCCCTCTTCTTGTAAGACCATACATAGTTCTAGTAGGGTAAGGCCTATCCTGACAGCCTCCCTTAACCATGTTTACCTCCTAAACACTGGTGTTATAGCTAAGAATATAAAGTTGGAAGAACAGAGCTCTTTAAGCCCAAGCTCTTCAAGAACGTGGATTTCTTGTCTTGTTCTGAAGCACCATGAATGTTTTAGACATCACTTAGGCTATCTACTAGATCTAATTAGTGAACTTAAAACTGTTGTTTCGTTGCTTAGATGAATCAGTGCGTGAAGGTACCTGACTCCGTGCCTGACAACCTGAATTTATCTTAGGACCCATATGGTGAAAGGAGAGGACCAACTCCCACACATTGTTCTTAGACCTGCACACGCCTGCTGTACTATGTGGAACACACACACTACACTAAATAAGTATTTAGTAAATAGAAAATGTTTTGTTTTAGGAGGTGTTAGAAAGATGGCTCAGTGGTTAAGAGCACTTGCTGTTCCTTTTTCCCCCTTTTTAATTGAAAAAAATTTATATATTCTGATCACACTTTTCCTCTCCCTCAACTCCTCCCAGATCCTCACCATGCCCTTTCTTTCTGTCTCTTAAAAAACAAAATAAGCCAGGCAGTAGTGGCACGTGCCTTTAATCCTAGCACTTGGGAAACAGAGGCAGGAGGATCTCTGTGAGTTCGAGGCCAGCCTGGTCTACAGAGTGAGTTCCAGGACAGGCACCAAAACTACACAGAGAAACCCTGTCTCGAAAAACCAAAAAACAAAAAAAAAAAAAAAAAAAAACAGGAAACATACACATACAAAAACCACATAAATGGAAACCAAAATATATAAACAAAAGGCCAGTAAAAACAAGATTATGCCCAAACAAAGCAATATGAGACAAAAATGTATAAAAATGCCATTGAGTTTGTTTTGTATTGGCCAACTACTCCAGGGCATGGGGCCCTACCCTGAAGTGTGATTAATATACCCAGTGAAACTTGGAGAAAATTAATTTTTCCTTTGCAAGCAGGTATCAATTGCAAATGGCTTTTTTTTTTTTTTTTTCTTGAGACAAGGTTTCTCTGTGGTTTTGGTACCTGTCCTGGATCACACTCTGTAGACCAGGCTGGCCTCGAATTCACAGAGATCCTCCTGGCTCTGCCTCCCAAGTGTTGGGATTAAAAGCATGCGCCACCACTGCCCAGCACAGATGGCTTCTTGATGTCCACTTTCCCCTCTTAGCACTGGGACCCCATCTGGCTTGAACCTGCACAGACCCTGTACATGCTACCACAGTCTCTGTGAGTTTCTGTGTGCATTAGTCCTGTGAGGTCTAGAGAACAATGTTTCCTTGGAGTCATCCACCACTTGTAGCTCTTATAGCCTTTCTGCCTCCTCTTCTGCATAGCTCTCTGAACCCTGAGGGGAGGGGTTTGATGAAGACATCCCATTTAGGATGGGGTGCTCCAAAGTCGCTCATTCTTTACACATTGTCCAGTTGTGGGTCTCTGTGTTAATTACTATCTACTGCAAGAAGTTTCTCTTGATGATGGCAGAGCAAAGCACTGATCTATGAATAGAGCAGAATGTCATTAGGAGTTATTTATTGCTATGTTCCTTTAACAGAACAATAGTGTTGGTTTTCCTGTAGGCCCATGACCTATCCAGTCTCAGGTTTTTAGCTACCCTAGAGTGTCAGGTTTGGATTACGTCTCATGGACTGGACTAAATGCAGTCAGAGAATGGTTGCACCAGCATGTCTTGATGGGTTCACTTGGCTGTCAACACACTATGTACAATGTGTAACTCCAGTTCTAGAAGATCAAACACCCTTGTTTGGCTTCCACAGGCACCAAGCATGCATGTGGTGCATATACATACATGCAAGCACTCACACATGCATATAAAATAAAAATAAATAAATCTTTAAAAACAAACCCTCTTCCTTCCCATTTCCTGTCCCCGTACTTCACAGCAATCACCAACACACTACTCTCAACCATAGTATCTGCTGCAAGGCAATACTTTATCTTTATTTTTTGCTGTTTGCTTTGTGAGACAGAGTTTCACATAGCCCAGGCTAACCTTCAATTCTTGATCCTTCTGCCTCTACCTCCCAAGTTGCTACCTAGCACTATATGTATTTGCCATTCTGCCTAGATAGGGAGAGATCTTCAAAAGCAAGATAGTCTTGTGTTTGTGGTGCTAGAGATTTAACTTAGGGCCTTATGCATGCTAGATAGACACTTTGTCATTACTGAATCCCCAGCAGCAGTCCTGTTTAGGGATCTACATTGTTATCTAAGACTGTAGCTTGTGGTGGCAAGTCAGTGAAGAGAGATGAGGTGACCACTGCTTCCCTGCAGCAGGAGGGAAAGCTGCCTGATGAAGTTGGCAGCCCAGGGAGCTCAGCAGGCAGAACACTGTAGAAGGTCTTCCTGAACTAAGCTTGCCTGTCTTGCTAACCTTGCCAAGGAGGCTCTAGGTCCAGAAAAGACCCATGGTACCTTAGCAATAGGAAAGGACTCAAGGCCTGGGTATCTGCTTTTAAAGACTGAGTGGTCCCTTCTGGCAGCTGTCCATGGCACATGTCTCTCCAGTAAGTCTTGATCTAGCCTCTAGCCTCTTATTCACCGTTGCGTGTCTGAAGAATACTTGGAACCTGCTGCATATCTGGTATTGGTGTTTTTTTATTGCCTCCTGGCTCTAAGGAGAAGCCTATTAAAGGCATTCGAGATATTCAAAATATCTGAGATGCTCTTAGGGTTTCTATTTCTGTGAAGAGACACCTTGAGTATAACAACTCTTATAAAGAAAAACTTTTAATGGGGTGGCTTACAGTTTCAGAGGTTTAGTCCATTATCATCGGTGTACAGGCAGACTTGGTGCTGGAGAGGGAGCTGAGATTCCTACATCTTGACCGGCAGTCAACAGGAAGTGAACTGAAACACTGGGTATGGCTTGAGCATATATAAGACCTCAAAACCCACCTCCATGGTGACACACTTCCTCCAACAAGGCCATACCTACTCCAACAAAGCCACACTTCCTAATAGTGCCATTCCCTGTGAGCTTGTGGGGGTCAATTACATTCAGACTACCACATGCTCCAATGTTGAGCACCCTAATGAGGGAGCATTTCTAGACCTGGTCTCCCTTCCCAGCAGAGGGGCAGGATGGACCACCCTGCCATGGCCCCCAGGACTTCTCAAGAGTTCTTAACCACCTCTCTAACACCTCTTACCTTCTGTTCTCACCTTTCCCGATGGATCTTCAGGGCCTTAAACTCTGGTGTTGAGTACTACTGGGACCAGCTAAATGAGACGGTCTTCACTGTCCACTCAAACAGCAGGAGCAGCGAGCGACCTGGGTAAGTGAAAGTCAGAAGACTCCTGTGTTTGAGGGTCTCTGGGTCTTTCCTCAACCAGAACAGCTTTTCACTGATCTGTTACTTGTCTTAGACTTTTTCATACAGTCTAAAGAAGACAGGCTAAAGAGATTGCTCAGTGGTTAAGAGTGCATACTGCTCTTAGGGAAGACCTGAGTTGGGGTCCCAGCACCTATGTCAGGCAACTCACAACCACCTACGACTCCAACTCTAAGGGGTCTGATGCCCCTGGTCTCTGTGGGCACTCACATCTGCACTCACATGCCCACACCCATACACAGATATACCCATCACATAATTGCAAAAGAAGACAAAGCTCTTGCTCTTGGAGGCTCGTCGTAGAACACATGCCTTTTCTCATTCTGGCCATGGTGTCTGAGCACACTTGGAGTGAGAATAAAGAAAAATCCAGAGAAAAATGTTACCCCATGAGCTCTTCTCTGTTGCCCATAGAGAACTGTGGAGTGGGGTTATCTTCAGATGACTAGGGCCACACAAATCAATGACTGTAGCCCAGGGGGCACTGAGAATAGGAATCTGGCCCTGATCTTTTTCACTGAATCCACTAATGAGACGTGGAACATTGTAAAAACAAAATAAATACTGGTTCAACGGGAAACCTAAGGCAGGTCCTGCTTCCTATAGGACTCACAGGGCACAGCTGGAGCAGTAATCCCAGAAGCAGCTAAAAGTGAATAATTGGTGAGTCTCAGATTGGGGGCTCAGCTCTGCTGCCTGTCCTAGCTATCTCAAAAGTCTGTGTCAAGGGAACACCCAAGGAAAGGAGGGCGCTAACCTTGGGGCTGGGCCTTACTTGTGAGGAACTGTGCTCCCAACCTACAAGGCTCTTTTTTTAAAGCTGCTGTAAGAAGGTACTTGTGTCTTGGCTCTCCCTTTTTAGGCTGTGGGCCTGGAATTGGTATGGTATCCAAGACTTCTGTGAAGGACCTGTCCCAAGCCCGTTCTGACTTCAGTCGGTCTTTTTTGCCTCAGAACCAGTAGAGCCACATGGCGGACAGACAGAGACATGGGCTTGATGAATGCAATCGGGCTGCAACCTCGGAACCCTACCACCTCTGTGACATCTCAGGGCACCCAGACTCTAGCCCTCCAGTTGCAGAATGCTGAAACACAGACTGAGAGGGAGGAAGAGGAGCCAGGGACAGCATCCTCAGGTCCTGGTGAAGGTAGGAGCCTTGAACTACTAGCAGAGGACATCGGACCAGTAATCTGCTTTCTCGGGGCGAGTTAGACCTGTGCTTCTGGAGGACCAAAGAGCGTGCATGGAAAGTGAGGTTCTATAGGAAGTGCCCCTTCTAGAGCTGAGCCGGGTACCTGGGCCTCTAGTTTATCTCCCGTCAGCTAGCATGGCATATCAGGACTGCTGCAAGTGAGGTTCTTGGTGCTCCTCTTGTACAGTGTTTTGATGCTGTAGTGACTACAGCTGGACATACCAGCAGTCCTTCCTCTCACCTACTTCAGGTATGATACTGCCTGCCTCAGCCCTGGCTCTCTGCTGGCCTCACACTTTAAAGAACCAATTAGCACTTCCCAGTGGTAGGGCTCAAGCCACTTTGGAACCCATCAGCAGCTGCGTTAAGCAGGCTGCTCTCACTCTCCTTACCTCCTACCTCCAGCCCCCATGCTGCTCTTAGCTCCAAACAAGGCAGCATCTAAACAGACTTTTTCTAGATCTGGTTGAGCCATTTGCTTGAAAGATCATGGAAGGAGAAGCCCTGATGTGCATCAGGCTGAGAGTAACAAATTTGCTTAGGTTGCCTCCAGGAAATGGCTTTTCTGACTGCAGCTCTCCATGGGGCACTTTCTCCCTGCCATGAACTGAATGTTGAGAGTTGAATCCCTTTTTGGGCTGCAGCCTAGCCCATCTCCCACATCTGAGGCCCAAGGCTCTTTGTGGAGTTGAAACCCCTTGCTGGGGACATGAGCAGCTGGCAGTGTTAGCCGAGGCGGCTGGCCAGCTGCAGCTTTGAGTCTCGGAGAAGACAACAGATGAAGTCTCATTCAGCCATATCCAGGCCCATTTTTGTAGGCGTTTGTGGACTCTAAGCCACCCTGGAGTCTATGAAGCTCATTCCAAGAAGTCTCGGTCCTAAGTGCTCAGGGAACCACTGCTTCTCCAGCAGAGCTAGAAAGTACTTCTCTCAACAAGGGCAGTAGCCTCTAAGATGACCGGATGAGTCTAGTATCATGGATGTTTACCCACAAGGAAAAGATTCTAAGAATGAGCCTTCATCCTTCCCCTCAGAGCTTGGAGTTCAGTGAAGTTAAACAGCTCACAACTAAGCAGCTGACAACTTTGGCGTGATAGGGACCTTGGGAGGGCCACGGGAGGGCTAGGAAGCCTTCCAGAGGAGGTGATCCTAAGCTGAGTCCTCAGGCCTAGTTGTCATTAGACAGAAAGGGCTGGCAGCAGCATTTCGACATGTGTAACAGCACTGGGTTAAAGAAAAACTATGACATGTGAACAGAGGCCCACTAGCAAGTGTGTGTTTAAGGAAAGCCTGGCACGTGTTAAGAACTGAGGCTGGCTGCATGGACAAGGTTGCTTATAGGATTCCCAGGTGGAGGAAAGCCTCTGTCCCAAAGGTGAAGTATAGCGGTGGTTCTTGAACAGGATCTGCTGCCGAGATGTGTGCCCTCTGGTGTCTCACCTCCCAAAGAATCCTGTCTTTGCTGCTTCTGGGCTGCAGCTTCTTCTTGTTTGGGGGCTGGGGACCTAGAGAGGGCAGGAGGGTAGAAGCTGTCCTTTTCAGACTCTAGGACTAGAACCTCATTTCTTTCCCCTTCCCACCCCTGGCTTCCTTCAGTCAAAGCAGGTGATGGTGGAGATGCTGGTTAAGAAGCCTAGCAGGCAGCAGTGGCGGAGGTCCTGGCAGAGTGCTGAGGGACAGCTCGATGCTTCTGTCCATGGAAACTTCTCTCAGAGCTCTGGACCTTCCCTCCCCCGCTTTCCCATGCGTAGTGTTCCCTTTCAAAACTAGACAAAAATGGAAAGTATGGGTTGTAGGAGTGGGTGAGGGATTGGTCACTAAGTGTCTCTTCTGGAGCCTTTACCCTAGTGCTTATCCCATGGCTCTGATGCCAGATACCTTGCTGGAAAAAATAGTTGTCAGTGTTCTCCTTGCCCACACTTTCTCATCTAGGGGTAGGCACAACAAGGTGGCTCCTGACTCCTTGTGTTGACTGAACTGGTAGCCAGGTCTTCAGGAGCATGCATCAGAGAAGCCTAGCTGAGGTTAGCCCTTCTGGGCTTGGCTGTACCCCTCCCCAACCCCCATCACCACCACCAGGACCTGAATTTGTTAGTTTGAAAACCAGGTCTGGTTATAGTAATCATTGTCCTGTAACCCACCCTTCCTTAGTATAAGCCCAACAGCACCAGTCTGCTTCTCATTTTCTTTTTCTAAAAATCTGAGACTGGTAGTGTAGCTCAGTGGTAGAGCACATGTGTGAAGCCCTTGTTCAGTTGCCTGCACTCCCACCTCCAAATGACTAACTAACATTCATTCAGCTAGTTCTAAGACTTTTTGATCAGCTCTCTACAAGGAGGATTGTTGTATTTTGTTTTTTACTCTTTTTGGTGGGGCCCCACCACACAGCTCCCAAATAAATTCACACATGGAGGCTTATTCTTAAGTATGAATGCCCAACCTTAGCTTGACTTAATTTCTAGTAGCTTTTCTTAACTATGCTGACTACCTTTTGCCTCTGGCTTTTCCCGTTCTCCTACTTCCATAAATCTTGCTCCATGGCTTGCTGTGTAGATGCGTAGCTGGCCCCTGGAGTCCTCCTCCTTCTCTGGCTACTTCTTTTTTTTCCTCCCAGATTTCTCCTTCTATATATCCTCTCTGCCTGCCAGCCACGCCTGTCTCTCTCCTGCCTTGCTATTGGCCGTTCAGCTCTTTATTAGACCGTCTGACGTTTTATACAGGCACAGTATCACAGTTTCACAGAGTCAAGTAAATACAGCATAAACAAAAGTAACACACCTGAAAATACTCTACTACAGGGGATTTGTTCTCTTTGCTTTTATGCTTTGGGGCTTTAATCAAGAAGTGGGAGCTGCTCCAGGTCTTGAGTGTGACTGCCACAAGCTGCTCTCCTCTGTCCAAGAGGCAGCTCAGAAAAGGGGAGGAGCTCACGGATGCTCCCAGCACTGGTACAGTGAGTGTGTCGCATGCAGTCAGCCTTTAAGAAGTATACAGAACAAATGGATGGAGCCAAGGGAGGCCCTGCCTCCCTACTTCAGGGAGAACTCTGCCCCTTTGCCTCTCAGCCTTGGGCCTCTTTCTGATATGATGAAGACAGAAGTTAGAACAGTAGCCACAGTTCAGGCCTCAGGCCTAGGAAAAACAGGTGCCATTATAGAAGAGCTGGACGCGCGCGCGCTCACACACACACACACACACACACACACACACACACACACACACACACACACAAAATGACAGGGGGTACACAGGAGGTCCTAGGTTGGTCTCCCCTCTTGCCCTGCCCTACTGTTTGAAGGTGTGGCCCTTGGGACTCAGCCCTCAGGTTTTCTATTCTGTGTACAAAGCTGAAGCTTACCTGTGTAGGGCAGAGTAGGTGAGGGCAGCGGTCATGGGGGTTAAGTGCAGAAACATTTCTCCTCTCTTCTGGAGAATAAAGCCCCCCAAAGTAAATGCAGCTGAAGGGCATTGTGGGAAATGGCTGATCCCACCTGTCTTCTGCATTCAGAATGTACCTTAGAACTTGCCAAGGAAACAGTCTGCCCACAGCACTAAACCAGCTCCTATTTTTCAGACTCTAAAAGAAACACTTTAGCTACAGGGGAGGAGGCAGCAGAGTTGCCCACTGTGGTCACTATTGTCCTGCTCCATATCCTTTGGGCTTCAGTAGTGCTTTCCTTTTGGGGATATGCAGCTGCCTCCAGTCGTTCCCAGCCTTAGCTCACCCTTCTAGGAGAGGAACACAGCTCAGAGGTCTCGGCTAAGTCTGTTCACACTCAGCCCCAGAAGCCAGTTGGACGCACATCTCCCGTCCATTATTTTTCAGCGTGCTCTGTGTCTCACATTGTATGAGGCACTGTGAACCCAAAGGTTTTAGAAAGAGAATCACATAATGAAGCCACTGTGTCTCATCCCTCAAAGGGCTAGTCCATAAGGGAAACAGACATAGAAAGATTTCTCTTGAAGCAGAATAAGAACCAATTTTCCAAAGGGGCCTTGAGTCTGAAGCCCCTGTATGCAGCATAGGAGCCCATTTTTAGTCATCCATATGTGTAAATAAGCATTTCATTCTAGACCATGTGTTACACTGACCAGAGATGAAGAAGACCTCCAGGAAGGCCCAGCAGTGAGAGATGTTGCAGCCACTAGTGACTGAGCCAGAGAGAGGTATATGGCACTACTGGAGCTCCAGGTGCTATAACCTCTACTCTTGAGCGAAAGATGTGGCATTTATAGTGGCCTCTGAACTTGAGTTGACTTGAGACCGAAGGGATAGGTGAGAGCCTGTGTAAAGTGTCTCTCGGTGCACAGGCAGGGAGCAGAGCTGGGTCAGCTTTAGTGAAGCCTGTTGTGTGCAGTGGATGGGTCAAGGGGTCTGGCCAAGAAAACCATCAGGGCCTAGTCAGAAGGCCCTCCACTGTCAAAGGGACTTTGAAAGCTCTGGAGCTGCTGAACTTTGAGCAAGATGTGGACTTAACCAGAGTTTACTTAACTAAGAGTTAGAGCAGTAACAGCAACAACATGGAGATAGGCTGGGAAGAGAGGAGAGAATAAGTTAAGAAATAGCCAAATCAGAGGTGTGGGGTGGAGAGGTGCAGAGCTGTAGATAGATAGGCAGCTGAAAAAGACCGTCTCAGACTTGAGTGCAGGCCACAGGGCACTCTGGGGCTGAGCTCTATTGGCTCCAAGATGGCTTTTCCTTCTCTGGGAAACAACCACTGGGATGTTCTGAGAGTTGAGCAGACACAGTTGACATGATGGATTCAATGCCCACAGGACCCAGGTAAGCCCACTGCAGATCCTCAAGGAGCAGGAGACATCCCAAGAGAGTTCTTGGGAACGAGTGGAGATTGCCTAGAACATAGGAAAGTCCCCGAGGGCAGGCAGTTCATAGGATAGAGGCTTCAGTGGTACTGAGTGGTAGGTACTGAGTGGTACCAAGTGGTACTGAGGTCCTAGGTTGGTCTCCCCTCTTGCCCTGCCCTACTGTTTGAAGGTGTGGCCCTTGGGACTCAGCCCTCAGGTTTTCTGTCTTCTGTGTACAAAGCTGAAGCTTAACTGTGTAGGGCAGAGAAGGTGAGGGCAGCAGTCATGGGGGTTAAGTGCAGGGTTTCCCAGGGACCTCAGGAAAAGTCAGCTGTCTAAAAGCTGAATCCTGGGTAGAATTCTCACTAGTTAGTACTGAGAAAAATGGATCAAGATCTAAGGAAGAATATGAGCAAGTACCTGCCGGTCCCATGCAAGAGCTCGAGACACAGCTAAGTCATAAAAGTGACTGGCCTGGAAGTCTGACTCAGACAAGCAGGCAGAGAAAAGACTCAGGGATCGAAGGAAGCCTTGGGAAAAAAAACAGCTATTGACAGGTAACCTTGAAATAAATAACTCATCCATGAGTATACCAAAACTAAAGAATCCCAAACTGGGCAGGAGCTAGCCAAAGGAGACAGATCAGCGTTCACCGGAGCTGTACCTGGCAGCTGGGACCCTTGACAGGAGCTGCTCGGCTTGGGGAAGAGTCGAGAAGAGTCGGGAAGACTTGGGATAGAACCGCTGCTGCCCTGCTATATGGGCTCTTATTTCCTCCTCAACACTATGCAAATGCTAAGAGTCTTGGCCAAGTCCAGCCAGCCACTAATGAGTGGCACAACTGTGATTTGAGCCCAGATCTTGACTGTTCTTGCAGGGAATGCCCATGTCTCATGGGGGAACAGACCCATGCTCCCTCTGCTTAGAGCTGCAGGTTGGAGTCACGGGCCCAGCTGGCAGCTGGTTCTTGTCTATGGTATCAGGCATGTATCCCAGAGAGAGAGTGACTAGGAGAGGTAGCAGTGACTGTGGGTAAAGGGAGATGACAAGAGATAGGACTTCCAGGGAGCAGTTAAACAGGCTTTTAGAAAATAACACAAACAACAAAGCTGAAGGAAGATAGTGTTGAAACAGAGCATGGCAGACT
Source organism: Peromyscus californicus insignis (assembly GCF_007827085.1). Classification (NCBI taxonomy): domain Eukaryota; kingdom Metazoa; phylum Chordata; class Mammalia; order Rodentia; family Cricetidae; genus Peromyscus; species Peromyscus californicus. Next base: position 67,727,253 of record NW_026294595.1, read on the forward strand.
CTCTGCCTTTGGACCACACCCTGCAGGGTACATGCTTCTTCCCAAAGACCAAGCGACATATCCCATTCCAGGACCAGGTCTGAAAGTCATTCCAGATGAGGAGAGAATAGACGAGCAAGCTTTCAGTCCTCTCTGCCTCTTTTCAAAGCACCCTGCACTCTAAATGGAGCTGCAAGACTTAATTAAAGCCAAGCACTTGCCTTGGGCCAGCCTTGGGCTCTGCCTTGGCCACTTCCTCCCCAGTAAAGCAGGGGAGGAACTGTAGTACTTGGGACCCTTGTCCTGCTGTCAGGACTCCAATTTCCAGTGGTGACGTTGGCCTCTTACTCCTGTTTTTCACCTAGAATCCCCCAGCATCTCCTAGCTCCTGCTGCCTGGCTCAGAGGCTCAGACCAGCAACTAACACACACCTTCTTTCCTCTGCTTTGTACCTTCCAGGCGAGGGCTCAGAATATGGCGGCAGTGGGGAAGACGCCCTCAGCCGGATCCAGAGGTTAATGGCCGAGGGTGGCATGACAGCTGTGGTACAGCGAGAACAGAGCACCACCATGGCCTCCATGGGTGGCTTCGGCAACAACATCATCGTCAGTCACCGCATTCATCGCAGCTCCCAGACAGGCACAGAGTCAGGCGCTGCTCGTACCTCCTCACCCCAGCCCTCCACCTCTCGGGGACTGCTCTCAGAACCTGGACAACTGGCAGAGCGAGGCCTAAGCCCCCGGACAGCTTCCTGGGACCAGCCTAGTACCTCTGGGAGGGAACCACCTCAGTCAGCTCTACTGTCTTCCTCCCCTGTCCCCATTCCAGTCCCCCTTGCCAGCAATGAGGGACCAACCATGCACTGCAATGTGACCAATAATAGTCACCTTCCTGAGGATGATGGCAGCAGCAGGGGGGAAGCTGCAGGCCCTAGTGGGGAGCCACGGAACCGGTAGAGTCCAAAACAGGCACTGGCGCCTCCCCTCAAGCCGCTGAACAGAAGCTGGGCCTCACAGCTGGCTGGGAACTGTACACACAGAAGGGCTGATGTCTGTATCTGGGAACAGGAGGAATGAGGGGGTGGGGCATGGAGCCAGTGGGTTAGGGGCAGTCCAAGGGGCAAGACTGGCCTGGGGGACTAGAGCCCTCCAGGATCTGGAGCCCAGAAGAGCCACACTGCTGGACCTGATGTGAATGAAGAAGCAAGTGGGTGTCTCTGCCACATACTCCCCTTTCTCCTAGGGTCACTGGCCTAGGGGACTCAGCCCTGGGCAGGTGCCCCAAAAGAGTGAAGTCTTCCAGATCTAGACCGCACCATCCTGGACAAAACAGTGGGGCAGTTCTTCCCTGCCCACTACCTGGGGGGCAGAGCCACCAGAAGCAGAGGAGCAGCCTACCCCCTACCCCCAGTTGCCCCCAACTCATAAACCTAGAGTTCCAGCCTCTCCTTATCCCCTCATCCCACAAAGACATAAAAGTTGGGCCCAGCTTCCATTAGGGGACTTCCTGTATTCACAAGTGGGGACACCTGTGAAGTGAAGGGAGCAGCCTGCTGGCCTGACACAGTATGGAGTCAATGCACAGTGGTGGACAGGTCCTGGGGGGGGGTGTAGGCTGGCCCGCCCCCAGCTTGTCCATGAAGCCCCCCCCCCCCGCCCCGCCCCACCCCAAGGCCCTCCATGCAGCACCTATAGGTGTCAGTATTACCTAAGCCTAGGCTAAAGCCAGCCCAAGGCTGAAGGGAGAGATTCCAGGTCAGAATGTGAGGTCTTGGTCTATGATTTGAGGTGTTGCATGTGGAATCCTGAACTGTACGTGTAGTTCTTAGTGGAAATCGAGGCTCTGATCGTTTTGTTTTTAGTATGCAAATGTGATTTCCTTTCTGTTTGTCACTCATCATAGAAGCATTGTGGTGGGAGGAGAGGGGATAGTCTACTGCTAATGAGGGAGACACCAAAGATCTACATCATTAAAATGATGACATGCCCCTCGCCAGGCTCCTGCTTGTTTCCGTGGAGAGGGAGGAGGGAGAAGGGTTTGGGACTTGGGTGTGGAAGGCATCAAACTGGGCAGCCTGGCTTCTCTAGGCATTTCAGTGGACCTAGTAGTGGAAACCTCCCCAACCCGTTAGCCCAAGTCAGCTGCTTGAGGGTTGCTTCCTAGGACCTGGTGCAGACGGGCAGCCTCTTAGTGGCAGCTGGCTACTAAGAATGATAGAGGAAGTCATCCGGATTGCTACCTATCCAAGGACTATGGGCCTGAGTGATGATTACACTCTCCAGTCCTGGAGACCACTCCAGCAGGTTCTGAGCAGCTGGGAGGAGACCGCAGGCTTGTCTGCAAGTGTCCTTGAAGGTGCCGTGGTTGGCTGGAAGGCCTGCCCTGTCCGTGTCGTTGCTGCTTCCCATGTTAAGCCAGTTTAGAAAGTAGGAGAGGCCTTCAAGTATACCTCTTTAATAGAAAGGCTGAGTGACTCTGGGTCACTTGCCAGCCTGGACTACCACAGGTAGGATACTGAAGATCATCTGGAAGGAGGTGGAGGTGGAGACGGTGACAATTACCAGCTCTGTCACAACAGAGATGAAACCAAAATGGGCAAGCAAGTAATGCAAAACTGTGAAGTTACAGAGCAGCACACATTCTCTCTCTCTCTCTCTCTCTCTCTCTCTCTCTCTCTCTCTCTCTCTCTCTCTCTCTCCATCTCTGTCTCTCTCTCTCTCTCAACTTGACTTTTCTATCTGAGGGAGTAAAAATTCTCTGGGGCCAGCTAGTTGGGCAAAACTTAACTCGGGCTGGCAAAGAAGGGAAACACACACACACACACACACACACACACACACATCCTTAGGCGCTATCATCTCTCATCTCTTTATTTCTTTTCTTACTGCTATCCAGATGTATCCCTTCTGTCTATTCTTAATTTTTCCCTTACAGCTTATATACCCCAGCAAAACCTTTGAAGCAGTATAAAAATTACAATGTGGTTTTACATTCTATATTTTAAGTGAATACAATTAAAAATAACATGTTTTCCATATCCCTTACATGATTAAACATTTTATGCATTATAGATAAAAAATTATCTCCAAGAACCTGTGTACATTCATGTCCAAGCAACTTGTTATGGATTAACAGAGTGTAAGCAAGCAAGGTATTTTCTCAGCCAGTTCTTTTACTTGCAGGCTGCGTTTTTTTCAGTTACAAAGAAAGGATCAGTCACTTTATTATTTATCTCAAAAGGTAATCTTATGAAAAATCTTAAAAGAATCACAAATGTAAACTTTTATACATGAAAACCAGCCAGCGCCACTTTAAATCCTTAGGGTGCATACCCACTCGTCAACAGTTTTTTATGAAACCCTATCAGGAAGCTGAGGGCAGAAATGGGTACAAGGAATTGACCATCACCTTTGATCACCAGCCCATCCTAAAGAGAAAGGTACCTCAGCCAATAATAGCCAGGGTGCCATTGTTTTGTTCTGTGACCTCAATGAGTCTCTCACTCACCTATTGAAAGTGTACTTTTCTAAACTTTAAATTGTTCCCAAAGATTTTCTACCACAAAGTCATTAAAAAAAATCTTAACCTGACCTATCTAACAGTTCTATATGTCTAAATTCTTTCTAAGGATGGTGGTTGAATCATTAATCTCCATCAGCAATGCTTGTAAAAAAAAAAAAAAAAAAAACCACTATTATTTTAAGTACGGGTGACACTGCCCAGTGAGGGGCTAGGAACCCCCTGAGAATTTTCATACAACTCATAGATTATGAGGGATGTGGTGACCATAGAGGCCACAATCAGAGCAATGCTCAATAACAGTATGAGGTCCTCAGGACACATAATCCTTGGGGCTTTGCCTCTCCAAGGCTCACTCAGGCATGGCTTTGCCAACTGCCCCGCCGTGTTCCATGAGTTCCAATGCTTCCTGTTGGTCCCCTCGAATGGCCCTCAACATACTACTACTACAGAGAGAAGTATGCCTTGGTTTGACAGTAGAGACTGAATTTGAGTGTAAGCAATGTGCTAAGTGTGCACAATCTACCCCTCCAAAAACCCCCTCAGGTGGTTACTTGAGTTACCTTAGACCACTTGACTAACAGAACCAAGGTATACACATCAGCCACTGTCATCAACACAAGTCAAGGCATAGGAGAACTGAATGGGATCTGGACATGCCCTCTAGGTGGTTGGAGTAAAGGATATGAAGAAGGCTTGTGATAAAGCAGTCCAAATTATCAGCCAGGCGGTGGTGGCACACTCCTTAAATCCCAGCCCTCGGGTGGCAGAGGCAGGCAGCTCTGTGAATTTGAGGTCAGCCTGGTCTACAGAGTGAGTTCCAGGACAGCGAGGGCTGTTACACAGAAAAGCCCTGTCTCAAATAATCCCCCCCCCAAGTCCAAATATCAAATATGAGTATGGCTTATCCACCTCTACTGACTGGCCAAGGATTGACGGGTCACACCTGCTTGTCTGCATATCAGTTCCTTTCCTTAGAAAGTGTACACCCGGAGAGAGCCTCCTCAGTGGTAAGCCTTTAACAGGTCCCCTTACACATCACAAATGTGTAAGGCAGCCCCTTAAGAGATAAGGAAAGTGTTCAGAGGCAGTTAGGCCAAAGAGAGCAGAGAGACTAAACTGGGTCCCTCCTTCCGGTTCAGCTTTCCAGGGTTTATCTGTGAGTACTGAGATGTGGGCTTCACAGGCTGGATTAGCAAGTGACTGCCTGACAGTGGTTGGAGGCATTTCTGGTTTCTGGAACCTCCTGTCCTTAACAAGCCCGGCTTGTTTCTTCATGGGCCCCAGGGAGGGGGATATGGTGAAGTGGAAGAAGTCGATGTCATATGAATCAATTGAGCCTCTCCTCTGTGACATGGGGCAAGAACAACACTTTTTTCATCTTTTTAATGAGGACCATGGGAGGCCAAAGCACCCATAGGAAGAAAGATAGCTTCTCAGACCAGCCCACCCAGACAACTCTAGCCCTCAACTCTGACCAGAGCTCACTTCCACCTCCCCTTCAGCATGGAGAAGCCTGAACCAGTAGCCCCCTCTCACCGACTCTAGCTCAACTCCCCACCCTTCTCTGTTGAAAAAAAAAAAAATCCTAACTCCTCTTTCTCCAAAGCTATTCCAGCCACCGCCACTCCCCCCAGGAGTCCCTACCGATCCTTGTGGGAGGGTAAAGGTGGTTTTTTCCAAGAAAAGGAGTCAGCTGACTTAAGGTTAATCAGCTGTTGACACTCAAGAAGCTTTGTGGGTGACGGACCGGGACGCGGGAGAGGTGCGTCCAACCCTGGCTGGCCTAAGAACAAGCGCTAGTGCGGGAACTGAGCAACTCTGCTCTCCGGCCAAGGCCTCAGCAGAGCTGTCCGAGGTGCTGAATCTGCCTACTTTGAGCCTTAGCCTAATACTGCGGCAGGAGTCTGGGAGACTCGGATCGCCCTGGGGGTCTGTTCTGTCCCAGGTGACCTTGGGCACCTGGCTTCCCCTCGTAGGCAACGATGAATTCATTCCTCGTGTTGCGGCTGGATAGGAGGCTCGTGCCATCTTCGGTCTCACGGCTGGTGCGCGTTCCTTTCCGGGCCTGGAGAGAGACAAGGTCTTCTGCCAGCGTAGACGCTCGCCGGTCCTCTTATTCTCTTCCCCAGGCCTCGACGGCTCCAATCTTTTGCTTGTCCGGCGGCCAACAGGCAGGACAGGGCCCTCTGCCCCTACAGAACCATGTTGGCCGAATCAGCCCCGCCACACACCACCTCCTGTTGGGGCCAGACCCTCAAGACCGCGGTTAAACCGCAAGCGGAACAACGAAGGGCTGAAGCCGTGGAGAGGCGCGAAAACACTTCGGGGTCCAGAGTGTGCGGTTAGGGCGGAGGCGGGGCGCGTAGCCAGACTTGGCCGCCTTGTTCCTCCCCAGCCCGCGAGGGGGCGCCTTGTCCCCATGACAACGCGGACAGCCCCCCCCCCAGGGCAGCGCCCGAGGCTAATCCGCCTTGGAGACTGTGGGCGGTGCCCTCGGTGCTGGAGCCCCGAGTCGCTAGCCAATTCCCGGGAGGGGCGCAAGCATCAAGGGTGTCCAACACTCCAGGTGGTGACCCCCGCGCGTCGCCGCTGGGTGACCGGCTCCGAGCGGGCGGTGCGTCCCCACCACGATTGGCTGCTTCCCTGTGACATCACGCGGCTCGGGGAAAAGTGCGAGCGTGAGCGCGAGTCGGAGCCACAGCGCCCGGAGCTGCAGGCGAAGCAGGGGCCGCCCCTGGCACCCCGTCCCCGCCCCCGGCCCCCGGCCCAGTCGCCCACCCCGCCAACTCGCGAGGCCTCTGGCTTGTCCAGCCGTCTGTCGGCGCCAGCGGAGCAAGACAGAAGCAACGGGTGAGTAACTCCGCGGAGGCGCGGGGGCGGGGGGCTCCTATGCAAGACGAGGATTTGAGGCCCCGGGACCCTCTGGGGGTCTCCAGAGGTGGGTCCCAGACCCCTTTAAGGGGCAAGCGCGGTGCGGAAGGGGCGGAGAGCTCAGGGGTGGGGGACCCCTCTGGAAGAAGGGCCTCGGGTCTTTGAAAGGTTTCTCCAGGTGCGCCTCCAGAGACTGGTGATCACCCAGAAGGCTAGGGGCAGAAGAGTTGCAGCCCACAGCCCCAGCCCCAAAGCTGGGCAGCCGTCGGGTCAGGACCCACACTCCCTCACTCCCTCCCGGTTGGCTGCTCCATAGGGCGCCGCAAGATGAATCCCCAAAGCGCCCTTTTCCCGCCCGTCTCTCTGCCCTCCCTTCCCACCTTGGCCCACCCGGATCTACCAGCACGCTCTAGCCCGTGGAGTCCTCTGGCCGCGACCTTGAGCCCCGACGGAAAACACCCCTGTTCTCTCCTGGCACCCTTCCCCCTCTCCAGGACTAACCCCTGCTTTTACCCATCCGGGGAAATACAGTCTCCGTGTCCCCCACCCTCCCAGCTCTCAGAGGGAGTGTTGGGCACAATGACTTGGCCCAATATCCTGCGCCCCTCTCCCTTCCCCTTAAGTACATAAGGCTTCTCCTCGCCCCGGGGACAGATCTGAGGCCATAGCTTTCCTAAAGTGATGGCTTAATAATGGAAAACCTACCCCCACGAGCCACCCCGCGGGCGCCCAGAGCACCCCTTCCCGTCTTGTCCCCAGCAGGGGAAGGGGCTCGAGGACCCGCGGAAGCACATGCCCACGCCCAGAGACTACAGGAACTGCGTGCCTGGGGTTGATGGGAGGGCGGGGCATCGGAGAGCCTTGGCCCTTGCGACCTGGACCCAGACTTGGAGGAGACGCGAGATGGGCCAAGGGTAAGCCCTGAGGTGGCCCTCTAGGTATACCTGAGCCCAGGGCCTGGGAACTCGATGCCTGTTTTGACTGATGGGACTAGACAGGGCCTCTCCAGCGGGTTCAGGTTGAAGAGTGAAGGAGAACAATCGCACACTCGACCCAAGCCTCGACTGGGCTCCCCATTTGGAGGGTCTGCCGCTGCCTTCAATGCATAGGGTTCTCGGAACCGAGCCCGGTGACCCTCACGGCTCGACTGGGCGACTATAGCAGAGGCTTCTTGACAAAAGTCCAACCGGGGGGACTGCGCGTTCTCCATTCTTGAGAATGCAGAAAGGACCAGGTGCCCGGGCCGCTAAGATAATGGTTCCAAAGTAAGGATTTCCTCGCAACCAGAATTTTGGTCTTTTCTCAGCCCTTTCCCCACCCACAGGCCGGGCACTTCCCGGCGGTTCCCGCCATGGGGCATTGGATGTGACTGGTCACTCGCTGATGGTCCGGCACACAAGTTTGCAGGTACACCGACCCAAGCCGTGGGCTCGAGCCAGACCATAGCACCTCAGGCACGCACACACATGCTCACGCACGTGTCCACATGGCGCTGGCATGCTCACGCGCCCAAAGGCGCACCGGTATCCAGGCGTGGCGGTGCACACACACACTGGCACATGCAGGAAGGAAGCTACTAGTGTCTACTCGCGCTTTCGGGTAGTCACACACAAACAACTTGCACTCGCATTCCCACCTACACATTCTTTGATGGGTGCCTTGGGAGGTGCTAGTGGAATCCCGACGCCCCAAAGTTTCTCATCCTTGAGCCCCTGGCCGAACCTAGGGAACCTTTGTGCCAGCTTAAGGCAACAGAGTCTGTCGGCGTCCCCCTCCCTTTGGTCCCAGGGTAGGAGAAGCCTGCCCTGAGGCTTTTCTGTATTCGCGATTTGCACTGGGACTTGGGGACGTGGTGAACCGCGGCCACTGGCTCAGGGTCCGGAGCTGGCACCCGGGGACCGACATTGCCATCTAGCGGTGCGCACAGGTCAGGGCGACGGCTGCTTGCCTTCCCAGATGCTAGTTGGGCCAGATTCCGGGAAAATTGTGTCCGCGGGTGTTGCCGTGTGAACGTCTGAGAGAGAATCAGAGAAGTCCGGAAAGAAAACTGGGACCGAGTTGAGAAAACTGAGTTGTACCCAGTCTGCATCTGGCAGGGTCCCGGGAAGACCAAGCCACCCACCATTCATCTGGTCCCTTACTTGTCAAGGCTGTTTCTGGTCCCAGGAGGACAAAAGGTCAAACCTAAGTGAGGGAGCTGGATGGAATGTGAGGGTTCCGTGTCTAAGATGCATCTGGTGGGCATCTCTCTGGTGTGCTTTGGGAGGTACCGTGGAGATAAGACAGTGTCTCTGGGTGCTAATCCTGACCCACCGTGCTGACAAACCGGATGACTTCCACCAAGTTCATTAACACGAAGCTCTTCCGTAAGAGGACATTTACAGCTGTCAGATGAGGCTAGCCACAGCACACCACCTCTTCTGGCTGCTCTAGGCATTAAACGTGATCATCTCTAGGAAAAGCTCCAAGGGGCTCCTGACTCAGGTTAACACTCAATAAACAAGACATGCTGTATTTTCCTATCTCACGCATCTTTTCCCCACCCCCACCCACTTCTTACCCTGCTGGCTGCCGGCTGTGTTCTGACCTGGAGAGACTAAAGTGAGGTTTTCCTTGGTGTGTGCTGATGGTTCCCTTCCTGGCTTACCCCTGCCCCTGCCAGTGAGTGTCCTGGGAAAGGTGGCCTCTGTGCTTGATGCTACTGCCCTCCCAGCAGCTCAGAGGCTGACGCTTGAGGCTCCATCTTGGAGGCTCTCAGAGCTGAACAGCACTGTGGAGACTCTTGAAAGGAGTCTTTTGCCCTTGACTCCTTGGGTGACCTTGGAGGTGGCATTGCTCCTTCTCCTGTCCTCCTTTGACCCAAGGATTTAGAACAGGAGAACTTAACTTGGAAGCCAGAAGGCAGGGTCTTGTGTCGGCTCTGGTGGGGCTGGAGGACCGGGGCCAAGCTTGGCATGTGTCTGCAGCCTGCAGTACCATTTCCAGTTGGAGAGCAAGCTGAGGTGCTAACTGGATCACCTGGCTATTCAGAGGCTGTGGTGGGACAAGATCCTCCTTTTGTAAATGAGGATGCTAGGTACCGGAGGGCAGATGGCTCTCCTCAGACTACAGCTAGATCTTGCTGGCCTTCTATTGAACCCAGGCTGCAGACTTGCTGCTTCTTCCTCCACAGCCGGCTGCTGTACCCTCTTTTCCTCTTTCTCTCTCTCTCTCTCTCTCACACACACACAGACGCATATAACTGCGTCTACAACCTGCGTGTGGCTGAGATGGGGCCTGTGTGCGTATGTGGAATGGTTGTGTGTTGGCGGGTGTGAAGGAGGCCGGGCTGAGCGGCTGCCCTGGCACAGTGCTGGGCGTGGGCCTCCCTCACATGTATGGAAGAGGAAAGGGAGGAAGAGAGCTGAAGGGAGCCTGGTAGGAGGGAAGGCAGACTCAGGGGAGGGGCCTGGTTGGACCTCAGCTGGGTCATCCTCTGTGTGGGATGTGAACTCTCAGGGGCTGGCTGCAGGTTCCTTCTGGGGCAATGCCCTCATCTTTTGGGTTCCCAAGGGAGGTTAGACTGGCCGTAGTTCTTAGGAAATCAGGTAGACCTTCCTCGGCTGCTGGGTCTTCTAGTGTTCTTATTTCTTGTGGTTGGAGCCCCGGGGAGCTGACAGCCCGAAGCTGCCCCTGCACTGTCCACGCATCCCCTGGGGCTGGGCTCGGGAGGCAAAGCTGAACTTGAGTCATCTCGCTATTCCTCTTCTTCTCCCAGGTGTCCCCGCTCCCACCTCACCTCCTCTGGTCTCTTGGGTGACATTCCTAACCCTTAGAACCATCAAGTCCTGTGTCTTAGCTCTAGGATCATCTACCGGCAACAGGACATCAAGGAAACAAGGGACCCTGTTTATTTAAATAGCCACAGAGGTTATTTACCACCTCCGTGCCTGTTTCCTCAATATCTGCCTCAGATTTGTTGTGACGATGCAGCAAGATAACACTATCACAGAATGTAGGAACTTGGCAGGCAATTGAGGCTGGCTACTAATGTGGACTCCTGCATTATTGCCTGTCTGCAGGTGCCGGCTACTAATGCATACTCCTGCATTATTGCCTGTCTGCAGGTGCCGGCTACTAATGTGGACTCCTGCATTATTGCCTGTCTGCAGGTGCCGGCTACTAATGCATACTCCTGCATTATTGCCTCTGTCTGCAGGTGCCGGCTACTAATGCATACTCCTGCATTATTGCCTCTGTCTGCAGGTGCCGGCTACTAATGCATACTCCTGCATTATTGCCTCTGTCTGCAGGTGCCGGCTACTAATGCATACTCCTGCATTATTGCCTCTGTGTGCAGTGCAGGGACGGAAGAATAAGTCTCTGGAGCTTGGGGATGTTTAGTTAAGAAATGCCCAAGTGGCTGGATATGGTGGTACATACCTGTAATTCCAGCCCTCTAGAGGCAGAGGCAGGCAGATTGAGTTTGAGGTCAGCCTGGTCTACACAGTAAGACCCTATCTCAAGGGGGGAAAAAGGAAGAAAGAAGAAAGAAAAGAAACGACCAAGTAGTACTGAATATGCGGCTCAGAAGCACACGCGTGTGGTACATATCTGCCATGTGTGGCCCTGGGGACAATCTTCAGTACCCAAGTTGGGAAAGACATGACTGAGTGAGCGAACGAGCGCTTCTCTCTGCTCTCCACCTTCCAGCCTCTGGGACCACCCCTCCCCCTGCCCCTGGCTTTCCTGGGCTCCATCTACACTGGCCATGTCTTTGGGCCTTTGCCCTTATCCCAGCCATGTGCCACAGCTCTTCACATGGCTGCCTCCCTGTCATCCGCCCCGGGGTGAGGCCCGTGATCAGCTGCTCTCCTGCCTTCTGACTCACTCCCTCTACCCTCACTGCATTATTTCTTCCTAGCGGTTTTCTTTTCCCTCACATGTTTCTAGCTCCTCCCAGACTAGGTTGTCCATTCTGAGATGGGAACCATGGGTGTCTCATTTGCTTCTGTAATCTCAGCCCTGAGCTGGTTACAGCTCCTGGCCCCTCCGAGGCTCCCAGTAAAGTGAGTGAAATCTGAGGAACAGAGTCCCCTGACATTTTCCTGGATGAAATTCCTCCTGCCACGGCGGCTCCTGGTAATCTCTGTGTATCCCCTCACCCTCTTCAACAATTCAGCCCTTTCCTGTCTCCTTCCTCCTCCAGCCCCTGCCCACCTGTATCCAACTGGAGTCAGCATGGCCAACTTCACACCTGTCAATGGCAGCTCAGTCAATCAGTCTGTGCGCCTGGTCACGGCTACCCACAACCACCTGGAGACAGTGGAGATGGTGTTCATTGCCACGGTGACAGGCTCCTTGAGCCTGGTGACTGTTGTGGGGAACATCCTGGTGATGCTGTCCATCAAGGTCAACAGGCAGCTGCAGACAGTCAACAACTACTTCCTGTTCAGCCTGGCGTGTGCCGACCTCATCATAGGTGCGTTCTCCATGAACCTCTACACCGTGTATATCATCAAGGGCTACTGGCCCCTGGGCGCGGTGGTCTGTGACCTGTGGCTGGCTCTGGACTACGTCGTGAGCAACGCCTCTGTCATGAACCTTCTCATCATCAGCTTTGACCGCTACTTCTGCGTCACCAAACCCCTCACCTACCCCGCCCGCCGCACTACTAAGATGGCAGGCCTCATGATTGCAGCTGCCTGGGTCCTGTCCTTTGTGCTCTGGGCCCCTGCCATCTTGTTCTGGCAGTTTGTGGTGGGCAAGAGGACAGTGCCTGATAACCAGTGTTTCATCCAGTTCTTGTCCAACCCGGCAGTGACCTTTGGCACCGCCATTGCTGCCTTCTACCTTCCCGTGGTCATCATGACGGTGCTGTATATTCACATCTCACTGGCCAGCCGCAGTCGAGTCCACAAGCATCGACCTGAGGGCCCCAAGGAGAAGAAGGCCAAGACTCTGGCTTTCCTCAAGAGCCCCCTGATGAAGCCGAGTATCAAGAAACCTCCGCCAGGGGGCGCTTCTCGAGAGGAACTGCGCAACGGGAAGCTAGAAGAGGCCCCCCCGCCAGCCCTGCCCCCGCCTCCGCGCCCAGTGGCCGACAAGGACACTTCCAATGAGTCTAGCTCGGGCAGTGCCACCCAGAACACCAAGGAACGGCCACCCACAGAGCTGTCCACCACAGAGGCCACCACACCAGCCCTGCCCGCCCCTACCCTGCAGCCACGATCCCTCAACCCAGCTTCCAAATGGTCCAAGATTCAGATTGTAACAAAGCAGACGGGCAATGAGTGCGTGACAGCCATCGAGATTGTACCCGCCACGCCAGCCGGCATGCGCCCAGCAGCCAATGTGGCCCGAAAGTTCGCCAGCATCGCTCGTAATCAGGTGCGCAAGAAGCGGCAGATGGCGGCCCGTGAGCGCAAAGTGACTCGGACCATCTTTGCCATCCTGCTGGCCTTCATCCTCACCTGGACACCCTACAATGTCATGGTCCTGGTGAACACCTTTTGCCAGAGCTGTATCCCCGAGAGGGTGTGGTCCATCGGCTACTGGCTCTGCTACGTCAACAGCACCATCAACCCTGCCTGCTATGCGCTCTGCAATGCCACTTTCAAAAAGACCTTCCGGCACCTCCTGCTGTGCCAGTATCGGAACATCGGCACAGCCAGGTAGACAGGCAGGTGCCCTAGGAGGTGCTGGTGTCATGAGTGTGTACCGGGGAACCACATGGGCTCACCGGCTGTGGAGGAGAGAGTAGGCGGCCCGATTCTGAGTTCGCATCTGCTAAAGAGAACAGGTCTCTTAGACAGTGACGCACCAGAGGCTCTTCGCTGGGTCTGGAGAGCAGATCTCTACTGAAGCCCAGGAGGCTTAGCCCAGGGAGGGTCTGAACTGGCACCACCTGGCCCCTACCTGTCACCCTGCCTCAGGAAGACGGGGAACAACGGCTGGAGTGGGCAGCTGCCCTGTCAAGGCCAACTGTCAGCAGAGGTGGAAGGAGGGACAGGAGAGCAGAGGCCAGGAGCATCTCGAGAGGAGCAGAGGAGCCAGGCTTGGAAGGGTGGGGTGCCCCGCTCTGCTGTAATCGGTGCTTTCCGCCTCCCTGCACCCCCCCTCCCCCGCATGTAGGCTCAGCCTTTTCCTTGCACCCAAGTCCCACTCCGGGGTGAGAGATTTTCCTGCCATCGTTGCTCAGCCAGGCTCTGGGTGGGGGAAAGCCAGCCTGAGGTGCCCTGTCACTTCTGTCCCTTCCCTGCCCAGCAGTCACATATGGATGGGGCAACTGGGAAGCCAGGGGACCAAGACTGAGTCAAATAGTGGTGGGTCTTGCTATCAAGAGCACCCCACCCCCTCCGCCCCAGGTCACACATCCAATGAAGGGCAGTATTCCCTCTGCCTCTGCGCGAGGGAAGGAGGGGCCCAAGGGAAAGAAGGGGCGGCAGCGGGGGCCTTGGTCCATACAGGCTTCATTGGCAGGTGAGGCAAGCAAGCACCCTTGTCTCTCCCCAGAGAGAACTTTCCAAACTGGCAAGAGCCTGGACCAAGACTCTTGGCTAGGTGAGGGAGGCAGAGTTCAAGCGAGTTATCTGGGTTCTCTTCCCTGACCCCAGCCCTGTGGTTCCTGGGAGAGATGGTACCCAGGGGCTCCGGAAGACATTTTCATAAAGGTCCTACTCTTTCCCTGAGCGGTTGGGAGCACTTCCTAGCTACCCTCAACTCCCATCGGCCCATCTGTCCCCAACCCCCCACCCCCAACAAAGCTCCATGGCAAATCCCCTGGGAAGGGGCTTTTATATATTAAAAAAGCTTTTATTGGAGAAAAAAAATGTGAGCTCATTTTATTCATTTCTTAGTAACAGGTATCAGGGCGGGGAGAACAAAATGGGGTGCTGGGAATCAGATCCCTCTGTGGGGAGGCTCAAGCTTCCCAGAATCCCTTGTCCCTCCCCACTTTGGGCACTTGGTGTGGGCATGAGAGGGCAGAGGCAGGGCGTCATGGACAAAAGGCACTGGTGGGTTATATTTTGGGCTGGTGGGAGAGGAAGGCTCCTTCCAGGACCCGGGGAAGGCCATAGGCTCTCCAGCATCCTGACGTCAATCCTTTCCTTTCCCTTTCTTGGCTGGAAAACAAGAAAGAAAGGCACTTGTGAGTTAGGTGTTAGGTAGGCTGAGACCCTCCCACAACAGTTAAGTACATCAAGAAGAGGAAATCCTGCCCCCTAGTGGTCTTTGATCAGTTAACCTGGAAGTGGTGGGAAAGGGCAGCCATTGTGATGGCAAGCCTTTTCTTACTCCCTCAACTTTTTATCTCCCCTCACATCTTTTCTTTTCTTCTTTAAAGACAGGGTCTTACTCTGCAGCCTTGAACTCGCGGCTGTCCTGCTGCTTCAGCCCTGAACTTGCAGGCATGAGCCACCATGCCTGGCCTGCTACCTCCTATTTCCATCCAGGATCAGAGTTAAGTTTCTCACCTGGGAAGTGGGCAGACTGACCTCCGCCCTGTTGGCCTCAGTGGCTGTGGTGGGTGAGGCAGCAGCATGGCCCTTGGAGACATCTTTCCTACAGTTTTAAGGGCACAGGAACTCCTCCAAGACCCCACCCAAACCTCCTCAGGTGACAAAGACAAGCCTTTTCCAGGAATCCAGATCGAATGATCCAACAGAAAGAGTAGTTTCTACTTGGGCAAAGAGGGTTTAGCATCTCCTAAGAGTGGCCCTCAAGTGCCTGCCCAATCCCTAAGACTGCTCCGAAGTGATGGCATGAAGTCACTAGCCAGATCCACAACCCCACCGTATTCACTGACCTTTGGTCTTCGACTTGGTCTTGGAGGTGCAGGGCTTGGTCACGCGGATGGTCTCCTGGCACTGGGCATTGTAGCGAGCCTTCTTCAGGGTCCCTTGGCGGGCTTTGGTGCCAGTGCTCCCGTCGCACGCCCCCCAACTCTCAAACTTGTATTTGCAGTCGGCTGACGAGAGAGTGGACCCACGGGGTGAGAAATGGGAGGGTGGTGCTCTCCCCTCCCCCTGCGCCCCGACTTTCCTGCCCTCCTCCTGTGCCCCACCTCACCTCCAAATTCCTTCTTCCAGTTGCAGGGCACCTTGCAATGGATGCGCTGGGTCTGGGCTCCACAGGTACCCTCCCGGAAACCCATACCGCAGTCTTTGCTGCTGGGGGTGCAGGGCCCCCAGGTCCACTCCGAACACTCGCTCCCCAGGCTGCCCTTCTTCACCTTGTCTACAAGGTGCAAGGAACGGAGTTAAGGACGTGGCGGGCCCGGAGACTCCTTCGGAGACCAATCCCTGGGTCCCGCGGCCTCACCTGCCCATCCCCGGCCTTTCCTTTACTCCCGAGCCCACCCTACCCATCACCTTTCTTTTTGGCCACCGCGGAGGTGAGCGCCAGGAGGGCAAGAAGGGCTAGAAGGAAGAAGCCTCGGTGCTGCATCCTAAAGGAAAAGCTTGGGTTAGAGTTTCTCGCCCATTCCCTTCCCGGCTGGGGACCGCGGGAAGGACCTCCCACCCCAACTTGGCCCACTTTCCAGGCCCCAAGGGTCGGGCCGACCAGGGGGCGACGGAGGGCCGACTCGAAGCCGCTCTCCCGGGACTCAGCCGAGCCTCCCCACCCCGCCTCAGCCCCCTGCGTGGCAGCAGCCTGGAGGGCCGGGGGCCACGGGGGCCACGGAGGCCACGGCCGCTGTGCGCGCTCACTCGCTCACTGCCGGCGCGATGCTTCGCTCCCTCCCGCTTCGGCCCGTCCCGCTAAGACCGCTGCGGCCCCTTTTGTCTCCAGAACCGGTCTGAGCCGGTCACATGGGCCCCCGCCCCTCCCCCCCCACCCCATGGAAGGGCCCGCCCCGCCCCCTCCCCTCGAACCCGCACCTCCTCGGACCCCCTAGTCCCCGCCTCCACTGCCGCCCTTTGCCGAGCCGGGGCTCCCGCCCGTGCCCCTCACCTCTGATCTCCGGGGCGCTGGCCCTGCGGCTCCGCCTTGCCCGTCCACTCTGGGCTCAAGCCCTCGATCGGGCTCCCGAGCCCCAGCTCGCTGCCTCCTCCCGCCAACCCCTTCCCTGCTTTGGGCCTGTCCCCTTTCCTCCCGTGCAGCCCAGACAGCTCTCAGGTCACCACTCGGCTTGCCCTCGGCGGGGCCCCGGAGTCCGCCTGGGGTCCCAGGCCCGGGCAGGCCTCTGCACCCACGACCCTTCCCTTCAGGGCCTGGCTCACCTCCGACTTGTTGGGGACCAGTTCACTCAGAGGGCAAGGAGGGGCTCTGATGAGTCGGGGAGCTGGGTGCCGGGGACCCCCGATGGCTGGGGGCGAGCGAGGCTCCAGACCCTTTTTCTAGCGCGGGTTTGAAGGAGGAGGGGAGGGCATTGGGGGGAGGGGAAGCCCGCAGGCCCGAGTTTGGTAAACCTTGTAGCTGACATAGGCTGTCTGAGAAGTTCCAGACCCAGCTTCGCCGGAGGTGATAACCGCCCACCCCTGACCCTGGGGCCTCAGGCTCACCTCAACCGGATCCCCAGTACAGGCCAGGGGGAGGGGACTGCTCCAGGGCCCAGGGCCCATGGACCGAAGAACCCAGCCTGGGCCCCCGCCCGCCCCACCTCTTTTACTTTCATTGTTATCATCCCAGCAGGAGCGGGAAGCAGAGGAAATCAGCTCCGCCTCTAGCCCTACGAGCCTAAGCTGCCAGGCAGAGGTCAGGAGCCGGGCATAATCACCCCAGTTCGGGAAGGAACCCTGTAACGGCCTGAGATATTGGTGGCCATTCCCACACTCCTAAAGTGACCCGGCACACGCTGCTGCTTATCAGAGACCCACACAAGAAAAAAAGAAAACAAGAAAGGAAAAAAAATTCACTTTACTGAGTCACACCCAGCTGTAAACAAGTCGCCGTGGGAGCCCCACCCCCCACCCCAGGCCATACAGTCCGAAATGAAATGACTGGGTACATGAGGATCACCAGGGTAGGTGCCAAGCAGGGCAGCGGGCAGGTGAATACAGCAGGCTCTTGAATTTCTGGGAGGCCCAGGGTGGGTGGGTCAGGGAGAAGGGCTAGGCACCCAGAAGACAGCCCAAAGGACCGGTTGGCTCGCAGACATCCTGCTGAGAGCAGGCCTCCCTGGCGTCGGTGCGGAGCTCCTTCAGGTCCTTCCATCGGCCGTGGTCGGGGGAAGGCTGCCCTGAAGGGACCCAGCCAGCCCAGCCCGTCTCCTGTTCCCCACAGACCCAAGGGCAGGTGAGGGTCCAGCTCCTCAGAGTCCAGCCCTAGATCTGAGCGGCTTCTCAGGGGGTTGCACGGGGCTCCTCCCCTGGGGCAGGGTCCCCCCATGGCCATCCAACAGGAATGTGGCAGTGAGGTGTGGGCAAGGAGAGCTCCCGTCCTCTGGTAGTGTCCCTCGCTGATCCATGGTCCCCTTAACTACACAGCCGTCTCCTGGTCCTCACGCTGGATCATCTGGTAATGCTGTCTGTTTTCCAGGTAGGCAGCTAGCTCTGTGTCCTGAGCCTTCTCAGCTCGCTGCCGGGGAGTGTCGCCCTGGAGAAGGGGGAAAGGGCCCCGAGACCTTAGGAGAGGGCAGGGGCTCTGCTCCCCAGCCTGTGGGGGATGGATAACCTCACAGGTCACAAGGTCTCCCCCTACTGGCTCAGGTTTCTCAGGGCCTGGACTGCGCTGGCTCTGAACAGCTTCAAATTTCCTAGCCCTGCCCCCAACTTTTGGAGAGGGTGGGTTTGTGTTCTGCCAGACAACTCACCTGCTGGTCTGTCTTCATGAGGGAGGCCCCGGCTTCTACGATGTAGTGGCAGATGGTGCGCTGACCCAGGGCGGCTGCCTGGTGGAGACAGGTCTCCCCGCTGGGGAGCAGGGGCTGGATGTGGACACCTCTAGTCCTGGGCCTGCCCAGCTGTCTCCCATCAGAAAGGGCAGGAGTTTGGCGAGAGGGGGAGGGGTACCCCATGCTGGCCAGAGAGGGTTCTTGGGCCCTGGGTGACCGAAGGGCTGGGACTGAAGGTGGTTTGCGGGCCTGGGCTGTGCCCCAGATGCTCACTTCTCCTCCACCGCATCGAGGATCTCCGGTGGCGCTGCACCAGGGAGAGAGCACTGAGAATCGGCCAGCCCCCTCTCCTCACCCCAGCCCCAGGAGCACACTTACCATGGTCCAGCAGATAGCGGACCACTTCCTTACTGCCCGTGCTGACCGCGTGGTGCAAGAGTGTGCGGCTCTGTTGGTCCCGGTGCATGAGGTCTCCTCCTGCTCGGTGTAGCTCCTGGAGCTGAGGGCAATGGGCAGAGCAGAGCTGGGTCTCCCTCCCTCCACAAGCATGGACCCAGGCACTGGCTCACACAAGTTACATGCTAGGAACCTTTGAGGGTTTTTGTTTTTTGAGACAGGATTTCTCTGTGCAGTCCTGGCTGTCCTGGAACTCACTATGTAGACCAGACTGGCCTTGAACTCAGAGATCCCCCTGCCTCTGCCTCCTGAGTGCTGGGATTAAAGGTGTGCGCCATCACACCTGGCTTCTGAGGTGTCTCTTGAGACACAAGTCTTTAATTCCTACATGTGAGGGACTCCCCCAAAACGCACAGCCAACCAAGCCTTGGAGCCTGTGGTTCCTTTAAGACTGACCCCGTTCCAAGGAACCAGGGACAGAAGACTGGCTGAGGTATCCCCTAGTAGTAAGTCACCTAGACAGGGCAACCCCATGGAGGACCAGATGATGACAGACAAGTGCCTAACACCTCCCAGGGTGAGGGGCTCCAGGGGCAAGGCTGAGCTCTGACTAGTACCTTGCAGAAGTCATTCCTCTTGGCGGCTTCAATCAGCTCTTCACCTGCACAGAACATCTGTCCATCAGACCCTGAGGTCAGAGGCCTAGGTATGGTTGATGTATGACTAGTGTGTGTGATGATGTACCACTGTCCATGGCAGGTGCGTGCTGGGCAGAAATGCTAAAGGCTGGGCTTGCACAGGAAAGGGATCACAGGACTCAATGGCTGTGCCTGTCAGCTCCAGGTGAACCCTGACCCCCACTCAACTCACACTCCCGACCAGGGAAAGGAAAGTGGCAGAGCCCTAGGGGAAGAGGCCTCACCTTGAGGTGGTGCGGCATCCCCCTGCAGTGACCTGCAAATAGAACAGGGTGAGTTGTGACCCAGCTCAGCCCAGCTGGCCACCTTCCCTGGCCCCAACCATGGCGGCCTTCATTTCTTCAAGTTTACTGAGTGCCTACTGCATATCACACACTGGGGGTACAAGCAGGGAGCCAGACAGACGGGGAGACCTTGCCATCCTAGGGTTCGCATCCTAGCTCAGAGACACAAGCCAACCAATAAATAAGGATTTGGAAGTGCCATTAAAACACGACAGGGCAGTGTAGCCAAGCAGCTGTGGACTGGGGACTGGATACTTTCCAACCTTCAGGTGGCATTCCTGGAAAAGATCCCTCTGAGAGAGAAAAGCCAAGCTGAGACTTGGGGGAGGGTGTCTGAGAAGGGGCAAGTGGGAGGCAGCCAGGGCAGAAGTTCAGAGGATGGCCTGGGACCTCAAGGGACCTGGGCTGAGGTACTGTGGTAAGGGACAGGGAAAGCTGCTGGGCTCAGAGAGGCCAGGAGGCCCAGGACTGAGGGCTGCTGAGAAAGAGGGTTCTAGGCTGGAGGGTGGCCTGTTTGGACCTGCACGTTCAGGCACTCTGAGTGACAGGCCTGGAGGCAGAGGAGTGCAAAGGGAGGAATGCTCAGACAGTGAGGAGCACCACCGTAAAGGGACAGAGCCAGGTGCTCCCGAGTGCTCATGCTGTGGCTAAGGGCGGAAATTCCAAGCCTGCAGTCAGCAGACAGGATTTAAAGCCAGGGGAGTGGTGGTTGTGGGGTGGGGGGAGCTCGGGGACTCACCGGGGTATAGGGGAACAGGGGGAGGCAGGGAGCGGGGAGGTAGGGGTGGGGAGGTCAGGCCGGGCTGATGCCCCCAGCAGCTCAGGGTCTAGGATATAAATCTCGTCCTGGGCAATCTCTGTCACATAGTTGAGGTGTTCCTGTGGAGGGAGGGTTAGAACTGAAGGTCAGTGCCAGGCACGTGGCCTTTAGTCCCCAGGGATGGGGGTGGGGTTTAGGGGGCAGGAAGCAAGGCAGCAGCCCTGGAGGACCCACTCTCAGAGCAGGAACATCAGGGGAGGCAGCAGGGAGAGAGGGGTAGTCCCTCTTCCCATTATTGCTTCGCCTGGTCCCTGGCCTCTCTCTGTGGCATTCACCAGCTCAACAACTACTTCCCACTGCTAAGCCAGGTGATCGAGCCCTGGCTATTTTCTTCCCTGGATAGCACTGTGCTTCCAGGCCCTCCCTTCCACCCACCCAGAAAGCCTTTTCTGGGTATGCCAGCTTTTTCTGTTGGCACCATCCCTGTGCATTCCTGGAGGGTGGGGGCATGTGATCCACAGCCACAGGCATGTGAGTATATGGCCATGAGGCTGTGGTGAGCATGCTTGGCTTGTGCGGCTAACCCTGAAACTTGCCTACAGAGGTGAGTGTGTGGGGTACAGAAAAGGCCTGCAATGCTTACCTGGGCCCTGTCAATCCTGTAGAAACGGCTGGCAGTGGTGGCTGGAGAAGAGATGGCTGGCTGAGTATGAGGAGCGTCCTTGTCCCAGCCCAAGTCTCCTTTTGCCCGACCCAGGGTCCCTCAAAGGAGGACTCGCAGGCCAGAGCCCAGGGCTGCCTAGAACTGACCCTTCAAGGCAGACTCACCATCCAAGAAACACCACTTGGGGGACAGCTGGTGGCACATCGGGGACTTGGCTCCAGCACCATCGGGCTCCTGTTGAGACAGAAGCGCAGGTCAGGTGGGCCACAGCTAGTCTGGGAAGAAAGCTCAGGTGCCCCCACCTCCTCCTGCTCCCACTGCTGACCTGCTGGAGTCTCTCGATGTGGGCACGGCAGAGCTCTAGGTCACTGTCTCCAGGGACCACCACAGTGCCCAGGGGCACAGCTGGAGGACAGAGAGGCCTTTCAGCAGCTAGCTGCATGTCCTTGCTGCAGGCAGCCCAGCAGCTGCTCACCCCCACCCCCCACCCCCCGCCCCAGCCCTGCCGCCACTCACAGGCTTCCCTGAGCTGCTCCTTGTCGTAATGGAGAGCCTCATAGTCGTGCATGCTGACCCTGCTCACCTGGATCCGCAGCTGCTCGGGAACCGGCTGCTGACTGTGGAGGGGCCAAGGACAGGGAACTCAGCAAGGACCCTGCCTAGGATACCAGTCCTCAGTGGGCGCAAGGCCAGGTGCTAAGAGGGGCAGCCTGCCTCCCTCCCAAAACCCTTTATTTTGGATGCCAGCACAACCTATAGCCTCATGCAGGCTAAGCAAGTGCTCCTATCACCCAACTACAAGTCCCTTTGCAGGTCAGGAAACCAGAGCTCAAGTAAAGCAGGGCCTGCCTCCAGGCCCCACGGTCCATGATGGCTAACATGGGACCTACTCGCTGTGCAGTGGAGCAGCACTCCGGCGCTTGGCCTTCTGCACCATGGTGGCCTGGTTGCGCAGGGCGATTCGAATACGTGATGCTGCAAGCTTGCAGGGCTCACCATCCACCTGCACAGGGATGGCCTTGGCCGTGGTGAGCAGCACTTCTCGGCACTGGGTCAGCCGCTCGCCGTGCCCACCCACCTGCAGTGCGGCCTGTGGGCACAGAATTCTCAGGTCAGGTGGCGGGCGGGGCAAGCTCTGCTCTTTCCAGAGAGGTTCTGGTGAAGGCAGAATGCAAAATGGAGGGACCAGACAGAGGCACTGAAGACTCCCTCATCAGATGGGAAGTAAAGTGCCTTCCGCTACATCAAGAGGAAGGAGAGTCATCATCCAGCTAGGGAACAGAGGCCATATTGGAGCCTTAGGCCAAGTAAGGAGCTGAGGTGACCGCTCTACCCTGGCTAGTAAAGGGCAAGGTAGACACAGTTTAGGACTAGGACCACTCACCAAGGATGTCATGGTAAAGCCGATGACCTCGAGGTAGCCATCATCATGCCGCTGGGGCTCAAAGTCATGGTGCTCCCCAGGGTGGCCCCAGGGCATGGTGCCTGCACAGTACCTGGGGGGGGGGGGGGGGCAACAGATGGGCTCTGGCATGGACTCAGCGGGATGGAACAACGGCCCACAGGAGCCCTGCTTCCTCACCTGGGGATGTTCAGAAAAACGATGCACTGGGGTTTCAGGTCCTGGATCTTGGGGGTTAGGTCCATTCCATCACACTGGACACAGGAACAGGGGAATGCAGTTGGAGAACGCACATACCCAGGTGGCCTCCCTCCTACGGGACCCCAGTATGTGTCAGTCAGCCCTCCTTACCACTACTCTGATGTGCTTGGCTAAGTCCTTGGAGCTGCCCATCAGGAAGTCAGAGAAGGCCGTCTGTGAGAGATACAGGGTGTCATCAACTCATGACAAGGGCCTTCCCCACCACTGTGTCACAGGGCACAGGGGACTCACCCCAGCATAGAACATCTTATTCCGAAAGCGGCTGTTGAACTTCTCTGGGTTGGCTTCTGGCAGAGACAGGGGGCGGGGGGGGGGGGGGGGGGTGATGTCGTCAAACTGATGCTGCTTCCCAGGTTATGGTGGGAAGGAAGACCAAGGGAGCAAGGTCTGGCCCTCCCCGGGACACCCTTGAACCTCCCTCTCTGCCCTGGCCTCCCAAAGTTCCTTCAGCAGGAGGATGCTAACCTCGAGACTCATGAAACTCCAAGGTGACGTGGGCATCAAAGCCCAGACTGAAGTAGTTGTTGAAGACATCCAGGGGCAGCTAGAAAAATGTCAAGGTGTAGAAATGAGGAGGTGACTCTCAGGTGCCAGCTCTTCCCAAGGCCAAGATCAGCAGTCATTACCCTTGCTCAGTCCATTTACTTCTAAAGGCCTTCGAGTCAAGGGAACAGTGTGCCAAAGTTTCCCCCAACCACCCCTGCAGCACTGCTTGGGAGGCCCTGTTCTTGGAGGACCTGCTGGGTCCTTAACGGCACTGCATCCCCACATGCCATATACTCTTATCAATATTCCCTCCAGGAATAGGGACTTAAGTCTTGCCACGGCTTAAAACAGAGCCTGGCATATTGGAGGCCCTCACTTAGCATGTGCCAGGAGGCTGAGTAAGAAATCAGCTTGTAGTGGGTACCATTATGCTCCTGGGACAGAAAGAGGCTGGAATGTGAAGAACTAGGAACTCAGCTTTCCAGAATCAGTAAGTGTGTAGAGTCCAGCAGGTCCTTAAGAATCCCAGACTCATGAACCCCCTGCCTAGTAGCCCTGGCTGACCTACCCGGTCAGTGGCTCCATCATCTCGCTCCTCAGGTCCTGCCTCAGGGTTGGGCTCTGCTCGCAGGTCCCAGCGGTCCAGCTGTACCACATTCCCCTCCTCTACATGGGAAAGGATCTTTGACACAGGCTCATCTGTGTAACCCTGGTGGAAGGAGGCTGAGACTGAGCTTTCCCTGTGGTCAAAGGATACCCTTCCTCCCGGGCAACCCTGTTCTGAAGGGCACTTACCCCACCCCAGTTGAGGGTGCGGGCCAGGTCATTGCCAGTACCCAGGGGCAGGATGGCCACAGGGGGTGGTGGTTTTAAGCGCAGCTGGTCCAAGGTGGACAGAATCCAGCCAACCTGGAGGAGGGCACAGCAAAGTGGGTCAGCCAGGCCCAAGATGGGGGAGTGATGCATCAGGCATGAGCCCTGCTCACGGAACTCACCGTGCCGTCACCCCCGCAAGCCAGAATCCTCAAATTATGCACTTTGCGGTACATTTCCAGCCTGGGCCAGGGGAGGACAGGAATAGAGTCAGGAGACATGTGACATAGCCAGAGCGAGGCAAGCCCCCACTGTCCCGGAGAACCTGGTGGGGTACTCACGCCTCCCTGGGCCCCCCCTGGCTCAGGTCAAAGACTTGTCGAGGATTCAGATACCACAGGAAAGACTGGATAATCTTAGCGCCCTGCAGGGACAGTCGAGGGACAATGAGGAAGGGATGAGGGAACAGGTGTCAGGAGCACGGACAGGGGACATGGTTGTGGGAACCAGCTACAATAAAAGGAGAGATGGGACAGGGTCCTCTCAGGGTCCCTGGAACAGCAAGGTGGGGGCTGAAGCCCCAAATGGTTGCTAGAACAACTATGGGCAGGCGGGTATAACACTGGCCACCTCCTCCCTCGTGGCTTGTGGGTAGAAAGCTTGTGCTTACCTGGTTGCCCCCACTCTTGGGGTTCACAAACACCAGCAGGGGCTTCATGAGGGGGGATGGGGTGGGCCTGATGATGAAGGGTCTCCATCGGCCTTCCTGGGAGACAGAGAGCCTGTAAGGCTCTTTTCTGTGCTGGAAGCCCTAGCTGACATCGCCTCAGCATCCCTTGCCACAAGTGAGCACACCCTCACACATCAGACCTTTCACGGGCCTGTCCACAAGGAACAAGGAAGTTGATCTCCCACCTCCTCAGACCCCCAGAGCCCAACCTGAGCCAGGCTAAACTGGCAGTCGGGTCCATAGCCCTGGACAGAGAAAGATTCCCCTTTCCAATTCCTGGCCTCAATGACTGCAGCCCAGGCCTAACCTCAGGTCCTTTCTTGCTGGATCTCCTCTTGAAGGACGCTCTCTTTTTCTTCTTGCTGGCCTTGAGGGTATTCTGCAAAGGAATCAGGGGTGTGGGTGAGGTGTGACTGGTAGGTCCCCTTGGGGAGAGGTGTTAAGAATAGAGGAAGCGTGGGCGGTGGTGGTGCACACCTTTAATCCCAGCACTCGGGAGGCAGAGCCAGGCGGATCTCTGTGAGTTCGAGGCCAGCCTGGACTACAGAGTGAGTTCCAGGAAAGGCGCAAAGCTACACAGAGAAACCCTGTCTCGAAAAACCAAAAAAAAAAAAAAAAAAAAAAAAAAAGAATAGAGGAAGGACTGACTCACCTGGGGCCTCCGGGCCCGGAGGATCCAGGTGGGTGGGATGACCACAGCTGCATGCACCCCCAGGGAGCAGGGTTCCTCAATCTGCTGCAGCATGAAGCAGGACACCTTGCTGTGGTACTAGAAGATAGCCATCGGCAAGGCTGAGCTGGGCCAGGATGAGACTGGGGGCCCACCGGAAGCCCAGCACAGGCTCACAGAGGCCACTTACTGCCTGCTTGCACCAGGAGCAACTGATGGCCACGATCTCCTTGCTGTGGAAAGTGAACTTCTGCTGGAAGCCCTGTGGACGGACAGGGTGGCTGGGGCACAAGGTGGCTTCGTGGAGACCCAGCCTTGCTGCCACCACCAACCTCTCCTCACCCAGGAAAACGAAGCACATTCAAAAACAAAAGCAAACAAACACGAAACTCCAAATGTAAAACAAGCCTGCAGGGCAGGGCAGGGCAGGGCAGGGCAGGGCAGCTTAGCAGGAGCCCATGAGCACTGCAGCTGACTGCAAGGAGCCGAGTGTGCACTCCAGAGCTGCCTAACTGGGGATTCCTTCCTGCCCCTGGACCTAGACAGGCCCCCCAGAGTTCTGTGCTGCCCTCACTGTACCATCATATCCGTGTCCTGTCACAAACCATCATCAGTGGCTACCGTGTGTAGGGCACGGAGGGAAAAGAATGGAGGGATGAGCCCCTGCATTCTTGAGAGTCAACAGGCAAGCAGTCAACAAGTGGGCAAGCGACAGTGCTGTGTGGGAAGGTGTCCGGAGCAGTGCGTCCACAAGCCACTATCCCCAGGAGGCAGGGAGCTGCTGCCTAGCTCAGGACACCACACACACACAGCATCCCTAAAGAACTACTGAATAAATGAATGAAAAGTCAATACACTTCTCAAAGGGCCCCATGAGAGTTCAAAGGTCAGACACCCACATCAGAAGACAATCCTCTTCCCTCCCTTGCTCAACTCAAAGACCCAGGGCATAGCCAAGGAGCTTGGGGACTGACTGAACGCCAGCAAACTGGAGACCCCACACTGGACACACGGGCCAGTGGGCAGCATGGCCGTGCCCTCAGACAGGCCTTACCTTTCCACAGTGCCGACACTTGCCGTCCTGACGTCGCCTGTGCACCCAGTGGTGTCTGACGAAGGTTGGCTGGGGGAGGGGAGAAAGGTCACGGGAATGAATGAGGGGTTGGATAGGTACAGCCCTGAACTCAGCCCACAGAAAGCCTCTACAGGCCCTTGTAGAGAGATCAAAGGGACTGCAGAGTTCTCCATGGCCTGGAGCGAAGGTTGAACCCCACCCCTCTGCAGACAGACGGCTGACTCTCTCTCTCTGAGTGACCCCAGATCCTCCATCTAGAAGCTGAACCCCTGGTGGCACTGTAGAGGATCCCTCAGATACTTGCGCCCTGTCCCCCCCTGCTGCCCCGCACGCTTACCTCACGAACATTCCTGGAGCCTGATTCACGGAAGGATGGCTTACAGCGAAAATTGATCTGTGAAATATTGCAGTGACCACCAAAATGTCAGAGCCTTCTTTTGGACAAAGTCACCTAGAGTCAACCTCACAGGCAAGTAGAGTCCCAAATCATCCCGATAGCCCCTTGGAACATGGCTACCCCCTCTCAGAAGTCCTCTTGACCACTGGCCATAGGGATCTTTCCTTTTTTTACTTGGGATACAGGGATGGAGAGGCTAGGGTGGGGTCGGGGTTCATGTCCACCTCACACTGTGCTGAGTAGGAGCACTGTTTGCTCATCTTATTTATTTCTCACCCTCCAGCATTCCCAGCTCAAGTGAATGAAGGCAGACACCAATCCCTCCTGTGGCTGTGCAGACTGACACCTGGAGACCCTTAGCCAATGTGCTAAACCCAGGTTCATGGTCACCTTCCATGATGGGGCTGCATTTTCCTTCTCTCTCTCTCTCCTTCTCCCTCCTTCTCCCTCTCTCTCTCTCTCTCTCTCTCTCTCTCTCTCTCTCTCTCTCTCTCTCACACTCACACACACACACACACACACACACACACACACACACACACACACACACACACACATACACACACACACACAGCCCCGGTTGTCCTGGAACTCTCTACATAAACCAGGCTGGCTTTGAACTTGAAGAGATTGTCTTGCCTTCCAAAGGCTGGGACTGCAGGCATGCCCCACTATGCCCAGCCAGGATGCATTTCTACTTTTCTTTCCCCACAGTGCCTGCTCCAGTCTCGGGAGAGTCACAGGAAAGCCTCACTGTACAATTCAGGGACAGGACAAATCAGCCCAAACTAGCCTTGCTGGGGGCATTTCTGTTCATAAAGACTTGTCACGTGATGGCCTGGACTTGCGCAAGCAAGGGAGCTCTCCTCTTCCACACCAGACCTATTCCCTGTCCTGACCGGCACCTGGCACTCCCCTTTCCCTCTCACAGGCATGCCTGGAAAATGGTCCTTGGGAAATATCTTTACAGAGGTAGCATATAAGAAAACAGATGGGCCCAGTCACAGCTGAGCATTTGGAAGTTTGACTGTTTTGTTTTTATTTTCTGGAATTGGGGACTGAAGCCAGAGCACCGTACATGCAAGACAACTACTATAACCCCAGCCCACAACGGCTCTTCTGAATGTTAGGCTGGACATGGTAAAACAGCACACTGGCCACCACCTGCTAACTCATGTCGTCAGGTAATAGTCGATGAACCTCACTTCTAGGCCATGCTCACTCTAAAGAGTAAGGTACAACCGCTAACACACGGGGAAAGGCAAGGTTAATGCAGGCATCTGACTCGGGCTTTGCTATGGTGCTCGCTGGGGCATCCAGGCAAGCTATGCTTGTGGAACATGGATGTGCATGGAGATCCACATGTGTGTGTATCAAGAAAGCTCCAGCATCCCAAGGGGAGGGCACAAAAGGCTGAGGAGCTGCACGCACCTTCTCCAGCTGCTCAATGCATGGGGTGTGCACCACAATTTTACAGGCTGCACACTTTCTTCTGGGCACTGACTTCTGCTGCAGGACAGAAAGAGAGGAGGCCCTGAGGCACCAGGTAACTTAATCCTAAATACCACCTCAGGCCAAGCAAAGAGCATGCTCGACGTATGGGGATTCCAGTCCCAGCACCTGTCATCAGACAAGACCCCCTTCCCCTCACCCTGGAGCAGCCCCTAGCAAGTGCAACCAGGTGCAAGCAGCGCCCACCAAGAGGCTGCAGCTGTTGCCTTGCAGGTTAGATCCACTACACCACCAGGGGGCAGCAGGTCCCACCAAGCTCACTCACCAGCATCTTGGCTACGCAGTACTGCTCCCCGACATAGCAGAAGTCACCGGACACGTTGGTCTCAAACCAGATGTGCTCCCCATATGCTGCTGACTCCTAACCCAGGGGATGAGCAGGCTCAGTGTTTACCTGCCGCCGCTGGGGCCCTACCCATCACCCACCTCCCAAAACAAGCCTGCTACAGTCACCACAAGCTGCTTTCCTCCCTCGTTTTCTAAACTGCTTTAAGCCTGCCTCAAAGGCTGCTGCCTCGCCCTGGGTCCTGACTGCTCAGGAGGATCCAAACCCAGCAGGGACTGGCACTGAGTAGTGTTCGGGCTTCCTGCCCTGCCTAGTGCACAAATACTCACACTCCAGTCCACAGTGCTCCGGATCTGCCGCTCAGATTCACCACACGGGGCCCCAGACGTGGGAGGAGGGGGTGCCAGGTGCTGGAGGCCTGACTTGGTGATGGCTTTCCTACAGAAAGGAAGACAGCTGAAGCCCCAGGGCCAGCTGAGAGTTTGCCGACTCTACTTCCTTCCCACTACCCAGAAAAACTGCCACCCGGGACTTGCACAAAGTACAAGACGGAGAAACCCACAGAAGCTCAGATGCCCTGAGACTCTTCTTCAGGCCCTTCTTCCAGCACTGTCCAGAGCTGCTTCCGAGTGGGCCACCCCCAGGCTAGGCAGAGCTTCAAAGCCCTTACTGAGCTAGACCCCATGGAGGCTACACCACACGCCCTGCTGACCTGCTATACCTACATAAGCAGGGTGTTCCAGGGCTGGGGTCCAGCTGACTTCCGCCTTAGAGCTACCTGGCGTCTGCGAGACAGTGGGCGCACACGGGCAGGTATCATGGGGCCTGCTGCAGTGCCCGAGGCTCTTTGGCTTCGGCCCCCAAGACCCGGATGTTGACCTGAGGGCCACCGCTGGCTGAGGCGACGATAGTGCCCATGCAGGCCCCAGAGGGTATGGCCATACACCACGTCAGCAGGGAGCAGGTGGGAGGAGGCTCTGCGTAGGCAGCGGGGCATGGGAAGCAACGGCCAGGTGCCCTGGTGTGAGGAGGGCCTTGGTGTCCTGGTACTTGGTTTGGCATCACTTGATGCTGTCTCATCTCCCTCCTGGGCCCCTTCCTCCTCCTCCTTCATGCCCATGAGCCCAGCCAACAGCAGAGGTGTACCCAGAAGCTGGGCCCCAACAGTGGCAGGCTGTAAGGTGGGCACCATATCCACCATAAAGCGAGGATTGCAGGCAGGGGGTGCAGTGCTGGACCGCCTGCGGCTGGCTTGGGTGCCCACCCTGCATCTGGGGAAACAGCCCTGGAGCTGTGCACTGGAGCGGCGCCTCTGGGCCAGTGAGGAGGAGGCCTGCCCTGCAGGGGAGCGGCGTCGAGCCTTGCCTGTGGGCAGCCCCACACCACTGGACCTCCGCAGCCTCTCTCCAGGACCTGGTGCCTTCCGTTGGAAATGCCTCCTAAAGAAGGTCTCCATGCCAGGGGCTGTTGGGCATACAGACTCAGAGTGTCAGGAGCTGGACTAAGCTGAAGCCCACCTGCGCCCTACCAGCAAACAAGGGACATTTCAGTGCGAGGGATGAGGACGCTGTGGCCTCCAGTAAAGTGCTTGCAGGGATCAGGAAGATCAGGGAACTCAGGCTTACAGCTAGTGGAGAGCAGATACTGCTCCCAGCTAAGATTCCCCAAATTCTACCCCAGGAGTTTTTGGGAGACGGGCTTCACCTGCCCAGGCACTAGAACCAACAGAGGCTTGCGTCTAAAGGGTCCTCATCTACCCTGCCAGAAATGAAAACAAAAGGCAGTCTGGGGATCAGACTCTGCCTAGGGAGACTGTAGGGCCCTGCTGGAGTGTTCCCTCTCATCTGGCCTTCCTTTTGCCCCAACATGGACCAGGCTGGGTTCATCTCCTGGGATACAGTGCAACTAAGCAAAAAGAAAAAAAAAAAAAAAAAAAAAAAGACTCGGTCTCTCTGCAAGAGATCTCAGTCCTGATGAAATCCCTACACTCAGCCCCAACTTTGGGTTTAGACACTGGGAAACCAGGCTTTAGAGAGTTGGAAAGACATGTCCCTCACCACCCCCAGGAGAGAGTGCTCTTGTCTTAACTTGGGGGATGCAATAAGAGGCTTAGGCTAAAAGAAAAGCCTTCTGCCGGCAGTGGAGGCACACACCTTTAATCCCAGCACTCGAGAGGCAGAGCCAGGCGGATCTCTGTGAGTTTGAGGCCAGCCTGGTCTACAGAGCGAGATCCAGGAAAGCCACCAAAACGACATGGAGAAACCCTGTCTCAAAACAAAAACAAAAACAAAAAAAACCCAAAAAAAAAGAAAAGAAAAGCCTTCTGAATTCTGGATGCCATGTGTATACATCTCTGAGAACTTCCTGGTACTGAGTGGCTCTGTCTCACCTTTCTAAAGAGCGGAGTATGGATAGCCCAAGGTGTGATGCCTGGAAATTCCTTAAACCTTCCTGCCTAGGGACCCAGTGCACCATACTGTCCCCAGACTCCAAGGCTTGAAGCCTCAGGCTCATAATCCTAAACTTGAGATGACCCATACTGCCTCCTGCAGGGAGGCAGGGGCCTTGGTCTCCACCCTTGGTGTGTACCAGGCCATGCAAGCTCTCCTCTCCAGAGGCCCTCGCTCTCCCTTTACCTACTCCCTGTTCTCTCTTTCCTCCTTCCCAGGCCACTGGAGTCAGCTTTCTCTGCTCACACCTCTCCTACACCTGAGGAATGGCGGGAAGCCTCCCGTCAGTTGAGGGTGATAGCTCCAAAGAGCAGTCATGGAGGCCTAAGTCACAGCCATGGGACAAATGACAACCATGAACGAGTACCAGACAATTCCCGCCTACTGGGGACCTGGCTGAAGCCCAGAGCAGGGATGGGGTACCTTAACCATCAATGAGCAACAGGAAGGACAGGCTGGGAGTATAGTCCCACCTAATATATGTAGCACCTGATCTCAATCCTCCATCTGTCCTTGCCATGAGTCTTGGGCAGGTAGCTTCAGGGCCAGTATAGGGTATAAGGAGAAGGAAGTGGGTCCAGGGGACAGAGCTCCTGCAATCAGTGAGCAGGGAGGTAGCTGTGCTGGGAAAGCAGCATGGAGACTGGACAGGAGGTGAGTTCCAGAAAACTAAAAGCAGACACTGGTAGAAGAGGGCTGGTTTCCTACCAAAGTCGGGGCCATCCAGCTAACACTTACGAGTCCACTATGCACATGCCTGCGTACACACACACACACACACACACACACACACACACACACACACACACAGAGTGAGTGCCCAATGAGGAATCTAAGGCACAAAAGGGTAGCATATACAAAGCCCACAGACAGTATAGAGCAGATGGATCGGTCCCCAGGTATGGGTAGAGTACAAGGCCCTCTTGGACCCCGGGTCAGAGGTGACATGGGTTAGAGAAAGGGCGCCCATAATATTAACCCCCTCCTATCTACCCAGCACCTATTCTGTGACAGGCCTTGGGTAAGCCCTCTACCCTCTCACTGATCCTACCATAGCCTCTGAGGAGGTACAACCAACAAACAGCTTTATTATACAGATAAGGATGAGGTTCACAGTGGTAAGAGCATGCCCAGAGTCACACAACCAGCCAGTGGCAAAGTCCAGGTCTTGTGCCCAAGGCTACTTGAGTTAGGGTCCACTTTCTGTCCCAGGAAGAGGAAGCTGCAGGCCTACTTGCCTGATGCTGCCAGGGCCCTTGCTTGCCAGGTCTCCCCTAGGGTGTCAGCTTTCCCCACCACTCTGCTCAGGCCGCACTGTGACAGCTGCCCAGCCTGGAGGAGATTAGTCACCCGGACACATCACACCGCCTGATGCTAGTGTCACCCAGAAACAAAAGGCCACAGTCAGTGTGGGGGAGGTGCTGCTATGCTCTCTGGGCACTGGTAAAGCCTGGGCCCTCCCTGCTGTCCCAGACCTGCATGACAAGACAAGAAGGAAGCAGCTCTTGTTAGGATATATGGCTGCTTATACGCACAACTATAGAACCCACACCTGCCCAGTGCTCCAAGACACACTTGTAACAAATGTTTCCTCAGCTGCCCCTGGGTGCAGCCTCCCAGCGGAGCACAAGGCCAAGTCAGTGCAAATGACCATGTACCATGGACCTCAGTTTCCCTGTTTGTCTAAGAAGACTGTTACGATTGTTTTACTTCTTAGGACAAGCTCCTCTGCTGGACACTACCACCCCCAAACACCACTGGGTTCCACGGCCCCCTCCTGCTGGTTGGTCCCATGTTTCCTGTGCATCTCATCTCTATAGAAACTTTGGTCTACTGGCCAGAGATTGCCTGATTCCCCACTTCCTATCTCTGCAGAGGCTGTTCCAGGATCTGATCAGAGGCCTAGCCTGGGCTGGGCCTGGCAGTTACTGCCTATTATCCCAGCACTTTGAAGGCTGAGACAGAAAGACTGTTGTAAATTTGAAGCCAACCTGGGCTACACAGTGAATTACACTGGGCTACAGTGTATAACTGTATTAAAAAGAAGTAATAATAATAATAATAATAATAATAATAATAATAATAATAAAGCTCAGCACGATGGTGCACACCTCTAATCCTAGTACTTCAGAAGCAGAGCAGGTGGATCTCTGTGAGTTT
Organism: Peromyscus californicus insignis; assembly: GCF_007827085.1. Classification (NCBI taxonomy): domain Eukaryota; kingdom Metazoa; phylum Chordata; class Mammalia; order Rodentia; family Cricetidae; genus Peromyscus; species Peromyscus californicus. The sequence goes on from NW_026294595.1 coordinate 67,760,427, forward strand.
GAAGCCAGCCTGATCACCAAAGCAAGTTCCAAGACAGCCAGGGCTTCACAGTGTGACCCCATCCTGATTGATTTAATTACAAAACAAAACAAAAAAGCAAATAAAAGAAGCCCTGTTTGGGCCTGGGGTTCTCCCATGGTTCAGTTCTGAAAGGCCATTCTTCTCACCTCATTCCCTGTCACCTCCACACACCACACAAGTACAGGTAAAGGTCATGGGGGAGGCCCCAGAAGATTCTCACACCGACAGCACAGCAAAATGGTTGCCCACAGGCTGCCTGGTTTTGTCTGGAGCAGCCAGCCACACTCAAGAAGGACAGCATAAAAATGGCTCAGAGGGCCCCATTAATCTCCACCTGACCCCTAGGACCCTGATAAGGACAGGGCCATGGGAGAGCGAGGGATGCCATGAACAACAGGTATGGCGATGTCAGGCCACGTGCCCTTGGTGAGCAGAGATGCAGCAGCAGAGCTAAGGCTGTCGCCCGTGGGGTTAATGGAGCCCAGCTAGGAAGGGGTGATGGCCCCCTAGCCAGACCATTTCACAACTGATGCCAACTCCAAGTAAAAAGAACAAGCACTATGGACCGGCACTTGGGAGCAGAGGCAGGAGGCAAGGTCATCCTGGACTACACAGCAAGTTCAATGTCAGCCTAGGCTACATAAGGCGTGTCTGCAAATAAATAAATAACCTAGCATCCACCACCATGCCCTTCAGCAGATCAACTAGCCATTCCAAACCCACGCTCCCATGTGCGAGATGGGGTCACACCACCCAACTTCAAAGGCTAGCATGAGGACATTCTGTTACAACCATGCACATAAGCACCTGATGCTACTTGGCAGACCTGGAACGTGGTAGAACCCCAGGGCCCATGGTCGTGCCACCTCCTGAGGTTTGTCTCTGCCCACAGCGGGGGTGGGAACCCAGAAAAGGAAGCAGGAGTACCCAGCGTGGCCACCACTCACCACAGGAGGAACAAAGTCCCATAGCCCCGCCACCTGGGTGTCTGCCCCTCCTGACGAGTGCCCTCTGCACTTGGCAATAGGCTGGTCCTCAGGGAAGCCTCTGCCTCCAGAGGAAGCTGTGCAGGGCACCAGCTGGGTCCTGCACAGCGGCTATGTCATGCCATGGGAAGGGTCCTACAGACCTCTGCTCCATGAAGGCTGGGCCTGGGGTAGGGCACCTAATACTCTAGAAGTGCCAGGATGAGGGCCTGCCTGGGTCAGGGGGACTGCTTGCCAGAAGCCACCCCTGGTTGCTTGGCTCCCACAACCCCAGGCTCAGGGGGAAGAGAGAAAGCTAGGAGGGCAGCCCGCTCATCTGCTTGCCTGGGCTGGTTAGGCAGGGTGCTGACTTTACCAGGTCTCCTCACTAAAGAGACTACCCAAACAAAACAAGGACAACACAGGTGAACAGGTGGGCCAGGACTGGAATGGGGCTAAACAGCCAAGCAGCCATTTCAGATTCTGGCTTGGTGCGCTCTCCAGACCCTGTTCCTTTTCCATCAGATGGAGCAGGCCCTCATCTAGGGGTGGTGGTGCCTGGTCCTACCCTGATCTACCCTCCCCAGATCCACCCAGATAGTCGTAGGAGGGAGCAGGAGGTAAGGGAGAGAGGGAGTCCCACTTTGACCTGATCTGGAAGGCAAGGCAGCAGGCTAGAGGTGGACAAGCAGGTAGGGGCTGGGGTCCCAGGCGCCTCGGCTCTTGCTCCGGTTTGCTCTGGCTGCTGGACTCTGCCGAGCAAGTCCTAGTTTGGAGAGCTAGCTGCAGTGGCTGCTCCTCTGCCCCTCCCCCTCCCCACCCTCCTCCCCCTAGCCGGAGACAGCCGTTATGAAAATAGCCCAATTGGTAACCGACTGCACTTCCTCTCCTAGTGGTGGCTCCTGGCCCTCCAGCAGGCAGGCGGCAGGCGGTGGCGGGTGGGCGGTGGGGGGGAGGGGGGCAGGGGCAGGCGGTGCACGCCAACAGGCACAGGAGCCTGGCCTCCTGGAACCTCTTCCCCAAGTCCCAAGCCAGGCTGAGTGACAGCATCAACACACTCTCCTCCAGTAACAGGCCAGCCCACACTGGGTCTGGAGAAGGGAGACAAGGTATTCCGAAGGGTAGGAGTGGCGCCCCTAAGACAATCACTTACTGTCTTCCTTTGTCCATGGGACAGGTTGTTATGGGGTCTTGAGCAGCTAAGCACACTGCTTCCAGACAAAACAACCACAAAAATAATTATCTATGGAGCACTTCACAACTTAGGCAGTCTTTTCTCACCAGCCTTATTAGCCAGGAGGCTGGTAATTCCCCTGTGCGGGAGGCTTACTGTCCCTGCTGAACAGATGGTGCACCTGAGGCTCCTGGGAGCCTGCGACTCCTGTCTCAGGAGTAGCTGAGCTGGGCTTCCAGAGCCTGGATCTTCTGGCCCTGTCAAGGGGGCCAGGAGTCTTTCTGAGTGCCTGAGTCCATCCATGGCAGCTAAAGAATGTTTAGGAGAGATCAGCTGGTGTCACAGCTGGTGGTATGCCAACACCCCAGCTCCCCCAGCTCATGTTCCTGCCATGGCTCACTAGGGGATGGCAGCTATCAAACTTCCTGAATCCAGAACCATTTTCTACTCTTAAAAAAATAATTACTGGCCAGGCGGTGGTGGCGAGTGCCTTTAATCCCAGCACTCGGGAGGTAGAGCCAAGGCAGGTCTCTGTGAGTTCGAGCTCAGCCTGGTCTACAGAGTAAGATGCAGGACAGGCACCAAAACTACACAGAGAAACTCTGTTTCTAAAACCAATATATATGTTTGGTGTGTATTTGCGAGTGCCACAGAGGCGAGGGCTTTCGCTGCTGAGCCATCTTGCTGGCTCATTTCACGTCTCTGCACACCTGTGTCTGGTTTTCTGGCAGCAGCTAGTTCCTATGAAGCATTCACCTCACCCCTGCACAAGCTACCATGGGTTGTTCTGGTGAAGGAACATGAAGAAATGTACCTCACCTAGCCATGTGGAGTTAGAAAAGGAAGGGCCAAGCTTCCAGCACACCAAGCTTCCAGGTAATTACGGCTATTCTTTTATGGCATCACTTGAAAATATGACAAGTGGTATTTCTTTTTGTTTCTTTTGCTTTTTTTTTTTTTTTTTTGGTTTTTCGAGACAGAGTTTCTCTGTGTAGCTTTGCGCGTTTTTCCTGGAACTCACTTGGTAGCCCAGGCTGGCCTCGAACTCACAGAGATCCGCCTGGCTCTGCCTCCCGAGTGCTGGGATTAAAGGCGTGCGCCACCACCGCCCGGAGTTTTTTTGTTTTTTTGTTTGTTTGTTTGTTTGTTTGTTTTTTGAGACAGAGTTTCTCTGTGTAGTTCTGGCTGTCCTGGAACTCACTCTTTAGAGTAGGCTGACCTCAAACTAAGAGATCCACCTTCCTTTGCCCCCCACATGCTAAGATTAAAGATGTGCGTGCATCACCACCACCCCGCTGAACCCGAAGTTTTATCTTGCAAGGTTTTGGTTTTTCTTTTTGGGGGGTGAGGAGTTAGCTGTTTTTGAGATAGGGGTCTCATTAGGTATCTCAGGGTGGTCTGGCACTCTTGGGTTCAAGTGAACACCTGCCTCAGCCTCTTGAATAGATACACAGGCTCGCACTGCTACAGCGCTATATTGCATTTTGTAACAGCAAGTGTTGGTCAGTGGAGAACACTGTGGTACTGAGCTTTGCTGATCTTCCAAAGGTTGACACATTTCCTCACAGACATCAAAAGAACGTCACCTTTGCTGTCTTCATTGCTGTCAACAGTTTCCTGTCCTGGGAAGCCCCTCCCTCCACCAGAAGGTAGATACAAAGTTTCCAAAATTCTGAGGCCTGCTCAAAACTCAGAGTTACTTTTTCTTTCCTGCCTTCTTTTTTCTTTTCTTTTTTTCTCTAGACAGGCTTTCTCTGTGTCGTTTTGGTGCCTGTCCTGGATCTTGCTCTGTAGCCCAGGCTGGCCTCCAACTCACAGAGATCCGCCTGGCTCTGCCTCCCGAGTGCTGGGATTAAAAGCATGTGCCGCCGCCGCCACCACCACCCGGCAACTCAGAGTTTCTTATTGGCAACAAATAAAATGAAAAAGTTTCTTATTGGCACCACTTTTTGAAGTCACAGGCACAGGCTCACTTCACTGGTATTTGGGAAAATGTTCCCAAGACAGCTTGAGTGTGACTGGTTTTTCTGAGAGCTGCTCAGTACAAGAGGAGCCACGGGCAGGCCGGATGTAGAGGTGCACACCTTTAATCCCAGCACTCAGGAGGCGGGGCAAACAGATCTCTGAGGCCAGTATGGTCTACACAGTGAGTTGTAGGACAGCCAGGGCGACGTAGAGAGACCCAGTCTCAAAAAAAGAAAGAAAGGAGAAAGAAAAGAGTGAGCGAGCCACTAGCCGAAACACTAAAAAGACATATATCACGCCGAAACACTAAAAAGACATATATCACACAAGGGGCTCTATCTCACTGCTGTTAGCTCAGGCTGGTCCTAAACACCATTCTCCAGCTTCATTCTCCTCAATGCTGGGATTAGAGCATCTAGCATTTCATCCAGTCTCACATAGCCCAGACAGTCCTCAAGGCCCTATGTGGCCACCTTCTGAATGCTGTGATTACAGAGCTGTGCCCCCCACCACACCTGGCTTATGGAGTGCTGTGAACGGAATCTAGAGCTTTGGGCATGTTAGGTCCGCATTCTACCAACTGAGCTAACTCCCCGTCAATTCTCTCAGCTGTATTCTAGACATCAGTGCACAGCAGGGCCTTGCTGTGAATGCTTGCTCTCTCTGCCCTGCTGACAGCAGCACCGTGAACAGGGCCACACCAGGGCCTGACAATCGCCCCGTCCATCCGTCTGTCTGTCCGTCCGTCCGCAGTCTGCAGCCCCACATTCAGAGACCCACTGACTCGGAGTGGATTCTACACCATGGTGTAACTCCCCAGGTGTGACACACACCCTAACTATAACGGAGCCGACCCTCAGTGCTGTGTCCCCACACCTGACACACCTTGCCCTGAGCACTGGCCTCCCTTCCTTCCCCTCACTTGTCCCAGAGGCCACCTGCTCACAGCTGCCCAGCCAACCACTCCACTCCAGCTGACCACCCATCTGATTCTTTAGCCACAGAAACCCTGGATGGCCTATTTTTCTCAAGTCTTACTCCTCCACCAGGCAACCAGCTCCTGGGGGCTGGGCCTGGTGAGTGTATCTGGGTGTGGTGTGTCCTGCACAGGGCTGGCGGGGAGCTGTTCACTGCTGATCCCATCAGGAGGAAGGAACAGGGAATTCCGTGGGGGAGGGGTCAGAGCCTTCAGGGGTGGGAAGCGCTTCCTCCTGGGTACCCCACCAAGGGCTGGCCACAGGCCCAGGCCACTTCTCTTTGTTTGGGCACGAGAGAATGGCAACAGCCTTTGTTTTCGTGCCCATCTTCCGCTCCTCTTCAAGAGATCTGGTAAGTGACAGCTGGAGGCCCCTTTCCGGGTTTGGAAGCCATTGCTTAGTCCACATTCTCTGTAGCTTTCCTTATAAAACAGAGACCGTAGGGGAGGAGCGGATGCCCAGATGCTCAGGGGCTAGGCCAGGACCCCAAATGAATTCCTTGATGAAATGTTGCCAGCTTCTTCCCTCATGTTCTGGGTCCACCTCAGGGTCTGGTTCTACTAGACTCCTGAGAAGCAGGAAGGAATGCCCAATGGGTCCTCTGGTTTCCTCTTCAGTCCCATGCTGCCCTCCCCACCCCCACCAATCACTCGGAAGCACTCACTTCTCATGACTGCTCCCCACTACAACTGACCGAGGATCTGGGCCTGGCAGCCACAGCTTCCCTCCTATTCCTTTTCCTTTGAAAAAAAATTTTTTTGAACATTTTATTTTGTGTGTGTGAGCACACACAAACCCTCACATGAATGTGTGTGGGTACACCTACATCATCATGCCATAATGCACATGTAAAGGTCAGAGAACAACTTTCAAGAGTTGGCTCTCTCCTACCATATGAGTTCTGGGGCTGGAACTCAGGTCATCAGCTTGGCAGCAAGCACCTTTAACCTCTGAGCCATCTCTCTGGCCCATTTTCCTATTTTTATATGTTTAACAAATACATACTTCACTTGGCTATTGATGGTTTATTTACTTATTTGAGACGATGTCTCATGCAGCACGGGATGACCTTGAACTTCTGATCCTCCTGCCTCCACCTCCCAAGTGTTGGGGATTACAGGCAATCACTACCATACCAGATTAAGCAGATCTCCTCCTATTAATGCTGACTGGTTTCACAGTTGGTACTACTCATCCTCATGGTCTATCCTCACCTCACAGACAAGGGAGTGAGGCACAATGCCCACCAGTGGCAGAGCTTCAACAAAAACCCGACAGTTCCACACTGGCAAGCCCATGTTTGCCATTTCCGGTGGCTTCCGGCACACAGACAAATCCCTCTGTGCCTGGCACCTATATAATGGAGTCTCTATAGTGGAAACCAGGCCCCTCCGCTTACTGATCTCAAGCTCTGCTTTTCCTTCTTACCTTTAAGCGTTGGCTCAGACACTGGCTCTGCCAGAAAGCTTTCCCTAGGACCTTCTCCTGGAGGAGTGGGGTTAGCAGCTCCCACACTCAGACCCTCGCCTGGTTCTTGTGGGCCAGCAGCACTGACATGCTAGGCTGCATCCCCCAAGACTACAGACCCTGGGACCTTGTGAGTGAAGAGGGGCTAGCGAATGGTTCCTCCTTAGCTTTGGTCAGGCTGACAGTAGATGGCTTTGAGCTGGCTGGCCAGCTCCTGAGGCCCTGTTGCTGGCACTGGGTAGACAAACGTGTTTCACAGGCAGCCTTGAGACTGATCCCTTCCGGGAATGCTAATGTGTCTTCCTCCAGCTCTCCCAATGAGGCTCCTTTGTTGCACCTGTGCCCCGCCTTCTCACACGTCTGCAGCAAATCCCAATTCCCCATCTGCTAGGAGATGGACCCCCAACTTACATTCAAAATTTCACCTCTCACAACCTCTGACCCCATCTGGCCCAGTCTGAAAATATCCAACACAGCCCCCCTAACCTCACGGACCACCTTCACCTTGTGACTTTGTGGGTTCCAGTCCTGCTGTCTGGGTTTCATAAGGAAAGCCCTAGAGAACATGCAGTGGGTGATGGCTTCTAGCCTGGAACAAAACCTCCACTCTCGCATCAAAGACCTCCTTAGAATCGGCTCTCAGCTCCCGGACGCCCACCGGGTCCCCAGGGCCTCACGCATGCTACCCAGGGCTTTTCCCACTGCTAAAGCAAGAAGTCGGCCAGAGCAAAGGCAGCTGGCCACCATGTGCCTCTGACCAGCTCTACAAGCTCAGGCTGTGGAGCTTCCCCCGTCTGAGCCTCAGTCTCCTCATCTGATCAATGGGGCTCCGGGACCTCTAGGGATTGCTGTAGGCTAGAAGAGAAAGTGTTTGTGGTAAATATTTCCTCAGTTTAATGACAATTTCAAGAAAGGAAATACCGCCAGAGGCCTAAAAACTAGGGTAACTGCTTGGCAAGACAATTCAGTAACATCTATCTAAGCCAAGACACATGGGCCAGGGCCAGAACCCTGGTGGAGAGGGATACTCAGGGAGCCATGCACAGGGGCAGTCTCTGGTGACCAAGCAATGGAGAAAAACTGAAAATACTCAGCTCACACCTAGGCACTCAGGAGGCTAAGGGCCAAGGTTCACTTCTAGTTCAAGACTCTGCCTCAAAAACCAAATCAAACCAACAAAACAAAACCAACCAACCCCGTCCATACTATCTTTCCCCCCTTTTTCTGAGACATGGTCTGGCTATACAGCCTAGAACTCACTGTGTAGCCCAGGCTGACCTCAGACTCAGGAGCCTCCCGCCCCAGCCTCCAAAGTGCTGAAACTGCATTCACGCATCACTATGCCCAACTAAGGCATGCCACTCAAACCAAAGTGAAAACCAGACAGGGTCTGGAGGGATGACTCAGTTGGTAAAGTGTCCATTGTGCGAGCACAAGGACCTGTTTACAAACCCGAGCACCAGCTGACAGGAGTCTCAGTCTCTTTAAAAGAGGAGCTGGGTGTGTTTAGCTCACACCTCTAATCTCAACATGCAAGAGGCTACGGCAGGAGGATTGCCATGGGTTCAGAGCAGGTCTGGTGAGACCTTGTCTCCACCCCCATCTTCGCCCCCCAGCACCTCCCCCCACGAAAACTAAAAAAGGCTGTGAGGGGGTGGCCAGCTTCCCAGTGTTGTCTTGGGTCTCCCCTGTCTGGTTTCAACAATGTGTCACTCATAACAGGCAGACCTCAGCTTTATTTTCCCAGCAGGTCAGACGAAAGGACTCTCCTACAGGATGCCTTCCAGAGGTAGGTGGGCAGCAGCAGGTTGTATCAGTGGGTTGTCTATGTGCGCTAGAGAGCAGGAACCAACTTGCCCCCTTTCACAACCACCCCCGGCTCTCTCTGTAAAATGTCAGCAAGCTAGGGAAGGGGGGCGGAGAGACAGGCAAGCTGTTAACCCGCAAGATGCTGGGGCGTGGGTGGTGCAGGCCCAGGCTCCCAGACAGCTATTTTGGCATGTGCTATGATGGTGCTCAGCCCTGGCAGGGGAGAGGCCTCTCTGTGGGAGCTCCGAACTGGCACTCTGCCAGAAGGGAGGGGGAGCAGGTCCCTGCAAGTAGAGGGAGAGGGTGCTGGGTACAAGTGGGGTTCATTTCTCAGGCCACTCACTGACCCCAGGCTATCACAGGGTCCTCTGAACCCATCTTCCAATAGTCACAGATGTACCCCTCTTCTCCAGGTCCCACCATCAAGCACCATGATGGCTGTTTTCCAGGCTCAGGCTGCCTACCCACTATCTCCACAGCCTGCCTGCTCCTGCTGAAGGGACCCTGAGGGTCACTTTCTAGGACTGGACCAGAGCACCTCATGCATCTATAGCAACTCCCTTGTGAGGTACCAACCTCTCACTAAACCCAGAGACTATCTAAGGCCTCCTGGGCTCTGCAGGTTAGGGTAGATACATGAAGGAAGGGTTAATAAGCAGGGTGGTCAGGTGCTGTGCAAAGGCTTTTGGGCTGAGCTCCAGGTGAACTTCATGGCCTTTCTGAGCCTTGGCCTTTTTCATCTATAAAATGGAAGCAAAACCACCCAGGTTACTGTAGTGATGATTCTACGAATGGGGGGTGGGGTGGGTGATAAGTCGTTAAGGGCCAGAAGAAAGGTGATCTGTCACTCACCTGGAGACAGGTGAGTGGAGAGGGACAGCATGAGTATTCTTTTCAGTTCTCTCATCCGCCCGCCCTCCCTCCCGTCCAGCACTGATCTAGGTGCCACACACCTGCTCTCACGTGCCCTAAACTCAGGCGGGGCAAGGGTAAGATGGCAGGCATTCGGTCTATGTTCGGGCCTGGCCTTTCCCACCTGGACAAGAGTGCCTGCTAGCCAGGCTCAGCGCTGAGAGGCAGGGGGGTGGGGGGTCGGGGGTGGGGGGACCACACTACATCCCTGATGGTGTGTTGACACTCTAAGGGCATCCAGAGCCCTCACAGGAAACACAGAGGTAGTGGCTGAGACAATAGCACCAAGAAGGAGGGAAACTGCCAGCCTGAATCAGTGGTTCTCAACCTTCCCCATGCTCCGACCCTTTAATACAGTTCCCCATGCTGTGGTGACCCCCCAACCATAAAATTATTTTCATTGCTACTTCATAACTGTAATTTTGCCACTGTTATAAATTGTAATGTAAATGTCTGTGTTTTCCAATGGTCTTAGTAGACCTCTGTGTAAGGGTCATTCAATCCCAGAGGGGTTGGGACCCACAGGTTGGGACCCACTGGCCCAGAGGCAAGTGTCCTAGTTCACCTACAGGGTGCCCTCCCTAAGCTGACAGAGGACAGGAAGGAGGTGGGAGGCAGGTTGAGAGTGCCTGGTGAGGATCTCAGAAAGCAGGTAAGGCTTTGGGGTCCTGATGTGGCATGAATGAACACGGCCCTGGCTGGCTGTGAGACCTTAGCTGAGTCAAAGCTGCTTCACTGGGCCTCAACCTTCAGGGACAGGGAAGCATGGAGCCAGGTGATATGGAAATACACACCCCTCATTACTGGCTTCACAAAGAGAAGGTGTCTCGGTCCGGCCACGGCAGGTGCAAGGGGCCTGGCAGAAGGAAAACGTCCTGGCCCACTGTCGTGTGCGTCGTGTCCCCCCCCCCCCCCCCAGTAGTCTCGGCCACCTGCTGTTGTCACAGTGACATTGCAGGGCAGGTTCCTGGGTCAGCTCAAGGACCTTGAAGCCCTCTGGCCGGCTATGGTAGATAAGGGGCCAGTACTTCTTTTAAGGACCAGCTCAGGCCAAGCTTCAAAGCGAGCCAACCTGCCCACCAACCTCCTCCCCTCTGCCTGGGGAACATGAAGAGTTCTGGAAAGGCTTCCAGGAAGGTGAGGGCAGGCCCACTGCTCTCGTGCCCAGCCCCAGCTTCCGAGCCTAGGCTTTCTCTGCTCAGAGGTTAGCGGCCTTCCTCTGTCCTTGACTGGAAGGATCCCCTCTCTCATACTTTCTTGTAGGAAGTACAAATCCTGGTCAGTCCACATGCTGGGATGTGACCTTTGCCGTGGTGACAAAATGGCAGGAACTGACCATTCCCTCCCCTGACCTGCAAGACAGAAACTGGCCCGTGTGGCAGCAGATAGGGACCTAGGGACCGGGAGAATGTGTTCTTCATTTCCCAGCAGGAGCCGGCTCCATACCTGCGGACATGGCTGCATGAGGAGCAGACAGAGCAGGTGCACCCAGCTGAGGCACTGAGGTCCCTTCCTCCTCAAACTGGCAAGAACCCAAGGGCTTCTCCAGCCACCTGGGCTGTTCCCAGCATTAGCCTAAGCAAGACAATTGATTCACTCAGAGAGGTTCCTTTTGCCCCCAGACATCCTGGCGCCACAGACAGGGGTTCTCACCTCTGAAAGAGAGGCATCCCTCAATGTGTCCCTCCCTATTCATTGCAAAACCACCCCTAACAGGGGCTGTTTCTGCTCATGCTGCTCACTGGGCATCTCTGCCAGCCTTGTCTTAGGGACTATGCTCCTGGGCCCCATGTGGCATGGCCTCTAAATGAGACCTATTGTGTCTAACTTGCTCCACAGGTGTGTCTCCTGCCCTCTGGGAGCTTATGACTTTGAGACTAATGAAGGGCAGGGATGGAGGAACAGACGCCCCGGCTCCCAGGGGCTTGGACAGCCAAAGCTCCTTCTGTCGAAATGTGTGTGATGCCAGGTAATTTCTGACGCCCCTGGGGTGCAAAGCCAGCTAATCCACAAACTGAGTGACCTGCCTAGGGCCAAGCTGCTGGCAAGAGGCCAGAGGGTGCGTCGTCCCCTCTCCTTGGACCCTGGGCTGGTTCTGGGAAACTGTCCTCCCACTGGAGACTGGCCAACCCTTGGGTTCAGAGAACCTGAATGTAAAGATTCTCCAGTTCCACACAGAGTGGAGAACCAGATGACCTGGGGTCACAGCAGACCCCCTTCCTCCTCTAAGAGGGGGCTGAGAGTTCTCGGCATGAAGAAGTGGAGTGGGATGGAGGTGGAGGTGGGAAGAATCCACAAGCTGAGGAAGTCACAGCACAGCTGTGTCTCACTGGACTAAAAAGAGGGAGGTGGCGAACTGCTCCCCACATCCCCACCCAGTGATGCCAACTGTATGGGGCTGGGGTGGACCTGAAGGAGGACACCACAGACATGTTCTTCCGGACTTGACCACAAGTGGCACACATGTGGCCCCCCGGCCAAGCCCACAGCAGACACTGCTAACTGTTCACAGACTCTACCAGTGAGCCAAGATCCACCCAGAGAGTCCAAGATCGCTTCGGCAGTCACCATTCACCTGGTTGTCAACTCTGACCCTGTCTTCTGGCCCATTCACTTACGAGGCCCCTCAGCCCCATGGTTTAAGTTGTAAGTGGGGTGGCAGAAGCAGTGTAGTAAAAAGCAGTGTGACTGTCCCAGGAGAAACAAGAGCTGGGTTATAAATGAGCATGGACCTGGGAAAAGACAGAGGGATGGTTTCATCTGGGGCACTGAAGACTTCCCAGTGCCGACCAAGGTGGCAGAACTACATGAGCAGTATTAGCCAAAAGGACAGAACCTAGAGCAGAGGCGCTAACCCAACCGTCTACTCCTCCCGTCACCTGGCCATCAAATGAAGTGAAAGGAGGCTGGCCCCACTGGGCACAGACCCTGAGTGCCCAAGTCTTCCAGAGGAGCCCTCTCCCCCATTATGATCTCCCAGTGTCGTCGTTGTTTAAAAGCACTGCTGCCCTGGTGTAATGCTCTCCCGCATGAGCCACTGCGTCCATGCTTCTAGAGGAGTTCTGATCGATCCCAGGGTGGTGTGACCCTGCTCCTCTCCAGTTGTGTGCTCTAGAAAAACACCCAGGCTCACTTCTAGAGCTGAAGAGCCAGACACGCCAATGCCAAAGGTAAGATCTAAGAATCCGACCTTCTTAAAGCTGTCCTGTGATGTTGTGTTTGGGATCCCGGTACAGAGAAAGAGATGTGGATTTTGGAATCAGACCAACCTGAGTTCAAATGCTGTCTCGGCCTCTTACGTGCTGTGTGACTCTGGGCATATAGCTCCTCTCTCTGATACTGTGTTTATTTCATCTATAAAAATGGAAAAACAGAACCTATCCTGCTTATTTTTGAGAATTATATAAAGGTACTTATCACCTCTGCTTGCTCTTCTTATTGAATATGCCCAAGGCTCATCCCTGCATCCACAAACCTGTGTGCTCTTCAAAAGGAGCACAGCCACAGGTCAGGAGCACTCAACACTTGGTGCCCCATGGGTAGCAACAGGAAGCCTTCAGGGGAGCCCCTTCCTCCCCCCCTCAGGAGCCCGTGAACACTGGAGGCTACATCCTGCAGAGCTGGGTGTAAACGGCTCTGATCTTGCAGGGCTGTGGGTGACAAAACAGAAGAATTGGAAGCTTTACTGCCCGCCCTGTCTTATGTGATACTGAAGCCTGTGTGGCTTCCCAAAAGCCCACTGAGCTCCATCTGCCAGTGCCAGGATCCAGATCTCTTGTGTGTGGTGTATGCTCAGCAACACACTGCAGGTGCAAAGAGCATGGCCCTGGCTAGGGTAAGCCAGGCAGAGGGCATAGATCAGCACCACAGGCACACCACCCACACAACAGAGGAAAACCACACAGGTTATTAGTAGGTAAATCTACCCTGGAAAGGGCCCTGGCAAAGCTCAGAACGGGCCAAATACAGCAAAGCTTTAAACAGTCACAAAAAGTAAAAGGGAGGCCTTGGGCAGAGTCCAAGGGGTCAGAGTCCAATCAGCTCTAGGGTCCTTAGCTGATTGGCTGCAAGCGCTTCAGCCGCCAAAGAAATTCAGAGGTCAGAAAGGAAACGGATCAGAGAGCTAGGTAGGATACTCCTGGGTGCTTCCTTATATCAGGGCTTTTCGGGTAGGCACAGATGAGTACACAGGCCATGAACTGCCTGCACTCAGTCTTTCCACACCCTCCCCCCAGTTTCTCACCACAGTCGTGGTCAAAGCTCTGTCACAGGTACAATATGGTGATATTTGGAGTGCTTGGGGAGCGGGCAAGATGCAGCTTGAATAGCCAACCCTGATTCAAAACTATAGCCCACTTCGTCCCTTTCCAAAGCGAGAGCTGGAAGAAGGTGGGGAAAGAGATGATGACTGTATACAGAGGGAGAAGGAGGTATGGTATCTTCATGCTATTTAAGAGTAAAGTAAACGCTAGGTGCCCACAGTCCCAGAAGTTTAAAACATTGTGTAATTCAATCAGTGACCTGGGGACAGACATGTGCTATGGCAAATCACAGTGACCACAATCAGCAGATGCCAAGCAGTGGTAGTTGGCAGATAGGTTCCAGAGAAGCATGAAGGGCGGTGTGACCGCCCCCACCACGCTGGTAAAAAGGAGGCTCGGGAAGACTGTCAAAAAGGAGCGGCGGCCAGCCGTAGGGTCCCTGACTGCTGGTGTCAAGGAGTTGGGGAAGACTCTGTCTCCCTGCGGGAGGGTTAGGAGCTGACCCTATCACGGCACTAAGGACGAAGCGCACGACACAGCCGATGCCAGCTCGCGCACCACCCGGACCGCCTGTGCCGGGCGCATGGAGAGCCACGCCGGGACAGCCCGTCCCGCCGCCGCCGCCGCCGCCGCCGCCCCGCTCACCTGTGCCCGAAGAGCCGCAGCCCCGGGAAGCGCCGCTTGGTCAGGCGCCGTGGCGCCTTGTCCGGCTCGGGACCCGCGTCGCGCTCGGAGCCGCTGGACGAGGCGGAGGCCGACTCCGAGTCGCTGCTCCGGGCCTCGGGGCTGGGGTCCCGCGGCTCCATCCGGCCCTAGCCCCGGCCGGCGGTGGGCCCGCGGGAGACGCCCATGCCGGGCCGGCGGCCGGGGCTCAGCACGCCCGCTCTGCACCGCCCGCCGAGCTCATGGCGAGCGCGCGCTCCGCCCGCCCTGTGCTGCGCGTCCCCGCGCCCCACTCCCAGGTGCCGGGGAAGCGGCCTCCGCTCCAGGAAGTGCCGACAGCCGCGGCCGCAGGACCCCGCATAGCTGGCCGGGCCTCTGCCTGCCCGCCCGCCGCCGCCGCCGAGCACGCCCCCTCGGCCGCACAGCCGCTCTCGCCCTACGGCGCCCTCTGCCGGCCTCAGGCCGCGTCTCCAGCCGGTCGAGGCGGCCTGGGGGCGGGGCTTACGAAGGGACCACCCCCACCTCCGCGGCCAGCCTGCCTGGATGGGACTGACTTCCTGGCCTGAGCCGCTCAAGCTGTTCCCTGATGTCTGATCTCCTCCCGCTCCCCTTAGTCCTCCTCCACCAAACAACCTACATGATCAAAGTATACACGCGCGCGGGCGGCTGTCACCACCTCTCCTCCCGCATCCACAAGTTATATATTGCTCTCTCGCACCCACTCAGCCACTCGTGGCGCTCCCCACTCTTACCCCCCTTGGCTCTCCATAAGCACACCCACCAACAAAAGTCACACGACGCTCTCCCTGCACACAGCAGACACGCCCCTCACATTTAATTACCCTCGGTCATTACTCAACTCACACTTTCTTCTCACATTCAAGACACCAAAGTCATTCGGTGACCTTCACACACTCACAAAGAACTTCAGTGTTCCTCAATGTCATCCCCTCCACAACTGTTTACAATGGCTTCAATCCTTCACCCACTCCTAACGTACGAAAAATTTCCCAGCCACAATGTCCAACATCCCCTTGAGCTCTTATACCATAGGGATGACCTATGTGCTTCCTACACATTCAAATGCACAAAAGGACAACAGTTACAGCCTACACATTCCTTCATATATACACCCATATAGAACAAAATATTTATCTCCTATACGGCAGTGGTTACAGGACCTCGTCTCTCTCTCTCTTACACACACAAACATCCAGAACTAGTCTTCATGTCTGACACACATTCTCCTCCAGAAATGAGACCAATTGGGACCGGGAGACACACCATCACACATGTTTTGGGCTCCACAACTCAGATGGTCTCTAGACGCTGCAGGGCTATGTCAAGGAGGCCTGGAAGCCAGAGACCTTGGTCCACCTTCTCACCAAATCATGCCACCCTGATGCCTGCTGCTTTAGTTTGCCCTCCGCTCAGAAAGCCACATCCTGTGTTGCCTTCACTTCCACCCTCTCCTCTGGGGCTCTGGCAACCTGTTTTCCAAGCTGAGCCTGCCACAAATAGCCAAAGTTAGGGGGCTGTGACCCACGAACAAGCCTGTGATTCTGAGCAACAGCCAACACCCAGGGGCCCAGCGCCCTCTCTTATACACTGAGTTTCCAGTAGGCCGGGAGAAGCTGGACTCCAGATCTCCAGATCCTGAACCAGGATGCCTAGGAAGATAGCCTGACCCTGGCTTCCCGGGGCACAAATGTTTTCTTTGAGAAGTCTTCGGGTGGTTATCACCAAGCTCTATGGGAAAAGCTTGGGGGGGGGGGGGCAGCTGAAGATCCTACTGAGTTTACACAGGCCTTGCATTGGATTGGGAAAACTCAAGCATCACATCACATCGCATCATGTACCACAGTTCTGAGAGAGCTTCTCTTCTGACAACCGCTGCCATTCTCTCTCAACTCCTATCCTGGAGAGAAGCCCTGTACCATGTTACCCCCAAACCTGGACACATCAGCGTTGCCCTCAAACCTCTCTCGCTTGTGCCTCCATGGAACTACTGGGAAATGGATGGGTGAGCCCACCTTGGCCATTCTTCCACACCAGACAGAAAGTTCATAGAGAGATGGAGGCCTCTGTGCCCATCCCAGGCCACCCCTGTACCTACTGTGTCTGGGGAACCTCAGCAGGGATCTGTGGCACGTCCCAGGAGCGGGAGCGCCACATCTGCCTCAGTGCCCCCGGCAGATCGGCTTCTTTCGTCCCCAGCACCTTCGCGGAGCCCAGAGCTGCAGCCACATCGCAGCCTCCCCCGGCGCTGTGGCCAGCCCCCAGTGCGCTCATCCTGCCCAGCGACTCTCTTCCTCTTTCCGCACTTCCTGACTGGGGGTGTGTGGGGGGGCTACTAGAGGCCGGCTGGAGGATCAAGCCGGGGACCACAGGGCTTGTCGGCGCCTTCCGCTGACTGGGGCAGAAGACCAGCAAGGGCACAAAGCTGCATGGGAGTGCAGGGGGCAGGTGGGGACAAGCCCAGTCTAGCAGTCAAGAGACAACCCCAAGCAAGAGTCAAAAGCAGCCAGGCAGCCAGTAGACCTGCCTGGGCTGGAATCTGCACCCCAGCTCCGGTATGCCTTTCCTTTCCAAATAACTTCTCTGAATTTCATCTCTTGGATCTGCTAAGGTCTCTGGGTTTCATGACATTCCCCCAGGCCCACTGACTCCAGGATATGCTCTCTCTTAGCATCTTGTATGCACCATACCATCCAACAGAGCTAGGCGCACAGGGTGTGTTGAAAAGGGCAATGGACGGAGCTGGAAGACACCAGCTCATGTTCAGTCTCTCCCCTCTGCCAGCAGTGTGACTTGGACCAGGTCATAAATCTCCTAAAGTCACTTTACATTTTTAATTTTTTTGGAACAAGGCTATAAACAATAAACCAGTGCCTATGTTTGTCTGAGAGCTTTGGGGAGCCTCAGTTTTCTCATCTGTAGAATGGACTATAACTTGGACTCATTGGGTTGTAAGTGGATTAAAAAAGAGGTGAAAGGGTTTATAGACTATTTGGGAAATATTTATTGGTGCATTGTATGCATGGGGCACTGTATTAGAGCAAGGAGCTAGGAAGCAAGTTCTACCTTCCTGGAACTTACACCCCGCGAGGGAGGAGAGAGAGACAATCAGGGGGACTGGGCAAGGAGGTGGCATTTGAGAATAGACCCAAATGAATCATGAGAGTGGACCATGTGACCATCAGGAGACCAGCACTGTGGATGGAGAGAACAATAAAGCTTAGGTCCCAAACAAGGAAGAAGCATTGTAGCTGAAGAACTGGGAGGCAGGAGGATGCTAGAAGGTCTGGGAAAATGCCCTGAGGCCAGACCGCCCTGGAGAGTGAGGCTCCCTCGGAGGTTAGCAAATGGTAAGAGCCAATGCTCACTCCTATTCTCCAGGCTGCCTAGGGAGGAGACTGAACCTTCCTCGGGCATTCTTTCATCGAGCAGCTTTATAATTAGCTCTTTAGTTGTGTATGTGTTTGTTACTCCAGCGAGACTGTGAATTTCTTGAGGACAGAAACAGTGTCAGTTCAGTTCACAAAGCATGAACGCTGCAGAATCCGCTGTCAGTGCTGCATGACCTCCATGCTGGGCGTCACCCTTGTCTCCTTGTGACTAGAACATAGTAGCTTTCAGTACCTTACCTGATGAATGCATACCTTGAATAATTAATACTCAGCCTAATAAGCACTTCTGTGCCAGAAACTTACTGAATATAAAATTATCTCATTGAATTCTTTAATGACCCTATGAGGTATAGCTTGTTATTTTCCTCTTTTTAAATAATAATAAAAAATGAAGCTAGGCCTTTAGTTTTATTACTTGGGAAGCCGAGGCAGGTGGATCTCCATGAGGGCCAGCATTCTCTACATATCAAGTTCCAGGCCAGCCAGAGCTACATAGTTAAGACCTGTTCTTAAAACAATACTGGACAGTAGTGGCACACACCTTTAATCCCAGCACTCAGGAGGCAGAGGCAGGAGGATCTCTGTGAGTTTGAGGCCAGCCTGGTCTACAGAGAGAGTTCCAGGACAGCCAAGGCTGTTACACAGAGAAATACTGTCTCGAAAACAAAACAAAACAAAACAAACGAACAAACAAACAAAACAACAACAACAAAAAAACAAGGCAAAAAACAGAAACAAAAAAAACCAACAACAACAAAACACACACACACAAAATTACCCTTATTTCTGTGTGTTTGTATATATGCATGTGTGATGTGTGTGTATATGAGTGTATACGTGTATGTATGTATTTGTGTGTGTGTGTGTGTGTGTGTGTGTGTGTGTGTGTACTTGTGGAGGGCAGAGGACTGTTTGTGAGAGCTGCTTCTCCCCTTCCAGCAAGAGGGTTCTGAAAATCAAACTCAGGCATTACGCTTACAGCAAGTACCTTTACTCTCTGAGCCATCTTGCCAGCCCTGTTTTCCTCCTTTTATGTGAGGAAACAAAGTCACAGAGCTGCCAATCTTACTAGTCTAAGATCTTCTTGTATTGAGATTAAGTAAAAAAAAAAAAAAACCACAGACAAAAAAGAATCTAGCTGCCGGTGGTGGCGCACACCTTTAATCCCAACACTCGGGAGACAGAGGCAGGTGGATCTCTGTGAGTTCGAGGCCAGCTTGGTCTACAGAGTGAGTTCCAGGACAGCCAGGACTATACAGAGAAACCCTGTCTCAAAAAAAACCCAAACCAGACAACCAACCAAACCAAACAAAGACTGACCCCGGGTCGAAGATACCTCATTGCCTTTCTAAAGTCTGAGTGCATGGTCAGGCTCTGCACCCCTTTTTCCAACTGATGTCCCTTGAACACGAAGGAACACGTCACCTCTGAGTCCTTCAAGATGGGCTCTTTGTGGTGAGGTCTATCAGAGACTTTACCCACCAGGCCAAGGTCTATTCTAAAAGGAGGCTGTGGCAAGGCCCAGCCTTCCTCTCCCAGGCATTCTGCAAGCAGCTCCGGCAGTTAAACAGAGGAAATGGGGCTGGCCTTGTTTTCCATCTGGACAGCAGAGAGCAGGAAACGGTGTTTCTGGAGGGGAAGCCAGGCCGGCCTGAGGCTTTGAGTTGCAGGGTAACTATGACTATGCAGCCAAGGCCACTTGGGGCTCACACTGTACGGCTCTCGGGGCCAGCTCTGCTATCCAGGTTGGGTGGGGAGGACAAGGCGGAGAGAGGCAGGTGTACAGGGCTGGGGAAGATGCCCTTGGTAGTTCTCAGGACATGTGTCAGCACTGGGGAGCTGGGGACCCCTCAGAATCCACCCAGGTGCACGCAGGAAGAGGAATCTGGGTAAGAAAATTATTCTGGGCTTTGCTGAAGCCCCTGAGGATGAGGCGTTCTACTTTCTGTGGCCTGGATGAGCAAGTGGGAGCTGGGGAAAAGAAATGTACCAGGCCACCACATACTCAACCCATGACCTGGACATCCTCTGCCCTCAAAACCTGCCAAGTCTGCCTCCTTGGTCTGACTTTCAGGCTCCTTCTATCCGGACTTCACTGGCTTCCTTGCCTCCTTGCCCAGGAGGGCATTTCCCTGTGGAGGTATTCTTTCAGCTTACATCATGCAAGGGTATGCTTCTGTCATAGATGCTCAATAAACAAAGTTTCCCTATTTTTTCGTGCTCTCTCAATTGTGGTCCTGACCCCTGAATTTCATTCTGTCTGTGCTGCTGGATGCATTGTCTTGCTGTCATGGTGGTCCTTGCCATTTTGTCAAATGGAATCTTCATCCTTCAGACCCCGACCCAAGCAACAGAGCTGGGAAAGTGGAAAGAGCTCACTTAGCTCACACCCCAGTCCTTGCTGTGTAACTCGGCACTCACAACTCATTAACCTTAAGTTGGACTTGATGATTCCTTTCTATTCTATTTTATGATATTTACGTATTTATTTTTGCAGTCCCAGGGATGGGGATTGAACCTAGGTTCTCTTGCATGCCTGTGTTCTACCACACTAAGCTATACCCCTCAGTCCTGCACTGGGTGACAAGGTCTCAGGCCCATGGTAACCTCAGACTTACTATGCATCCAGTGCTGCTGGTGACAGATGGGAACCAGAAGCTCCTCCCGGGTGGCTCATGAAAGTATGAACAGAAGTCAGTCTGGATGTGGAAGGGGTAGTACTCTTCCACTGGGGCAGGGGATACAGCCCCAGCATGGGCAGCTTAGCAGACCCTCATCATTTGGAAGCCACTCTGGCTCCGTCCGATCCCCACACTGAAGGTAAGAGGGGAGCTTGGCTGGTTCTCGCTTTAGGTTCAGCAGGTTCTGCCTCTAGAGACGACTCCCTTTTGCCCCCAGTTTGGATTATACAAAACCCCCCCAGGCAGGACAGGCAGATTCACGACAACCCTCCCACATCCTGGGTAGTCTCAAGCTGGGAATACAGAGAAAACTCCCATCCCCTCCACTACCCCTCCCAGATACCGGCACTCAGTATGGAACCCAAAGAAAAGACCCTCCAGGATGAAAGGCTAGGCCCTTGGAAGCACACAAGCCTGGGGGTTTTGGAATGAAACAGATCAGATTACGTTTCAGGTTGTGTGGTCTAAAGAAACTGCTTGACTTAGCTGGGAGGTGGTGTTGCATGCCTTTATTCCCAGCACTCGGGAGGCAGAGCCAGGCGGATCTCTGTGAGTTTGAGGCCAGCCTGGGCTACCAAATGAGTTCCAGGAAAGGCGCAAAGCTACACAGAGAAACCCTGTCTCGGAAAAAAACAAAAAAACAAACAAACAAAAAAAAAAAAAAAGAAAAGAAAAGAAATTGCTTGACTTTTCTGAAGCTTCATAGATTGTAGATTGTGTCTTCAGGGAACTCCAACCCTGCTCTACACACCACCTTCCCCAGTCATCTGTGGAGTTCAAAAGCCGGGAATCTAGTCCTGGTCTCTTCCCAACTCCCTTCCGGGACACTAGAGAGGTTTCCCAGCCTGCACTGGCCCTTGTCCTTGGACCCTGACCCTTAGGGCTCTTCTGAATGTTCTGTTATGAAAATGTACGTCTCAGACAAAAACAAGAGACTTTGTGGTGCCCTCACTTCTTTGCAGCACCCCTGGGAACCTCCTCAAAACCACAGCTACCTCTTAGCAACCTTGGACATACCCAAATGGCTTATGCCATATGGCATTTGAAGGGCTGGGGACACATCCCAAACTCCTTATGTCAAAATGAAGTCTGATGAAACCCTCTTTCCGACCGCCAACTGATGCTCGGAGGCCTTAGACTGAGTCTGCTCCCGCCTCTGGAATCTGCGGGCCCTGGCCTTTCCCTCCTTCTTCTGCGGGAACCTCCAACTGCAGGAAGGAGTTCCGGTCACGGCCTGGGCTCCCGCTCTTACAAAGGAAGGAAAATGGACGGACCCCCGGCTTCCGGCTTCCTCTGGCAGCGGTCCCCTCCCTCCCCCTGCTCCAGCTCAGTTCTCTGCCCCCGGTTTTTGCATTTTTAATTCAGGACAGAATGTGATCTCTCTCAAGCTTCTTGCTTTATCCTGTTGCTATTTAAATTACAAATCGGCCCCATCTCCCTGTCACTCTAGGATTATTTTTAGCTTCTGGTAAATAGCAGCAGGGAGAGTAGGATCAGGTGCCCCTCCCTCCCTCGAGGAGCTGTGTCCCCGCGACTGTGTGCCCGCCGCAGGGGGCACCCTCCCTGCCAACTGGCGCCACTAGCGTCCTGGGAGGGTGGAGGGATACAGGGGCAGTGGGGGCTGGGTCATGCTCAGTTCCTGCTCTTAGCGGCGGCTGCCTTTGCTATCCTCAGATCCCACTGCTTAGCCTTGCTCAGAGCCAGCTTCCACCATCCTTCCTGGACCCCCCTAACCCGTCCAACCCTAGGGAAGATCTAGCCGGCGGCGGTTCACTACTTCCCCTGGAGTCAGGATCTGTATGCCCGCCCCTTGCCTGTGTCATCCTTCCAGCCACACTACTGAGTGGGTATCATTGTGCCCATTTTCCATACGAGGAAACAGGGTTAGAGGTGAGAGCTTCACAACTCAGAAGGGTCAGAGCTGGCTTCCACTGGGCCTCTCAGCCCCTAAGCCAGAGTGCATATCTCTCTTGGAACTCAGGAACCACACCTTAAGTCTCTGTGCTCAGGCGATGGATGCATCAGTATGTTTCCCCTATGCCTGTGCGGTCCCATCTACCGGATCAGGGGTAACAAGCCATGGCTCCTGGGCCTCATCTGGCCCAGTGCCTGATTGTATAGGATCCTGCGAGCTATGAATGGTTTTCCCGTTTCTCGAAACAGGAAGAAACCAAAGAGTAATATTTTGTGACCGTGAGATGATACGAAGTGTACAGTTCAGGGTCTCTAAGTAAAGCTTTAGAGGAAGCCGGGCACACTTGCTCCTTTACACGCTGTCTACGACTACTTTTGCACCACTGTCAGGGCCGAGGAGCCATGACAGGGAGCTCGTGACTCGCAAAGCCTGAAATATTTGCTGTCTGGCCTTGAACACGATCCTTTTGTCAAGGAAAAAGACTGAGCCCCACGGTGCGGTCGTCAGGCAGCCTGTCGGCAGGGCCGGAACTCCAGGGCCGTGACAGCATCTGTAGAGGGACACCTCCCGCCAGCCACACCCAGCAGATCATCTCTGTTTTACTCTCTTTTATCCAGAATCCTTCTTTTTGACTTCTCCATAGGTGAGACCAGCGGTTTTCAAACTGGCTGAACTGCCAGAATCATAGGAGGAGTTAACAGATCTGGACTCTAAGTCCAGTTGGAGGGGTTGGAGGATTCCAAGGGTAGGGTTTAACAAACCATTCTATTGTCTCATTCTTTCTTGACGTCTTACCAGGGATTGAACCTAGGGTCCCACCCATGCTAGGCAGGCACTCTGTCCCTGAGCTACAACTTCAGCCCTAAAAAGTATTGTAGGGGGCTGGAGAGATGGCTCCGCAGTTAAGTGTGCGACTGGTCTTGTACAGGACCCAGCTTTGGTTCCCAGTGCACACATGTTGGCTTACACCCACCTGTAAATCCAATTCCAGAGCATCTGACCCCCCTCTTCTGGCCTCTCTAGGATCCCATACACAACTGGTGTGCAGGTTTACACACATGCACATAAATTTTAAAAAAAAATGTTTTTTTTTTAATTCATTTTAAGCCGGGCGGCAGTGGTGCATGCTTTTAATCCCAGCAGAGCCAGGCAGATCTCTGTGAGTTCGAGGCCAGCCTGGTCTACAGAGCGAGATCCAGGACAGGCACCAAAACTACACAGAGAAACCCTGTCTCAACAAAAACAAAAGAAACAAAAAAAAATCATTTTAAAAGACATCCCCAGGTGATGTGGTTTGGCTACTGGGCTTAACACTAGAGGAGTTCACAAACAACACATCCAGCATCCCTCACACCTTTCTGCCTTCCTTAGCCACTTCTCTTGAACCCAACTCTAAATGATTAGGACTCTTTCCAGTGTTTGGGGAATATACCTCTCCCCAGTCCAGACACAGACGTGAGACAGGAGCGCTCTATATTCGGTCCTGCTTTTTTGATGGAGATTTATTGGAAATCAGGTCCCTTTTAATCCAAACAAGGGCCTACCCCACTCCAAATCTAACTGGCTCTGTTTTCCGCCTGTGGTGACTCTGGGAGGCGACAGGAGCTATTTCTCAGCAGGCCCCTCCTCCCTAGAAGGTCCTGCTGAAAGCCCCCCCCTTCCCCCGTGGTCCTGACTTGCGTCAGGAGCCGCCCGCCAGGCCTCTGTTCTGCTTCCGCCTGCACCCCCTCTCTTGCCCTCATATTTCTATGCCCCCGCACTTCTGCCTGAAAGCCTTTTCTCTCTGTGAAGGGCTTTCAGCTGCTTTTCTTAGCAACTCCTCACAGCAGGACTGGAGGTTTAGCTGCGAGCCAGAGCTTTGTGGAACTGTAGCAGGCAGAGGATGTGAAAAGGGCCACAGTGGGCCTGAGCTCCCAACAGCCCTGGGACAGCTTGGAAGTGGAACAGCAGCACGGTCAGCAGGCCTCTCAGGCCTTCCCACGCGGCTCTTCCACTGTTGCCTCACCACCTCCTCCTCCTCCTCTCCCTCCTCCTCGGAAGGCTCAAAGGGCCCAGAGCTGCTTCCTCCTTCCTGGTAGAGGCCCTCCTTGCCTTAATGCCTTGCCCAGTTCTAGTGCTAAGACTAGACCCCTGGGTGACCTCAGCATGTGAAGAGTATCCTGCACAATCTCTCCTGCCCTGATACAATCCTCAGAAAAATAGACCCAACTTGGGTACTATGCATCCTTGATGGCTAGGAGCCTCCATTCTGGGGTGTGGAGGGGCAGTCAGTCCTCACAGCTGCCTCCCAACCCGCTGTGTGTGTTCATGTACACATAGTATCTTCTATGTGTACATGAACACATAGAAGATACTATGTGTTCTTTAATGATGCTCCGTTTACTGTTCTCCAAGCCTCTATCCCACCCTGGCCTCCTTTCCAGCAGAGATGCTACATGTCCCTGACTTGCATCTAGGGAAAATCCTGGTGTGGTGCTTTTTGTATGAGCCCAGACAGCTAAGCATAGGTGTGTCTTCGACCAGATCTCCTGACTCCCAAAGCAATAATATTTCTTCCAGGATTCTGTATGCTCTGCACTTCCCCCAGGGACACTTTCAGGAACTCCTCTAGCTCAGCTAGAGGCCCTGGCAGATGATACTTTCTTCTTAGCAGGGCTCTGGAAGACCTTGGTAATGGAGCCAAGCATGCTCATGATTCTCAGAGTGCAGGTAAGACCTTTGGGAATCTAACCTATTTTCCATTTCCTCTGAGCATCCGGATCCCTTCGGGATGGTGGTTAAGATCCCTCTCCATCCTCCCTCAAGTGATGGAGGCCTAATGGTTTCATAACCATTAAGGCCCTTTCAGCTCTCAGGGCTGGGCCAATTATGTTCCATCTTCCCAGAAGGTGTGGGGAGAACCAGGGCAGTGTAGGACACACCCAAGCTCCTTGTGGTTGCCAGACTTGTCTCCTCCCATCAGGCTAATGGCTTTAAGGGATGCAGATGCACATTGGGATGTCCCTACTGGACCCTCCAAAGAATGTCACTCTGTGCCAAGGGCTTGATGGGGGAAGCAAGTCCTAGTTGAGGTTGTGGTCCATGAAGTGAAGGGGAAATCGAGGACTGCCCATCTCCCTTCCATCTGGGCACCACCCTTGTTCTGAGGGTACCTTTTCTCACAAGCATCTCACTTCAGGTCATTACAGTGGACTCTGGGGGCCACTCCAGTTGTTTCTGCCAGGGGCCCCTTTGAACAGAGGTGGCAGGACCAGAGAAGTGGGATTTTATGTAGGCAGCTGATAGATTAATTAAGATGTTGAATGGACAATGAGGGTGGGGTGTCTGCTGCTGTGGATGCTCGTGTAGACCTGCTGTGATGCAGGGGGCTTGGTAGGAATGTCCTTCCCCATTTCTGGGCAGTAGGTTTCCAGCTGTTGTGACAGAAAGCACCTCCTGTCCACCAGTTCGTGCTTAGCACAGGGGCAGCCCACAGGAGGGCACAGAGGAGGGAGGCTGAGTGTACAGGGGTGCCTGCTCCTTCTGGAAGAAAGGCCAGAAGAAGGCTCTCCTCTCCTTAGCCCATAGAGGTTTGTAAGGACCACGTTTTGGTGGGTTTTCTCCTAGAACAGAGACGCAGCACTAGGCACACAATTGTCACTCAGTAGTTAGATGCTGAATGAATAGAGCTTTCACAGTTCTGGAAGGGAGGGTACTCCTGCACCCCTTCTGGATCCCCAGCCCCTACAGCAGGACCAGGCAGGCGGCAGGTGGGCGCGTCGTGAACGCTGCTAGTTCAATGCTGGTCGTGGGATGGTCCCCGCGCAGTGTCCCCTCGGTCCCCATCCTCCTTACCTGTAAGACACCTGCTTTCGGAGGTGCATCTGGCGGAACCGCTCTTCCACCAGGGGTCCGGCAGCCACACTTCGGGTACCCTCGGGCCAGGGTTGAAAGACCTCAGCCTCCTCCCCGCGCCGGCAGCGCCGCCGCACCACCTCCTCCTCCACAGCCCGGCCGCCGGCGGCCCTGTCCCCGCGCGGTCCTCCTCCCCCTGGCCCCTCGGCCATCCTTCCGCGGCCTGCGTCTGTGCTCCCAGGCCTGGCGGGGATCCCACCAAAGTTCAGTCTCGAGCGCTACCGGGCCGGGGGCGCGGAGCAGGGAGCAAGGCAAAGAGGAGCTGGGTCTTGCACGTCTGTCGTGACGCTGCGCCCAGACGACAGAGTCCGGGAGCTGCGGGGCGCCGCGCCAGAGAAAGGCCAGCGGGGATGTCCTGAGCCCTGGGGAGACTGTGTCCTTGGAAGGGTCGGGATGCTGCGTGGGGCGCTGCCGGGGCGAACCCGGGACCGCCGGAGCCCGAGGACGAGCCCAGCCAGAGCCTTGTAGCCGCCGCCGCCTGCACCGGAGTGTCACCTTAGAAACACTCAAGCCGTGGGGTCCGAGGGGAGGGCGTCACCTCGCGCCGCTTGACCGGCCCGGGGCCCCGAGAAAGAGAGCCCGGTGCAGCGGGCCGCGGCCACCAACCTCGCTGGGGGCTCGAGGCCAGGGTGCGAGACGCTGCCCCGGCCCACCTCTGAGCCCCTGCCCTGGCGCTGGTACCAGCTGCACGGCACCTGCCAATCATCGCTCCACCTGTCACTCAGCCGCAATGATGCACCCCCCCCCCTTCTGTCCCGCGTTTTCCGGCTTTGGCATTCGCTGCTGCTGTAGGCAGGTGGGGGGGGGGGGGCGGACAGGGGCGGTGACACGAGGCAGCTTTAACCCTGTCGGCGCTGTGGGAGTTTAGAGATCAAGTTGGACTTGAGGAAGGGGCACAGGAAACACACAGCTTACATCAATCTCTAGGTACATCTCGGAATTGTGGGGACACCATCTCCAGACCTAGAGCTCTCAGGACCAGGGCTTAAGCTGGACCAAGTTGGGTTGTGTGTAAAGTCATAGCTCCCAACCTTGGGGTGCTCAGCCTTCTGGAAGTCCTCTAAGTTGTTGGATTCAGGGTATCCCAGACAGCGAAATCAGTACCTTCTAGGACAGAAGCTGTTAGGTGAGGGGAGCCAAGGGACCAAAAAGAAGAACTAGACATTTCCCTGGGGTCCATATTGGGTTTCTCTGGCTTCTTAGTTCCATGTCTGTGTTTGTATCATCTCCTCTTAGGTTTGGGGGTGTTTTCCAACTGAACATTTCGTTTGGACTATTGCAGGAATCTGGGTGAGGCCTCAGACCTAACGTCTATTTGTGACCCAGACTTTATCTTTCTGAAGTTGACTTGCGACCACAGATTACCCCTCCGTTCAGTATTTAATGGCTGTCCTTTTCCTATACTCCAGTCTGATAGTCAAGGCTCATATCCCAGCATCCCAGCGTCCAGCCCTATCCATCCATTCATCCATCCATTTACTTGTATGCATTTTATTCTGGAACTGGTATCACTTCTTCTTCTTCTTCTTCTTCTTCTTCTTCTTCTTCTTCTTCTTCTTCTTCTTCTTCTTCTTCTTCTTCTTCTTCGGTTTTTCGAGACAGGGTTTCTCTGTGTAGCTTTGCACCTTTCCTGGAACTCACTCTGTAGCCCAGGCTGGCCTCAAACTCACAGAGATGCACTTGGTTCTGCCTGCTAGTGCTGGGATTAAAGGCGTGCACCACCACCGACTGGCCTGGTATCAGTTCTTCATAGCATCATTTAGGTTGTCCGCTCCACCTGAAAGTCCCTTCTATGACAGATTTTTAAATTCTGAGGCTCCCTCAAAAGTTTTCCAATATGGCTCCTCAGTTGGTCCAGCTGACCGGCTTCTTCCTAGTCTTCCTTGTCCTCTGTGCAGATGTCTAGCGTGGTCCGTCCTTCATTCCCACTGCCTGTGAGTGTGGGAAAGTGGGAGAGGCCAGACTCACATGGGTAGAGAACAGGCTTTGGGGTTCTCTGGTCTTCTGCATCCTGGCTCTATGCCTTTGCTTAGGTTATCCATCGCCTGGGTTCTTTGTCTCTCATTAGGGAAAGAGCATCCATCCTTCAAAGCCCATTTCCAGAGCCGTTGCCCCCACGCATCCCTTCTTAATGGTTCTCTCTTCTCTGGCCCAAGCAGATTTCATCAGGCGTACCCTGCACACTCTAACAGCTACCATCTCCTTTGTCCCGAACCACATCCCTGGGTGGTAGGTATTATCACTTCCTCCATGCTGTAGAGAAGGATTCAGAAATGACATTCAATGATTTAGTTGCTCAAAATAGCTCATGGTGAGTGGCAGCGCACTTGGATTTAAATCCAGGCCTCTGGTACCAGCACCCATGTCTTTTTCCCTCCACTGATCTGCTATGGCAGCCCTCCCTTCTCTCTACTCTGGAAACTTCCTAAGGTCTGCTATCATTTTGCTTCCCACATCTTAGTGTCCCAGCAAGCCCCTTTTGGATAAAGGAATTGGATTAAACTTCCTTGGCTGTAAAGGAGCTTTCTCCCCAAAGCCAAGTTATAAAGAAATCCTGCTGCTGGGGGGTGGGGAGCCCCCACCCTGCACCCCAGCTGTCCTCGAGTCTGCCCTTCTAGGATTCTGGGCTTTGATTCCCAAGCAACCTGGCCCAGAGTAGCCTCCTACACTATGAATTATGGTAGTGCTGGCTGGGTTTGACATTCACTCACCAGCTGCCTAGCTGCTGGGTTCCCGGGCTGGGTTTTTGTTTGGCTCTTTCCTCTAGAGCTCTCCCCCACTTAGTGCTTTTTAAAGTGGGCCTCATTCCACCATCCACACACCTCCCTACTTAGGGCTAGCTGCTGGCTGCATTATCTTGAAGCTAGGGCTTGGCCTCCTTCCCGACCAGCCTCACCACCTTCTGCAGCCCTTTGTAGCTGTCTCTCACTCCTCTGGGCCCAGCCCACCCATTACCCCTGTACTTAGAGAATGGTTACTGATGTCTACTGCATAATGGCTCTGGCGCTAAGCATTTTCCGGGCAAGTTTTCATTGACTTCACAAACAGCTTTAGGAGGGTGGGTACCATTTTACTGATGCACGCACTGGGGCTTGGAGACATTAAGTAGATTAGGGAGACAGCACATACTTCAGAGACCATGTACTTAGCCACTTTGATGACCAAGCAGCTTGGACTCATTTGGAGTCAAGTGGCCTGGCCTATCTCCTCCACTCCCAGGGAGACCCACAAGGGTACTTGTTACCTACATCAGGCAGGTGTTCATTTTGGTCAGGTGGTTCCTGAGCTGGTCTGGCCCTCTTGGGTCTAGAGCCTTGCCTGGTCCATCTCTGCTCATGGCTTCACCCTCAGCTATTCACACGGTTTTCAGAACTTTGGTTGCTAGCTATAACAAAGGGTTTGCTGTGGTCGTTGAGGCAGGATAACTGGCATTGTCAAAGCTGTCACATGGACTATGTCAAAGCAGGCTGCCAGGACTGATGACAACTGAAACTATTGCTCCATTGCTGGGGATACACCCCCGTAGGGTCAGTGACCCCCCTCCCCCAGAAGTACAGTTTATAGATGACTTGTGGGAGGGGATTAACCCTACATCCTAACACAGGCTGGGCAAGCATCTTGGATAGACCTGCATGAGGAGCTGACCCCAGATCAGCTACTTGCTAGCCATGGGCTTCAGGAAACTCTGAGAGTCAAGTCCCTTGTATGGTCATTAGAGGAGGAAGTGGGGACAGGAAGGAACGCTAAGAACTGTGGTGAAGCTGGTAGACCTGTATTCACATAACAGCTTTGGTATTCAAATGGCTTGGTCAGATGATTCTCTTTGAACCTTGATCTCTCTCTCTCTCTCTCTCTCTCTCTCTCTCTCTCTCTCTCTCTCTCTCTCTCTGTGTGTGTGTGTGTGTGTGTGTGTGTGTGTGTGTGTGTGTGTGCGCGCGCGTGCATGAATGCCTGAGCCTGTGGAAACCAGGAGAGGTGGGAACCAAACTTGGGTCCTCTGCAAGAGCAGTGCACACTCTTTTTTTTTTGGTTTTTCGAGACAGGGTTTCTCTGTGTAGCTTTGCGTCTTTGTTGCAACTCCCTCTGTAGCCCAGGCTGGCCTCGAACTCACAGAAATCCGCCTGCCTCTGCCTCCCGAGTGCTGGGATTAAAGGCGTGCGCCGCCGCCGCCGCCGCCACCCGGCCTAGTGCACACTCTTAACTGTAGAACATCTCCTCAGCCCTGAACATTGGCTTGTTGTTTTCATCTGTAGAATGCCCTTCTTGGCCAAGCGTGGTGGTGCATACTCTAATGCCAGCGCTCAGAAGGTAGACAGACAACCTGGCCTTTGTAGTGAGTTCCAGATAAGCCAGACTACATAGTAAGACTCCATCTCAAAACAAACAAATAAGCACACAATCAAAAGCCTTCTTTAGGAGGATGTAGGTCAGTGACTAAGCACTGGCGCAAAGCCCTGGGTTTCATCCCTAGCACCGCACAGAGGGGAGGGCATCTCTTGGACTATTTCCGTTCCGGCTGGGATATACACAGTTCTCAGTTCAAGTGGGCAATGGGAGAACGCCACACAGGAAAGCTACTGAGGAACGAGACTGCTACCGAGGAATGGGGGAAGGAGAGAGGCTTCTGTTAGTCTGTGGGACCGCCTGCAATTGTCTCTTGTCTTCATTTCATGCCAATACTCTCTTGCCCTGGCCCAAGCCTCACAGTTATTGGGGGCTCCTCGGTCTCCTCTCCCTCCCGTTCTACATCTGTCAAACACCTGCCCCTTCTTACCCAGGTCTTCTTGGTGCAAGGGAGCCCCTCCCCTGGCTCTCTGGCTCCCATTCCCCACTACTGTCTCTGCTTATGGTGCCTTCAGTCTTCTGTCTATTGTCTGTCTTCTAGAAATAATCATGGTCAGTCTCCTCTTGTGTGAAAAACAGCCTGAACTGCTCCTGATCTTGTCTGGATGACCCTCTAGGGATCACCTTCTATTCCTTGTCCATGCCCCATCTTCCCCAGCCTTCACTTCCATCCCTCCCATTCCCACCTCCATCCCTCCAGTTCCCACCTCCATCCCTCCAGTTCCCACCTCCATTCCTCCAGTTCCCACCTCCACCCCTCCAGTTCCCACCTCCATCCCTCCAGTTCCCACCTCCATCCCTCCAGTTCCCACCTCCACCCCTCCAGTTCCCACCTCCATCCCTCCAGTTCCCACCTCCATCCCTCCAGTTCCCACCTCCACCCCTCCAGTTCCCACCTCCACCCCTCCAGTTCCCACCTCCATCCCTCCAGTTCCCACCTCCATCCCTCCAGTTCCCACCTCCACCCCTCCAGTTCCCACCTCCATCCCTCCAGTTCCCACCTCCATCCCTCCAGTTCCCACCTCCACCCCTCCAGTTCCCACCTCCATCCCTCCAGTTCCCACCTCCACCCCTCCAGTTCCCACCTCCATCCCTCCAGTTCCCACCTCCATCCCTCCAGTTCCCACCTCCATCCCTCCAGTTCCCACCTCCACCCCTCCAGTTCCCACCTCCATCCCTCCAGTTCCCACCTCCATCTCACTTCTGCCAGAGCTCCTCCCAAGGGCACCATGACCTTCTCACTTCAGCTTTCTAGTCTCCATGGCATTTGACACTCTGGTCACCCCATCCGGTCTTAAAGCTGCTCTCTCTCTCTCTCTCTCTCTCTCTCTCTCTCTCTCTCTCTCTCTCTCTCCCTCCCTCCCCCCCTCCCCTCTCTGTTTTTTTGTTTGTTTGTTTGTTTTTTGGTTTGTTTTTGTTTTTGTTTTTTCCTTTCCAATACAGAGTTCTCTGTGTAGCTCTGGCTGTCCTGGAGCTCACTCTGTAGACCAGGCTGGCCTTGAACTCAGAGATACCCCCCCACCCTACCCCCACCCCTCGCTCCTAGACTTCTCTATTGTTTCTGGACACTCACTTCCCATCCCCCTCCCTCTCCCTCCTTCTGTCTCAGTCTCCCTTCACTTGCTTCCTCCTCTCTGTGGTCTTCCCTGGTGTTCAGCTCTTCTCTCTCTTCGCAGTGCAGTCCGCAGTCCCTAGATCCAAGCCTCTAGCATCACCTGGATGCTGACATTTCCTAACCTCAGCTGGGAGCCCTTAGATTTAGATTTACATGTGTTAGGTTCCCTCCTCCTCCTCCTCCTCCATGTCTTCTTTTTTTTGCATGTGCTTGTGTGTTTGCATTCATGTGGAAGTCGGAGGACAACTTTCACGGGTGTTCTTGCCTTCTGATTTTTTCTGTTTTGTGTTTTTTTTTTAAAAGACATAGTCTCACTATGTAGCCTTGAACTCGCTATGGTGACTAGTCTGGCCTCGATCTCAGAGGTCCACCTGCCTCTGCCTCCAGAGTGCTGCATTAAAGGCCTGCACTATGTTCCTTCTGTCTTTTGAGGTCTCTGCCGTGGGCTGTGAGCTGAGCTTCCAAGAGGTTCCCCTGTCTCTTGTCTCCCATCTTGGCTGAGATTACAGGTGTACAACACTGCATCGACTTTTTTTTTTTCCAGACAGGGCTTCTCTGGGTAATGGACTGTCTTGGAACTCGATTTGTAGACCAGGCTGGCCTCGAATTCACAGAGAGTGAATTCTCCCTAGTGCTGGGATTAAAGGTGTGCTGCCACCGCCACCACCACCACCGGTAGCTTTTTTTCTTTTTTTAAATGTTGTTATTGGCATTGGATTTGAGTTATCCAGTCCAAATTCAGTGACTGGCTGGACAAAAGTCTCTAGACAGACAGGCCTTCTTCCCAGGTACCCCTCCCTACCCTCCACAGAAACATAAAATGAACTTCCTCCCCTCACTCCCGGACCCCTCACAAAGAAGGCACAAAGTCAGGATTGATGCTGAATCTTTTTTTTTTTTTTAATTTTGCTTTCTTAAAGCGTGTGCTGAGCTGGTGGAGGGAGCAGTTTGGCAATTAAAAAGGCCCAGCAGCTTGGGCAGCGGCATGGGGAAGCCAGGTGAGGGTGGGGTGTCCCTCTGTCCCAGGCCAAGGGGTAGCAAAGCCCGCGCTAACTTCGTAAAATACAAAATAGGGAGAGGTGATGGGAGGGAGATTTGTAAAATACAATATCTTAGGGACTGGCAATAATAAAAAATAAGGTTCATTATTTACAAACAATTTCTGTTCTTGGTCTCTGTACAGTAGGAGATGGGGGTGTGTGATCGTGTGGGCACGTGTTTGTATGTATGTTTGTGTGTTTGTGTGTGTGTATGAGGGGCCAGGAACAGTGGTCGTGTTGGTCACTATGGGAAAGGAAACAGAATGGCCCAGTGAGTGGTTTATTGGAGGAGGACGGATGATCGTGGGAGGGAGAAGTGGGAACAGAGTGGTTGTTGGCCCAGGGGAGCAGTCCAAATGTCCGGGGACAGAGAGGGACCCCAGCCACAGCAGGGACTGGGATGGTTGAGGAGAAGAAAGACCCTTTCTCCTGGGGCAGAGGGCCCCAGGGCGGGGGTGGGAGCTGGATCTGGGTCAGTGAGCAAGAGAACGCCTCTTCTGGGTGCCAGGGTGTCCGTCCTGTGTCCTGAGTCTCGGAGCGGCCTAGGAGAGTTTGATGGTGGTGTTGGGGCCCAGATCCCTGGAGAGAGAAGAGGATCCAGGGATGAATTTGCTTTGAGATGTCCATCACTCAGCTGTGAGCTGGGTCTAGACCAGGGACCTCCTCCTCTGAAAGGATGCTCCGCCCCCAGGAAGATGCCCCTCCCCTGGGAAGATGTGACTCAGGGTGGTGCAGCCTGAGACCCTACCTCTCAACTCACCTGTCATGGAACCACTCCTTGGGGTGGGAGAAGTTGGGGCTGGTGCCATTGTCATTAGTGTCCTCAGGCCAGGTCTCACTCAAGTACTTGGTGGTCTCATGGGTGCTGTCCACATAGTCATGTCGGAGGTGGTCCTGGGGCCTCGGCTCTACTGGCCCCCCGGGTTTGAGCTCCCAGCCTTCTGGGGGCTCCACAGGCAGTAGGGCACCTCGGCCGTCTTCCCATGAACCTGTCCCATCATCGTAGAACAGTAGGCTTCGGGAGGGTACTGGGGAATAAGAACAGGGTGAGCCGTGGGTGCGCCTCAGGTGTCCCCCCTCTGCCCAGACAGCCTTATTCATGTGCTAGGCATGAAGAGCGCAGACTCTGCAATCTTACAGGCCTGACTCTTAATCCTAGCTCTAAGGACCCCTGGCTGTGTGATCTCAGGTTAGTCACATACACTCTGCTCTGATTTTGCTGAGCATTTGTTTGTTGATCTGTAAAATGGGGATAGTAGAATCAACCTCATGGAGATTCAAGGATTCAGTGAGTAATACAGTGTAAGGGACTGAAAGTGTGCTTAGCACAATCACGAGCTCACAAAAATGCAGCACTACTGAGAAGAGACTGCTCGTTTGCTTACTGAAGACTGGGATTCCTCCACCTCACCCACCCCGCCCCTCCACTTTGTGGTTCTAAGGATCAAACCCAGAGCTTCATGCATGCTAGGCCAATACTCTACCACCAGGATACAGAGCCAGCTTGCCCATCCTCCCGTCCCCAACCTCTCTTTCTCTCAAGTTCATATTGAGACAGGGTCTCACTGAGTTGCTCAGGCTCGTCATTAATTCATTTTGTAGCCTGGATAACGCTTTAACTTTCACTCTTCCTGCCTTGACCTGAGAAACCGGGATCGCAGGCCTACACCTTCAGGACCTGCTGAGAGCTGGGTTCTAATTCTACCATGTCACTCGCTTCCTAGGAGACTTAAGGGAAACTTTTTCTCTTCACTTCTAGGCAAGGTCACCCTTCGGAGAAGTCAAGGGGAGGAAAATGGACATTTGTTGGACACCTGTGCCAGGTATTATATAAAGCCTTCAGTTTACAGCACATTGAGTCTCACACGAAGCCTCAGAAGTGAGGTGTTTTAAGCCCTGCTTCCCAGAACTCATCATCAAGGGTCCCTGCAAGCTGGCTTCCTGGCTCCAGACTGCTGGCTCCCTCCCAGCTTCCCCTGCAGGGTCTAATCTAGGGGGATCTATGGAAAAGGCGGCCCCTGGCATTGTGTGAAGCTGCAGTCCGGAAACCAGCCTGCTCAACAAGCCACCTCCTTCCTCAGACATGCCCTCTCCCCTGCCCGGGGCTGCGCTCGCTCCACAGGCTCACCCATGCCCTGCCTTCCCCTCCCTGGGTGATGTCCACGGCACTGCCCCTTCTCCACTGTGTTCTCAGTCTTCTCCTCTGGCCTCCACAGACGTGGCTCTCAGAGCCTAGGTCCCCGACCCCAGTTACAGCGCTCCCGGAGTGGCTTCCAATCCCTCTTCTTCTTAGCGCTCCTCCCTGCAGGCCCCCCGCGTCTTGCTCAGCCTCCCGGCGGCGGCGGCGGCGGCAGTACCCCTCCCCTAAACACACGCCTCCTGCTCTCCCCTCTCTCCGACCTCTCATCTGTTTCCTCTTTCTCTTCTGCCACGTCAGATTCCTGCTTCTGGCATTTGAAAGGGGGCCTGCAAGATCCTCCAGGGCCTGCCTGAAGTGGCCTCTGCCTTGGAAAAACACACCGTTCTTTGCCGTTCCCTGGACTGACTCTTCCCACCCTGGCTTTCCCTTCACATCAGGAAGCTAGTCCAGAAGGCAGGGCGGGCGTATGCTCCCCTAGAACGCACTAGAACCACTGTGCACTGTAAGGACAGCAGCTTCTGGGTATCCAGAGAGCCTAAGATACACGCCCTGGGTCACACAACCAGCCGACAGCAGTGCCCGCTGTGACTGACTCTGAACCACTGCACCACACAGTACCCCACGGGGTGGCACCCACAACACAACTGTCACCCTCACCAGAGGTAGGTGCTCCCAGCAGAGTCCCAGACACCTTGCTGTGGGTCCCCTGTGCCTCAGAATCTTTCTTAACTCTGTGTGTCCAGTAGACTCTACCACATTAGAAATGACCGAAGACGGACACTCATTTGCTGTCCCAATACTAAAATACAAACGGTGCTTAGCCAATGCATCATAACCACTGCCGCCCTCATACACAGCGGTTGGACCTAGAACATCCTACTGTTCTCTAAGTCACACCAAAGGATCTCAGAGAGGCAGACTTAGAGTCTGGGTCTAATTCTACCACTAACATTAAACACACTGTAGACCCTTATTGGAGTACTATCTGCAAAATTAAAGTGTAGAATGAGATAATGCCAACCCCAATCTTTTTGTTGGTTTGTTTGTTTGTTTGTTTTTGTTTTTTCAAGACAGGGTTTCTCTGTGTAGCCCTGGCTGACCTAGAACTCACTCTGTAAACCAGGCTGGCCTTGAACTCAGAGATCCACCTGCTTCAGCCTCCGAAGTGCTGGGATTAAAGGCGTGCACCACCACTGCCAGGCTTCCAATCTCAATCTTTGAAAAATATTTATTTTTAATTTTTTTTAATGTATATGGAGATTTTGTGTGTCTGCATCACTTGCGTGCTTGGTGCCTTCAGAGACCAGAAGGTGGCACTGGATGCCTTGGAACTGGAGTTACAGTGGCTGGCAGCCACCTGTAACCACCATGTGGGTGGTTAGGAATCAAACCACTGAGCCATCCTCTCTAGCCCTTAAAACGTTTTTGAGACAGGGTCTCACTGTGTAGCCCTGGCTGGCCTGGAACTCCCCATGTACACTGGGCTGGCCTTGAGCTCATAGAGATCCACTTGTCTCTGCCTCCTGAGTGCTGGGATCAAAGGTGTGTGCCGGCGCACCTGGCATGGCTTCCCTCTTGCATCTGGCTTCCACCCCGAGTCTGAGAGGTACTCACTTTGACTGGCTGTGTAGACGCTGTCAGCTGCAATAGGGTCTTCCTTCACAGTCTTTGAGCCGGAAGAGAAGGCAGGAAGGCAGGGCGCCAGGGAGCCCAGCACCAGAACGAAGCACAAGGCTGCCACCTAGTAACGGGCAGAGCAGTCATCAGATCTGGGGCAGGGCAGGCCTTCAAGATTGGCCACCCCATCGCATGCAAGAAGCTCAGCGCTTTCCCAAGAAAGCCTCTCCAGAGCTGGCTGCTTCCTAGAGATGGAGTCTCTTGCCCTCCTGAAGCCAAGGCTGCTCAGGTCACCCTCAGCTGAATCCGGGGGAACATGGAAGGCAGTATCAGAGAGAGGAGGGAGGGTTCTATGTGGTTCTCACCCTCAGGGGAGAGAAGTCAGGAAGGGAAGAAAGAGGAAGGGGAAATGGAGGGTTGCAGCTGTGACCAGGGTGGGGACATATCCCCACATCACATTCTCAGCCCCAGGAAGTTGACAAGAAGGAGCTAAGAGTCCCTGGGGAGCTCCAATAAGGCCCTGCCCTCAGGAGACAGACCAACGAAGAGGGCCAAAGAGGCTGAGCCTATCCTAGGTGCCCTTTGGGAGCTCTCAGGGACTCCCCATCACCCATTCCAAAAAGAGCCACCCTCCCCGAGTCTGTAGAAGCCACTTTCCCAAGGATTTGCCCTTCACTGGATTCAGTGGTATCAATCACACATCTGTCAGAACCGGCCTGGGCAGGCCGCTGGCCCCTTCAGGCTCTGCTCACTCTCCTAGAGAGCAGGCCTCCAGAGGAGCTACCCGCTGTGGCCTTGTGCTAGGGAGCAGCACCTACCATGAGGCAGGTGCCGGTCTGAGTGGCCGCCATCTTGTAAGGTCTGGAGATCTTGCTGGTGACCAGAGTCTGGAGTTTCTGCAGCTGCTGGAGCAGGGTCCTGAGGAAGGCACAGTAGTCACCAGGGGGGATCAGGCATGGTGGCCATGTCTACATCCTGGCCTCTCCTAAGGGAGCCGGTTCTGCTCCTGACTAGGCCTTCATGCTTATGTGCCCATTTTAGTCAAGACACAAAAGGTCACCTCCAGCTTGGCCCCCCTGGCTTGGGTACTGGGGGGCCTGCCTCATGGTGGAAAGCTGGGTCACCCTGCGGAAGCTAAGGGGGTGCCCCGAATTGTTCTTGACTCTTCTACGGAAAGGTTATATATCTTTTTCTTACTCACACCAGTCACAGACACATCAGCTTTCCTCCTTTGCACCCCAAAGCACCCTGATGCGACGAGAAAGGCTCTTGGCACAGTGGCTAGTGCGGTCAGTCAATGGCAGCCATTGTTTACGGTAATTTGATTGCTGTTTTTACTATTACTATCATCGCAACACCCGTAACACTGTAGCTTTATCTGTGGACTTCCACGTCAGTCTCCATTGCTAAGTGAGGGCAAGAACTGGGTACTACCCAGCACGGGGTCCTTTGGGTACACACTCAAGTGTTCAACAGTTAATATTGCACTTCTCCACCCAGCTGGGGTCATGCAGTTTCTGAAGTGAACAGCAGGTGGCGAAATTTCCCTAAAGCTCTTCCATATTTAGGGGCAGAGGTAGCTAGATGAAGTTTGAAGGCTCCACCCCTATCCTGATTGGGGCTGGGGGTGGAGTCGCGGATTCTTTAAGCCAATCAGGGCAGTGGCTGGGTTCGGCCTGAGCCGCTAGGTCAGAGGAAGGAAGGGAGAAAATGCAGCTAGGGTCTCCGGAAGCGGGAACAGGAGGATGCCTCTTCCTGGGCACATAGGAAGTTCAGGGCTGAGTCACAACAGAGGAAGACCCTGTAAGTTGTCCTCTCCCTGCACAGGTGCACCATGGTATGTACACATACATACCCAATAAATAAATAAATGTAACTCAAAATTAAAAAAAAAAGACAAAAACTCCAAAAGACAAACAAACAAACAAATCCCAGAGGGAGCTTAGCATAGCGGTTAAGCTTTTGCCTAGTGTGCGCAAGGTCCTGGGTTCAATCCTCAGCACAGCTGGGAGATGGTCGTGTGTTAAGTGCCTACTAAACGCTGTTGTCTGTATTATTGTAATTACTTCTAGAAAATAATATCAAACACCTCAGTGGATTCATAGCTCAGAGCACTATCTAGAATTCAGAACAGCATTATAAAAAGGGGCAAAATCAACAGGTGAGCTTTTTTTATTTTATTTTGTTTTTTGAGACAGGGTTTCTCTGTGTAGCCTTGGCTGACCTAGAACTCGCTCTGTAGACCAGGCTGGACTTGAACTCAGAGAGATTCACCTGCCTCTGCTGGGATTAAAGGTGTGTGCTGGCACTGCCCGGCCAGGTGAGCATTCTTTAATGCCACACACCATGCTGGTTTCAGTCATTGTGTCTTAGAACCTTCACACAGGTCCTGTTAGCCAGTGCTGCTGTCACGTCCTTGGTGCCAAGAAAACTAGGCCCAGAGGTTCAGGAGATAGCAGAGTGGGGCAAGAGCCTAGAGCCCGGGGCTGTGATCTCATGCCCGGTGCCCATGTGGGTTCCGTGGCACTGACGCTTCTCAAGCTAAGTGCAATGGAGTCATCCAGGGCGCTTGTTAAAATGCAGCTGGGATGCTGGAGAAAGGGCTTTAGCAGGTAAAGTGCTCACCCACGCATAAGGATCTGAATGTGGACCCCAGCATCCCTGTGAGAAGGCCAGGCATGAGCTAGGCATGGCGGCACACACCTTTAGTCCCAGCACTCAAGAGGCAGAAAGCAGGTGGATTTCTGTGAGTTCAAGGCCAGCCTGATCTACATAGCGAGTTCCAGGACAGCCAGAGCTAAGTAATAGAGAGACCTTGTCTAAAAAAAAAGCCAGGAATCCAGGCATGGAAGCCAGGCATGGCTGCTATAACCCTCGTGTGTCAGGGGAGAGGGACAGTGGTCACAGGACAGAACCAGCCAGTTCAGCCAACCAGTGGGTGTCAGACTTAGTGAAAGACCCTGTTTTAAATGCTAAAGTGAAGAACAGCCATGGAAGACACCAGATGTTGACCTCTGGCGACACACACACACACACACACATACACACACACAACACACAGAGATAACACACATACAAAGATAACTCACACACACAGATAACACATACAGATACATACAGAGATAACACACACAGATACACACAGAGATAACACACAGACTCACACACGGATAACACACACAGATAACATAACACACACCAACACATACACATGCACGCTATGTAGATTCTGACCCAGCAATCTTAGGAAAGTCCTGAAATTCCTGATTTCTTACAAGTTCTCAGGCCATAATGGGGAACTGGCTAGCAAGGGTCTAGGCCAGCACATTTAACAGTCATGGGAACTACTGGAAGGTATACTAAAACCCTGAAAGAGATGGTTCGGTGGTTAAGAGCACTGGCTGCTTTCCAGAGTACCTGGGCTCAGTCCCCAGCATCCACATGACAGCTCATAACCATCTGGAACTCCAGTTCCAGGAGATCCAACACCCTCTTCTGGCCTCCATGGGCACTTGGCACGCATGTGCTATTCAGACATACATGCAGGCAAAACATTCGTACACATAAAATAAACAGCAGCAACACTGATTGCATCCAGGCACAGTGACGCACACGTGGTACTCTAGTACTCAGGAGGCAGAGGCAGAGGAATCAGGAAGGAGTTCAAGGTTGTCCTCAGCTCCTTAGCGCTTCTAAGCCAGACTCAGTCTCAAAACAAAATAAAATCTACCCAGAGTGCTGGGCCTTCCCTCTGCAGTGAATGATTCAGTAAACCCAACCTTGGGTCAGAGAATAAGTATTTCTTTGTTTTTGTTTATTTCTTTGAGACAGGGTCTCTCTATGTAGCCCCGACTGTCCTGGAGCTCCCTCTGTAGACCAGGCTGACCTGGAACTCAGAGATCTGCCTGCCTCTGCCTCTCAAGTGCTGGGATTAAAGGCGTGCACCATTATGCCCTTCGAGAGAGAATAAGCATTCCTAACAAGTTGAGAGATAGTGCTGATGCTGATGCTGATGCTGCGGAGCACATCTGGAAAGTCTCTGTCCTGTGTAGTCTTACTTGAGCATCTTACCAGCCTGTCAGATGTCTAGAGTTATGTGTAGTTAAAGTCAGCTGGGAAGCCAGGGACCGGCAGGACATCAGAGCTCCCAGTTCCTGGGGTACATTCTGGGGTATTATCCTGACCTGGCTATCTATCTTCTCCCCTGCCTCCCAGAGCCAGCCAGCACCTTTAGTGGGGTAGGTGGGACACAGGGGGTACCACTCACCTGTTGGCATTCTCTAGGGTCTCCACCTTCTTCCACAGCTCAGTGTTCTCT
Source organism: Peromyscus californicus insignis (assembly GCF_007827085.1). Lineage (NCBI taxonomy): Eukaryota > Metazoa > Chordata > Mammalia > Rodentia > Cricetidae > Peromyscus > Peromyscus californicus. The sequence continues at coordinate 67,801,616 of NW_026294595.1, forward strand.
GATGTATATGTCTCCACCCTGGAAGGATCAGGCAGACACAGGCTGAAGGCATCCCCATAGACTCAGCTGCCCCACAGCCGCTGCCCACTACCACCCCATCGCCTGCAGCCGGGCCTCCGGCTGAGGACAGCACACCAGGCTGGAGTCCCGGCCCTGCCCGCTCTGGAACACTTACTTCTTTTCTAGACATTCCACGTACTCCTTCTTCTTGCGGCGACTCTCCTGGGCCGAGATCTAAAGGAGGGAGTTCCCAAACAAGGGTCACCATTGCCAACTAGCCACTTCCTGGGTCATTCCCAGTTTCAGAGCTGACATCATCAGGGGACAGAGGCCCTCCTCAGTGGAAGTTCCCGTAGTCTTAGGGTAGGGATGGCTCCAGCCTTACCTTGTTCTTGATTTTCCTGCGTACCCTCTTCAAGGCCTTCTCCTCAGCCTTGGTGAGGGGGAGTTTGGTGGGGATGGGGTAACCCTCGGCGATCAAGGTTCGCTTCTCCTCTTCTGTCAAGAGCAGTGGCCCTGATGTCCCCTGTAGTTTCTGAAGAAAACAGACAATTCTGGCTTCACATTTGAGCACTGCTGTGAGCTCAGCTCTCTGAACCTCACTTTCCTCCTTGGGAAAGGGGAACCCTCTGAGTTAAGTCCAGTGACATGCATCGAGTGTCAGAATGACTTTGGGAGGCCCTTTCCCCTGTCCTACCCTAGAATCCAGTCTCAAAGCTCATTTGCCCGGGGCCCCCTAAACAGCACCCCCCTTGTGTCCCTCCCCACAATTTCAATTTAGGAGGATCCATGCCCTCCCAGGGTTCAGGGTCTCTTTCCATGTTGCCCCCAAATAGCCTGGGTCACTTGCCAGGGTTGAGAAATGTCAGGTTCTCGGCTCCACGACAATGTGCCTTCTAGGCCTTCTTGGACCTTATCTTTCTACCTTTGATTTCCATTCATCTTGAGGCAGAACTGAAAAACTCCCCCTTACTTGCCTGCTGGGCACCTCCCTGAATCTGATGGGATAAGTATCAGATGTGGAGCTTCCTGACCCCTTCACTGATGAGGGCACTGGGTAAACCTATTTATCACCTCACCTCCAGGGTCAGCCCATCCTTAGTTACTTACATGAGGGGCAGTGAGGAGCGGCGAGGTGGAAATGGCCGTGGAGGAGCGGGCCATGGGCCGGACAGGGCTGGAAGGGGGCAGAGAGCGGGGACTCTGGGAGCCGTCACTGTCACTGCCATGGCTGCTGGGGGGTGTTGGAGGCATCTGTACGAGGTCCTCTGCAAAAAGTAGAGGGCTAGGTTAGTAGGGTTGCACCTCATGTCTGCTCTGACATCGTGAGTTCAGCTGAACATGGCCTGTGCCAGCCCTGTCCCCGAAGGAAATGTGCTGATAGGCCCTTAGCCTCAGCTGTAATATGAGAAGCCCCTTGGCAGTGCCAGGAAAAATGACTGCTGAGTACTGCCCATCTCTGACAGTGCAGAGGAAGGCCCCTGCAACCTTGGTGAGGAGCCCCTGGGCCACATGCTCCCCTACCTGTGGCTTTACAGGATTCAGGTTCTTTAAGCCCCAGCTCTGAAAGTCCAGAGGGGACTAAGGTCTCCAAGCAGATCCAGGGGGCTCAGGCTGACCAGTGTCCTCCCTTTTCCTTTCTCTGACTCTAAAACACTGATCCAGTTTCAGGGACAGGGTGGCAGGTGTTGGGATTGCAGCAGAGCGGTGAGGAGTGATGCTCCTCCTCCACACTGTCCGCTTCGCTTCATGGCCAGAGCAGCAGGAAGACCGACACTCTCAGCAGGTGTCAGAAAGAGGTGTCTAAGCAGCGATGCTGGGAAAGCTCCCGGGATGGCACAGATCCAGGTGTGGAAACCTGGGCTCCATGGCCACGGAGAGCAGGGTTTGGCATAGGTTGGCACCCACAGAAGGCTTTCTCCTTTCTATGATGCTTACTTGTCTCTTATGGATCCCACTCTGAAAAGAATGGCTTCTCTTCCGTATATAAGCACCTATGGTACCTTATTTGTATTTCCAATCTTGTGGTATTTAGCTCAGGGCTTGACACATGTATAATAGATGTTGAATCAATGTTGACATGTTAATATGGTGGGATTAGAACGATTCTGCTACCGTCTCTCACTCCAGTAACTCACAGAAGCTGACCATGGCCTCTTGACCCAATGAGCTGTACAGGTTCCCTGTGGATTTGCTATCTGCACACCTATATCACTGCTGAGTCTGTGACCTTAGGAACCCTATGATCTACTTGGTACAGAGATTGTCTTCTCTCTTTGCTTTGACAATACCTAGGACAATTAAGATGGTACCCAGTAAATCTTGGTTGGATGCATGGATAGATAGATGGGTGTTTGGTTGGGTGGGTAGATGGGTAGATAGATGAATTAATGGATGTTTGGTGGATGGTTTGATGGATAGATGGGCATATGGATGGTTTTTTAGTTGGATGGATGGATGAATAGATGAATGAATGGATGGGTGGGTGGTAGAGTGATAGATGGATTCATAGATGAATGGATAGTTGGATACACAGATGGGTGAATGGATGGATGGACAGATGTTTGGATGGATAAATGGGTAGATGGGTAGATGGATAAATAGATGAGTGGATGGTTGAGTAAGTGATGGATGAATGGGTGGATGGATGGATGGAAGGTGACCGGTGATTATAAAGTGTTCTTCAGTTAGTGAGTGGGTGGAAGGGGGATCAGCAAATGGAATGGGGTTGGTAGAACGATGGCACTTGAAGATTGAGTAAAGAAGGAATGGAAGAAAAAGAGGGAGCATAGAGAGATTGAGAGCGAGAGATTGGGAAGGTGAGAACATCTGGGGGGAGAAGTGGGAGTTTTGAGGGAGGGGTGGACTGGACAAGGGAGCAGGATGCTGTCTGTCTGTCTGTAATCAGAGTCATTCTTGTGCATGCTTACCTGGTGTCACTTTGAGGAACTGGCTCACTTCTGGGGGTTCTGCTTTGATCACTGGCAGCTGAGTCATTTCTCCTGGGGCCTGAGGAAGAGACAGGTTCAGCTCCATCACCTGCCCCTGGGACAATCCTCATCACACTATTCGCCCTCCTCCCTCCCTCAGGCTGGAGGTCCATCCTGCATGGTTGGAAGAATGGCTGGCCGCAAGAGTCCTGGGCTCAGCCCAGACAGAACAGAGAGGCAAGTTCTAATGCTTGGAGAAGCCACACTAAGAGCAGAGAGGGGTGCTCCACACTGTAGGGCAGAACTGAATCCCAGGAAGCAGGATTCCCGTGGCGTCTGGGGCCATGCCACCTTCCAGAGGCTGACCCTTCACCAACTATGAAAGCCATGTAGGCCTTGGTATGTGGTTGCCATGAGGACAGGAGGTCATGTTAGTCTTACACTAGCTGTTGGATGATTGGGAACAATAGTTCAGGAGGAATCAATTGGCCAAGGCTCAGAGAAAGCTGAAATGGGACGTGGGATACAAATGGGAGGCGGGCTCATACAAGGAAGCCTGCAGCAGCGAGAGCCCTCCTTGAGCGGCTTTGAACAAGGCACGGGTGAAACCAGAGGTGCATTCTTTTTTTTTTTTTTTTTTTTTTTTGGTTTTTCGAGACAGGGTTTCTCTGTGTAGCTTTGCGCCTTTCCTGGGACTCACTTGGTAGCCCAGGCTGGCCTCGAACTCACAGAGATCCGCCTGGCTCTGCCTCCCGAGTGCTGGGATTAAAGGCGTGCGCCACCACCGCCCGGCCCCAGAGGTGCATTCTTAACAAGTGTGTATTCCTATTTATTTAAATTCCGGAGTATTGTTCTAGAAAGGGCTTCAGGAACATGTGTGGCTTTGTACATATGAACTTCACCAACACGCATGTAAGTGGTGATCTCTGTGAGGTGGGTGTGGCTCTTGGGACTGTCTCGTCCCGCTGGGTCTGCTGGCAGCAGAGATCACAACGCCGTGGGGCTGGGAGGGACAGAGTGCTGAACACTGGACAGTGAGGAAGAACAGAGAGAGAGCAGGGTGTCCAGGAGCTGGCCATTCCCTGGTCTACACCCAGCTCCATGTCCGCACGGCAGATAAGGGGACCTGAGGGGACACTAGGGGACTGCAGTGTGCAGTGCTGGGGCTCTTCCCAGACTGGCTCCCGTAACCTGCACTGTCTAGAGTGGGAATCCTCCGCCCTAGGGTCTGACAGGCCACGCTGGGGAACGCAGCTTCGAAATTTCTGACTTCATGATTTGGGGCTTAACTCCTGGGAACTTCCGTTTCTCCACCGTGGTTCCTTCATCCTTCTGATGCTGACTGAGCCGGTCCTGGAGGTCTCTAAGAATCTAGCTGGTTGTCAATCAGCCCTTGAACCTTGGGAGTGGGAAGGGCTTCCTTGTTTATGACCACCTACTTTGAACCCAGGTGGCCAGCAGGAGGCGAACCCCCTGCCTAGGGATTAATGTTTGTCTGTTTGTTTGTTTTAAACTATGGAACTTTAGGCCTTGTGGCTTGCACTTATGTTACAGGGAAGGAAGCTGAAGAAAAGAGAGAAGGTAAGTCTGTCGACAGTCAGGAGCAAGCGTGGCCAGCAGAGGCTCTCCCAGAAGCCAGTGGTCTGGGCCTCACTCCTGAAGGGTCTTGGGCTTACAACTGTTACCTATACACTCCAGAAGTGGAGGTAAGGTTGGTTATGAGCGTGGCTTATTAATCTAAATGCAAACTAACTAAAATACAACACCTTTTTTTTTTTTTTTGCATTTACATGTTGATCTTTCTCCAAGTCCTGAAACTTAAAAGGAAAGGAAGTACCCTGGGGTACGTATCTCCCTTGACTTCGAAACTAACCTCAGCCCTGCCTGGTGCCCTGAAAGCTTTCTCTGCATGCAGGGAGGGCCCAGCATGCTTGGCAGGCACTGGAGGATGGTGAAGGGGTGGCCAGTGTGGGAGGCAGAGGACCCTCAGCCCCCCAGGTTCCCAGCTTGTGGAGCCCTGGGGTGGAGTCCAGGACATTGGGTGTCACTGCCCTCTGTCTCCCCTCAGCCTTCACTCCCTCCCTCAGCCCCTATCACTAGTTCCTAGGCTCACCTGGTGAGGAATGGGCAGCCTGGAGATGGGGCTGAGGCCCAGCAGTGGTGGTGTGGCCATGGCAGCAGCAGCAGCCATGGCAGAGGAGGCAGCCAGAGGGTCGACGGGTAACTCCGGGCTCTGCTCCTGCTTCACCATAATGGAGCACAGTTTGTGTCCCAGGGCCCACGCTCCACGTTCTACATCTGTGGGGAGGATGAAATGGGAAGTACTCAGGTTCAGGGGCTCCCTGAGCAGAGAGCTCTGACCGACTTCTGCCTACCGGTGAGTACCCTGGACTGAGGAGAGATGTCAGAGTGCCCATCCGGGGGCAGGCAGGAAAGCTGAGCCACTCTGGTGAAGTGAGATGGGTGGGCTGGAACCAGAAGCGGCAAGAGCATCTTTGTGTCTAGACGCTCACAGAACGGGCTTGGCCACAGCACCTAGACCTCCCCCCCGACCGGCTGCGTGACCTTAGGCAAGCTGCTTATCCTCTCTGAGTCTCAGCTTCCTCGTCTTTAAAATGGAGCAAGTGGGGCTGAGGAGATGGCTTGGTTTGCAAAGGGCTTGCTGAGAGAGAATGAGGACCTTAGTTCAGATCCCTGGCACCCATATAAAAAGCTGGACACAGCCAGGCGGCGGTGGCACATGCCTTTAACCCCAGCACTCGGGAGGCAGAGCCAGGAGGATTTCTGTGAATTTGAGGCCAGCCTGGTCTATAGAGCGAGATCCAGGACAGGCAGCAAAACTACACAGAGAAACCTTGTCTCGGAAAAAAAAAAAAAAAAAGAGCTGGGCACAACAGCATGTGCCCATCAGTGCAGTGATACAGGAGGACCTTCAGGGCTCACTGGCCAGCCAGTCCAGTCAATCACTGGGCTCCAGGTTCAATGAGAGACCCTGCCTCAAAAGTAATGGGTGAGTGACTGAGGAAGATACTTGACCTCGCCATGCACGTGCACACACATCCCATGCACGTGCACACACATACGCACACACAAGACTACATACAAACACACATGGGGGAAAATAAGGACATAAACAGGACAGACCCGATGGGGGGTTTTAAGAATTGCCGGTATAGTGCTTGTAAACACTAAGCACAGTGCCTGCAAGAAATGGATGTTCGTTAAGCAGTAACTAGTGTTAACAGGATTATCTCTATTCGGTAAACACTGCCCCACAGCATGAGAACAGTCCGGGACAGGGATGGTGGAGTCAGAAAGGTTAACAGGAAGCATGGCCTTGGGAGCTGCCCTGGAGCTGTACCTCTATCCCAAAGTGCTGAGGAGCCAGAGGGGTTTGAACATGCTGGGATTCATAAGTTTAGATTTCTTTTTACTATGCTAAAATTATGAGTCTATGTGCATGTAAGAGCAGGTGTGTGCAGAAGAGGACATTGGATCTCCTGAAGCCCGAGGGACAGGTGCTTGTGAGCCACTGACATGACATGAGTGCTGGGAAATCCAACTTGAGTCTCCTGCAGCAGAGGCTCTTATTCACCCGGCCATCTGCAATCCTTGGACTCTTAATTTAAAAGGCATAACTCTGGCTCTTTCGGCTGCTTCCCAGCCACCATGATGTGAACCGTTCCACCGTACACTCCCCGCCAAGATAGACTATAGGGTAGCTAAGAGGAGCTCCTGTTCTGATGAGTGAGATCCACAGACTTCTGAAAGCAGAGGTACCCTAGCAGCAGCTGACAGCCACAGCTGTGATTGAAAACATGTTTGAAAAAAATCACAGCCAGTGAGATGGCTCATTGTGCAAGCCTGGTGACCTGGGTTTGAGCCCCGGAAACCACCACATAAAGGTAGGAGAAAGAACAGACTCTGCAAAGTTACCCTGTGACCGCCACACGTGATCCGTGGTACATGTGCACCCTCCTTCATCCTACACACTCTAATAATAATAATAATAATAATAATAATAATAATAATAATAATAATAATAATAGATGGCTGCAGTTTCTGGGGGTGGTAAGATTTGGAATGTGGCCACGGGAGTGGATGGCTGAGGACTGCTGTCTTGGAAGGCACCTCTCATGTTGTCTTATTTCCCAGAATTGTATGAAGGGTGCTAACGTCCATGTACACCCCCAGATTAGCAATTTCATAGATTGGGGGCAGACTTAAGAGCTGCTCAGGTGCTCATCATTTTTAGATTTGAATGTGAGCTTTGAAACCCAATTATGTGAAAGGAGCAAGCAGACTGGCTATATCTCCAGGTGCGGGGGTGGGCGGGGACTGACAAGAGGGGCAGGGAGGTATTTGGGGGGATGCTGTTGAACTAAATGGTCCAGGAGAGAGAAGATGAGGCCTGGGCGAAGGCGAACAGTAGGAACAGAGAGGAAAGACTTAGAAGAAAAAAGTCACCTTTGTTTTTTAATTTTATTTCACATACATTGTGCTTTGTCTACGTATGTCTGTATGAGGGTGTCACATTCCCTAGAACTGGAGTTTGCAGACAGCTGTGATCTGTTATGTGGGTGCTGGGAATTGAACCCAGGCCCTTCTAGAATTGAACCCAGTGCTCTTAACGGGTGAGCCACCTCTGCAGCCTCTTTGTTTATTTGCTTATTTGTTAGAGACAAGGTCTCAAGTAGTCCAGACTGACTCTGAACTTGCTATGTAGCTGAGGATGACCTTGGTGACCTTGGTTCTCCTGCCTCCACCTTCCCAGCATCAGGATTATAGGTGTGTGCCACCGTGCCCCGTGTATGCTGGTGCTGGGGATGGAACCCAAGGCCTTCTCCATACTGGGGTACCACATATGACGTTAGGAACGAAGTTCAAAGGGCGAGTCCGTAGGACTCAGTGATGGGGACTCACGGAGGTAGGAGAGGGATTAGGTTTGTGCTGTGGGATGTTCTGTATGGCAAATGTGTTGCTGATTGGTCAATAAATAAAACACTGATTGGCCATTGGCTAGGCAGGAAGTGTAGGCGGGACAAGGAGGAGAATAAAGCTGGGAAGTGGAAGACTGAGTCAGAGAGACACTGCCAGCTGCCACGATGAGAAACAGCATGTGAAGATGCCGGTAAGCCACGAGCCATGTGGCAAGGTATAGATTTATAGAAATGGATTAATTTAAGCTGTAAGAACAGTTAGCAAGAAGCCTGCCACGGCCATACAGTTTGTAACCAATATAAGTCTCTGTGTTTACTTGATCGGGTCTGAGTGGATGTGGGACTGGCAGGTGAGAGAGATTTGCCCTGACTGTGGGCCAGGCAGGAAAACTCTAGCTACAGGTTTGCCCATGGCAGACTCCACCTCCTAACACGTAGTCATGTAGTGGGTCTTTTGGCCTCACCTGGGCTGCAGGGCTGGTATGCCTCAGCATTCTCCAGTGGGCAGTGGGTGTCTCTCATTCCAAGGGAGTACTGCAGCAGTAAGGCAGGAGCCAGGGGGTCAGCTTGCAGGGGTGGGATGTAGGGACTCTGGGGCCCACTATGGGTGTAGAGAGGAGTCAGAGATGGTCTGGTCCCACCTCAGAGGACAGGCTCCTCCCTGCTGGGAGCCTGAGAACTCAGCCCTGGGCCACAGGCAGCCCTAGAGTTCAGGAACACCCACTGTCTTTCCAAATTACAGGGCCAAGCTGTGGGCGTTCGGGAAGCTGCCCCCACAAAGGGCCACAGACAAATTGCTTTAAAAATAGACCTGGGCGGCTGAGGAGTTGCTGAGCCAGCGAGAAGGGTGGATGGAGACTATCATGGGATGAGAAGGGTCTGTATCATATCCCAGCTCTTCCCAGGCTGGAGTCAGAGACCTCACAGAGGTCCAGGAGCTTGGCAGGTGCTAAGGTGTGGTGAGCAGCTGGGACCTCAGCAGTCCCAAGCCATGGGCCCTCCCAAGACTTTAGAAAGTGTCCCTGCCTTCTTGGCAGGGAAGGCAAGGACCTGTCACCCCTGGGGAGCCTCTGCAGCACAATACAGACTAAGACCCCAATGCTCATGAACTACGACTCTGGGGAGGCACCACTTTCTCCCCATTTCATAGATGTGACAATCAAGAACTCATGCTCAAAGCCTCTGGAAGAGAAAATGAACAAATTCCATTGACTGCTCTAGCCACTCCTGGAATTAATAGGACTTTAATGTGCCCACAAAACCAGTGGCCGGTTGCTGATATATATCCCACGCTGGGCCTAGAGCTGGGAGCTTTATGGATACTTTTTTTCAATCCTGTCCAGAACTCTCAGGTATATATTATTTTCATCTTTTAAAAAAGACTTTCAGGGGCTGGAGAGCTGGCTCAGCGGTTAAGAGCACTGGCTGCTCTTCCAGGGGTCCTGAGTTCAATTCCCAACAACCACATGGTGGCTCACAACCATCTTCAATGAGAGCTGGTGCCCTCTTCTGGCCCACAGGGATACATGCAGACAGAACATTGTATACATAATAAATAAATGTTTGAAGGAAAAAAACAAACAAAACAAAAACAAACAAACAAAACAAAACAAAAACAAGAGACAGGTCTGTGTGATTATTCAGCCAAAAATGACAGGACCAAGATTTCCTGTCTTAGAGGAAATGACCAGATAAGAGGTATTTTGGGGGTGGGGCACAGTGTGATTACCTTGGAGGAGAAATTCGGAGGCAGGGGGCTGTTCACTTTGAAGATAGAAGTTGGAAGAGAGGGTTGCTACACTGAGCCCCACTTCAGGAGCAATAATTGGAATAGGGCTCCTCAGAGGTATTTTGGAGGATGTCGGTATAAGGAGATGGGAGGTTCTAGATTCTCTGTAATCTGTCCATATTTAGGGTGATGATTTTTGTAGTTGTGGTTATTATTTTGAGGTTGGTCTATGTTGCAATCCAGGGCTGTCCTGGAACTTGCTAGGTAGCCAGTCTGGCCTCAGGCTCACGATCCACCTTCCCTCAGCTTCTCAAGTGCTGAGATCACAGGTAGGCACCATCATGCCTAATCTCATCTATTATTTAATTACCTCCACTGTGTGCTCTAAGTCAGTGGTTCTCAGCAGCCCCTGATATGCTGGGTCCTAGCTACAGGGTTTCAGACTCAGCAGGGCTGAGTGGGTGCTGCAGTTTGGATTTTTGTTTGTTTAGAATTGAACCTAGTGTGTCCTGCACAGTAGAAGCCATGGACTGACCATGACTGCACTGAACGCTAGTCTCTTTTTCCTTTTGTAAATTTTTGAGACAGGATCTCACTAAGTTACCCAGGTTGACTTTGAACTTTCTATCCTCCCGTTTCATTTAAAAACATTGATTTATTTATGTGTGAGTGCTCTGCCTGCAAGTTTGTCTGCTCGACTGAGGGGGGCTTTGGATCTCATTATAGGTGGTTGGGAGCCACCATGTGGGTGCTGTGAATTAAACTCAGGACCTCTGGAAGAGCGGCCAGTGCTCTCAACCAGGAGGAGTGGCTGAGCTGTCCGGCCAGCCCTCATTTGTTGTTCGTAGTTTGTGTGTTTGGAGAGAAGGTCTCACTATGCAGCCCAGACTGGCCTCAGACTTACCATCCACCCACCCAGCCCCGTGGTTACCAGTGTGCATTACCATGCTGGGCTGGCTGCAGCTGGGCATTTATTATTATTATTATGGTTTATTTTATTTATTTATTTTTTAAGACAGGGTCTCTCTATGTAGCTCTAGCTGTCCGGGAACTTACTTTGTAGCCCAGGCTGGCCTCCACTTCTCAGAGATCTGACTATCTCTGCATCCTGAGTGCTGGGATGAGAGATGTGCATCACTATGGCCAGATCTGATTTTATTTGATGTGTGTGGATGCGTATGGGAGGGGACACAGGTGCATGCTCAGGTGTGTGTGTTTGTGCCTGCGGAGGGCCGAGGTGGGTGGATGTTAGATGTCTTCCTCTACTGATCTCCAAATCACTGTTTGAGGCCCAGTCTCTCATTGAACCTGGAGTTCTCTGTTTCAGTTAAGATGTCTGGCCAGCAAGTTTCCAGACTCTACCTGTTTCCCAGTTTATTCTCCTCCACGCACCTGCCCTACGGTTACAGAACCCACCGCTGCCCAGTTTTTATGTGGTTGCTGGAGACTCAGACTCAGGTCTCATGCTTGAGTGGTGGGCACATTCCTGTAAGCCACCTCCAGCAGCTCCAGGCTCTGCATTTGTAACAGGTTGTCAGTGACATCACAGCCTAAGGACCACTCTGTGTGATCTGCTTGTTTACTGAAGTCAGGGCACACCCTCTGAGAAGTGGCCAAATGGTTTTGATTTCAGGGGAAGTCAAAAGGCCAGGAGCTGTTGGACGGGTTTTGTGGGCAGATGCCCAGGGAGTCTCAGCCTGTAGAGTGCCTCTCCCGTGTCCCGTCCCCCGCCTCCCCCCACACAAGAAGCTTCCTCCCTCCTGGGCCCTTGCACATCTTACCTTGGGTGGTGTCCTCCATCTTGATGGGCACAAGGGGACTCTGGGGTGCAGAATCCCCACTCAGGGAGTAGCTGTGCTCAGCCTGGATGCCTGGAGCAGGGGAGTCCAGTTCCATGTCCAGCAGAGGGCTCTTCTCATCCAGCACAGGGTCATCAAAGAAGCTGCTGAACAGGTCATTGGAGAAGTCCTCCATGTTCTCCACAAAATGGTCCAAGTGCTCTGGGAAGTGCTGGGGAGGGCGGAGGAAACTCAGTTTGGCTTGGAGAGGGGGTACAGGTGCTGCTGTGACAGTCACCTCATGTTCTTTTCTCCCCACCATCCACACCATCATGTCACTGCCACCCTCCCCATGACCAGCTTCACCAACTCCAGCTCTCACTGCTTCTTCTTCTTTCTAAATTTTTTTGTTGCTGTGCATGGTGATACACCCCTTTAATCCCAGCGCTCAGGAGGCAGAGGCAGGCGGATCTTTGTGAGTTTGAGGCCAGACTGGTCTACAGAGTGAGATCCAGGACGGCCCGGGCTATGTAGAGAGACACTGTCTCAAAATTTTTTTTTTCAAAATTTTTTATCATCATCATCATCATCATCATCATCATCATCATCATCATCTCTGTGTGTGTCTGTGTGTGTGTGTGTAGACATGTATGCCTACATGTGGCATACATGTGGAGGTCAGAGGATAACTTTGTGGGGTTTTCTATTCTTCCATCTTTGTGTGGGGTTGGAGGACATGATTCAGGCTGCTAGGTACGTGAGACAAATGCCTTTACTCACTGAATAATCTCACCAACCTCCCCACTTTTAAAATTTGTATTTATTTTTTTTAAATTAGGGTCTGGAGAGGTGGACGAGCAGTTAAGAACACTTGCTGCTCTTGCAGAGAACCCAGGCTTAGTTCCCAGTCTCCACATGGTGGCTCACAACCATCTGTAGCTCCAGTTCCACGGAATCTGGTGCCCTCTCCTGACCCATAGGCACCCAGCACACATATGGTGCACTTACAGACATGCAAGCAAAACACTCATACGCATTACATAAAAATAAATGAATCTTTTTTAGAAATCAAAGTGGATGGAACCTGAGAAACCAGGTTGACCTCTGGCACGTGCGCGCACACCTCCCCCCCACACACCTGGGGAGGAGTACAAACAGACAGGACAAAAGTCACAAATAATGCCTATGAAGGACGTGGGTGCATTGGAAAATAGGCTCAGGCAGCAGAGATAATGTGGCAAGAGCCCAAGTCTTGCTGCCTGGCACAGGGAACCTTGGAATCCTGCAGTGCCATCCACCTTGATTAAAATTGTTTCTTTGTTTTTATTTCTATGTATAAGTGTTTTGCCCACATGTACGTCTGTGTACCTCATGTATGCCTGTTTCCCATGGAGTCTGAAGAGGGCATCTGGTCCCCTGGAACTGGAGTTACAGATGACTGGGAGCCCACTTATGAGTACTGGAAATCAAACTAGAGTCCTCTGCAAGAGCAGACAGTGGCCTTACCTGCTGAGCCCTATTTCCAGCCTTTCCCACCACGTGGATTTTCGATACAGGCCTGGGGACTCACCGGGTGGGCTAGGCTGGTTAGCCTGCTGGAATTCTCCTCTCTCTGCCCGCCCCCTCTCCACGCCACTCTGAGATTATAGGCATGAGCTACCTTGCCCCTTTTGAGGGAGTCCAAGGGATCTAACTCAGATCCTCATGAATTTTACTGACTGAGGGAGGGAGTAGAGAGAACCTTGAGTGAGTGAAGTCCCAAGTGAATGTGCGTTTTGGCCTGGGCATACCCAGGTCAAGGACTTCAAGACCTGAGACCCATGGGACAGTTGACAAAGGCTCAGGAGAATTGGCAAAGATTTTCTTGGGAGTCCAAGTATGAGAGTTTATGGGTTATTGATCAGTGTGTGCAGCTTCCTCCTCCTGATGTGTACAGTCTGAGACTACTCCCTGCAGAGACCCACGGAGCCCTCCTACCCAGCTAGCTGCCCCCCTGCCCCGTACTGTGCATAATAACCTCACTGAGATTTCAGGTTATGGCAGCAATGGGAACAGAACCTTACCTGATCCCTCCCAGCTTCCCTGTCTGTGTGTCTGTCATCTCCTCATTCTCTCAACACCCCTAGCCAGGGTTTCGGGACCCAAGCCTTTCTGGTTGAGGCAACTGAGTTATTATTCCCCAACCCACTACCTGCCTGCTTTTTCTTTTTATGTAAATTAGTTTATGTATGCTAAGTGCTTTGCCTGCATTATTACGTGCACTCTGTACATGCCTGGTGCCCTTGAAGTGGGTGCCAGAAGAGGGCTTGGGATCCCCAAAACTGGAGTTACAGATGGTTGCTAGCTCCCATGTGGGTGCTGAGAATCGAATGTAGGTCCTCCACAAGAGCAACAAGGGCTCTTAACTGCTGAGCCCTCTCTCCAGTCCTCCTGCTGCTTTTTTTTTTTTTTTTTTTTTTTTTTTTTGAGACAGGGTCTTGTTATGTAGTCCAGGCTAGCTTCAAACTCATGATCTTCCCGTCTGAGCCTCCTGAGTATCAGAGTATCAGGCCTCTACCATGCCTGCCCAAACTGTTCTTTATCCCAAGGCTTCAGGCTGTGGAGCCACCTCACTGAGGTTTGAGTCCTGGCCGTGACCCTTCCCGCTATTGACTCAGCCTGTGTAAGGGCAAGTGGTGACTCACTAATGGTTATGAAATCAAATTAGTGGGTCATGGCCAAAACTTAAAAAATACACTGGGAAAAAATTTCCTTGACACACAATAATTGTACATGTCTACGGGGCAGACTTTGACATTTCATTACATGTGTCCATGCACAATGCGCAGATTGGGTTAATGGGGCATATCCATCACCTTAAAACAGGTATCCTTTATGTGGAGCATTGAAAATGCTGTCTGCTAGCTAGTTTGTTGTATATAATTAATCGTTGTCAACCACAGCCACCCCACCGTGCTACAAGACATTAGCTCCCACTCCTTTGCCACTGCATCCCTGTCCCCAGGGCCCACTCTCCCCAGCCCCTGCTATCCCTGCCAGTTCCAGCCCCTGGCAACCACTATTCTGCTTTCTGCTTCCACCAATCAGCTTTCAAAGCTTCTACATACAGGTGAAAGCATGGTTTTTCTTTTCATCTGGGTGTTTTGTATGCTAAGCAAGTGCTTTGTAAGATCTAAATGATATAAGCTGGCTCCCGTCCATGTGGGCATTTATGACCAGAATTTAAGAAAAAAATAGCACAGAATAAAATACAAAATAAGTAGAAAATATCAGAATGCATCACACATACCGAAGTAAAAAAACCCGGTGAAATATTAATCTCAGCTATGCATATACTTGATAGAGATATCAAATCCCCTTCTCAGAAATAAATGAACAAAAACTCTGATAGTGATTGTGGGAAAACTAATTAACCTGTGTCTTAACCTCCTCTGTATAGAGTGGGGCTGATAGTATTTCCACTTGCTAAAGTTATTGCTGGGATTAAGCCACATATGAGTAAAGGTTTTGGACAGTCCCTCAAACTGCCATAAATCAATAAAAGGTCATATCATCAATAAAACACCCCAGGGTCAACACATAGTAGGTGCTTTTTCCCCCTTAAAGAGTCATAGATGTGCAACACACTGTTACCACTGTTCATGAGTGCTTTTGCAGATGGGGTGAATGAGAATGGGTTAGGGTTGCTTCAGGCTCTGTATTGCCACCTGGTCAATGCAATGCTGGCTCTGTGGGATTGGCTCCATATCCAGAGTCATTAGCTTTCTGTGTCCTGAACTGTTAGGAGACTGTCCCCAGGAGGCAGGGGTGAGCAATGCCTTCTGCTTCAGGATAAGCCACCAGATAAGCAGGGTTTGAGCAAGGGCTGCAACCATGTAGACTTGTTTTCAACTCTTTTTTGTTTGTTTGTTTTAGATTTGGTTTTTCAAGACAGGGTTTCTCTGTGTAGTTTTGGTGCCTATCCTGGATCCCACTCTGTAGACCAGGCCAGCCTCGAACTCACAGAGATCCACCTGGCTCTGCCTCCCGAGTGCTGGGATTAAAGGCGTGCGCCACCACCACCCGACTTTGTTTTCAACTCTTAGCTCCATTACTTGCTGAATTGTTTAACTTTTCTGTGTCTCTGTTTCGTCATCCAGAAGTAGGAAATGCAGTTCCTACCCCATTGCATTGTCATGGGGATCAAGTGTTGGTCACATGCTTAGTACTCGCCTCATATGATTATGAAAATAAAATGAGTGAATATACACGAAGCACTCAGAACAGCACTTGGTGGGTAATAAGTGCCCAACAGTTTGTAGTTATTACTATGAAAACAGAAACCCCTAAACTCTGGGCATGAGCCTAGAATCTCTAGAGGGAGGTGGTTTGAGTTTCCCCTCTGAACAAGTGTGATGAGAGACTCGAGGACAGAGTGAGTCCAGAGACGCCACTGGCATATTCTGGGAGTCCCACTTCTGTTCTCCCAGGAATCATCATCATTATTTTATATTTTTGTTTTTATTTAAATATTCCAAAGTGCTTTCATATATCCCCCACCCTCTCTGTAACTATGATGACCTTGAATTTCTGATCCTCTTGCCTCCAAGAGGTACTGGGGATGGAGCCCAAGGCCTTATGCATTCTAGGCAGCCGCCCTTACCAGCCGAGCCACGCCCCCAGCCCCTGCATCATTTCATTACGCAGCACCCCACCATTCCCCAAAAAGCAAAGGTATTTGTATTTGACTGATAGGGAATCTGGGGCCCGGGAGCCAGACAGAACCAGAAAGTGTCCATGGTCCCTCACTGTCCAGACCTTCTCCAGTCACCACACACCTCTCCCTGTTTGGAAATAGCCTGACTGCTGCCAGACTGTGTACTCCCGGAGGCAGATCTGTGCCCAGTTCGCCTGCTAGATAATCATTCAATAGGGGTGCAAGGGCAGAGCCTTGCATCTCAGAGCAAGGCCGCTAATGGATTAGCTGTTCAGGAGCGCCTGGGTGGCGCGGTGCAAAGACCTCAGGTGCTGAACAAGTCTCTCCATCAACCGAGAATCCAGACAGAAACGCTTCAGAGGTGTACCCTCCTCACCAACTGCCATCACCCTCAGCCAACACTGAACGGGCCACGTCCGCGGCAGAACCAGGCGAGCCCAGCTGGGGGCGCTTCCTTCCAGCAGAATTGTGTGTGTGTGTGTGTGTGTGTGTGTGTGTGTGTGTGTGTGTGTGTGTGTCGGGGGGGCTCTCTCCAAGGCGGCGGTGGGGCCCAGGGGAGGGGGTTGCGCAGAGCTGGAGGAGCCGTGAGTCAGCGGCGACAGTATTTCTCCAGCAGCTGCTCCGCAGGCGATAAGGGTTTGCCAAGCCCCTTCCCGGGGGCCTGGGAAAGGAGAGCCAGCACCCTCCAGTCTGGGATAGGGGTCCCTGAAGTTTCCAGTTTCAGGAAGACGAACGAGAATGACCCATTTTGGGGATGCCCAAAGGAACTTGCTAGAGGGCCTCAGTTGGCCGGGTGTTATGAGGCGCCCCCCACCCCACCTGCTAGAAACAGCAGCCAAAGCTCAGCAAGCTAGAGCTTCCCGAGCGATGGGAGCCAAGTGGAAGAGGAGGGCGGCCAAGGGGCAGGCAGGGTGGGGTGGAGGACGCTCCCTCGTTCCGTCCTCCTTGCCCGGGGTTCCTGGAGTGCTGGTTGGATGGTGGTCGTGTCACATCGCACCTAGCTTCATCTGCCTCTCATGGGAGCGGTGCCACCAGTAGCTGCTCACTGAATGCTGTAGGCTCCTTCGATCTAATGTCTGGCCTCTCGGACATGCAGATCAGTTATGGTTCGAGACAGCAGGAACCTGAGAAAACTAATGGTCTATGCTCCTCAACCCATTTTACTAATGAGAAAAGCTAAGGTCCAGAGAGAGCAAGCCGTTTACCCACAGTCACACAGCGAGTAGTCAATATTTCGGGCGGGGCTCTCCGCAGCTCTGGGATTGCGCAGAGGGGAAGGGGGGTTTCCCTCGTGTTCTCTACTCACCTCCCTCCATCCCCGTAAAGCTCTCTCTAGAGACTTCAGACCTCCCCAGGCTCTGGCCCTGGTCGCTGTCTCCCGCTATCCAGCACCCCCTTCCAGCTCACACAGACACACAAAAATCAGATTTAGGCTGTCTCATGGAAATTGGGGGTGGAGCTGGGGGAGAGAAAGGCTGGTGGCTAGGAGTTCATAGAGGGTCTGTTAGGGTGGGCAGCCTTCAGGGGTGCCTTCTCACACAGGCAACGGGGGTGGGAAGCCAGAGAAGGAGACATTTCTCTCCTCCGTAAAGACTTTTTTCCTACACTTGTGCCAATATCAGCTCCTTCTCGGCCGCCACGCGCAGCCGGCGCCGGCTCCACTCTCTGGAAGGAGAGGTCCCCAGCCCTCCGGCTCTCAAGCCGGCACCCCGCCTCCCCGGCTGCTGCGCCTCCCCTTGGCCCCGCAGCTCAGCCGCCCACCCTTTAAATTTTAGGGGTGGATAAGGGGTCCAGTTTGCCCTGCAGTTACGTGGCTAAAGTGGCCGGCTGGGCCCCGCCCCTCTCAGGAATCTTGCTTGCTCATTGGTGAAAGCGGAGGAGCTTCTGGCCAATGAGAGGAGACTGCGAGCCACCGCCCGCCTGGCCCAGAGCGCGGCTGCGCAGAGCCGGGTTCGAGACCGGGAAGCTTGCGGGGAGGTGGGGAAGTACAGCCTGGGCTTGGTCTGCGGTTGGGGCAGAGCTGAGATGGCAATTCTGCGGTGTTTGGAGACCCTAACCAGTCGCGTGGCCACCCGTGACGAGAGGCGAATGGAGAGAGAGCAACTCACTTCTAGCTCTGCCCCACCCCCTCTTCCTGTAATCTTAGCATAGGGTGGCACCGAGGGACCGCAAGGCTCCAGCCCCTGGTGTGAGAGGGGTCTTTCCCAGGGTTGTACAGAATAAACACTTGGTCCTTACTGCGACCCTCTCCTTAACCTTTCCACAGGGGTCAGTGCAGGCAGAGAAAATATCTGGGCTCAGCAGCTGGCTGGAGTATGCGTGCTAACTGCCACTTGTTTGCCCCTCCCCCCAAGCCCCTGGTCCTCTGACGCCTGCACCCCTGCCCTGGTTTCTGCCCCAAATCCCTGGCCCAGACAGATTCAGTCTGTGCTGGGTGGGGGAGACCTAAATTGGTCCAGACCGAGCTCTGGGATCAGGGGTGAGGGAAATCCCCAGCGAACATTCCTTCTGAGAGAGTGAGCTCTGGGAAGAGATGGGAGGAGACTTCTCTCACATCTCCCTCTTTGTCTTCCCCGGAAGGGCTGCAGCAGATGCCTCTCGTCCCCTAACACACTGACCCATACATTCCCGGACGGTTACTTGCCTGGTGACCACTAGATAATTGCCTCCATTTCAAGCCCAAAGTTCACCGCTGTGAGTCACTGCGGTGTCCAGTGCGGGTGGGAGTTGGGTGAGGGGGCACACGACCAAGACTACAGAGAGGGGGAGTGGGCTCCTGGGTCCCCAGTTGTCAGCAGATCTCTTTGTCCTTAAGCATCATCATCCAGGTCTTTGGAGACCCTGAAAGACTAAGAACTTGTCTTCTAGATCTAGGCTCTTGGCTGCCTGGCAAAAGGGGACAGACATTGGGACCAAATTCAGGAGGCCCCAGATGGAGACCTATCTACCTGGCTCTGCTCTGAGGCCCGGGCAGGGTCAAATGGTGTGCCCAGGTTTCTACTGGGTTACTGCTGTGGGATGGTCTGTATGTCAAATTACTCTGATTGGTCAATAAATAAAACACTGATTGGCCAGTGGCTAGGCAGGAAGTATAGGCAGGACTAACAGAGAGGAGAAAAGAAAGAACAGGAAGGCAGAAGGAGTCACTGCCAGCCGCCGCCATGACAAGCATGTGAAGATGCCGGTAAGCCACGAGCCACGTGGCAAGGTATAGATTTATGGAAATGGATTTATTTAAGCTTTAAGAACAGTTAGCAAGAAGCCTGCCACGGCCATACAGTTTGTAAGCAATATAAGTCTCTGTGTTTACTTGGTTGGGTCCGAGTGGCTGTGGGACTGGCGGGTGACAAAAATTTGTCCTGACTGTGGGCCAGGCAGGAAAACTCTAGCTACAGGTTACAGTTTGTGTCCCTCCTGAAGTAAGGTGCTAGGGGCAGAAGGAAGAGCCAGTTCATCTTTGTCTAGCCTCTCTGAGCCTAGAAGGGGTAAAGCCTTCCTGGAGGCCTCCTGGTAGGTGTGGGAGTTACAGGGAGTCTGTTATTCTAACTATCCTCACTATCAACCTTTCTTCTGCAAGCCAAGGAAGGAGAGTGTTGAGTCATTCTGTTATTTCCTTATTGAACTATTAACCATAGGACCTAAGTGCAAATAAACAGGAATGCTTCTGTGAGTGCACGCATACACCTGTGTACATTTGTACATGTGTACACTGCAACACAGACCTGGGCTGGAGAGGGGGGACCTTCCACCCGGGGAATCTCCATCTCTCTGACATGACACAGTGAGGGATACAGACCACCTCACCCCCGCAACTGAGACACTGAGATTTATCTTGCACAGGGTCTATCATATGCACACTACCGCCACCCACACCCCAGTTTACATAGGTGTACACTATCAGGCAGTAACAGAAGCCCAAGGAGGACATTTATCAGATGGGATCAGATGGGCAGCAATTCAAAGTGCTGGGGATCAGTCTCACAGTTAGAGCCTCTAAGTGTGCAGGAGGCCCTGGGCAATCACCAGTACCACAAAACCACCGAAGACTAGGTGTGGCGGCACACGCCTTTAATCCCAGCACTTGGGAGGCAGAGGCAGGTGGGTCTCTGTGAGTTTGGGGTCAGCCAGGGTTACATAGGGACCTAGCTCAAAAACCAAAACAATAAGAAACACACACATGTGAAGTCATCCCATACAGGCTCACATAGACACATGGCCACATGCAACATCTCACATGCTCTCAGGCCTAAAAGCACTAAGCCACATGCCTGAGATGACTGAATCATGTGAGCCCAAGTGAGAGAAGATTTGGGAGTCCCAGCCTTGTTTGGGGCTGGGACAGTAACAGCTGGGATTGGAGGAGTGCCTGTTGTGGAGTCTGCAGCTTTTTTTTCGTGCCAGTGTGTGCTGGAAAAAGAGGAGAGTGGGTAAGCTGGCACCCGCTGCAGGCGATTTCTATGCCAAGCAAGGTCCTGGAAGGGCATCTACCACCTCTGCAGTCCCCAGCCTGGGAGTCTAGTCATCTATTTTCCCTCCACTAACCCTGCCCTGGTCAGGCCGCAGGTCCCTCAGGGTCCCAGTCATCTGACAAGGCAGCCCCTTGCTCTGCCCCAACTCTGAGGTGGGTGCCAGGCACCATCTGGGCAGGAGGAAGCTATGGCAGTGAGGGCCACTGCCCAGGGCTCAGATTAGCTGTGACTGGCACCACTGAGGGATGGCAACTCATGGTCTGGCTGCTGGAGAGGCTGGTCCATATGCACTAGCCAGAGGAGGCCTTCAGGACAGCTCAGGACACTGAAACCAAGGGCCTGGGCTGGCACTGGGGACCTCTGGAGAAGAAAGGCCAGCAGTCACCCTCATTATCTGCCACGCACACATTTGCCTTTCCTGAACGCTTACTGTGTTCAGCTCTGCAGACTGAGAGATGGGCAAGCAGGCCTGCTTCCCATTCTAGAAAGGCTTTTTGACATGGTGTGACTACCCGTTTTATGAAGGTAGGTCCATGTTTGGAAGTGTGATCACTTTCTAGGGTTGTGATCTCCTGAACCCTAAAACAACTATGTCATTTCCCTGCTCAATATCCATCCATAACTCCCAAGTGCCCCTGGAATAGAGTCTAGATTCCACAGGGGAGCTTGGAGTGATCCATTCATGTGGCCTCTGATTAGCTGTGTCTTCCCCGACTCCCTTTTCAGACCAAGTCTTGCTCTGTAGCCCAGGATGACCTCAAACTTGCAATCCTCCCGTGTTAGCTGCCCAAGTGTTGGGATTATAGGCATGGGTACTGTGCCCAGTCTGCTGGGCTCCGTTCTTTCCGGTGTATCCAGTGCCTTGCATGCTCAGGTAGAACTCAGGCATTTGGAGACTGGCTGAGTGGGTGAATGAAGGCATGTGTCAACGAGCTAATGGACTGAGGCCCCTTCTTCCACAGTAGAGCATCCAGGAATGAGTGTCCTGAATTCTACGCTGCTGCCAGCCCGCTCCTGCTCCAGGCAGAGTTTCCACTGGCCTGACTCCCTCCTTCGGTTCCTCCCTGGGGGAACAGGGTGTGTGTGTGTGTGTGTGTGTGTGTGTGTGTGTGTGTGTGTGTGTGTATGTGTGCTATACCCATTTTTCATGTTGTTCTGGCCTAAGGCCTTTTTGTGTTTAAGCCAAGACAGATGAGTTATGTAGGGTGCACAGAGCCACTCAGTGTTGGGGCAGCCCTCGGGTGCAGGCCAGGTCTATGAATACATATGGAGCCTGCTGGTCAGCTAGCCTGATCTGCTCTTATTTGGGTCCCGACCAGCTGGAAGACCTTCTAGGCTGGAGCCTAGCTCTTGGTTCTGGCTGCAATTCTCCTGGCCTCTCCCCCTCCTCGGCACACTCCTCTTCAGCTTCTGGCTTCCTCAAGGCCCAGCCTGTCTGTGTTGTCCTCAAGTTTTATTTTTGGAACAAGTGGCATTTTCTCTCCTTACACCCTCCCTTCCGCCTGGGAAGGTGTGGGACCCCCGGGTTCCCCTGGGGATCAGGCTGTGGCTTCAGTGTCGGGGTTCTGCCTCTCTCTAGGCCTTCAAGGGGAGACTCCCGACCCATCAGATGCATCCTAGCCAGCCTCCCTGCCTTCTTTCCCCACCCAGTGTGTGACTAATGCCTACCCTTCTCCTTCTTGAAGAGCACCGCTCTAGCCAAGAGAAATCGTAATCTGAAGCACCATAAGGCCTGCCTACTATTATTGTGGGGGTGACGTAGTTCAGGGCTCATGAACAGGGGGACAGACAGACCTTATTTGCTATGTGCTGGTAGCCTGTGCCAGGTACTTAACCTCTCTAAGCCTTGGTCTCAGCTATGAAGCGGGGGTACTTTTACCTACAGCACCGGGTTGTTAGAAGGAGAAAACATTTGTAAACGGGTTTCAACAGTGCAGGGCATACAGAAGGTGCTCATTCAATGTAGCCATGGCAGGTGAAGGAAATGGAGGGCCAGGGATGGAGAGGGCTTGCTCAGGGTCACACACCCTGAGCAAGACAAGCCACCCAGTGCAGCAGTATCCATCTATATCTTCTTCCCGAGGAGACGGGAGGGCCTGCCGTGAGTCCAAGGAAAGACTTTCTGCAATCAGTCCGATGGGCAAGTCCGCAGCCTTCCACAGTGGCCCTCCAGCACCCTAGTCAGGCCACCTCTGTCCTCTATTGCACCAGGGGACTTTCTTGCCCTCTGAGTGCTTGGGACTTGGGTCAGAGGGGTTCCAGAACTCAGTGCCACGGACTCCAGGCCAGTAGGACTCTATGAGGGGTGGGGAGTGCTGGGTCCTGCCTGACATCAGAATAAAGAAACTGGAGCAGCTCTCGGGCCAGCTGGGGCTCTTCCAGCTCAGCCAGATGTCTCAGGAATGTGCTGAGCTGGGAACTACCTCTCAGCTTCCCTCACCACCCCCACCCCTCAGCGGCCCCACCCCCTGCCCTTTCTCATCCTTTTCTGGAGAGCCTGGCATCTCTCTGATCCTCTCACCACAGCCCAGCCCCTCAGTCTTCTGCAGGGGTTGTCAAAGGCAAGGGTTCTTTTCTATGCAGACCCCTATGGGTTGGGTTGACCTTGTGGGAGCCCAGGCTGCCTGGGAGGGGAGAGTTCTGCGTGGATACAGCATGCCAGACCCCAAATGTGGAACTGATTTGCAGCGCTGGAGAGAGAGAGAGGGGTGAAGGCAGAGGGTAGGGCTGGGCCTCCTCTCTGGAGAAGATCCCTGGGCATCTTGTCCCAGCTGAGGGCTGGGAGAGCCAATGGGGTGGTGTGCCAGGCTGGGCTTGGCTCAAGAATGGGATTCAGATCCTTCCAGTCCCCCGGGCTTCACAGGGACATGCTTTGTCTAACATTGGAGGGGCCTGAGTTATTGGACAGGATGGGGGAATGCCATTAGCATCCTGAGGTTGGGCCAAAAGACAGGGCATGGCTTGGGAGAGACCCCCGACCCTAGAGAGAGGTGTCTTATCCCCCTGCAAGGGTGGAGCTGTCTTGGGTCCTGGTGATGAAAGAAAGGGCCAAGGGAACTAGGGCCTGGTGCTTCCGCCCCAGGAGCAGAGTCACATCGGGTCACAGGGGTGGGGTGGGGCTGCGATTACTGGAGAGGTGAAGGACCTGGCTCCCTGCTGCCTCATGCTACCCTGAGCTTCAGGAAAGACCACAGCTATGTCTCCTCTTAACCCCCGATCATTCAGACAGGCTAATAGCTAAGATGCCGTAATGGACTCTAGACCTCCTACCACCATGACGGGTCAAAGTGGCTGGGGCCACCACCTTGTCCAGACCAGAACTATCACTGGCTCCCTGCATCCTGCTGGAAAAACAAAACTGGCAGTTCCCTAGCAGGGTATCAAAGGCCTAAGATAACGGATCCCACAGAAGATGTAGTCCCTGTCTCCTCTCTCAAGCTAGCGAGATTATCACTTCATTTGCTTGTGCCTGGAATGTCTTTTTATCTTCTCATTCCCGCTCCTCCCATCCTCTAAGACCCAGCTCACACGCTGCTTCCTCCAGGAAACCTGCCTGGATCATTTAGCTCTAAGAATTCTGTCTGCTGTGCTACCACAGCATGCAGACTGCTGGCTACTGATTAATGTCATGCCTTGAACTCTGTGCACAATAGGATTCAAGTCTCCCTCTAAATGGAAAGCCTGAGCATGGGAGCAAATGGAATTCCTCACGGTACAGTTGACAACAATAATACTGGTGAACACGTATGTGCCAGCCCCTGTTCTGCCTCCTCGCCCTTCAGGGTCTCGCTTAAGCTTCAGGAAATAGAGGCTTTATTTTGCAAACCAGGAAAGCAAGGCACACTCAGAGAGAAGCATCTCCCAGCTTTGTGCCGCTTGCTGTTGGTCAGCCCAGCCCTGACTCCGGGGCCTGTGTTCTCAGGGCGCATCACTGGCTGCTGACAGAATGGAGGAAGGGTTCCTGCTGCCCTGCGCCATGCCTGGTACGGCAGCGAGTACAGGGCTGGGTGTAAAATAGGGGCCCCTGCTCCAGGCATGGAGTCTCCACCCAGGGCCCCAGCTTCGTTCCTTCCCTGGCTGTATATATCCAGATACCTGGAAACACAGAGCCCCGAGGGCCTGGGAAGTTTTGGGGCTTAACCCAAAGAAAAGGCCTTCTATCCAGGTCTGGTATCACAGGCCTGTAATCCTAACTATGCAGGAGGGTGAAGCAAGGAGGATCACAAGTTCAGGGCCTGCCTGGACTATACCGTGAGTTCAAGGCCAGCCTGGGCAACTTAAGAGAGACCCTGTCTTAAAATTTTAAGACGGAGAAAGAAGGCCAAGGATATAGCTGAATGATAGAGCACTGGTCTAGCATGAGCAAGACCCTGGGTTCAGTCCTCAGTACATATACAAAAAAAGCTTCCAGACAGAACTGGGGAAGGTGGGCTGTTCCCCTAGGGCAGCCGCCACCGAGTGCTAACATCTTTCTTTTCAGACAAGGACAGCAATCAATCAGTGACAGCAGCAGTGCTCCACAGAGGGCACACTGTGCACCAGGCTCTGTGCTTTGTCCTCTTCAAGAATTCCTGCTGAGGACCGGTAAGATGGCTGAGCTGGTATGGACACTTGCTGCCAAACCCGAGAACTAGAGTTGGGTCCTCGGGCTCCACATGGTAAAAGGGAGAACGAAAACTGACTCTCTGTAGACCTTCACATGTGTCCCATGGCATACACACACATACCAGGGAGACGGAGAGAGGGAGAGGGAGAGGGAGAGAGGGAGAGAGAGATTCTGGTTGAGTTCTCATGAGAACCCTACTTTTGACTTTGAACCCTACTTCCCGACTTTGGGCAGGAAGAAGAGAAGTCTGAAGGAGTCAGGAGCCTGCCCTGGAAGCAGAGGACAGCTGAACTTGTCCCTAGAGCTAGCGGTGCTGACGCCGACTATGGATGGTCATCCCACCCTCACCTCGGACACAGCTCAGCTGCCCAGGGCCTGCTGTTTAAATAGATTGGGCCTCATCACCAGCCCTCAGTCTGAGGGATTTGGGGGTTTGAATCTTCTGTCCAAGTGAGTAGGTTTGAGAATTCCACTTGTTTCTTACCCAAACTCATGCAGTTTTGGAGACCAGGATATCCTGAGCATGGTCTGTTTCTAAAGGTGGCTGGTGGAGTCCCAGGTAGCTATTTTCATTATACTATAGAATTCACAGGCATGTATTACTTATATTCTAGTATTTCACATTAGAAAAAAATCATCTGGGGACTGGGAGATGGCTCAGTGGATAAAACACTTGACGTACAAGCATGAAGTCCAGAGTTGAAATCACCCATAGTAATGTAAAAGTCAGTCAGGCACCACCGTGAAATCCCAGTCTGAAATGCCAGTCTGAAATCCCAGCATTCCAGAGGTGGAGACAAACTCACCAGCTAGGCTAGGTGGACTGGTGAACTCTGGGTTTAATAAAAGACCCTGCCTCAGTAACTAAAGTGGAGGGAGGTTGAGGAAGACTCTCCATGTCAACATTTGACCTCTACATGCACACATGCGCATACGTACCCATATGTGTGTGTGTGTGCACAAATGTGAGCATGCATAGATACATGCATGTAGTGTGCACATACACAGACACCCTCTGAACAGAGGTCATTATGATAAAGTGAAAAGCTGAGGTGAGACATAAGATTCAATACTTGAATGTATGCATGCATGCATAAATGGATGAATAAAAATATTTTTAAAAGAAGGACCATCAGAGCTGGAAGTTTTACGGTGTTTTCTTTCATTATCCATCTACCTACATATTCCTCCTCCACGGCTGCCCTACTTAACCCTTCTTTGCACTAATTTTTCCTCCCACCTCCCACTCATCCATTCCCTCTCCTTTCTTCCTTTCAATCATCTTCACTTTCTTCTTTCCATCTTCTCCTTATCCATCCATCCATCCATCCATCCATCCATCCATCCATCCATCCTGTCTGTCTGTCCATCCACCTATCCATCTATCCATCCATCCTCCTGTCTGTCTGTCCATCCACCTATCCATTTGTCCATCCATCCATCCATCCATCCATCCATCCATCCATCCTCCTGTCTGTCTGTCCATCCATCCATCCATCCATCCTCCTGTCTGTCCATCCACCTATCCATCCATCCATCCATCCATCCTCCTGTCTGTCTGTCTATCCATCCATCCATCCATCCATCCATCCTCCTGTCTGTCCATCCACCTATCCATCCATCCATCCATCCATCCATCCATCCATTCTTCTGTCCATCCATTCATTCAACCACCCACCCACTCATCTGTCAGCCTATAGTGTAAATAAATATCTCCTAAGCATTATAGCTGTAACTAGAGAACAGCCAAAACTAATCAAGTGACCCTCTGCTTTCAAGGAAGCCTTAGTTTCGTTTAGCAATGAGGAAGTAAAGGTCCAGAAAGAGAAAGGGCTTTGCCTAAGATCATATAGTAAATTGAGAAATGAGATGATTGAAGGGTGAGGACGGTTCAGGCACAGCAGAACCCACAGGAGCAGGCTGAGCATGGCTTTCCTCTAGAGAGCCCTGTAGTCGCTGCCTGAGAACCACCTCCCGGCTCTCCAGGAGGGCCTTAAGGGCCTGCCTCATGCCTCTGCTGCTTTCGTTTTTGTTATTTTTTTGGAAGGGGAAGGAGGGAGTGGCTGCTGCTGTCCAGCTGTTATGTCGGACCACACATCCCTGCTCAGATGTGTCAGCCTCTTTGTGAAGGGGGAAATGGTTTCTGGGCCAACAGCCAAGGGCCAAGGAAGCACCATTGAGTGCTATGTCCCTGGAGAGCTGGGGGAGAAGCAGACTGAGCCTGGCAACAGGGAAATCCACTCACAACTCAAAGGCAAGTTAGCCTCATTGATGATATGCTCTGTCCAGTTCTAGAGAATCAAGGACTTTGACAGCAAGGAAACCAATACTCCCGACACACTTCCTTTGCGGGTCAAGGTTCTGGGCCGTGTTCTGCTCCTCCTAGCTTCTGAACCAGACGTTCCCACCTCCACATTTTTCCTGCTCCTGGCTCAGGGTCCTGCCACTGACTGTGGCTTCACTGAGTCTGCTCAAGGGGGTTACACAGACTTCCAGCCAAAGCAACGCTCATAGTCTTGACTCAACCCCACCCAAATCTTCCTCCTCCATCCTGCCCCCCTGGAGTGCTGAGACTTCCAGAAGAACAGTCTGTTCTCCAACATCTGGAACTGGTTTCTTGAGAGAGGTTCAAGGGCAAGCCAGGTCCCTGAGAGAGATGCTCCAGGAGGCCCCGGGTATAGGGATTGCAAGAGGTATGCAAATGGAGGAGGAGAGGACACGAGGTGGGCGGTGCCCTCTGTGGGTCCTCTAGAGAACAAAGGTGCAAGTTCCCCAAAAGACTGGGGAGCAGCCCCCAGAATGGAAATAAGTAGAGGGGATGAGCGGCCTGTCCAGGGGCTCCAGCTGTGTCTCTAAAACTCCAGGTATCTATGGTGCCTTAAGGATGGCAGCTGGGGAGAGCACAGGGAGGACCCTTTGGATACACAACAAAGTCTGAATTAGAACAAGAGCGCGTGCAAGGGAGCTAGCTTCTAGCTCTTTCTCTCTGTCCTCAGAGTCCCTGGAGCACTCTTGCCTTGGAGAGTTGCACACGCTCTCTGAGTCTCTTTTTCTCGTCTGCACAAAGGATGGAGACTCTGACTGGATGCTCAGGAAAGAGAAGACAGCTCTCCTGCCTGCTGAAATGCTTCTCAACAGCACCTTCACCACCAGGGGTGGAAGACATTGGGCAGGCGTGCAAGTTCACCTTGGAGAAACCTTACAAAACCTCTAATTTGTTCCAAGACCCCTATAAAGGTCTGCTCCATCATGGCGTCAACCTGGGTCCATGTGTAGGAAGTGAGTGAAGTCCTGAGTGAATGTGTGTTGTTGACAGGGCCATGTCAAGGGCTCAAATGTCCCAGGCCCATGGGAGTGGCAAAGCCTTCCCCAGGTAAGTCTCAGAGGGATGGCAAAGCCTTCCTTGGGTAGGAGTAAGAATGTGGATAGTGAGTACAGAAAATGTCCACCATAGCTTACTCTACCTGGCTGTTTGCAGCCTGAAGACTTCCTCCCTACAAGATTAGCTAAGCCTACCTCTTTATTTGGTTGTAATAATAGCCCTGCCTCCTTGTTCAGCTGTATGTAATAAGCCTGTCTCCTTGTTTATCTGTATGTAATAACTCTGTTTCCCTGTTCAACTGTATATAATAAGCATGCTGACCTTCTAGGGTACTGCAGTTTCTCCATCAGAGAACCAATCCTTCCAATCCCAGCTTTTCTGTGTCCATGTATAATCATTTCTTCATTTCTTCACTGGCCCAGTTAGGTCACTCTGGAGAGCTATGCAGAGCATGGCATCCGTGCCATCTGTTTCCCGGTTGTCATTTAGCTATGGATAGCTGGAGACCTGGGTGGGTCTCCTTCACACAGGCAGCCCCGGGATCTTTCAGCGTGCTGCTCCAATACCAAGCCATCAAAGGAATGGGCATGTATATTAGTGAACAAGAAAAAGAATGCCTGGTAGACACAGGGAAGCTTGGAGGTGGGTGAGGCTTCTGTGGGCATCTCCACCACACTCAGGGCTGGCCAGGTCAGGACCCCAAGGCTCCAGGGCCCCCTCTGGAATTTCCCGCATGCCTCTTGAATGTTCAGGTCTGGTTTGTTCTCACTGTTCTTTTTAGACAGCTTTCCTTTCCCTTAAAAGAATTTTCTCTACAAATACAGTAAATCCTTGACTAGAGCAAAGTCCTCTGTAGTATGAAGAAACCTGTGCTTCTGCCTCATGTTCAGGTTCCATCTCAAGTAAAGTGGGCAGATCTCTGTGTCTGTGGGGCTGGCTCAGCAACAGGTACTCGTCTCCTGTGGGGCGCTCTCAGTTTGAAGGGCTACCTTTACTCCACCCACCAGAAATACATCACTTTTCACTGACTCTACAAACACATAACTCCATGTTTTCCGTAATTTGGAAATGGTAGGTT
Source organism: Peromyscus californicus insignis (assembly GCF_007827085.1). Lineage (NCBI taxonomy): Eukaryota > Metazoa > Chordata > Mammalia > Rodentia > Cricetidae > Peromyscus > Peromyscus californicus. Next base: position 67,831,164 of record NW_026294595.1, read on the forward strand.
GGCTTTGGCATTACTGTAGAATTTTACTATAGCCAGTGCCTATTTTATGTCACAATATTATGCTAGGTTTATGGCAACATGTAAAATATGGTCTCTGCTTTTATGGAACTTTTTCATGGAGGAAATAAATAAAAAGTCAATAAAACAGCTGCAAACTGGGATATAGGCCATGATGAAGCCAAAGGAAGGACATGGAGAACAGTAGGGGCCCCAGGCATTTGAACTGAGGGTAGGGAGCTGGGTGGGGTAGGAGGACTTGAAGCAGAGCATTTCAAATGGTAGGAATGGTGTGTGCAAAGGTCCTGAGGTAGTACCACTAAAGGAGTATGGCTTAAGGTATCTGAATGTAGCTCTAAGAGACCTAGAACAATCTGAAAAAGAAGAAACAGGACAACCCAGGCTCAAGTTCTGTCTCAAGAGCCAGAGGTTCAAATTCCCTACGAGTCAGCTAACTCTAGACTGTCCTAGAGTAGGGCCTGCAGGGGCCTTGGGCAGAGTTTGGCAATGGCTCAAAGTAATGACTAGTCTTTGGAAACCATGGTGATGCTGTTTGTAAAGCCCAGAGGCAATGTCAGCTGCAGAACTCTGATGGCTGGGAGCAGGTGAGTTTAGCACCCTCCACTTTTCTTCCTGAAACAGAGAGAGTCTAGGGAGCTGGGGAAATGGCTAGATGAGTAAAGTCCTTACCATACAAGCATGAGGACCTGAGTTCGATCCCCAGAACCCACGTGAAAAGGTAGGTCCAGTGGTGCACACTTTTAATCACAGTACTGGGGATGGGACAGAAGGATCTCAGGGACAGGGTGGCCAGTCAAGCCCAATTAGTGAGCTCCAGGCCAGTGAGAGATCCTGTCTCACAAGGAACATGGTGTTTCTGAGGAGGCTGTCTTTTCACTTCCACACACCCGAATACACACCTGTATACTCCATCACATAAAATACACACACACACACACACACACACACACACACACACACATTTAAAAATATTGGAGTTTGACCTGGACCTCATTCATTCATTCATTCATTCATTCATGCATGCATCCGTCAATGGTTGAAACACACCCTGTACAGAGCTCTGTTGGACACCAGGATCAAGGAGACAGATGAAGCCCTGGCTCTCAGGAGCTTGATTCCTCAAAAGTGGGGGAGGGGAGGGAAGAAAGCGAGCATAGGCAAACCCTGGACTCCAAATTCAGGGTTTGGTGGAGCGTTTGGGGAGCTCTCTCTTTTGATTAAGAGATTGAGGTTGAAGATTCCCAATGAGTTTTTCTTTATCTATTCTTCTCTGATGGGTTCCACTCTTAGGCCATAGTGCCCTTCTTGTTGATCAGAATTACACACACACACACATACACACACACTCTGTAGAGGGCTGCAAAAAGCCCACCCACACAGGCACATCCAAACACACATACTTCTCTAATCTCCCCAAATCCTCCAAAGGCTGGGGGTGGGGACCTCTTGGCTTTCCTCTTCAGCATTAGTGCAGAAGTCAGGCTGGGAATCTGGGGAGCAGTGACCAGCCTTACCTCCTTCCCAAACCCCTCCTCTGGGCTGGCCCTGGGGTCCCCTCATCCCCACACCTGGCCTCCCCCAGCTGCTGAGAGGTGCATGGGTGTGTTGAGCAAATATCCTTGCAACTTCCTGCTGCTCCCCTCTGAGACAACAGAGCCCCCCCTCCCTGCGCCCCGTCTTCCTCCTCCCCACACCTCCCAGCTGGGGTTTCTCTGGAATCCTGGGTCAGTTCCCTGGAGAGAAACCAGAGAGATCCCTTTCTCCTGGCCAGAGGAAAGAGACAGGACACACACAGACCCTCTCTCCTCCTGGTTTCCATCTCCGTTATCTGTGTCCAGACTCTCTCATGCACGCACAGAGCTGAAGGACCATAGGGCGCAATGCTAGGGAGCTCAGGGAGCTGAGGGAGGGCAGGGAGGCTGGAGGAGGAGAAACCCGCACCTCTGGGAGGAAGGACAGCTGTTGTATTCTAAGGGGTGCCTCAAGAGTTGCAGAGGCAGCACCACAGTAACAGGAGGAAGGCCTTCTCACAACGTGAGCGCCCAGCCACCTGCTAGAGTCTGTGTGCTCCTGTGTTCTATCCCTGTCTCTAGCAGAGGGAGCAAGATCTTCTCAGCTGCGGTCAGGAGGAGCTAGCTTCTCTTTTTGCTTTAGTGCAGTGGAGGCACATGGGGTCCCCATGCAGCTTTAATGGCCCACATTGGATCTTTAAGGACAGTGAAGACACAGCTTCCCATCTTCCCTCCCATCCTCATTCCTGGAACCCTCTCCCACCCTCAGGCAGAGTGAAGAGGGAGTTGGGGTGTTGCTGTGGTAAGGAACGTAGGCATGGAAATAGAAGACCCAGAGAAGGTATAGGACTTGCTCAAGGTCACACAGCAACTCCTGCCTCCCCCATCCAGTGCCTGGAAGAAGTCAACTGTGGTCTCTTACTTGCCAGGTCTTAAGCTGCATTCATCTTTATGTTAATCTTCTCACCAAATCCTTACACTAAGGCTACCGGGAAAGGCTGTCTCCTATTTCAGATAAGGAAATCAAGGCCCCTGAAGAAAATAAGTCACTAGGTTGAACAGCACAGCCAGCTCTAGAATTTCCAGTTCCTAGCCGGGGGGGGGGGGGGGGGGGGCCCTCTGTCTTCTTAGAAACCCCTTCCCCAGGCCTATCTGACCCTGGTCCAGATGAGGGCAGGAGGGCCTCAGCTGGGCTTTCCCTTCGCTGTCCCATTGCCTATCAGGGCTTCTTTCCTGAACTGGAGCAGGGCCTGGAGGAGCAGCTGCAGAGCAGGGCAGGCTGTGGAGTTCATTGAGAAGACAGCCCAGCTCAGTCTGCCTCCAGCTGTGTGAAGTTTTCAGGAAGCTGCGCCATCCCCTTGGACTTCAAGGAGCCTGGGCCCCAACAAACCTCTTCCCTCTAACCAGAATCTTTTACCTGCTCCAAGAGAGCTATATGGACCCTCCAAAACTCTGTTGGCTCACTCCTGGAGTGAGACATCCAGAACCACCCTCAGGAAGCATTGGTCCAGCTTTTCCCCATTATAGATCAAGAAACAGAGGCCTGTCTGGGGAAGAAAGATAGAGGCGTGGCCCATGCTCACAGGAGAAACAGAGGCAGGATGAGGCTACAGTTTCCACTGCTCCTAAAACAAAACGTCTCTCCTAGTTCCCTTGATCTGATGTAGGAGACTATGATTTGAACGACCTTTTTCTGACAGCAAGACCTAGACACGCTGCTTGAGGAAAGCCTGGGAGACCTGACACCTTATGACTGCCTGACAGGTGGTGACATCAGTCAAGCTGCTTGGGACACTCCAGGCGAAGTGCAGGACACCTAAGTCCTTCAAGGACTTGGCCTTTGCCTGCTGAAGTTTTTGTTAGTGCAGGAGCTGGTGTGAACAGGTGAGGACTCCGTGTAAGTGTGAACAGGTGGGGACCCCGTGTGCTTGGCCTTCTGGTGAGTGCGGATGGAGGGGCGTACAGCTATGGTTCATTCCATGGTGGTGGTGGGGTCCCATACGATTCTCCAAACAGCCCAACATTTCTTCAGGATGGGACTCACTCTCTCCCCTCCCCAAGGCATGCATGCCCCTCCCCCATCGAATCCTTAGGGCATCGAGTCCTTAGGAACTAGAGGAAGGAAAGAGGAGCGAGCCTGGTTTCCTTAGAGGAGGAGAGGGAAGAAGAAAGAAAAGCTACTTCATAGCCCGCGGCAGTCAGAAAGCCAAAGGAGAGACAAATTCGGCAGAACCACAGGGAACTAAGGGACAGGAAGCACAGTGGCCAAGAGACACACTGATGAGAAAAAAAAAAGAAAGTTCTCCTGAAACGTCACCTGGTGCTGCCCTGCCCCACCACCCTCAGTTCCCTTCCCGGAGGTCCTGAGCCTGACTTCATGGGGAGGTCAGGGCAGTGTTCCTCAGTTTCTGGGTCTGGCTCGATATCTGGGTCTGGCTCTGACCCCCTAGAAGCTTCGGGCCTCTGGCCTGGGAAAGCTCCGCTGTGCGCCCCCAAGCGGAGATACAGCCTCAGAGCCACCGAGGCCCTAAAGAGGGCGAAGGAAAGAGCTCCTCTCCTCCACTCTGTGCCCAGTCTGGTCCCACAACCCTGGGGTGGGTGGAGGGCAGTTGGAAGACTATGGTAGTGTGGCGCGAGCGGGGTGTGGGGTGGTGGGGATTGGTGTCTCTTGAGTTCCTGTCCGAGGTTCGGGTGGCCCCGACGCCTCCACGTCCTCTTCCCCTAGAAGCCAGAGCTAACGTGTCCTCTGGTCGAGTCCTCAGAAGTGGCGTGGGAAGCTAGCTGTGAGCCTACTCTCTAGGATCCTGGTCTGAGAGGGTGGTCCAGCGACCGAGTCGCCCCATCTCAGAGCCCTAAGCACGTGTCTGTCCAGGAGACCCTGAGCCGAGCCCCCTCCTTGGCTCTTAGGGATCTTTGCGGGGTTCCAGGTGCGCCGCGGAGAGGGGTGAGAGTTGTGTGCAAAGGGGAACCGGGACCCTCTCGTTCTTACCGCATTGTTGAGGAAATCCGACTCGTTCAGGTCTCCCAAGTCCAGGAAGCTGGAGCCCGGGAACAGCCTGTCGGCCGGGAAGGGTTCCAAGACGGCGTCCATCGCGCAGGGTTCCAGGAGACCCCCTTCGGGCTGCGCTTCCCTCACTCCAGGGCGGCGGCGATCCCCGCACCGAGCTGCGGCTGGGCCGGGCAGGCGGCCCGGGGGGCAGGTCCCGGCGAGCCCCGGGGGAGGAGCGGCGGGGGTGGCGCGGGTCGGGGGCGCTGGGGGCCCTTAGGGCAGCGGCGCCGAACGCACCGTGGGCATTCAGCCGACTCCTCCTCCAGCTCCTCCCGGGGCGCAGCTGGCTTCCATAGGGACCCCGGGGGTGGGGCCGATGCTGGAGGAGCCCCCCGGGCCGGGTGGGAACCGGGGGTGGGGGAGCTCAATGCTCCCCCAAGACTGGGTGGCTGCCGGGTCGCAGCGATCTCTGGGTCTCTTCCTAGGCACAGCTTCTGTCACTTTCCCGGGTCTGAAACCTGGAACCCAGGACTGGTTAGCCCAGCTGGCCCGGGCGCCACGCCCCCACATCAATATTCACGATAACTCAATATTAATGAGCAGGGGGCGTGGCTGGGGCGTCGTCTCCCCATTTTTTAAAGAGACATATTTCAGTTAGGCTCCTTGGCAGGCTCAGCTTTCTGAACGCTCAAATAAGGGGATGAAGGCACAACTATCCTGGAAATTGTAAGCTTCGTGAAACCTGGGCGGCTTGTGAAGGCTTTACCAGCCACGATCCCGTAAACTGCAGACTGACTAGGAAGCCAAGTTCCTCCTTCTCCTTCTCTTCCTCTTCTTAATCTCCTCCTCCTCCTTCTTCATCTTCTTCCTTCTTCTTTCCCTTTTTGAAATAGAATCTCTCTATGTAGCCCTGGCTGACTTGGAACACTCTCTGTAGACCAGATTGACTTCGAACTTTAGAGAGATCCTCTTGCCTCTGCGTGTGCACCACCATACCATCCATTTTGGTATCAGACCCTGAAATAAACCAAAGTCAGGAAACTGTCGAACTATTGTCCCTGCGGCTGGAGAGATGAATCAAGATGATAAAGAGAGCTTACTGCTCCTCCAAAGGACTCAAGTTCCGTTCCCAGGACTCACAAAATATCTTCCCACAATGGGAATTTTCACACACACACACACACACACACACACACACACACACACACACCCCTCTTCTTTCTTTTTCTGGGGCAGGATCTCATGTGGCCCCAGCTGGGATTATAGGTGTGGACCACCACACCCAGGTTTTTGTTTGTTTTGTTGCTTTGAGGCAGGGTTTCTCAGTGTAGCTTTGCGCCTTTCCTGGAACTCACTTGGTAGACCAGACTGACCTCGAACTCACAGAGGTCCGCCCGGCTCTGCCTCCTGAGTGCTGAGATTAAGGGTGTGTGCCACCAGTGCCCAGTAACACACCCAGTTTTCTGTGGTGCTGGAGATTACATCTGGAGCCTTCTGCCTCTCTACCAACTGAGCCACATCTCAGTTCCCGGCTTGCAGCATCTTTATTCTTCTGCCTGCAGTTCCCAGCTTCCTTGTCTCCCTCCCCAGGAAGCCTTCCTTGAGGCCCAGATGGGAACAGTACTCATCCCTGTACATACCCCGGACACAGGCGCTCACTACCATTCTCAGGCACTACAGCCGTGTTTGCTCACTTGACTGGGACCTCACTGGACTCCAAAACCCCTCAGAATAAACACAAAACCCAGCTGTCCTGCCAGTAGAGGGGCTGCCTGAACAGCCAGGGGTGAGTGGAGCCCCCTTCTCTCATTCACCATTAAGCCTCTAGATTTCTTCAGAACAGGATGTTGGAGAACGTAGGAGTTTCGTGAGCCAAAGGACTGTCCAGTCACCTGACACGAGGGCCCCTTGGACTCATTACTTGAGTAGGCTGCTGCTTCGACAACTTAATCTCTTAAAAGGGTTGATAAACAATCTCTCAGCACCTGAATAGGGAAAGCGGCTCAGAAAGGCACTCCCCTGAGGACTGGGTCCACTGTTTCCTGCCCAGAGTCGTGCATGGGATTATGTGTGTCCTCCTTGTTTGAGTGTTTAGTTCAGGACCTAAAAGGTCTTTAAGAAGCAGAGATATCATCATCAGCTGTAGTTATTGCTGAAAATCACCAGCTGAGACCAAAGCTGTTTGCTAGCCAAGAGCTGGTGAGCAGGCAAGTGGCTTTTCTAGACTCCCATCTCATGACCCAGATAACATAGCTCTGGACAGTGAAGTTACGACCGACTCTATCATATGACTGTTGGCTCCAAAGCTTCCTACAGAGTTTGCTCCCGGGAAACCGGCCTTGGAGCCCACGGTCTAGGGACCTGCTCACCAGCAATACCACCCTGACAAGTTAGACTGAGCCCAAAAGAAATCAGTTCTCCCCACAGTGGTGGATTAGGGTTAAGTGGGGCCATGGGTCAACTGAGGATTATTAAAACAGGAGAGACTGACCCTTCTCAGGAAAAGGGGAGTGGTCCCTGTCTGGGTAGACAAGACTGTTTCTCATGGGTGAGTCTGTGGCAGCAGGTGTCTGGAGTTCTGGCTCCTGAGCCAGAATCCCTGTGGGCTCCCAGGAAGGGCAGAAGTGTCCCTCTGCCTGAGGTTGGCTGGAAATTGTGCCGGTGTCCCCCCCAGCCTGCTCTGTAATTAGAGACATAGGTACCATTTAAGTGATTGGGGAAGATTATATAGTTTTAGATAAGTAGGATTAAAGTGTCCAGTCTCTCCTTATTCTTACCCAGGTGAACACCCCAGGAAACCATTGAAAATAATCCTGGGGAGGCTTTCTGGTTCCGGTACCTCCTGTGGAGTCTGAGAAGCAAGATCTCCCAAGAAAACTCCTGGGGGCAAAGTGGGGAGGGAGGGGGGAGGAGAGAAGGGTGAGCAGGACCTGGAACAAAGGATAAGCCTAGTTTCCAGAAGTAAATGGAATGGCGGAGTCCGGCAGCGATAAGGATGCCCAGCCATTCACGTACATCCTCTAAGTGTCACTGAGGGCCTGCTGCTAACTGGTCTAGGCACCTGAGACCCGTGGGGAGGTGGAGTCTTAAAAGACATCGCAAAGCACTGTGAAGAAATAAAATGGTTCTTCATGACTGTGTGGGTAAGGAGGTTCTCTCTGAGCAGTGTAAACTGTGAGCTGAATCATGAGTTTAGGTCATTCAGAGGCAAAATGGAGGAGAAAATATTCCAGGCAGTGGGAGAGCGGGGTACAGCCGAGAAAGCAAGCTTGATGAGATGGGGCAGGCAGTGGTACAGGATTGATGGATGTGGAGCCTTGCGATGGACACAGACCTCTCCTGCTCATGACGCTGACGGTGAGGCTCTAGTCTGTGAGAGCACCAGTAAGGGTTACGACGGTTCTGACAGCAGCCCTTTTCTCCGCGACTCCAATTCAGAGAGGGCTGGTCAGAAACACATCTCCTTCATCCTGGGGGGACCCCAGGGCCTGTGAGCACTAGGTAAGATCTTTATCGCTGAGCTCAGCCGCCGCCCCCCCCCCCCCCCCCCAGCAATGGCCTGGTGACACACATGGCTGCTGCCCTGTAGCAGTGGCTGCTCCAGCTGGGAAGCAAAAGCCTCCTGCATAATGACATCTCTACACAGTTGGTGACAGTGACGCACAGGAGTAAAAGGGCAAAGATAAGCCTCCCGTCTGTCCCAGACACTGAAGGTCAGGTGGAGAGTGAGGCTCTTGCCAGACTGCGGTGCGTGCGTGCGTGCGTGCGTGCGTGCGTGCGTGCGTGCGTGCGTGCGTGCGGTCATACAGATACTCTGAGGCATCACATCCTTTACTGAGCCTCAGGTTCTGCATGTGTTGGATGGGGACAAGGCACGGATGCCTCCTAGGGTCTCTCTAGGGTCTTCCAAGTGGGGAGCTGGGAACCTAGACAGCTAAGCCAAATCTATTCTCAGGCAGCTAGCTACTCTGGCTTTCTAGACTTCTACCAGGAGCTACCTGGAGGGTGGAAAGCGGGTGTTTACTCGAGGCTGGCAGGCCTTGGGTGGTGGTGAGAAGGTCACCCAAAGTAAACCTGCCTTGTTTGCCTGGATCGTAAAGGAAAAACGTTTTGGCACACTTAAGCAGGAACTTCTGGGGAATGAAAACATATTCATCCTGGAGATTAGGCTGACTTCCGGGGTGCAGATGGGGGCCCTTTGTTCTCTGTGGTTCCCTAGAATGGATTGCATGGGTGTTCTTCCTCTGTCCCCTATTGGGGCTTGAATTGGAGCTTTGGAGTGGCACTCTGCCAGGAAGGGCCAGCAAGGGAGGGTGGCTTCCAACCCTGGCTGTCTGTCCTAGCATCCCCTTTCCATCCTTCAGCCTGTGTCCTGCCCTCTCTCCATCCTGACAGACACACTCCCCTGACATTTACTGAGGCTTTGCTCTGTGCTGGGCATTAAGTATATTAGCTGTGTTATTTGGTTTAATTCTTGAGACAACCTTGTATGACAAGCTCTGGGGTTTTCCGATTCTGACTTACCTGTTTCTTTGCACACGCCAACACCTCTGAAGCCAAGGGTGTCTTGTAACTGATGACTTCACAACTTGGTGGGTGGAAGATTCCCCTGCTAATGTACTAAAGATAATGGCTTTTTGTAACACTGATGCCACCTTCGATTCAGGGAAACAAGGTATTGTCACCATGCCTAGTGTGCAAGCCCCAGGGAGTTTATTTTCCTCCTTTTATAGGTAACTGGGGCCTAGGGCCATGGCTGGCTTGCCCAGCCTCAGGAGGCAGAGCTAGGACGGTTAGCCTGTGGCCCTTTCCACTCCTCCCAGAAAAACTGCCTTTGCTTACTGGGGAAAGGCATGAGTTCAGAGGAGAGCCTTCTAGAATCTTGGGCAGCCAGTGAGTCACAGGTTACTGGGCTGTGGTGAACAGCCTTAAAGATTGATCTTTTAAAGTCTCTGAAGACTGGAGTTCTAAGGACTAAGAAAACCTTTCCTGGTAACTGGTTTCACTTTTTTTTCTGCTCTACTGTCCCAACTTGGGTTGGAGGCAAGCCCACCGCTTGGCTCTCTGTCTGCCTGCTGCCCGGGGAAACGCTCCACCCGCTTCCTCTTTGGTCTCCAGCTCTGTTTTCTCACTCCTCTGCACTGAGTGGAATCACCTGCACCAACTCTCTTTGTAGAGGCTTGCATAGCCTAGACCACTTGGCTCCAAAGACATCCACTCAGACCTCCTGGTTCTTCCAGCCACCTTACTCTCTAAGTCTAAATTGTGGAGAGAAAAATCAACAGAGCGGTTATTTCCTCCTGTCCAGTAAGGGACACTCCCCTGAAATCCTGCCCCACCTAGGGCTTGCAGAGCAGTAACTGTGGGCGCAAGAGGAAGGGCAAGAAAGGGTATGGAAAATTGGAGGCCTGCCTCTGCCTGTGATCTCTAGCACTGATCAGGCCTCAGTTTCCCCAACCTCTGGTGAGACTGAAGTGGCTTGTTACCAAGAAACTGAGAGGCAATCTCAGGCTCTTAGTCAAAGGCCTCACTAAAATCCTGTCCAGAATCAGCTCAGCAGAAACTGTGAACAAGGGAGGTGAAGCCGGCTCTTGCCGGAATCTCCCTGCAACATGATTGTTTAACACAGGATGATCCTGGTTCCCTCCAAGAGGGAGGCAATGCTGACTTGAGCTCCCTCTCTTCAGAATACAAATATGACCCTGTGTGCAAGGGGTCCTATTGTGCTGTGATTAGCTGGAAGCTGAGCATGCAGCCTATGGTGCGCTGCCACGTGCCATGAAAGAGAGCCATGGTCGGAAAGGTGTGGCTCTAAAGCTAAGCGAGGGGCTTTTGCCGTTTTCATGCATGTGTGTGTGTGTGTGTGTGTGTGTGTGTGTGTGTGTGTGTGTGCGCGTGCTTGTGCCTACAAAGGAGAAAACACCAGCTCTCACCTCTGTACGCATGCTTCTGCCAGCGAGAGCGGGTTCAGATCTGGTTTCCATCTTCTCCCAACATGCAGGAGGGCTGGGGGAGACTGAGTGGAATATTAATTGTGCTTTTGCACGTGGCTGGGCTCCATGAATGTGGTGGTCGGAGGGAGCAGCCTGGAGCTATGTGGGGAATGAGAGGAAGCCACAGCTTCAGAGATCCTGGGATTTATGTCTGTGCTGAGGTGGAGGCTGAGTCCAGGTGGCTGGTGGGTGGGTGGGGGTTTCTTGAGACCTAAGATCAGGGGACAGCCAAGTTTATAGGGATTCCCACATAGAATCACAGGTCCTAACATGGACCCTGTCCAGAGGAGACAGGCTGAGAGTCATGAGCGGTAGATTCCTCATTTGTCTGTAAGGTCTAGCAGTGATCCTTCCAGGGAGAAGGAAGGAGGGAGGGAGGGAGGGAGGGAGGGAGGGAGGGAGGGAGGGAGGAAGAAATAAACAGGTACAAAGCACTTATTGAACACCAGCCACTCTGATGGTCACTGTCAAGCATTTTAATTGGTTGTAAACTTCCCGGGAACATAGAAGATGCCATGACCTCCACGGAGGGGTACCCCTCCACTCCTATAACATTCATCCCAGCCTTGCAACTTAACCGAACTTGGGAAGGCCCAGGCAGGACTGTTTCCTTTGAGTTCTGCTGAGCCCTGGGTCTATGTCTAATCAAAGGGATGTTGACACCCCTCATGTTTGTTTCCCTGTTGACTTGGCTGTGTGGAAGTTTGGAGCTGAATTTGCTGAGGCACCCCTTGTGCAGTGGAATCTCATGGAGGTGCATGTTTACACACTGACTGTGCTCTGCCTTCATCTTACACTGTTACTTTCTCTTTTCCGTATCATTTTCTCTCTATTAAAAGCCACCTGAAGCTGGAGAGATGGCTCAGTGGTTAAGAGCATGTATTGCTCTTACAGAGGACCCACAGTGGGCAGCTCAAATCTGCCTGTAATTCCAGCTCCACATGCTCTAGTGGCCTCTTCAGGTCTCCTGGGGGCACTTGCACACACAGACACAGGCTCACCACCACCACCACCCCCCGCCATGTATGAGTAATTAAAATAATAAAATGATCTTCTAAACAATACCAAAGCCCATCCGAATCCATCGTCCGCAGCACGTCTCCAGCATCTTTAGCAGTGAGACAGAGAGACACAAGTGTTTTTACTTTCACAGTAAAAAAAAGTGAGGCTCAGTGAGGTTATATTTGTCCAAGGCCACCCAGATATTAAACAGGAGAATTGGAAATATGATCTTAACATCATTTTTCTGCTGCTTTAGCCTCTGGGGTTGGACAAGTTACAGGTAAGCAGGGGTCTTCCTGGAGTGCCTTGACAGACACAGCCTTTATCTCCTTCCTGTGTTCGCCTAGACTATACCCTTGGAGAGCATCTGATGGCAGTTTCCTGGGATAGGATGCCGTGTGCATCAAGGGGACCCAAGGGGCCCTGGGATTACCCTATCTTTAGGGATTAGCCCTAACCTCTGCTGCTGAGTAGAGCAAACAGAAACCCAGCAGGCTTAGCCTTGGCGATCACCATAAAAGGAAATACATATTCCAAAGTCAGGTGGAGGCACAGGTCTGTGATCCCAGTACTCAGTAAGCAGAGGCAGGAGGAGCAGTTCAAGACTAGCCTTGGCTATCTAGTGAGTTTGAGGCCAGCCTAGGCTACATGGGGCCCTTTCTTCAAAATACCTAACCAACCAACCAACCAACCAACAACAGCAATAACATCTAAAGAGTCAAATATATTTTCCAGATGTTCTGAGAAATGTTTGTGGAAACCCAGAACTGAGAGAACCAATTCCTTAGGAAACAATGGATGGAATGGATACTTTTGTCTGTGACTGTAGGGCAACACGTGTTCAAAGACCAAGGTGTGTGTCCACGCCCATGGTGTGCATGCTGAACTCAGTCAGTCTTATGCCATCCTGTTAGGCCTATTCATCTGGAGCCTCGTTCTTATTGGAAGAGGACTCAGAGCATCCCGGGAGGCCTTCCACGTGCTTATGAAATGGGAATGCCTCTTTTTTTCTCCCTCTCTCTCTCTCCCTCCCTCCCTCTCTCCCTCCTTCTCTCTCTCTCTCTCTCTCTCTCTCTCTCTCTCTCTCTCTCTCTCTCCTGTCTGTCTGTCTACTTAAAAAAATATGGCTGTGAGCCAGGTATGGTGGCACACACCTTGAATTTGAGCTCTCAGGAGGCTGAGGCTGGCAGATCTCTGTGAGTTCAAAGCCAGCCTGGTCTACATGGTGAGTTCCAGGACAGGCAGGGCTACATAGTGAGCCTGTCAAAACAAAACAAAACAACAACAACAATATAGATATATGTAGATGTAGATATCTATGTAGCTTAAACTGGCCTCAAAATCACCATTCTCCTGCCTCAGCCCCCTAAGCACTAGGATCATCTACATGTACCACCATGCCCAGTCAATGCCTTCCTCATAGAGACTGGCTCCATGCAGGTAGTCCACAGCCTGGGGACTAAGGAGAAGACATGGAGAGCGAGCCCTCCCAGAGCAGATGGGAGTGGCAGTTATCTGAAGCAGCTTGATGTGCCTCAGAGAATGACAATCTCTGATAACCCAGGGATAATGCAGAGAGACAGCACAGTGGGACAGTGGACAATGACTTTTCGGGGAGGTGTCTAGGTGAGCTCCAGGTCTTCAATACAGAATGCCTTCAGACATCAGCACACCTGGTGCAGAGTAGAAGTTTGTGTGTGTGTGTGTGTGTGTGTGTGTGTGTGTGTGTGTGTGTGTTTTAAGAAAAAAAGATTCCTGAACTTCCCTTTACTGTGGCCCGGTTGCCTTCCAATGCTCTACCAGCATACAATGTGTACGTCAATCTTCTCAATCTATAAAGAGCTCCTACAATCAATACAGCAAACAGCAGCAATCCGGTAACCACAGCACAAGGAATGTGAACGTGGAGTTGGGTGCACTCTCACAGTATGGATTCGTCATGTTCCAGGGGCTGGCTCAGCAGTTCTGGTAAGTACACTCACCTGTGCTTACACAACCTACAGAGGCAGATTCTGAGATGACACTGTTGTCTCAAGGCTCAGAGAGATACATCATCTTGTCTAAAGTCACACAGCACCTTTAGTTTGATTTCCTAGTCCATGTTCTTGAGGCGTGTGTTAGAACAATTGTACCGTTTACTGGAATCCAGGCTCTCCAGAGAACTTAGTGGGAACAAGGGAGGGAAAACCACACACAGGGAACCGAGAGAGCTGGAACAGACAGACAGACCCTGGTCCTGGGTAGAGGCATTTTATTTTGTTTTATTTATTTATTTATTTATTTATTTATTTATTTATTTATTTATTTATTTACTTTGATTTTTTTCGAGACAGGGTTTCTCTGTGTAGCTTTGGGCCTTTCCTGGAATCCGCTTTGGAGACCAGGCTGGCCTCGAACTCACAGAGATCCGCCTGCCTCTGCCTCCCGAGTGCTGGGATTAAAGGTATGCGCCACCACCACCCGGCCTGTTTTATTGCTTTTTAAAATGTTATTTTGCTTTGATTTGAAACAGGGTTTCATTATATGCTCCCGGCTGGCCTGGAACTTGATCCATAAGCCAGGCTGGCCTCGAACTTTCAGAGATCTGCCTGCCTTTCCTCCTAGTTGCCAAGATTAAAGGTGTGTACCACGATGCCTGGCTGTCTTTTACATTTTGTTGAGTAGATAAATAAGTTGAGATAACTCAGAGGCAAAGGGAATATAATGAAAAGTGACCCTCCCGTCTCTGCATCCTACATCTTGATCTGCAAGGACCTCACTCTTCCATGAACATGTAATCAGTTTTATTACTTTCTTGGGCCTTTTTTTTTTTCTGTGTGTGTGCATGTGAGTGATAGATGCATATAGATTCCCCTCCCCCCGCAGCTATTATACACATAGCATGTTTGCTGTTTTCCCTCAATCTGTCCTGGAGATCTTCCCGTATTAGCACACAGAGAATTTCCTCATTTTTTTTCTCTTCAGTTGCTGCACAGCCATCCATTGTATGAATGTACCCTAATGTATTTACCTGTCCCCGCCTGATGGACATTTGGATGGTCTCCAGACTTTCACTCTAAGAAACAATGCAGTAGTGATAGGCTTGTTCGAATCCTGCTTGTTCATAAGATAGGTTCCCAGAAGCCGAAGGGCTGAGTCAAAGAGAACCTGCATTTATACTGTTGAAAGGTGTTCTTGAATACTGAAAACCCTGGACCACAGTTGATACCCCCAGTGACAACGGATGGCTGGCGTTGCTGGCTTGTCCAGTCTCTCAGACAGAAAGCCGTCAGAATTTACATTTTTTTAAATTGGAAAGTGCCTTTGTTTTTTGTCTTGTTTTTGAAACATGTTCTCACTATGTAAACCAGACTAGCCTTGAACTCACAGAGGTCCACCTGCCTCTGCTTCCTGAATGCTGGAATTCAAAGGCATTTGCCACTACATCTGGCTCCAATGTGTGTGTGTGTGGGTTTTTTTTTTTTTTTTTTTTTTTTGGTAGAGGCATTTTATTTTGTTTTATTTATTTATTTATTTATTTATTTATTTACTTTGATTTTTTTCGAGACAGGGTTTCTCTGTGTAGCTTTGCGCCTTTCCTGGAACTCATTTGGTAGCCCAGGCTGGCCTCGAACTCACAGAGATCCGCCTGGCTCTGCCTCCCGAGTGCTGGGATTAAAGGCGTGTGTCACCACCGCCCGGCCCAATGTGGTTTTTTTTTTTGTTTTTTTTGTTTTGTTTTTTTTTTTTTTTAAAGATTTATTTATTTATTATGTACACAGTATTCTGCCTGCACACATCCGTGCAGGCCAGAAGAGGGCACCAGATCTCGTTGCAGATGGTTGTGAGCCACCATGTGGTTGCTGGGAATTGAACTCAGGACCTTTGGAGGAGCAGCCAGTGCCCTTAACCTCTGAGCCATCTCTCCAGCCCCCCAATGTGGTTTTTTAAAGAGTTTTATTTTGAGGTTGGAGAGATGGATTAGTGTTTAAGCACACTGCTGCTTTTCCAGAGGACCGGGGTTCAAAATAAATTAAAAATTAAACATTTTTAAAGTTTCATTTGTTAGTGTGTGTGTGTGTGTGTGTGTGTGTGTGTGTGTGTGTGTGTGTGAGAATGTGGGTACACAAACGCCGTGGCATACACGGAGGTCAGAGGACAACCCTCAGGAGTTGGCTTTCTCCCTCCATTGTAGGATCTGGGGATGAAAGTCAGGCTGTCAGGTCTCCCTGGCAAAGTGCTTTATCCACTGAGCATCTCACCTGTCTGTCTGGCACGCTGTTTTTTTTTTTTCCGAGGCTGGGTTTCTCTGTGTAGCCCTGGCTGTCCTGGAACCTCGCTCTGTAGACCAGGCTGGCCTCAAACTCAGAGATCGGCCTGCCTCTGCCTCCTAAGTGCTGTGATTAAAGGTGTGCGCCACCAGGCCAGGCTACGTCCAGCGTACTTTAAATTTGTATTGCTCTTGAGTAGAGTTGAGCATCTTTTTAGATGTCTTAGAACAATTTGTTACCCTGTCTGCAGACTCTATTCATAATATATGTATTAAATATATATATATATACATATATAAAATAAATTGGTGGCTAGTCTTATCTTACTTGATTTCTAGAAGCTTTTTATCTGTCAGGCAGATTTTGATGTGTTTTTCAAGGTCCTGGTGCCACACTCTGAATCTCTTCTGGGAAAGGTTGTAGAAATACTTTCTTTTATTGAAACCTGACTCTATTTAATTAACACTTTTTTTAAGGGCAGGGTCTCATGTAGCCCAGGCTGGCCTCAAACTCCCTATGTAGCCAAGGATGACCTTCCGATCCTCCTGTCCCTCTCTCCTGAGTGCATAGATTATAGATGTATGCCACTTGATTTATGCAGTGTTGAGATTGAGCCGAGGGCTTTGTATACCATAGGTAAGCACTCTGCTCCTGAGCGACAGCCTCGGCTCCAATGAGCACACACTGAGTGCCTGCTGTATACCATCTCAATACAGATGCTCCCAAAAGCGGCGATGAAGAGACACCATAGTCATTCACATTCCAGTGGGAACCAAACAGGTTGTAGTCTATAGCAAACTGTGGTGACAGGATTCAGAATAAGTGCCTCAGGGACGTGACGGGGGAAAGCAGTACCCTCTGCCTTCTCCCCACAGATACTCTCCTATCTGTCTCCACCTAGGGCAGGCTTCCCTCACCTCTCCTCTCCTTGTAATTTCAGCCTCCTGCCCGGATGGCAGAGGATGGTCTAAAGAAGATGACTCCTGTGGAACATATTTACAGAGAGCTCACCACATGCCCATCCTCTATGGGGCCACGCTGTACACTCCCCTCTCACATAGCTCCCTTCCTTGCCTGCACTGGTCCTCACTCTCTGAACTGTCTTGTCCTGCACTGGATCATTTGCCAATAATGGTTTCTAGCATGCATCTTCTACCTCTCAGGATTGGACTCTCCTGCCGGTGGGGAGACTTACCTTTGGCTCAGTGGGGACTTGCAAGATTGATTGGTGGATGTTTGGGAAGTCCCCACTGGGTAGTGTAGGAAGTGTGGGGGCATCAAGGGTTGCCCAGACTAGGTCTAAGAATGGATGATATGACAAGCTGAAATCTCAGCACTGAGGTCCAACCAGGAAAGGGTTAAGCTTGCCGGAGTTTTGTATATGAAATGGCACCAGGAAAAAAAAAAAGTGGAGACTAGCAATTGAGCCCTGTCTCATCCTGGTTCAAATGACATTGTCTGAGCTTCCCCAGCCTGGCCTCCTGCGCTAATTACAGACCTTCCCTGGGGAGGAAGGCCAGGGCCAGGAGTTCCTCATTACAGGCTCCCGCTCTGGAGGGCACAAACCCCAATGACCAAACCCAATGACCAAACAAGATCTCTGCAGGACCCAGGGTCTGGCTACTGAGCCTCCTGGCTGCTGCCTGACTGGGAAAGGGTTAAGCAGTAGCTATGGACTGGAAGGAAAGGCTGATGTAAAATAACGAGAGTGCATGTCCACACAAGTCATTTCTCCTCGATTCCTCCTTCCTGGGTCTCGAGTCTGGACACCTCACTCTTGCCCTTCAAAATGGGTACAGCCAGGGCTGTCAGAGCCTCCCCTCTGTGGCCACTTGTGGGCTGCCTCTCCCTGTGGCCTGTGGAGACCAAGTCTTCTTTAATCTTTCATTTATCTAGAGGCCTCACCCCTCTGAGAGTAGCTTTGATGTGGGGCCTGCTCTAGGGGGTAATCACTGGGTTTCTGAGGTCTTGTCTGGGCTCTGCCCACGGCCCCTTGCCCAGGCCGGGACTGGAGGTCTCCTGACCATCAGAGACAGACCCTGAGGGTGACCTCAGCAGATAGGACAAAAGCTTGCTGCTCAGCTCAGGGGGACATGGAGGGGTTGCTGCTTGAACCCCAAAGTGGAGTAGAGGGCCAGAGAGTAGGGGCTTGAGGATCGTAGGATGTTATCCATCCATCCATCCATCCATCCATCCATCCATCCATCCATCCACCCATCCATCCATCCGTCCGTCCATCCACCCATCCATCACAGTGATCAGGACTGAATCAGGCTTTGTGTATGTAGGCAAGTGCTCTAACACTAAGCCGTATCCCTAGCCCGGTCATTTGTTTTTAGAATTATCTTTTTGTGAGACAATGAACACAAACTAACACCAGTGGTGGTGGCCGCTCGCAGTGTGTAGGTCAGACGGCAGCGTTGAGAGGGCCCACTCTCCGCTTTCCCCTACTGAGGCAGGGTCTGTCTTGTTTTGCTGTGCTGTGTACTTCAGGCCAGCTGGTGTGGAAGCTTCTGGGAGAGTCTCCTGCCTCAGCCCCTCATCTTGCTACAGAAGGAGTGCTTGCTGCTATTACACAAAATTCACATTTTGTGTGTGCACTCTGGGGATGGATTTAGGTTTTTAGGTTTACATGGCAAGTGTTTTTACACACGGAGCCATCTCACTGACATTTATTTATTTTTTGAGACAGAGTCTTGCTATGTAGCCCAGGCTGGCCTTAAACTTTGGATCCTTCTGCCTTGGTCTCCTAAGCAACTGGTGCTACGGGCATGCACCAGAATGCAGAGTTTATCTTCTGTTTTAAAATATCATTGAAACTTTACAAACTAATGGCTGTAAGCATAATTTCTTAAAAATGTTTATTTATTTTAATGTATGAGTGTTTTGATCACGCGCATGTATGTCTGTGCACCACGTGGTGCCTGAGGTCAGAAGAGGGCACCAGATCTCCCGGAACTGGAATTATGAATGGTTGTGAGCTACCATGTGGGTGCTGGGAATTGAACCAAGGTTGTCTACAAGAGCAAAAAGTGCTGTTAACCACTGAGCCATCTTTCTAGTGCCTGCAGGTATTATTTTTAAAAGGGCTACTCACTCATTCATATAACAAGAACATACTGAGTTTCTATTATGTGCTGAGCACTCTTCTCTGCCTTGTGGATAGCAGAGTGAACGAAAGGGGTATGTCTCCACTCTCATGGTCTAGTATGAGGGATGCATCATAAGCAAATGATCAAATGTACATAGACTATTGTGAGATATATATATATATGTGTGTGTGTGTGTATATACACACACACACATACATATAGGTTTTTGAGACAGGGTTTCTCTGTATAGCCTTGGCTGTCTTGGAACTTGCTCTATAGACCAGGCTGGACTCAGAGATCCTCCTGCCTCTGCCTCCCGAGTGCTGGGACTAAAGGCTTGTGCCACCATGCCCAGTTTGTCATATTATGTAGACCAAGGGCAAATCAGAAGTGATGGGACAGGCCACTGGAGACCTGAGTGCCAGGAGGGACACAGCCATGTATCCTTTTAGATGGTGTTCAGGAGAAAGCAGAGAAGGGTGAGGGTGGGTTGAAGAACTTTGCCATCACCTAGTCACAGCTAGAAGGCTAGTACATGGAGGGCAGGGCAGGATGGGGATGGATGGAGAGGAAAACAGGCTGGAAAAGGGAGCAGGGGCTGGGTGGGATGAGCCTAAGGAGTTGGGGTTGACTCTAGGCTGATGGGAGGTTTTGGAAGGTCTGAGCAGGAGTCTGGCTTGATCCAGCTGATGTACAAAGGTCTCACACTCCAAACAGAAGGCGCAAAGCTTAGCAGCATGTGCAGGTCCCAACTGCTCGTCTGTGGGAAGTAAGAGGCAAACGAAGAAACGACAAGAAACAATGTCCTGTGTGTCTGTAGGGCCTGATGAGGTTCAGGTGAGGCCTAGAGTGGAAGGCCATGTGGTGTGCACTGTCAGGTGGCTCTGACTTCATGGCCCTAGTCTACGCATGACTCTTGACCTGACTGCTTGGAGGCTCAGACACTTCCTGTGTTCACCTGTCCTAACCTGTGGGGCTCTGTCATCTGTCTTGTGTGTGTTCCGTTTCAACAACACGTACAGCACAGCTGCCTTGGCCTGGGAACTCACCTGGGAGACTGGGGAGAGGGAATGGAGATGTGGAAATCGTCTGTTTGGGCTGCTGTAACAAAACCCCAGAGGCCGTGCAGCTTCTAAACAACAGAAGTTTGTTTCTGGAGCTAACACCTCTAAGAGAAGAACCCAGTTGATTCAAAGGTCTGTTTTCTGGCTCATAGATGGTTAATGTTTGAGGGCAAGGGATTTCCCTCAAACCTCTCATAAGGGCACAAACCCCATTCATAATGGCTTAGCCCACCACTATTATGACCTCCTCACCTTCCGGTCACCTCTTAATACCATCTTGAAGATTCAGTATACAAATTTTTGCAGAGAGTTGTGCTTTTTGAGACAGGCTGGCCTGGAACTTGCTGTGAACTAGAAGATGAACTCCTGAGCCTCTTGCCTCTACCTCTCAGGTTCTGGGATTATGGATGTACGGCCCTATTACTAGCTCAAGAGATGAATTTTAATGGGGAGTGGGATGCGATCCAAACATTTAGACCATAGCAAGTGGTTTCCTTCACTCTCATTTGATCAGGAGGCCTAGAATCCCTATGGGTCTTTCTACAGTTTGTGGTGAAAGGTGTAGGGTTGTCTACATGCCCACCATCCTGGATTCCTGAGGGCTGGAACGCCTTTATGCTCCAGGACACAGCACAGTGCTTGGTCTCTGATGTGTATACGCATTGATTTGTGCACAGATGATGGTCCACAGTTCCTGGATCCAAAGCAGCTTGGCATCAGAGACTTCTGGGACCATCCTCTAACCACATCTCTTGTTCCTATCTGGCCTTCGTCTTTCTTATCTGTAAATGGAATTCTTGTCTCTGTTCACTTTTTCAGTCACAGCCAGCTCTGAATGGGGATGGTAGCCTGTCATGCTCCAGGACAGCAGGTTAGTTAGAATCAGCACTGGCCTTAAGAAACTCAACCAGGAAAGCGTTTGTTCTGCAACACAAAGACCCAAACTTGATTTTCAGAATTCATGTAAAATGGCCAGATGTGGTGATATACACCCGTAATCCCAGCACGGGGGAGGCAGAGACAGGGTTCCTGAGGCTCACTGGCCAGACAGTCTAGCCTAATTGGTGGAGCCTCAAGCTGGTGAGAGGCAGGAGATGGATGGTTCCTGAGGTTGTCCTCTGGCCTCCAGATGGGTGCACACACATGGGTACACACACATGTAAACACACACTTGTGTGCATGCACACACACACATGCATAAAGAAAAAAAAAACAAAAACAAATCAAATCTGACAAGCTGAGAAGGGTCCCCAACACAGAGTGCAGTTATTTGGACATCAAGGGGAAGTTGTCTTCATGGGGAGGCCCAGGAGTTTCAGAGGAAGATATCCTCTACACAATTTCAGAGGGTTGAGGTCCTTTAAAAAACAAACACTGGAAAATGTATTTAATTTATGTGTAGGGGTGTTTTGTCTGCATGTATGTCTGTGCACTGTGTGCATGCCTGGTGCCCATGGAGGCCAGAAGAAGCAATCAGATCTCCTGAGAGTGTAGTTACAGATAGTTGTGAGTCACCGTGTGAGTGTTGGGAAACGAACCCAGGTCCTCTGAAAGAACAGCCAGTGCTCTCAACTGCTGAACCATTTCTCCAACTGGTTGGGCTTCTTGTCTGCCTTAAAGGATAAGCAGGTGTCCATTAAATTGATAAAAAAGAGAAAAGTCAATCAGAACAGAAGGAAATACACACACACACACACACACCCACACACACACACACACACACACACCCCAAAAACAAACAGACAAAACCACCACCCCACCTCCGAAGTTATAGCTGAGGTTTACTCAGGTGGGGAGGGTGGGGAGATACAGGGCTGGAGTGGGGAGCCAACCAGAGGTCTTGTGGAACCTTGTAGGCAACTCGAAGGGGACTGTGCTGGCTAGTTTTATGTCAACTTGAAACAAACTACAGTCATTTAAG
The DNA here is from genome assembly GCF_007827085.1 of Peromyscus californicus insignis. NCBI lineage: Eukaryota > Metazoa > Chordata > Mammalia > Rodentia > Cricetidae > Peromyscus > Peromyscus californicus. The sequence goes on from NW_026294595.1 coordinate 67,853,004, forward strand.
AGCAGGGAACCCCAGTTGAGGAAACACCTCTGTAAATCTGGCTGCAGGCAAGCCTGTAGGGCATTTTCTTAATTAGCGATTGGTGAGGGAGGGCCCAGACCGTTGTGGGTGGGGCCATCCCTGAGCTGGTGGTCCGGGGTTCTATAAGAAAGCAGGCTGAGCAAGGCATGAAGAGCAAGCCAGTAAGCAGCACTCCTCCATGGCCTCTGCATCAGCCTCTACCCCCAGACTCCTGCCTTGTTTGAGTGTTGGTCTGGACTTCCTTTGATGATGAACAGTGATATGGAAGTGTAAGCCAAATAAACCCTTTCCTCCCCAGTTTGATAATAGAACCCCTAATCAGAACAGAAACCTGCGCACCGTCCTGAAGGAAGGAAGGCAAGTGGGACACCACACAATGGACATTGCTTTTGTTTTGTCCTGCCTTTGGAGACAAGGTCTTACTCTGTAACTCTGGCTGGCCAAAAAAACATATGCAGATCCCCCGCCTCTGCCTCCAGGGTGCTGAGAATGCAAGCCTGGTCACTATGCCCAGCTTGTGATTCGGATTTTAGAGAAACCTCTCTGCTGGGGCAGTCCTCTTATTATTCTACTGTTACCCTCCATACCAGGAATGGGGGCCCAGTCACATGCTTGGGCAAAAATCAAGCTTAAACCCAGCCGTCCTGTCCTGTCTTCGGCACCCAAGGGCTTAATCTCTGTGCTTGTCTGCAGTTGTGAAGGCATTGGGTGGAGAGTCCAGGGCTGATTTAGGGGGGGGCCCATCCCAATATCAGGGGGAGAGGAAGAAATAAAATCTTCCTACTCAGTCTCTGGGCTCAACAGTGAATCCAGACCAATGAGCAGGTTTTCTGTCCCATCTACCACAGGTCTGGGATTCTGGGACCGGTTCCAAGTCAAGGAGAGGGTTCCTGTGTCATCGCTGTTACTGTTACAATGGTCCTCCCAGGAGATGATGAGCAGGGTGAATGTCACCCCAAGTGCCCAGGGAAACTGAAGTCCTCTTTACCTTATCCTTCCTCTGCAGGAGCTCTGGGGAAGGGTACACGCCCCCAGTAAGGTCCTCGGAGGGTTTCTCTGGCCTCCCCTGTCTTTCCAGAATTCTGTTCCTCTCAGAGGAATCCCTGGATTCAGTCTGGATGGGGGGACACTCCTATTGTGTCACATGTGGGTGGCCCGGCCCAGTCTGGTTGTCTCTGGGTCAAGTCTGGCCTTGACCTGTCTAAGGCTGGCCTGTGACAATTTCCTTGGGGGCTGAAGGATTTCTCTATCTGAGAAGGGCAGAGTCCCCGTGGGCCAGAGCTGAGAAAACAGACCTGTTTCCTGGTACACAATTTCCACTCAGCTGTGTGGTTTCTGTTTGTGTTTTCCATGGTCCACCGTTTGCACTGCTGCTACACCATCTACATTTTGCTGAACGTTTCTAGGGACCAGCTGACGTCAGGAGACCCCAGAACTGTGCGTAACATGGCTGATTCATCTCCCCAGGCAGCGGACATCTCGACCTGCCCCTGGAGCTCTGCTTTGTCTTCTGTAGGTCAGGGCGCTGGTTTAATTTTTTAATAAATAAAATGGAACCTGACTCACGACTCAAGAGAGGCTACAGCTTGCTCAGTACCTCCAGTGTCTCCATGGCAACAGAGCCATCCGTGAGCACTTGAAAATGTCATTATCAACAGAGACCTTGCATATCCCTTCTCACCTCACAGCAACAGCCTTGGAGCCTCCCCAGCTTTCTCACCCTTGAGGTGGGAGGCTGGATAAATAACCCAGGCTGGACCACACCCCCTCCCAAGAGCAGGAAGTTGAAACTACGCATCCTTGTCCAACCTGCCTACCACTGGGATGTCCTTCTGGAATGGGTTGGGTGGGGGACAGGAATCTCTTTTATGCTGGGACAGGCACTAAGAGTGGGTGGGAAGCCTACACTGGAGCCCCAAAGTTTATGGTTGTCATTCCTAAAGTTGTCTGGTGGATAGACCGCATCGCGGCTGAGGCCTAGAATTCAAATAACGTCCAGGAGCTGATGGCTACAGTGATGACTGACCACCTACCAGCTGTCAGACGGAAGGTAATATCCTATACATCTTATTTTCACGTCCTCACCGGAACTACTCACCTAGTGACGATCTAAATGAGGGCATGAGTTTCAGCTCATTTAGTAACGATGATGCGGAGCATGTGTGACTTGCCAGACACCCCATCAAGCACGTTAATGTTTAATTTCAAGCAGAACACATACGGTTACCCCTGCTTTACAGATGAGTGGACTGGGATCAACGGAGGCGAAGTAACTGCCCAAGGCCACTTATTGAAGGGCGAAGCTGAGTTTCAGGTTCAGGACTGAGTTTGACCTGTGTCTGTGGTCTTGTGACTGCCGAAGGCCCAATGGGGGTTCAAGTTCTGGGCTCAGTAGACAGAGCTTCCAGGACTGCCTGGTTTAAATGTCCTCCAGGAGCCTAGACTGACATTTCTTCCCTGAGGTGGCCCCTGGTGGCCCTCGTCAAGGTGACCCGAGGAGACTGGGTGTTTCTCGTCCACTAGCACCTACGGTTTCAGATTCAGAGGCGCAGGCTACAGGACCATAGGCTAATGGTAAAGAGCTACCACTTGAGAATGTATAGTTAACTGAACTCCTGAGGGTGGGGACCATGTCTTCTTTGAGGCATGCTCAGGGTCTAGCAAGGATGTGGCCCAAGGTCGGGGCTTGATAGCATTTGTAGATCTCAAATGAAGAGTGAGTGGGCACCCCCAAGACCTTCACACTTCCCATTCCTCCACTGCCTCAGCTTGGTGGGACTGTCTGCCAGGCTCTGTCCACTCACTGCTGTGACATCCCCTGCAATGGACAAAGCAGGCCACTTGCTGCTAAAGGAGTCTTTTTTTTTTTTTTTTCAAGACAGGGTTTCTCTGTGTAGCTTTGCGCCTTTCCTGGAACTCGCTTTGGAGACCAGGCTGGCCTCGAACTCACAGAGATCCACCTGTCTCTGCCTCCACCACCGCCCGGCTAAAGGAGTCTATTTTGATAGCAGGAAGAAACTCAGTCTCTAAGCAGGCTTTCCGGAGTGAGGTGAGATGCATCACTTGGGAGGCTGAGGAAGGAGAATTGAGAGTTCAAAGCCAGCCTGGGCGACATAGTGAGACCCTGCCAAAGTTAAAAAAGAAGAAAGAAAGAAAAAGAAAGCATGCAGGTGGAGAAAAGGAAGGAAGAGGTAGTGTCCTGACCTCCAGGTCAAGATCTTAGGTGACAGCCCACAGTGCAGGGGACAGCTTGGGATCTCTTTAGCTTTCTTCCTCTGAGAAGTGCTTATCTCTAATAATAGTAGTAGTCATAGTAAACTGTATTTCATTTTTCTGAGACAATTTCTCACAGTGTAGTCTTGGCTGGCCTTGCATTAACAGAAATTCACCTGCCTCTGTCTCCTGAGTGCTGAGATTAAAGTTGTTTACCACCACACTTGGCAAGTTTAAATTTAAATGTATTATTATTACTGTGTGCATGTGTGCATGATATATGTATGGGAGTGGCTGTGATGCCACCCACATGGAAAGGCCAGAGGACAACTCTTGGGAGTTAGTTGTCTCTTTCCACCTCTACGTGGGCCCCATGAAGAGGACTTGGATTTTCAGACTTCCACAGCAGGCTCCTCACCTGCTGAGCCCTCTTGCTGGCCCCTAACTTGCTTTTAAAATGTATATAAAAAGTGGATAGAAATTCTAAAAGCAAAAACATTAGCAGACACTTTTCTGGAAGTGAGGCTACAGGTTGTACGTGTTCTTCTGTTTATCTCCATTTTCTAGTTTTCCAACAACAAATGCAAATGCAAACTGTATTACTTTCTTTTTCTTTTCTTTTTTTTTTTTTTTTTTGGTTTTTTGACAGGGTTTCTCTGTGTAGCTTTGTGCCTTTCCTGGAACTCACTCTGTAGCTCAGGTTGGCCTCGAACTCACAGAGATCTGCTTGCCTCTGCCTCCGAGTGCTGGGATTAAAGGCATGTGCCACCACCGCCTGGCTACTGTATTACTTTCTAAGTAAGGAAAAAAACCAATACATAGTACGTGTTGTGATTTTACTATGATCCACCTGAATCTCAGTCATAAAAATACCTTATCAGTAGGGTGGTTCAACTGGTGAGGTGCTTGTCACCCAAGGTGAGGACCTGAGTTCATTCCCTGTCTCCCACATAAAAAGCCAGAGGTGATGGCACATGCTTGCGATGGCACATGCTTACAATCCCCGCACTGGGAAGGCAGAGTCAGCTGGATCCCTGGGGCTTGCTGGTCAACCTCAGTCTGATTGACAAGCCACAGATTTTAGTGAGAAACTCTGTCTCAGAAAAATAATGTGGACGGCACCTGAGGAGTGACACCTGAGTCTGATTTTCTGCTTCCATACACACGTGCTCACACATGTGCCCTTATACTACCATACATGCACACCTACCCATGGGTGACCATGCACATGCCCTCTTCAAAAAATACATTAAAAAACAATTTGTAAGTTTGTTATCCCAGTCCTTGGGAAGACAATGCGGGAGAACTGAGTTTGAGATCAGTCTGGGCTATGTAGTGAGACCCTGGATTTTTTGTTTTTATTTTTTTATATTTTATTTTTTATAATAGAATCAGAACCTTATGATTACACCAGGAAAAATCCCTTAGAAGATGTATATTTGTATAAACAAGGACGCAAGAAACTGTTCAAAATATGGGAAATGGCTTTGCAATCATGAATCCTTTTTAGAGTTTATTCACTTATTTTGCGTTTGTGTGTATGTATGTGTGCCTGTGAGAGTTATGTGCACCATGTTCATGCAGGAGCCCAAAAAGGTCAGAAAAGGGCATCAGATTCCCTGGAACTGGAGTTACAGGTGGTTGTGGGCCAGATGTGCATGCTGGAAACCAAACTCAGATCCTTTGCAAGAACCCTGCATGCTCTTAACTGCTAGACATCCATCCCTCCAGCTCCATGATTTCTTCCATTACACAAAAAGAATAACATGGCATAAATATACACGAGGGGAAATATGTTAATACACTAATGGTCTGGTTCTAGAGGGGAGGAGCTAATATGCCTTATATTTCCCATTCTATGCTTCAATTTTCGTGACTCCTACCCCCAATGAAATCATGCTCTTCTTATTCTATTTTACCTTCGTGTGGAGGAACTCAAACTCTCACTTGTCCTAGACCTGTGCTTCCTCTCCTCACCTGCACCTCCAGACCCTTCTCTTCTTTACTTAGAAACATTTTTACTCAAAGAAATTTTAACAGTACAGAAAAGCACTTTGCAAACAATAATAAAGCATATATTCTTCTCCCTCCAACATTAAAATCACTAATATTTTATCCTATGTAATTACAGTTTGTATTTTAAAGAAATAAGCAGAGTCCATTTATAAAGGTACAGTATGATCATGGAAACTATTTCAATTAGAGAGACCTGACTCATGGGGACAGTCCAGCATGGGTGCTCCTACCAGGCCCGGCAAAGCCATGATTAGGAATTTTTAACTTCCGTCCACCTTTAGCTAGAGGCTTGGCTCTTGGTGACTATTTCCAGGATGGAGGCAGCCTGGGGCCAGGGCGCCAGTTTAGGCTGGCACTTCCTTTGGAACCTCAGTGGCAGGCTGGGAGAGGCCAGGAGCAGCCAGTACTTCCCTCCTGAGGTCAGCCGGTGCCCAGCTAGTGTTTACACACAGGGTGGGGCCTGTGCCTCCGGCTCTGAGCCCTTTGCTCTCAGGGGAGCTGGTCCTGGGCAGGCCACAAGCAGAGGATGGTGAAACCACTGTCTCCTGCAGGCCCAGAGACCACAGTGTGGGGAGGATTCTGGGAAAGAGCACCCCCACCTCCAAAGGTGGCCAGATGGTCAGGGAAGGCTGTGAGGACCCAGAAGGAAGAAGTTATAAAGAGGATGAGGTGGACTCTGTCACCTTTATCAGTCACCTGCCCATAGGAAGGCCACTGGATGAGGACCCAGAGCCTCAGAAGGGCAAATGAAGGCACTTGTCCATGGCCTTCTGGCTCCAGTCATCCAGGTTGAGATTGATGCTGACTCCGAGGCTGGGACTCCTGATATCACAGCAGATGGTGGCATCCTGTGGTGCTGTCACGAGAGAGACTCAGCCTGCAGCAAGGCTGGGGACATGTGGAGATGGCTTTCCAGGAGGTGGATGTCTGGGGATGAGACATTCGAGGGTGTCTGTCTTTTCCTGAGTTTGCAGAGAACAAGACTTTCAGGGTCCACAGCCTGCTCTCCAGGAAAATATTTCCGCAGGACTGAGAAGGGGTGAGAGTAGCAGACCCAGTACTGGGTCCACCGGCCCTGCCAAGTCTCAGTCCTTCTAAATCTGGCGTGCATCCCAGAGAAAGACCAGGCCTCGCTGAGGCAGATCTTACTTCCTTGCCTCAAATGCCAGCACCCATGGAGCTTCTGTGCAGAGCCACAGACAGAGTCACAATAAGTTCCCTGGGTAGCCTGCATTTTATTTTTGTTTTTGTTTTTGTTTTTGCAGGCAGTCCTGGCTGTCCTGGAACTTACTCTGTACACCAGGCTGGCCTCGAGCTCATTTATCTATCTGCCTCTGCCTCAGGAGTGCTGGGATTAAAGGTGTGAGCCACCACTGCCTGGCCTACTTGCATCTTTTATCATACTAGATTGGTTAAAATTCTGTCTCTGCCACCTTCAGGCTGTGTGATCTTAGGCAGGTTCCTTAGTATCCCCAAAGCTTGATGCCTTTATAAAACTGGGATGCGCTGGGTGGTGGGAGAGGAAGAGGCAGGTGGATCTCTGTGAGTTCGAGGCCAGCCTGGTCTGCAAAGTGAGTTCCAGGACAGCCAGTCTGGTTACACAGAAACCCTGTCTCAAAAAACCAAAAATAAATTAATTAATAATATTAATAATAAAACTGCGATGCTGCTAGTAACAATGACAGCAAAGGATCATGTCTTGTCCTGTGACTGGAGGGTTAAACACGATAATATGCCAGAAGTGACTGTGGATTTTGCACTCACCAGGAGAACAGCAATGTGAGGTAAGGGCACCTGTGTCTCCCCTCAGCCTCCCTCCTGCCTTAGATTCAGTCCTTAGTCTCCAGTGGCAGAGGGGCCACATAGCCTCTGTCTCCTTCCCCAGTTGCTGAGCAGTCCCCTGATGGGAATGTGGCAGCAGCTGGTAAGCAACCAGAGAGAGGACGGTGGAGGGAGAAGTATCGCTGAGTCTGAGATCCCAGGGACATGGTGCCAGTCCTTGGGTGCCAGCATGTGGACATAGACACACAGACCCCAAATCTTCGCACTTCCAACTTCGATAGCCACATATTGGGCTCCCTTTTCTCCCTTGTCCCTGCTTCCTGAATATTCTCATAGGTAGGCTACTGATGTCTCATGCTGCCCAGGCTGGTGTCGTCGTTGTCGTCATCATCGTCCTCGTCATCATCATCATCATCATCATCATCATCAACAGTGGTGGCTGGTCCCATTGACTGACTATTTATTTCATACCAGGCAATGAGAGATCTTCTCCACAGTTTGATGAAGACACTGAAGTACCAAGAGGCTATGTTGTTTTCTGAAGTCACAGATAAGAAGTGGCCCTGCTGTGATTCTTACTAAGGCTAGGGGAATGTGAGTAGCAGTAAAACCCACTGAACAGGAAGGCATCCCAGACTCTCCTATTGCCAAGATTCATGTGTGGAACGCAGTGGGGTCTGGCAGCCAGCAGCATGACCACCTGAGTTGGCAACCACGGGGTACTGTGGTGGCTTAGTTACAGAATGAGGTCCTAGTAACCCTCACATGTGGTGTTTACCTAGCACTTTGCCCTGTGAGGTTCTTCCCAGATCCAGCAGGGGTTGGAAGCAACTCCCGTGACTATCTCCTTCCAATCTGGGCCAGGCAAGGTCTAGGTAGGGCACCAGTGCCAGATCCAATGACAGAAATGGTTGCCAAGTTCAAAGGAAGTGAAGGGCTGAGGGAGTGGGCAGACAGGCTGTGAACAGCTGTGAACACCACCGCTAGCCCTGAGGCTGCACAGAGCGGAGGAGGTGCAAGAGTTCGGTACTTGGGGCTGCCACCAAGAGAGCAGTTATCATCAGAGATGCCAGGGATTGAGAAAAATGCTCGCCTTCCTGCTCCCATCTTCCTCTAGCACTTGCGTGGAGTAATTCTAGTCAGAAGCCAGTGGGCAAGGAGCTCTGAGGCATGAAATTTGCCTCCAAGGTGCTGAGTGGAGAAAGGCAGGGGATGAATGTGTCCAACAAAGCATGACTAGGACCAGACCTCCTACGGCTACCTCCTGTCCCCATGGCCACTCCCATCTGCCAAGACCTGCTCTTGGGTGAAGAACTGGTTGACAGACTCCCACTGCCCATGACCGTATTTCCTCTAGGAAAGAACCTCTGCCCACCCCGAGACTGTCTTCATCTTCTGCCTTTCTCTGTATGTAGTTTTGGCCACAGGCTGGGAGCTGTTTCCAGGCTCAGCAGTGTCCAGGGAGAGAGAAGAAGAGGGTTCCCTGAAGCTCTCACATAAACACAAGAACGTTCTTCCTAGAAGCTCTCACTTCCCTTCTGTTTACTGGCCTTAACTAGCTCACATGCTCGGTCCCGAGTCCATTTCTCAGAGCTGAAGGGCCAGGTGTTTACAGACTGTTGGAAAAGCTGCCTCTGAATACAGAAGTACAAGCAAAACAGAAAAAGATGCCTGTCTCATGTAATACTTTAGATAAAAACAGTCCAAGACTGGTGGGAGGCTTGGCCATCATCTGCACACAGTTTCCCTTTTTAGCTCTGAGGAGAGTGATTCAGTTTCTGTCACCTCCTAGTCAGGGAGAAGGACAAGGGAAGGGTTCAGGAAGCAGTATACACTCCCTCTGAGGGCACAGCTTAGAAACAATACAATTATTTCTACTCACTGTACATTTGTGAGAGCTTAGATTCATGGCCACGTTCAGCTGCAAGGGAGGCTGGGAAATGTAGTTTTCACCAAAACGGAGCCAACTGCTCAGTCAAAAATCAGTTTTACTCTTTTTTAAATTTAATTTCATGTGCATGTATGTTTTGCCTGCGTGTGTGTGTGTGTGTGTGTGTGTGTGTGTGTGTGTGTGTGTGTGTGTGCGCACTTTGTGTACCTTGTACCAAAGAAGACCCGAAGAGGGTGTCAAATTCCCTAGAACTGGAGTTGTACACAGTTGCAAGGTGCCGCGAGGGCGCTGGAAACTGAACCCAGATCCTTTGGAAGAGCAGCCGGTGCTCTAACCACTGAGAAGTATCTCTAGCCTCCAGTTTTACTCTTAAAGAAGGGGAGAATGGATATTTGTGGATCAAGGAAGTCTTGTTGCACAGGAATTCAAGCCTGAGTTTCTGGGTCGACTCTTGGAAGGGTGGTGAGCCCATGCTTGAGTTGCATACTGGTCATCTCTGCGGAGGCTCAGGCTTTTGCTTGTTGCAACAGCTGAGCTGCTGTTTGGAGTTACACGCGGAGCTTTGCATTTCCTCGGCTCCCTGAGGGAACTGAAAGGAGGAAGGAGCATTGGATAGTCAGTCACCCAGCACAGTTTACTTCATTACCTGCCTGTGAGGTCCTCAGACCATGGAGGAGGGACAGACTTAAACAGCTAACGATGGGCCAACGTGACAAATGGTCACGTAGTAGCAATAGAAGGGCCATATAAAGCCCAGGGGAAGCAGATGGAAAAACTGAGAGAAGTGTCTTCAGGGAGGGAGAAGAGCATTGAGAGTGTGTTTCAGCTGGGTCTTAATTGGTTTGTGAGAATTTCACAAACCCTTGGTAGGGAAGGGGATTTAGACAGAGAGAAGAAGACTATAGAGGTGTGGAGGCTCTCAGGGTGTGTCTTGTGTAGCCAGAGAGCAGCAAGCTAGAGGCCTGTTGGGATAGGACAAGGAAGAGCACCGGAAGCCCTGGGAAAAAGGCAAGCTGCGTGACAGACTTTGGAAGTCAAGAGGGTCAAGACAGGGGAGGTGTGATCAGATTGATATCTTTTTCTGAGGTAGAGACTGGAGAATGACTCGTTAGGGAGCTATTTCATGAATCTGAGTGAGTAAGAAGACAGCCTACATCACACCAGGGGTTTGGTGGGAATGGAGGCTGCGAGCCGGTTCGCGTTCTACCCTAGGGTAGAATGACACAGCTTGGTAACCGGTTGACTGGGGAGGGTTGACTGAGGACGAGGGGGTAGTGGTCGAAAGATGGTTAAATACGATCCTGAGTTTACATGTCTGTGCTGGGAACACAGAAAAAAAAGAGCACAGGAAGTGAACGTTTGGGGGGTGAGAGGAGAAGACGCTGCCCCACTGTCCAGAGCCCAGTCTGCTGCAGACTCTCAAGGCATCTGAACACTCTCTCTCTGTTCTGCAGAGCCCCCTCCCCCAATCTCCAGCTGGTTAAGTCCTCATGTTCTCCAAGAGCCTCGTTTGATTCCCATAATCTGGGTCAGAACCCTTTTCTAGAGTCCTGTCTCTCGCTTCCATATGTCTCACTGAAAGCGACTGCTGTCCCAGAAAGCCTGTCATTTCCCTGAGGGCAGGACCCATGTCTGCCCTGCTTCCTGCTCTAGTAGCAGAACAGAGAGCAGAGCCTGCCTAGCACGCGGTGGGTGTTCACACTCAGCTTGGGGCATTCGCAGCTGCGCCTGGAAATAGGAGTTCACCAATAGTTTAGATCCAGGCCCACCAGATCAGTGGTTTTGACCCAGTGTCACACTGGCCATCTTTGATTGTCCTGACTGAGTGTGTTCATGCTACTGGCCTCAGAGGAGGAGTGACTAGGGATGCTACTGAACACCCTTCCAGGCCAGGGCAGTTCCCCACAAAGAGTGATCCAGCCCAACGTGTCAACAGTGTTGAAGCTGAGAAGTCTGGCTGGAGAGACGGGCAAGTCAGCTGGCACAGTCCAGTTCCAATGCGGCCTACTGGCTGTGACGGCCCGAGTGAGTAAGAGCAGAAGCATAGTGGCTGTCACAAGAAATACGGACTTGTGATGTGCAGCCAGGAACCACCTTGGATGGAGCCTCAGTCAAAGGGCCCACCTTGGGCGGTTTCCCCTTAACTGAACTCCAGGCCATCAGCCCAGCCGGCCCAGCCTGGCGCTCGTCTCTCTCTGACTCACCCCGTTTGGATTTCTCCCACTCTTTAGTGGAAGGGTACCACTTTCTTCCCACCCCATCTGCCTTGCTGATTATTTTCAGCTTGGCTTGCAGAGGTCCAACGCTGCAATTACTCACCAACCTCAATGGCTCCTTCTGAAAATAACATTTGGGTGGAAAGAAACCTCAGTCTGGTGGGCTGGATTTTATACGAAATGGTTAAAGCATGGGTGTGGGTATGGGGGTGGGGCAGAGGACAAGGGAGTGGCTCACTGGTACAATTAAGAGAAGAATCTGGAAGAAAGAAAGTGGTAAGGGCTGCTGCGGAGAGAAAATAGGCCTCCTGGACAGGGGTCCTCCCTCACTCTTCCAGAAGCTGCATGCCAAGTCTTCATGCATGCTTCTAATTGAAGGTTCTGTTTGCTGTAATAACTTGTCCCCTCCCCTGATCTCTGAGGCCTGGGAAATCCATGTCTGCCTGGGGCCAGAAGAATTAAGACTATGGGCATACCAATCTTTATCCAAGCTAGTGACCAAATTTTCCGACCCCAAAATAGGAGACACATGGTTGACATAGGATTTTTGCTCTCGGTCCAGGAGAGAACGGCATTCTGGGATATGTAGTTTTCAGATTCGTAAGTGGAATTTCTGATTACATGGCCAATAGAGGAAGAGTAGAGAAGGGCCGGAAGATGGCTCCCTGGGTAAAGTGCTTGCTGTGCAGCATGAGGACCTAGTTTGTCTACCCAGCACTAGTAAAACGCTGAACGCGGTGGAATGCATTTGTGACCCCAGATCTAGGGTATAGGAACAGGCAGGCTGGGTGGTGGTGGCACACACCTTTAATCCCAGCACTAGGGAGGCAGAGGAAGGCGGATCTCTGTGAGTTCGAGGCCAGCCTGGTCTACAGGCACCAAAACTACACAGAGAAACCCTGTTTCAGAAAAACAAAAACAAAAACACAGGCAGATCCTGGAAGCTTGCTGGTCGGCTACTCTAGCCAAAACGGCAAGCTCCAGGTTCAATTTTTAAAAAAGATTTATTTAGTTATTATGTACATTGAGATTTTGCCTGCATGTATGTCTGTGTGAGGATGCCAGGTCCCCTGGAGCTGGAGTTACAGATAGTTGTTAGCTGCCAAGTGGGTGCTGGGAATTGAACCAGGGTCCTTTGGAAGAGCAGCCAGTGCTCTTAACCTCTGAGTCATCTCTCCAGCCTGCTCCAGGTTCAATTTGAGACCCCATCTCAAAGAAAAAAAAAAAAATAAAGAAAGAAAAAGAGAAAAAAGTGGAGAGCGATTGAGCAACTGAGGCAGACACCTGATGTTAACCTCTGGTTTCCACATGTGCACCCATGTACGCGCAAGCATCCGGGCACACACGTGCATAAACACACACACACACACACACACACACACACACACACACACACACACAGGATCCTTGGGGGGGGGAATTATAGATTTATGGAGTACTTTGGTTCAGAGAGGAAAATGAAAAGCAAAGGTAGATAACCTTGTCCCAACCCTTGCCAGGTGTAGTGGGGGTTTTTGTAGGATGAGGTGGAGACTCACTGGAAGCCCCTATGGGATTTCCAAGGAGGTGGGGGGGGGGGGGGAGAAGGTCATGTGAGGTAAATTTTAGAAAAGAAGTGGGGATAGTTCTACATATTTGTTAAAAGTTTATTTCTGGAGTTTTATTCCAGATGGTTTAAATCCCTGGGTGGACTTCCAACGGCAGCTTGGCATCTCTGGCTCTCCATTTCCTCACTTAAGGTGAGTAGGGCAGGGCTGAGGGGACACATGGACTTGATGTTTCAGGAGCGCTGCAGTGGCGAGGGCACTGGAGAACTGAGGCTGAGGGGGTCTCTCCTGAGAGAGTCCAGTGTTGGAATCCTTGCCCTTGTCATCGTTCCCGCCTCTGAAGTCAGAGCCATCCCACTGGTTTTCTGGAGCCATAGTACCTGGGGAAGGAGCCTCAGACAGGCAATGTCCTGTGTTCTATGGGGGATGTTTCCATCATCTGGGACTGGGAAGGAAGGGCCTTCCTCTCTCCAGGACTCACTCTGCTCACTGGTTCAATATGATTTCTCTCGTCCCTGGTTCTGAGAGAGAGGTATTGGAGACGCAGTGGCAAGTGGGCACAGGCTGTATGCTCCAGGAGCTTTTGGTCCAGTGGGCTAGCAGGTCATTGCAGTACAGTGCTATTAACTGCCCTAATCCACACAGGTGCCAAGCCAGAACACACTAAGGGTGGAGTCCGAAATCCACCTCACCTTAGAAGAAAGGAAGGTCATTAAAGAAGAGTCTTCTAGGCTGGGAAGTGAGTACTGAGTTGGCCAGATCAAAAGTGTGGGAAGAACACTGGGCGGTGGTGGCGCACACCTTTAATCCCAGCACCCAGGAGGCAGAGGCAGGGGGATCTCTGTGAGTTCAAGGCCAGCCTGGTCTACAGGGCTAGTTCCAGGACGATTGGGGGTTACACAGGGAAATCCTATCTTGAAAACAAAACAAAACAAAACAACAAAAAGGTGTGGGAAGAAACTGTTACTGGGACTGGAGAGATGGCTCAGCAGTTAAGAACACTGGCTGATCTTCCAGAGGACCTGGGTTCGATTCCCAGCACCTATAGAGCAGTTTGCAACCATATGCAATTCTAGTTCTATGGAATAAGATGCCCTCTTCTGGCCTCAGGGCACACAAATGATGCACAGGTAACACATACAGATAAAACACTCATATACATAAAATAAAAACAAATAAAGCTGTGTGGGGATACGATTGAGGAGATTATCTTTAAAAAGAAGGAAAGAAGCTATTACTATGACCATTCTGTAGTTAAGGCAACAAAAATCTCAGCTCATAGCTGAGGTGAGCCTCCTCCCTCCTACGCCTGGATTGCCTGACACTGGATTCCCGGAGGCCTTCATACAGACCCTGGCTTTGAAAGAAGGGTGTGATTTGGAGAAATCCTTGGGTTCTTCTAGCATTGGGCTTTTGAAGGGAGGCCCTGGAATCAGGCTGATGGAGTTTGCCTCCTGGCTCTGTGATCTCAGGCAAATTGCTTAACTCCTCTGGGCCTCCCTTTTCTTCTCTGTAAAGATGTAGAAAACAACCACTTCCTAGAGCATCATGAGGCAATTGAATGTGTACAGTGCTTAGAATAGTCCTGGAAACGTTGTCAAAAACCTGAGTACAATGGTTATTATTACCTCTAGACACCCCCAATGTGGTAGGTAAGCTAATTTTAGCTAGCACAAAAACATATTTTATTTGAATAGTTCTGAGTTTATTTTCAGGCTGTGGTTTCTCTAATGTTATCGCTTAGGGCAAGGATACATAAAAAAGGGAATCGATTTAAAGTTAATTTAGAGAAACAGTTAATAAAATAAAAGTCAATTAAAATCTATAATACAGGGCGAATGTGGATATGGGAGACAATCGTGATATCTGCAATTTTTGTGAACATATTGACGTGACATGTTCCCTCCCGCAAAGAAAATGTTCAGGGCAAGATAAGAGGTACAGCATCAGAGATCGGGAGGATCGGGAAGGGAGGCGACTCAAAAGCCAACTCTTCAATTTCTCTCTCCAGGCACGTTTGGGGCGATTTCGGCCCCTGTGATTTTTTTTTTTTTTTTTTGGATCACTGGGTCAGTCAGCCAATACCTCCGGAGAAGTCTAATTCAGCTCAGATCGCAAGCGCAGCTGCCAAAGGTCTCCGCGCCTCTGGCTCCGCCCCTCTTCCCCGCCCAGCACATCTGGAGAAAAGCTTCCCGCCGCGGGGCGGGGCAGAGCGCAGCCTGCGCATGCGCGTCGGCGGGCCCGTGTGCGGCACCGCAGGCCTCCACTCCCAGGACCGCGTTGCAAACTGTTGCATCAGACAGCGGCCCGGGCCGCCAAAGGTTTCTAGGAAGATAGCGAGGTTTTGAGCTCCTCCTTGGTGGCTTAGGCGCGTTAACTGCCCCTTCCTGTGTATACAGCCGGCAACACAAACCCCTAAAATCTCAAGCTCGCGGGTCAGGGTGTCATCCGAGGGACTCTCGCTCCCGCCCCCACCCACGGCCGGCAGCGGGCAGGACCGGCTGAACTGTATTGGGTTTACTTTCTTAACGGCAAGGACCCTGAAGGAAAGAGCTGGGTTTGATTTCTCTTTCCGAGTACAAGAATGCCCCTGAGGAATTTCACACTCTGTGAAAGTGCAAAACTCATTTCCCCAGATTAAGCGCTGCAGACGGTTCCCCAAAGGGCTTGGCAAGCTCCCAGCAGAAATGCGCTGGGAGAGTTTCCAGCTCTGTACCCCGGGCAGCTGAACGTGCAGACGACCCTGCGCTAGGAAGGAGGTCCCCTGGCCACTCGGAACGTCTCTGTAGGAAGACACAGTCCTTCCCAGATAGGTCTACCTTTGGTTTATTCCAGGCCCCAGTGTGGTTGAGATTTGGGGCTTCCGACAGAGAATGCAGAACCACACATTCACGCATAGGCGGCGCCTGTATAGTTTTCTTGACTCAAATAGCTCAAGCGTGCCTGACTGCAGACAAATTTGCCTGTCGCTTCTCCCTCACTCCTCCAGGTTCTAGTCCCGCTGCCGTCCTCAAAGGCATCTAGAAGCGCTGGAAAGTCTTGGGGGTGGCACGTTAAGAACACTAAGTGGTCTGGGGATGGAGCTCGGTAGGTGAGCGCTTGCCTAGCACGCACGCATCCCTGCCTGCCAATCCCAGCACACAGTGAGAGTACCATCTGAATCTCACCTCCATTCTTTTCATTTTTAAAAGTAGGTCAAGGCCAAGATCATTCAATGCTAATAGGTTTTCCAGAAAAAAAGAAAAAAAACTGGTATTTTACCTTAAGTATTCTGTCTTTTTTAGGGTGTGGATGGTGAAAGTCTATTTTGACTGAATAATCTTGAGAGTTAACAAAAGCCCAGTGTTCTTCCTTCCCCTGATTATTGAGACTCACTTAGTTCCAAAATGGAATTAAAAAAAAAAAAATGACTGAAAGCCTGGTAAGCTTTATCCAGTGTGTCCCAACAGTCGATGCTGTTTAAAGTAGCATTTTCCCCTCAGCAATGGAATACTATGTCAGTTTGGGATTTTCATTGTGATATGTGCTTCATAAACATGGCACGTTTTGTTTCAGTCTGAGTAGCAGCACTTTTATGAGCCAAAGGAATGGGATCACAAGCCAGCGGGAGAAGCAAGCTATTTACATCCTGGAGCCAGGCAGGAAAGCTGGAGCAGTGAGGCCTGGGCTCATGCTGGGGTCTTTGCTATATCCCTAGCATCAGTATGTTGCAGGCTATCATCCCAGATCTGTGGAGTGAGTGCTCTGACAGAAGGAAAGGCTGCACCCGGAAGGACCACGAAGAAGCCTACTGTTTTGCAGGAGATAGCTGAGGACCACCTGAGGCCTCTTGTGCTGGGTGAAGAGGGCTAATTCTTCTGGCTTAAAGATACAGTGCAGTAGAGACAGCTATTAAGTGACAAGTCTCCTGAGATCCTTTCTACACGGTTTCCCTGTCTGGAAAAGCCACCAGCTGGTAATGCTATAGTTAAGCAATCATTCTACACAACCACACCTCGGGATGTGATCATTGGTAGCCTCACCTGGATTGAATTTCCCAAACAAACTTCTGGAAAAGTAAGAGGCCTGAGTTACAGATCCAGGGGGCAGGAAAAAAACAATCCCCTGTAAAGCTATATCTTACACCCGGATGGTTAGAGATGCAGGCGTATTCGAAAAGGGTGATTCAGTCTCTTCATCGGAGCACACCCATCAGACACTAGACCAGCCCAGACCCAGACAAAGCTCCTGTTCTAAGAGCCATGATTGAAATTCCTCGTGGAAAGTCTGCCTTTGAGACACTCAGAACACCTCATTTAATTCTCATTTCCTTTTTAAGTCAGGTCCCTCCTTCCCGAGAACCACATTTAAAGCTGCTAGCTGGCTTCCCTTCTGTTTTTGCTCTTTGTGTGCCAGCTTCAAGGGTGGGGAGAGCCACGTTAATTTAAAAATATAGCACACATAGCAAAAGGGGGGTTGATTTAAAGTAAAAGCCACAGGAAGGGTTTTCCCCTTCCCTCCGGTGTTTTTCAGACTTCCCTAGATCCACCTTTATTTCCTCAGAGCCCAGACATAGAAAGTGAGCGAGGCTCATTGGCTGCTCTTCCAAACTGAAGCAAAAAGCCTCCAGTGGACTGCGGCGGGTTTTATTCTCCTGTAGGGTCTTTCTAAGCACTCTAGATTTGGGTCAATTGTGTCCTACCCCTTTGGATCAATTGTATCCACTTTTGGGTTTTGGGAATGTGGCTTTAAGGGTAGAGTTCCTAGATCAAATCCTGATCTCATTATTTATTAGTTTTCTGACTTTACATCAAATGGGAATCATTCAGGCCATAGTGAGTCAAGGTCTAAAAAGGGCCTGGAGCAAAAGGAGCGACCAATAGGAGGCGGCTATTATGAAAATAGACCGGTTCATCTGTCGGCTCCCTCCTTAGTTTCCATCTCCCGTTTTGGAACGGAAAGAAAATTCGTTATCTATTTCAAGTGGAGGATCTACCTCCATTTTAAATCACTCGTGAGCTCACCAGAAGGGGAGGCCAGACCGAGCTGAATTTGCAAATACCTAGGCCTTTTAACCGAATGGAAGCCCGGTCTTTGCGCCTTAACAGAACAAGAGCGAACCGGTTGGGATTTGGGAAGCCTTGAAGGGATGTTAATCGCTCAGTCTAAAGAAGCAGGTCTAAGATACGGGGGTGGGAGGAATTCACCTGAAAAAGGAAAGCCGCTGCAAGGTGTCTGTAGCCTGAGCTGACGGCAGTGAAGCTCCATGCGCGTGCGGCAGCGCCCTCTGCCGGCAGCGGGGGCGCAAATCTGGAGCCTGGCCCCGCGGCTGGTCAAATGGGACTCCGGATCCCTTCTGCTGCCTCCGCCCCCGCTCCGTCCCTTCTCGTGATCGCGCAGCCGGGTCTGGGACTGGATTCCAGAAGAGGCGTCCCCATCCTACGCCTGAAGGCAGGAGCAAGGACGCTGCTCTAAAACACCCGGTTCATCAGCAGAGCGGAGGCTGCAGGAACCTACCCAAACCCACCTGGGGCTGCTTTTGCCTCCCGGAAACCTGGGCAGAAGCCTGCGGGGCGGTCGGAGGTGGTTTGGAAGTGGCATCGCCTATGGCCAAGACCGAGGGTTCTGCGGACAGAGAGGAGCCCTGGGTTCGCTTTCTGCCTCATCCAGCTAGGTGACCTTGGGCAAGGTACTTAAATTTCCATGTGCCTTGTTTTCCTCATCTTTAAGATGGAGAGAACGCTCCCGATCTTAACGGGTTGGCTTTGAGGATTACACGAGAATAGACAGCCTAGGTTGGGATTCTGGCATTGACATTGGCTAGCTGTGTGCCCTGGGGCAGGTTACTTAACCTCTCTGCCCTGGTTTCCTGCAAAATGGGGATCATAACGGTACTTACCTCCGAGGGTTGTTGCCTGCAAAGCGCTTAACACTGCCTTGGCAGAGTAAGCGCTCAATAAACTGTGGCTATTATGGCTGTTGTCGTCATTATTGTCCTTAAGAGTGCTGAGCACAGGAGCAGAGCTCTAGCTGGCTGGTTATTATTAGTCTGTTTCTCGGGTCTGGCTATTTCTTTCCCGGCATTGTTAGAAATTTTTATTATTATTATTATTTTATACATAAGCTATTAGCTCAAGTCCTTATCAATAGCTGAAAAACTAAGAGCCTTCCCGAATTAGCAAAATCTAGGTTCCCTGGGAGGAGAGCCAAGGATGCGGTAGCGGGCTGCAGGGACCCAGACCTGCCGGGAGGAAGCCCGCGCCGGGGTTAGTGCGCGTCAGAGCCGCGGTGACGTCGCCAGGCCCTCGGGCCCCGGAGGCGCGGCCTGCGCTCGCTGGGCGCCTGCGGTGGCAGGGATGGCCGGGTGGTACCCAGAGCCGAACTCCAGCTGCTTTGGTGCCCGACTTTCCGAGCCCCGCGCCTGCCGCTGAGGGGCGCACCCGGGGCTGGAGATGCCAACCTCAGCTCGGGTGTTCCCGCCCCGCCCAGCCTGGCGCACCGCTAGCCTCTTGGAGACTGCTCTGCATCGTCTTGATCCCCCCTTTCCCGGTCCTCTATCCTCCAGAAACCCATTCCTCATCATCCCGCAGGGCCCCAGCTCAGTTTCTGCTTCCTCTGCGTTTGTTGTGACCGACTCCTCCTCGGTTTCTGGCTCCTCCCACTTGCCCGCAGCGCCGGGAGCACGCCCCGCAGGTCCACTTAGCTTGCCATGCACGCGTCTCCAACTCGCCGCATCTTGTCCCCGTTACTCTCCATCGCAGTGAAGGTGACACCACCCACCCGATCACTCGAGATGCGTCCTGGATGCTTTTCCCAGCAGTGGCTACTCCAGCCTAAGCCGCTCTGTCTGTGACCTTGTAAAGTACCCTCACTCCGTTGGCTATTAACATGTTTCTTTCCAAGACCTACTGAGTCTGTCCTGCTTCGTTCAGATCCTTTTTCTAACAGGCCGTGAGCTCCCTACACCCCAGTTAACTCAAGCCTTGCAGCTTCTGCAGGGCGGCCTGGTGCTCCAGGCACTCCCTATTTTCCTGAGCACGCAGGTCTGCCATTTTCTAACGCCTCATAAGCTAGTCCCAGTTTAGACCCTGCCTGGGTCGCGCTATTTAAGGTGTTCAGTACTTACCCCACCTCCGATTACCTTCCTCTTATTCTCCTGAACTCAAGAGTTTCCGCTTCAAGGATGTCCCCTCCTCCTGTTCTACTATCCGGAAATGTTTTTGGGCCCCGATTTTGTCGAGCTCAGAGGAGACACACGACCTTTCTAGGTGGCCAAATGTCTGTGCCCCGCCCCCATTCCACTCCTTTCTTTCCTTAGCTGGGTTCTTTCACATGGAACACCCTTCCACCCATTCTGTTTTCCTCATCCCCCTCCCCCATCCTAAAGAACACCCCCCACGCCTTCTCCCCACCCCACCCCAACCTCGACTTGATAGGTCAAAGGCCAATTTAAAAAAATCTAAAGCTTACAAAACTACATTTATAAAAAGCTTACAAAAACTGCTTGTTTAAACCACATGTTTTCTTTTCTTTGTTAAAACGTAACATTTCCCTATTCAATCCAGTTTCTTAAAAGGAGACAAACCCTTTGGATCTGGATGGAGTCCTCGGAACCAATTTCTGTTCCTTCCCAACAGAGTCACGTTAGTGTTTTGGTGCTTCATTCCCACGCATGCTTTTGTGGTTTTACTCCATACCTTGGTGCCTGTAGGCACTTCAAAAGAGTCATCTGAAATGATTTTAAACGTTGAAGAGATGCTATTAGACTGATGATTGTGTAACTTGCTTTTTTTGACTAGGCAGCATGAACCCACATTAATGTATGTATTTCTAGATCTTCCTTTCTCACTGCCCACGAGGGGCCCATTTTATGAAGTCAGCACACTTTATTTTCCCAGTCTCCTTCTGGAAGATATTTAGCTCATTTTCACTTTATTTTCTGTTAGAAACAATGCTATAATAGCTTTTTAAAAAATCCCATTCCCTGGAGTGAAAGCAGACTTCGGGTAGATAGTTGGGTGTGGGATTGCTGGGCTCAGGACATAGAAACTGGAAGCTTTGTTGGGCACGGCTCAATGGGTTTTCAAAGTGGTTGTACTAATTCACAGTTCCACGAGTTATGTGAGAGTTCCCCCATGTTCCACATCCTCAACACTTGCTAATGTCAAACTTTAAAGATGTTGCCAAGCCGATGGTGTGAAGTGGCATTTCAATGTTTTAATTTGCAATTCCCTGTTTACAAGTGATAGAGATCGGAGCATCCTTTCTCTTTATTGGCCATTTGCCTTTCTTCTTTTTTTAAAATTGGCCATTGGTTTATTTGACAGTGCAGTATTGATCATGTCTTAGTATGTGTAGGAGTTCTTTATATATTCTGGGTACTAATCCTTTGTCAGTCTGTGGCCCATCTGGTGTCTTTTATTCCATTCAATTGCAGTTTTAAGTTGATACGATTATTGGATGAATATCTGATTTTTCTGTTAGACAATGAGTTTATGAGAAGAGGGACTATCTCTTGTAATAAGTGCAATATTAATACATACCGGGAAGTCAATAAATACTTCTGACTGAAATGTATTGATAATTGACATTATTATTATTATTATTAATGTGTCTGCTCTCCTTCCTCTAGCTTTTCCCCTCAATTGCTTGAGAGCAGGAATCTGGTGATATTTTATTTCTTTGTGTCCCCAATGCCCACTGAAGCACAGTACTTTGATCACAGAGCATGCATCCAGTGGTTTTTAAGTTCCTTTGTGGTTTCTCTTTCTATTTTTCCACCTCATTCTTCTCAGGTCATCTTCTATCTCTGAGCCCGGTTTTAGCTCTGCAAGAAGAATAAATAATAAATATCTCCTGTGTGTTTGTGGTAATATACGAGATATGTAAAAATGAAGTACTTGACACTTAGCTATCAATAAATGGTGACTTTCAGTGGCCCCACAACAATCATTTTGGTCACTAAAGGTACACTGTCGTTAATTTTAACAGAAAGATCTTTCAGAGACAGAATAAAAGTGATCCTCCTAAAGATGTGGTGACCGAGTTTTTCCCCCTTTTTTCTTTTTCTTTCCTTTTATTGGCATTTGACCCACAATGAAGGCTTGGTTCCAATGTGGACTCTGAAAAGCATCAAATATCATTCTTCTGCCTTTCTTTTCTAAATTCCAGATATATCAAAGCATGTGAACTGTACATAGAATTCCAGCCTTTAAGAGGAAACATAAAGGCCAGTCCTACATCTTTGGCCAGAAGTCAGAGAGCAGAGAAGGTCTGTGAGCAATGCTAGAGCCAGTTTGAGGTGGTGCAGCTGAGACAAAAGCAGAATTCTTACATCTGTTTCCCACATCTGCATTGATTGCATGACCTTTGATCTATTTATAAAATGAAAATAATAACTCTTGCTTTTTATGGAGCAAGGATTTTATGGTTAAAATTCACTAATTACTCGTTGAAAAGTCTTTGAGATTCCTGACATGAAAGGCAGTTTGCATTTATTTAAACAGAGCTTCCCAAAGGTAAACGGCCTTGCAGAAACACTGTCCCCACAGACATAGCATGTGCGCTGTTTTGCCAGAACATGAGGCCCAGGAGAGCGGATCTAACCCCCTACAACACACCACCACCATTTGTAAGTCACCTACAGGCCAGGCGAGCTCAGGCAGCTGGCTGACCCCCTTTCGCCTACAGCCTGACGTTGGCATGAATGAGCAGTTTCTGGGCAGCCGTATTTGATCATGAGAAACTTGCCAGGAGGCCTGTTATCTCCAGGGCTTCATCCCTGCAGGAGGAAAGCAGGTGTCTATACTGAGTTCACTGTGATTTGAGCCCTCCAGAGTGAGCGCTGAGCCACAAGGACTGCTGGTATAGGTACTTTCCAGAAAGGCCTGGGAGATGCGTCAGGAGAAGGTGGACTGAACCCAGAAAGGCCCAGTGGAAACTGAGCTTTGCCTTACAAGAGCACAGACACACGGCAGGGCCATCTCATGCAGCAGCCTGCGGGCTTTGTCCTTCCTGTACTGCAGGGAAGCAGCAGCCATGTAGTTAGTGTGTGGGCTGACTGAGGAGAGAGCCATCCAGGCAGATCTCACTGCTCAACCCCAAAAGATCACTAAACCTCTGAGCCTCAGGCCTCAGCTGTGGGTCAGGATAAACACACCAATCTGTCAGAGTTACCAGGGAGCTCACAGTCAGTGCGTGTTAGCTCAAAATACCAAAACTCCATTTAAGACTGAGTACATTTTATTTCCTTTAATTAAATTAAAAAAAATTTTTGTGTGTGTGGTACTGGGGCTTGACTCAGTACCTTGAACTTGATAGATAAGATTGTACTGCTAAGCTCCACTACCAGCCCTCTTTTTACTTTTTATTTATTTTTTAAATATGGGGTCTCACTCCTGGTCTCCAACATGCATGTGTGGAGGGAAGCACACACATACACTAGAGAGAGAGAGCGAGAGAGCGAGAGAGCGAGAGAGAAAGAGCGAGAGAGAGAGAGAGAGAGAGAGAGAGAGAGAGAGAGAGAGAGAGAGAGAGAAGAAAACGAAAATTTACGCTTGAAAAATTTTTTCAAGACAGGGTTTCTCTGTGTAGCTTTGGAGCCTGTCCTAGAACTCACTCTGTAGACCAGGCTGGCCTCGAACTCACAGAGATCTGCCTGCCTCCCTAGTGCTAGAATTAAAGGCTTGCACCACTACTGCCCAGCTTAAATTTTTTTTTTTTTTTTTTAAGAATTGGAATCACTATAAATATGGTGTTTGGTGAAACAAACATCTTTCCAGTGGTACACCATCCTATTAAAAAATCAGGGCATGCCTTCACCTTAATACAGACTCCTCTATCAGTGGGAGAGAGTCAGGTGGCACCCCTCCTGTACACTTAGCACATGGCAATGCTCTTCTATTGTGTTCTTGTTCACAGAGGTGGGTGTTGTGGAATATTTGTTTGTTAACTCTGTAAAGATGTGTTGCTGTTTCACCTTGTCTGCCTAAGGCACCTGATTGGTCTAATGAAAAGCTGAATGGCCAGTGGTGAGGGTGCAGGTAGAGGCAGGCTGTCAGTAGGAGGAGGGATTTAAACTCGGGAGGAGAAGGAAAAGAGATGCCAGGGGCCAGCCAGTCGACACCAGGAAACAGGAAAGTAGGAAATATAAAATGAAAGAAAGGTAAAAAGCCCCTAGGCAAAATGTAGAGGAATAGAGACAGGTAAAATTAAGTTATAAGAGCTAGTGGGACAAGCTTGAACTAAGGCTGAGCATTCATAATTAATAATAACGTGTCTATATTTGGGAGCTGTTTGGCAGCCCAAAGAAAACCCCAACTACAGAGGGGATTTCTTTCTGGTACCTAATTGCATAGAAGAAAGACACTGTTTTTTGGGTTTTTTTGTATATCATCTTAGTTTATTGATAATTGATAGTGAATTATTTTATCCGTTGCTTCTCAGCTAATTATCTTGAGTTACTTTATAGTCATAGCCCCTATGATAATTTGGTTTTCCTCTTTTCTATTTACATGCCTTTTTTGTTTATTTGTTTGGTTTGAGAGAGGGTTCCACTCTATAGCCCAGGCTGACCTGGAACTCATTGTGTAGCCCAGGTTGGCTGAAAGCTAGAGGCAATCTTCTGCCTGTGCCTCCTGAGTGCCACAGTTACAGGTGTGAGCTACTACCCTTAGCTGCTGCCATAGTTCTGCTTCTGCAGTATCACTGTAGAGGCCCCTGCTTCCAGAACAGTGTCAAATAAACGGTGATGGTGTTAGTGGCCGTCTGTATTTTATTTGGGTCTCTCAGACATGCTCCCAGCGTTTAGGCTTGGCAGAGGGGCAGCTTTTGGGTTACCCCCAGAATCTACTGTGTTTTCTTTCTGTCTGTCTGGTCTCCTGTAGTGTCATGCTTGAAGTTTCTCTGCATGTTCTCCATAGGTAGAATTCACCCATGAAAGCGTCTGCTTTGACACTTCTTTTGAGTGTGTGTTTCTACTGCATTCTCAATTCAGTCTACCAAATCTGCTGTTTCCCCCACTGTGTATGGAAAAAAACCCCAAAAACCTGAAAAAGCAAGAAAATAAAAAAACTCTCCTGGAATTATTTGCAATGTGTTTTATTTCCCTGGAAAGCCGCCATCCTTGACTGTATTGGATCTTTTTGCTTTGTTTTCTGTGATGGGGTCTCTCTAGGTAGTCCTGGCTGGCCTGGACCTGTATTTGATTTTTTAAAAGTGGCGTTGGGGGTTCTTCTGATGTGCCAGCCCTGACTCCTGCTCTCTAAGCGACTTCAGCTGTGGCTCACTTGCCCAGCTCGGCACTTCGATTTAATTCCCACAAGATCTTTGCCAAGGGGGAAGCAGAGACTCAGAGAGTTAAAAGTAACTCACTGGAGGCCACTGGGCCACAGGCGGGCACAGCTGGCAGACTTGACCTGTCTGCCTCCTCGGACCCATTCTAGGCACACGGCTTCCTACCTGCCAGTTCCACATTCTCCATGTCCCCCGCTGTTAAAGCAACCTAGACACCCACAGTTGGTAGGCTTTTCACTCAGCCGGCTTCCTGAGGTGCCCAGCAGGGTGACTCCCTCTACCTCCTACCACTACTAGCTATTTTTTTTTTGAGGCTTCCTGTGTACCTAACACTGTCCTGGGCACCACTGAGAGAGCAGCTGTGGCAGAGATTATAATCCAGCCAGGTCGATTTAGCTGTGTCATGGGTTCTCATTTAAACTGGGCGGTGGTGACACACGCCTTTAATCCCAGAGGCAGAGGCAGGTAGATCACTGAGTCTGAGGCCTCCTGGTCTACAGAGTGAGATCTACAGCCAGAGCTGCACAGGGAAACCCTGTCTCAACCCTCCCCTCAACAACAACAACAACAAATCTCATTTAAGGGCTAGAGACACAACTTGGAGGTAAGAGTGCGGGATAAGCATTCATGAGGCCCCAAATTCAATCCCCAGTAACACACAGGTACATCCACACATCCACAGAGGGGGCACAGAGAGAGCAGATGGGGTCAGGTCGGGGAGAGACTCTCACTGAGATATCAGAGCAATTGACAGAAAAAAAAAAAAAAGGAAAAACCACGCAAACCCATTATAGTGCCTTGAGGTGCAGTTGTAGAGAGAGTTCACACTGGTTTCAGTCACCCATGGTGGACTCTGGACAACCACCTATCTTTGTCTCTCTGCCACCACATCTACGGAATCTTGACCGTATCACACACTTTGTTCAGGGGCTGGGGGTGCATTTTACACTTGAGGGTGTCTGAGAAGCACACCAGTGAGTCACAAGGGAGTGTCCGTCTCTCCCGATGTGTGTCATGGTCTTGGGTTTGACGACACATAAACAGTGTTTGTTAGGGGCATAGAAGGGGAAAAGGTGAGGTGAAAGGCCAGGTACAGATTCAGGATCGAAATCTACAGTCTACGCCGCCGCACCACGGGAAACACCCTCACGGCTCATTCCTTCAGCAAACACCTACTCTGCCTGTGATCCTGGATGCTGACAGAGGACAAAGACTGATCCTGTGAGCCGGAAACAGAGGAAGGTGTGTAGGGGGGACAGAAGGGGCTGTGTCAGGAGCATGAGCTGACCTCAGAGGTCTTTTCTGGCTGCTTTTCTGTTCTAGATGTAGGGGCTGTGTTTGGAAAAGCCATATGATAGAGAAACGATCTCAGGCTAGCTAGTCGGGCTACTTTCTAGCTGTGTGGCCTTGGTCCAATGACATAACATTTCTGAACCTCAGGAGTCCTATCTATAAAATGGGAAAAATGATAATTCAGGTTTTTTTTTTTTTTGTTGTTGTTGTTGTTGTTTTTGGGTATTTTTGTTTTTTTGAGACAGGGTCTCACTGTGTAGCTCTAACTGACCTAGAACTTTATAGACCAGGCTGGCCTTGAACTCACAGAGACCCACCTGGCTCTGCCTCAAGGTGTGCTCCACCACACCTGGCTTTTTTGTTTTGAGTGCTGAGTAAGAGTTGGATGAGATGTAGTTCTGAAAACCCTTAGCTGAGCTGGAAGTATGAACAAGCCATCACTGAATGGTCCCTTCCTCTCCTCCTTCAACTCTCTTAGCTCTCTTCTGCCTGCCTCCCTCCCTCCTCTTCTTTTTCTGCCTCTCCATCCTCTCCCTCTCCTTCTCCTCAGCTTTACTTCTACTTAAGGACTTTCCAGGCAAGGAATCTCCCGTTCTGCTTGTTGTACATTCTGTTTTGATCTTGGCTCAGAGAAGCCCACTGTACTGAATACATTGACTCTCCCTTCTCTGGAAGTTTCTGGCATTTTCTGTCAACCTTGACAAAGGCCTGAAGAAAGACACTTCCCTCCTGGAGGAAACTGGGAAAATGCAGAGCCTGGGGCTTTGTGCTTTTGCAGTGAGGACTGGAAAAGTTACCGATTCCAAAACATAAAAAGAAAATATTTAAATCTAGAAATGTCTGGTTGAAAGTCTTATTGCAACTTGATATGCCACGTTTGGTGGATATCCCTGGGGGAGGCCTGACCTTTTCTGATGGGAAAGGAGTGGGTGGTGGGGGCGTTGGGGGGGGGGGGAGGGGGAGGAGAGGAGGGAGGGAGGGGAAACCTCGGTCTGGATGTAATATATGAGAGAAGAATAAATAAAAAAGTTTACAAAATATGACATTGTGCTAACTTCATTAGCTATTCCATTTAATGTTTGGTTATTTTTGAAACCTGAGACCCAGGCTAGCCTTGAATATATGGCAACCCTCCTGCCCCCCCTTTCCTTCTTTGGAGTTTTGGAATTTCAGACATGTGCCCTTAATATTATAATATTATTTGTTTGTTTGTTTATTTTGAACAGGGTCTCACTATGTAGTCCAGGCTGGCCTTGAACTCACAGAGATCCTCCTGCCTCTGTCTCCTGAGTGCTGGGATTAAAGGTGTGAGCTACCATGCCGAGTTCCTTAATGTTTTCTCTAGATCTGCAAACAACCCGTAGATTGGATTCTTCTTAGTTTTCAAAAGTCCCAGATATGCACAATAATTACTGAGAAATTTGTCTCCAATTGTAAATGAAGAGACCTATTTGTCAGTTGTGAACTAAATGAGTGTGTTTAGTTAAATACAAAAGCAAAGTTAGAAAAAGGCTTTTCAAATTTGTACAGTTAAAATTGTTAATATGGAATATTTTAAACTGTTTCATGAGACAGAGGCCTCTGTAGGGCAGTCTTTCAATAGTGTGTGTTGTGGTTGGAGGTTGTTGACTTTTTAATACTTTCATTATTTTTCTGCCTTGTGATAGCTGATTTTCTAGCCCATCACGAGATATGCAATATTTGGAATTTGAAATAACTTTGGAAAATATTCACAATGTAATAAAAAATTGCAAAATATTAAACTATAGTTCAATTTGATCTCCAGTAGTTTAAAAATTCATGCGTGCATTAGAAAAGACACTAGACAGAATTTTACCAAAATGTTAGTAGACTCTCTAGGTAGAACAAGATGCATAATTATCTTATTTTTTTTTATACTTTTGAGGCTTTGCGAATTTTCTACAACGAAAATGCATTACAATCAGAACAACAATTTTTGGTAGTTACAATTTTTTTCCCTTACTACAAAAGTAATTTATACTCATTATAGAAAAATCACAAAATACATATAAAGTACAAGGAACGAAAAGAAACATGCAAATTCCACCCACCCAGAAACAGGCACTGGGTCCTTCCAGATCTTTCTCTGCATACATAAACATTTATATTTTTATCACAAAACAGGATCATTCTGTGCAGAGTACTGTTTTGAAACCCGATTTCCCCTCCCGGTCTATGTTGAGAACGCTAGAAAGTGTCAACAGCAAACTTCTAGGAGATGATTTTTAATGGCAGCACACTGCTAGGCTTTGAGGATAAGCCATCATCTACTTAACGCCTAATATTAGACATTTATGTTGTTTCCAGATATTTATTTTTTCTCCCTTCCCCCCTTTTGGTTTTTTTTTTTTTTTTTTTGAGAGAGAGGGTTTCTCTGTGTAGTCCTGGTTGTCCTGGAACTCACTCTAGATCAGGCTAGCCTTGAACTCAGAGCTCTGCCTGCCTCTGTCTCCCAAGTGCTGGGATTAAAGGTGTGTGTCACCACACCAGGCTAAGATTCTGTGTTGTAATTGGATATAGCAGAAAGGCTGTTGGGTCTACTAAGGGTGTCTGTGCGGACAGGTCAATTTCATCGTGCCTACATGCATCAGAGTCCCTGCAACTCCAGTTATAGATGCCTGTTAGCCTCCATGTGGGTGCTGGGAGTTGAACCCAGGTGCTCTGGAAGAGCTGCCAGTGCTCTAACCACTGATCCATCGTTTCGGTTCTCAGATCTTGATAATAACCATGTGATAACCAGCTATGCCATGTCAGGGCTGCCACAGCCAATGGGTCAAGGTCAGCTCCAGCACGGTTTTGTTTGTTTCAGTAGCCGATGCTCACAGCTTGAAAGAGCTCACAGCTTGCCACCATCTTGGACTCTGTCCAAGATCTGTTAAACCAGCCTGGCCCCCTCCACTGGACATGGCTTAAAGCCGTAGGGTTAGGCTCCGAGCAGCGTGTGTGGGGGATGGTAAGACATTCAGGAAATCAGGAGCATGGACATAAGGGCTGAGTGGATAGCCAAAGAATGGTCCAGAGATGGGAATATGGAGAGATGGGGATGCAGGGAGATGGGGAAATGGGGAGATGGATGGCTCATGCAAAGCGCAGACCAGTAGCATTTGTCAAGGGAATGATACTTTCTAACGGTTCCTTAGGAAAACAAGGAGCTCCTGAGAGGCTAGCAAGGCCTCGGCTTGCAGGCATAGCCAACCTTTTAACATTGTGACACAGCGGGCGGTGGTGGCGCACTCCTTTAATCCCAGCACTCGGGAGGCAGAGCCAGGTGGATCTCTGTGAGTTCGAGGCCAGCCTGGGCTACAAAGCGAGTTCCGGGAAAGGCACAAAGCTACACAGAGTAAACCCTGTCTCAAAAAACAAAAAAAAGCCGGGCGGTGGTGGCGCACGCCTTTAATCCCAGCACTCGGGAGGCAGAGGCAGGCGGATCTCTGTGAGTTCGAGGCCAGCCTGGGCTACAGAGGGAGTTGCAAGAAAGACGCAAAGCTACACAGAGAAACCCTGTCTCGAAAAACCAAAAACAAACAAACAAACAAACAAACAAACAAACAAAGAAACAAAAAACGCTGTGACCCAGCATGGTCAACCACAAAGTTCATGATCAAGAACTGAATGGCTGAGTTAGTTTTTTAAAAAAGCACAACAACCTCCTAGTATTTGAGGAGTCTGCGTTGGTCTACCTTTCTTAGCAGTCACTGGCTGCACAGGTCCGGAAGCCCAGGGGAAGATGGTGTTAGAGACAGTAGTAAATTAGAGACTGAGTATAAGAGCAACTGAAATTTGGGTCATCAGATGCTCTTCTAAGCATTTAAAACCGTCTTAACTGGGGCTGAAGAGGCGGTTCAGCAGTTAAGAGCCCTGGCTGCTCTTCCAGAGGTCCTGAGTTCAATTCCCAGCACCCACATGGTGACTCAAGACCATCTATAATGGGATCTGATGCCTTCTTCTGGTGTGCAGACATACATCGAGACAAAACTCCAATGCACATAAGTAAATAAATCTTTAAAAAGCCTTAACTGTCATAATCTCTACAAGGTAGGGACTCACCTGCTTTTTCAGGTGAGAAAAGGGAAGCACAGAGAGGTGAACTGACTTCTCCAAGATCATACAGTACTTGGAGAAAAGAAATCGAGATTTAGACAAAGGTCACCCACTTCTCACAATTCATCCGGCTCTGCTGAATTTTTTGAGGCTGAAGGAAGCAGTCTGTTCGAGGCCTATGGATCTGATTAACTCTGATGTCTCTGTGCAGAGCTAGCTTCTAGAGGTAGTGTCGATGGGTACTGGATTAATGAGTGCATTTGAAGGATGCACTTGGCCTAACCTGGCAGGGAGATGGGAGGGAGGAAAGGTTACTGACTGAGAATGGAAGGTCTTGGTTAGAGAATGTGGGGATGAAAGGTTGGAAAGGGAGGACTCAGGGGGAATCAGGCTAGTGGAGCAGGTGGGAGGGGGTGTCACTGATGCACAGTTGTCTGTGAGTCATTACCTCAGCGGCCTGTGGGCTCATCCCCAGCTCCCCATGTGAGAGTCACACAACACTCACTTGTTCTTAGATTTGGATGGCGAAGCGAACAGGCTTGCAAACTTCTCACATGCTAATTAAGAAACTAATTAAAACCCATGAGTTCTTAAGGACATATGGTTTATTTAAGGTTGATCCAAGATTGATGTTGAGTTAAACAATGTTCTAATAAATCATAAAATAAGTTGGCTTTAATAATACTGGCATGCTGTCTCAGTGTGCAGGATCAGTTCAGGGGAATTCATTCTTTTATTTGAGATATGATAGAAAAGAAATGATGTAGACACAGGGGTCTCAGGACCTTTTCAAGGCAGTTCCCTCCTCCTTGAATCCCACAGCAACCCTGCTGGGCATGTGTGCTCGGAATGCCCATAGAACAGGAAACGAATAATCAAAAGAGGTTAAGAGCTGTGCAAGATGGCACACACCTTTAATCCCAGCACTTGGGAGGCAGAGGCAGGCAGATCTCTGTGAGTTCGAGGCCAGCCTGGTCTATAGAGTGAGTTCCAGGAGAGCCAAGGGCTACACAGAGAAACACTGTCTTAAAAAAAAAAAAGTTAAGGGATTCAGTGAATGTGCAAAAAACTTAGAAACTTGGGGCTTGGGAAAAGTACCTGCTGTGTAAGTATGAGGGCCTGAGGCTTGATCCCAGAAACCACATAAAAAAAAAGCTGGGTGTGAGCCAGGTGTGGTGGCACATTTGGGAGGCAGAGACAAGCCTGTGAGCTGGTGGCTAGTCTGGTCTACATAGCAAGTCCCAGGACAGCCAGGACTATGTAGAGAGACCTTGTCTCGTAACAAAACAAACAACAATAAAAAGCTGAGTGTGGCGACGTGTTATAATTCCAACACTGGAGAGGCCGAGATGGGTGGATCCACAGGGCTCACTGGCCAGCCCGCCTAGCCTAATTAGTGAGGACCAGTACCAGTGAGAGACCCTGCCTCAAAAAACAAGGTGTGTAATGGCTGAGGGAAGAGCCACATCTTAGGTTGACCTCTGACCTCCACACTAATGCCACTCCCCCCCCCCACACACATATAACGTGATGGGGGTGGAAGGAAGAGAGTCTGAGACGGTGAGTAAGAGGAGAAAGTATTAAAAACGTGCTGGTCTGGTGGTGGCACACACCGTTGATCCCAGCACTTGGGGGGGCAGAGACAGGTGGACCTCTGTGAGTTCGAGGTCAGCCTGGTCTACAGAGTGAGTTCTAAGACAGCCAGGTCTATACAGAGAAACCCTGTCTGGAAAAGCAACAACAAAATTAAAATAAAACTAAATAAAAATGCAGCCTTTGTATCACCTATACCTACAAGCAACATTCCATCAGTTTTCTGTATTCTGCTCTTAGAAGAGGGTCATTAGGTCCGGCTTCCACTCAGTGAGAGGGGACCTCGCAAGGCTGCGTGCGAATGGCAGGACTCCTTGGGGACCATTTTAGGGTTTCCCCATGGGTGTCTCTCCTTCTGGATCAGCCACATCATTGCATCTTGTCTCTCCTCACTTCCTCACCCTCCAAATAAGATCACTTTATGAACTTAGTAAGTGGCAATGTGGCCAGTTTGGGGCGATTTATGTCTCCTATAGACAGAGGCATTGAACTACTTAGGAAACCAGGAAGTGGAAAATGGTTATAAAGGGATCCAGTTACTTTCACTGCCAGAGCAATGTAAAAATGTAACATGAAAAAAATGGACTTAATTGGTGAAAAATTAATTAGACAATTAAACTTATTTCTGCTTAAATACATTTGGGTGTTAACTGGTAATCTGCTTAAGGTTTATGTGAAGGTGGATTTGCTGTTTTGACTCTGTCCTAGGAGGATGGTCTCGTCTAGTTTGCTATGAACACTGCAGGTCTTGCTGAGAAACCAAGGCCAGTTCATTGTTGTTCCTCTCCAGGAAGGACCAGCGGGGGTCAGACTGCCCCAGAGGGCAGAGAAGCATTTGTTTGGGAAGCCCAAGAGGGAATTTCTGCTCCTGCCTCAGGTCTTTTTTAGGGGGGTCAGACTGCCCCAGAGGGCAGAGAAGCATTTGTCTGGGAAGCCCAAGACAGAATTTCTGCTCCTGCCTCAGGTCTCTTCTAGGAAGGACAGCAAACTCCAGGAGGGCACAGCTTTGCAAGCAGGAGGCAGAGGGGCTCAAACTCTACTGCTGGACAAGAAACTAAGAAAAAAAGCTTTTAAAAAATATTACATTTGTGTATGTGTGTGTGTGTGTGTGTGTGTGTGTGTGTGTGTGTGTGTGTGTGTGTGTGTTCTGGTAAATTATTCCATTTCTGTGTTGGGAAGTGTTTCTGGTAAATATTACAATTGTGTGTTTGTGTGTGTGTGTGTGTGTGTGTGTGTGTGTGTGTGTGTGTGTGTGTAGGGGGTGTTTCTTGTTTTTTTGAAAATTTACTTAACCTCTCTCGATGATTTCTTTCCTTGTCTATAACGTGGGCTTCTGGCACACTCCCCGGGCTGAGGAGGCCAGAGAATGACTTGTCTGTGTTAGTTCCCTTTCCACCATCTGGGTTCAGGAGATCCAACTTAGGTTGTCCGATTGGTAGGAAACACCTTTACCCCCTGAGCCATCCTGCCCTCTGCACTCAACCCAGGCCATGTCGTTGGGGAAGGTAGGTAGAGAGAAAGAAATTGCAGACCGGAAATGAGATCTGCACACTAAAATGCAAAAAGTTTGCCTTAACTGGATCCTAGAAGGGCCTGGGAACTTCAGGGAATCACTGACAACTGAGTGAGGGCAATGGAGCCAAGTCTGAATGAATGAATGAACGAACGCATGCATGGATACATGGTGGTGTCCCCCTCCCACCAGACTCCCCTCTGCTCCCTGGCAGGAGACTAGAAGCTCCCCAGAGGCAATACCTAGCAAACCCTGAGGATGGTGTTCTTCAGTGAAAAAGCCAACCTGCCTTCCAATAGTGTCACCTCTGAGCAGTGAGAGGTCACCGCTTCACCCAGACCCAAGGGCGTCCCACCAGCTTCCGGGATCACCCTCTCCTAGACGGCTCAGCTAGGACTCACCAGCCATGTGAGGAAAGCTCTGTGTTGAGAAAGAGACTAAAACCAACAGACGAGAGGGCTGGGATGCCGCCCAGTGGGTAGCATGCCCATCTAGCATGCCTAAAGCTCTGAGTTGGATGTCCAGCACCAGGTACACGCCTCCAAGCTAGGGAGGTGGAGGCAGGAGGATCAGACCTTTAAGGCCATCCTTGGCCACATATTGAGTTTGAGGCCAGCCTGGAATACATGAGACGAGAATCTATCTAAAATAAAAATGGACAAAAAGGAAAGATACCATCCAAGGAACAAAAGAAAAATAATAATTTTTCTCAGAGGCAAGAAGATCTCTCTCTCTCTCTCTCTCTCTCTCTCTCTCTCTCTCTCTCTCTCTATATATATATATATATATATATATATATATATATATATATATATATATATATATATATATATATATCTTTCTGCTCAAATGTTACTTCATCAGAAAGACTTCTTCTGGCCATTCACAGTATCTCTTATCACTCTATCTTATTTCAGTAGGAGAGAACAGAGGCAAAGAGTTGAGAACAAATTGAAATAAGTAATACAGAAACTTTCCCCAGAACTGAAGAGTCCTTTGAGTCTCAAGCACAATGAAGGAAAAGAGACACCACCAAGGCCATTGTGACGTTCCAGAACTCAAGGACAAGGAGCCTAAAAGCTTCCCCAGAAATAAAAGAGTGAATTTTTCCCCTAAAGGATCAGCTATCAGAATGGCCTCAGACTGCTCTATAAGAGTATCTTAGAAAGTAGTGTGAGGCCCCAGAACCCCAAGAAGAAGGCTGGAGCTCACTGAGTGGCCAAGGCTGACCTTGAACCACCTCTACCTCCCTACCTGCCATTCTGTTCTCTGCTCAGTTATCAGTGAAGTACTCCAAGGAAATGGAGGGAATGTTAGACACGCAATTTCTCAAAGACTTGCTGTCTCCTCTCTTGGAATAAATCAAGAAAGAGGGTGACAGGGGATCCCAAACCAGGCAAATAGCAAAAGAAAGTCTTAGGACATAGGAAAGCAAAACATCCAGCCCAGACTACAGGGGACAGAGGGAGATGGGAGATCTCTGAGAAAAAATGGGCTGGGTGAATGACCCAGATTCCTTGGTGGGTGGAAACACTGAGGCTGTTGTAAAGTCTAAGACAACAATCTTGACATTCAGAATTTAAAGCAAAAAACCCACAACAAAACCAAACCACCATCACCACCAACAGCCCAGGGTGCTGGGAAGTGGGCTCAGCAGTTAAGAGGACTGCTTTTGCAGAGGACTGGAGTTCGGGGCCCAGCATCCCCATCAGGTGACTCACAACCACCTGTAACTCCAGCGCCAGGGGTCCGATGCTCTCTTCTGGCCTCTGTGTGTACCTGCAGCCACAGGTACACAAACTCACATACATATATGCTGCAAACTTACAAAGGAAAAAAAAAAACAACAACACAGCTCACTGTTAACTTTAGTTACAACAAAAAAGAGCTCAGGGCTGGAGTTGTAGCTGAGTGGTGGAGTTCTTGCCTAGCATGCATGATGCATCAGGCCCTGGGTTGGAGGGTCAGGGCAGGGAGGGAGAGAGAGTGCCACTGTGGAAAACTGTTAGCTGTTAATTTATGCAAGAGTCATAATCATACTGAGCAGAGGAGAAAGTTACTCATTGTTGGTACATCACAAGAGCAGACAGGGTCCAGGCCTGTCTTTAGACATAGGAAGATAAACACCAGAAAATACATTCAACAGCATGATATTGGTCACTCTGAGTCCAAGAGAAAGTAAAATAAAGTGTTTTTCAGTGCTTTTGACTTTTTTTTTTTTTTTGACAGGTCCTCATGTAGCCCAGGCTGGCCTGGAATTCACTAAGCAGCAGAGGCTGATCTTGAACTGCCTTACCTCCCAAGTGCTAGGGTTACAGGATACTCTGCAATTATCACTCCGAGAACCGTCAACATGAAGTTGGAAAGCTCTGATGTGAAGACAGGCATTCTCAGTTCCCAAGACCTGCCAATGGGGACCAGAACAGAATCGCTGCTGGGGAGACCACTGCTCCCCAAGTCTGGTCAGGCTGGGAAGGCTGTCCTGGTCTGGGATCCTAGCCTGGATGATGATGTATGCCTTCAGGGGTGGTGGGCAATGAACTAAGTTAAAGGACATAGTTTTAAATCTCATTTAAATGTTTCTCATGTCAGAAAGCTTTGTTACTATTTTTAAAGTTTATCTCTGTGTATGTGCATGTATGTGTGCGTGTGTGCGTGCATGCCTGTGTGTGCCCGTGCGCAGGCGCAGGTGCACGTGTGGGCATGCTTATGAAGCCCAGGCAAAAGCCTTTCCTGTTGTTTTCAGGTGCTCTGTCCACCTTAGTTTCTTTCTCTCATCAGCTTGAAGCTCACCAAGCAGGTTAGTGTGACTGGCCAGCAAGTTTCTTCCTCTTCAACGTGGGATTACAGCTGTGCCTCCATACCTGGCTTTTTTTTTTTTTTTTTTTTTTAACATGGGTTCTAGGGGATTGAATTTAGGCCCTTATCCAAACACTTTCCCAACTGAGTCATCATCGCAGCCCAACCAGTCGTTTGTTTGAGACAGCGTTAGGTCTCAACCAAACTCACTATGTAGCGGAGGATGACCTTAAACTGAACCCCCGGCCTCTCCCCACAAGCGTGAGGCACACAGGTGTACAGCTGTATACTCCCATACCTGGCTACTGAAAATAGCACATCTTCAAGTCCCCAGACACCCACCACCAGGGCTAACGTTAGACACCACGAATACCATCTTGTCCTTGAGAGCTGAGGACAGACGTGAGTCAGTCTCTTCACCGTTAAAGCCGGACTCATTCAGTTATTCAACAGCTATTTCCTGAGTACCTACTGTGTGCAGGAAGCCTGGCATGGGGCTGGGGAAATGCTGGATTGGTCTATTGCTGGGCTCCAAGTGGCCAGATGGACAGAGCAGATGGAGGAGGGGGGGGATGGGGACGCGGGGACTCACGGGCATGTGGCAAAGGCCCAAACTCAAGGCTTGTGTTCTGGTGGGGGAGGGGTCCCTGGTGTCCCTTTCACCAGCATGGATAGGACTTCAGAGGATGATCTTCAGAGGACTGGAGTCTGGTTTTGGAGGAGGAGACCTTGATAGGGACTGCATAGTATGTGTCCCACGGGCTTCTGTGGCTATTTTGGGAGGCTGAGGGAACTTTAGGAAGTGAGGCCTACCCTGGAGGAAGCAGGTCACTGGGAGTAGGTTCTTTGCGGGAACCTCACCCTTGGCTCCTTCCTGGTCCTCTCTCTGCTTCCTGGTTGGCTGGGTGATCATGAAGTGAATAGCACTACGTCACCACCAACACATGGGGTCATGTGACCATGGACGGACCCAGGCGAATCTGAGAGCCAGACTCAATCTTTCTTCCCCAAATCCTACTATTCCAGGTAATTTGGTCACAATGACAGAAGAATAACAAATGTAAGCTCTAGAAAATGTCTAGGCCATTCATTCCTTTTGCAACTCACAAATCAGTGACACTCCTAAACCAACTCTGCGGGCCAATAGCGTAAGCAGCTGTTTACTCACCACGTGAAGACACAGCAAAGAAACTTCGGGGTGGGGGGACCCTCACCTCATACCTACTGTTATGTCACAACAAAAGCAAGAATTAAAATCTCAAATACAAGACAGTCACTAACAGATTTTTAAGGATGCGCGTCTGTGTCTGTGTGTCTGAATGCCACAGCGTGCACGTGGAGGTCGGAGGGCATCTTGTGGAGTCGGTTTCTTCAGCCACCTTTGTGTGGACTCGGGGAATTGAACTCAGGTCGTCGGGCTTGCGCAGCAAGGGCTTTCACTGGTCAGCCCTCTCAGCAGCCCTACAACAGTCTTTTAAACTGCATACATTTAACGCCTTTCATGAAAGAAAACCAAAACAAACCGCTACTTGAGCCCTCTTTTCTGCTTGTCACTCACGCAGTTCCTCACACCTGGTGCGGTCTCACACCTAAGCCCTAGTGGGTTTAAAGGCTTCCCCTGTCCACGGCTCCTGTCCCAGGCTAGGGCCCCCCAAGCTGATTCTTCAGGTTTTGCTTCTGCACCAGGGTGGGCTCAGGTAAGTCGGGAACAGAATTTAGACCAGCTCTTGCCATCATGAAAGTAAGAGGAAAGTAGGGGAGTGCCCTGGAGTCAAGACAGAGTTCTCTTTCCTCACACCCTCAACTTAGCTTCCTTCCCAGCTGTGGTCTGGGATTTCCGCCCCAGGGACCTCCCTGAGGTCCTGCTCCACCTGGCTATCCTTGACTGCTGGAAGCCTTGGACTTTGCTCACATCCCATTTCTTTCTTTCTATTTTCCCTTAAATCCTCTTTTACATTTCTT
Organism: Peromyscus californicus insignis; assembly: GCF_007827085.1. Classification (NCBI taxonomy): domain Eukaryota; kingdom Metazoa; phylum Chordata; class Mammalia; order Rodentia; family Cricetidae; genus Peromyscus; species Peromyscus californicus. The sequence continues at coordinate 67,891,185 of NW_026294595.1, forward strand.
TATTTCATTTCATGTGTATCTGTGCATGGTGTGCATGCCTGGTATTCTCGGAGGTCAGAAGAAGGCACTTGGGGCCCCTCGGAGTCAGCTGAGAACACACCCGGACACTGAATTCTCCGCACGAAGGAGATTTATTACCTGGAGGGATAAAGGAGGGGCGTGCCACTGGACTGGACAAAGGCAGACAGCAAGCCGCAGGGGTGGTTTTTAAGGAGAAAAGGGCAAAGTCTGGGCTCAGGTGAGTTGATAAGTTCCCATTGGACAGGTTAGCCAGTGTAGCCAAATAATGAATTTTGATTGCTGGACCTTGGTGTTTTGTCTCAGGAATGAGTCTAGTGGCCAAATAGGGGAATGGACCTTGGGGTCAGCTTTAGGAATGTAATCTAATGGTTTAGCAAGGGAGAGGGAAGGAGAAAGGGTAAAACCTGTTCATGCCGTGTTTGCCTGCTCCGGCCTGTCAGAGAACCCTTCAGGCTTTGGAACCTCTGGAACTGGAGTTATGGATGGTTGGGAGCCGCTCTGTGGGTGCTGGGAATTGAACCTGGGTCCTCTGCAAGAGCAACTGCTGAGCCATCTCTCGAGCCCCGCATTCCCATTTCTCCAGCGTCTCCCTTGGCTTGGACACTAGTCTCTGTTGGTTCCTGGCTCCTTGCAAAGCAGCCCTCTCCACACTCTCCCTTCTGCCGTGAGGACGTGTACATGTCTCTTCCAGAGTCTTTTCCAAACCCCCAGGGATCTCACTGGTGACCATCCCCAGCTTCTACCCCCAGCATCCCGTTCTCTTCCCTGCTTCAGCCTGAGGTTCATGCTCTAACCAGCACTTCCAGTCTCCTCCTAGACTTTCCTGGGCACCTGAGGTGAGGGCTGCAAACAGGGCACTTGTTTCCTCCACGCCTGGTCCACCCTGTGCCCCGAACGCCTTCCTTCGGAGGCGACCTCGGCACCTTCCTCTTCATCCCTCCCCTGGTTGCTTCAGCCTGGTGGTGCTCACCTTCAATCCCAGCCCTGAGGAGGCAGAGGCAGGTGGATCTCTGTGAGTTCCAAGACAACTAGAGCTGTGTAGAGAGACCCTGCCTTAAAAAAAACCACACACACACACACACACACTTACACACACTCACACACTCACACACTTACACACACTCACACACACTCTCACACACACACTCTCACACACACATGTTCACACACACTCACACATACACACACATACACACACTGTTTAATTTCAATTAAACATTGGTGCTGGCCTCTCTTTCACAAACACATCATCGCCTTCAACCTCTCCCCTGTGAAACTTCTGTTAGAGCGAAAACAAAAGCCAGGCATGGAGGCCACATTTCAGTAATCCCAGCACACAGGACATTGCGGCAGGAGCATTGCTGTAAATGGTAGTCTCTCCTTAGCTGCATAATGAGACCTTGTGTCCAAAATCAAAACAAAAATAAACAAATAACCACCAAAGAATCAAAATAAAAATAACAAGGAGTTAAAAAAAAGTGTACTTCTCAGTGCTGGTGAGGCTGCTGCTGAACAGACACTAACTCACCATCAGAAGTTTGACTTGTCCAACCCCTTCAGAATACAGTTTAGGAATGCATACTAAGAACCTAAATATATTCAGTCTTTGACCCAATAGTTTCATTTCTGAGAAGCTAAGGAAATAACCCATCTATGAAAATGCTTCATGCTTTTATAAAAGCTTATTTATTACATCATTATTTACATAAGAAAAAATTAGAAATTACCTAACTACATTACAATTGAAGTAATTTGACGCTGTGTGCCTATTGTACAGCTACTAAAAAGGGCACTCGCTCACAGGAAGAAAGGCGAAATCACGGTGGTAAGATGCTCGCAGTGGTTACTTCCAGCTAGTGGGATTATGGATGATTTTAATTTTCTTCTTTCTTTGTAATTTCCTATATTTTCCAAATTTTCTACAATAAATCACTACTATAATTAGATGAGAAAGTTATTTTTAAATGATGTTCAGAATAAGTTTGTGGTAAAGAAGAGGAAAAAACCCCAGCCATATACCCGATTGTAAATAAGACACAGTCTGAGCACAAACACCAACAAGAACGTAAGTGACAGCCTCTGTGTGATGGCATCCCAGGCATCTGTGTGTCGATTTCAGCATCGTGACTGCTAAGAAACTTGTCTTCAGGATTTAATTCACACCCCTAAGCATCTCACAGTGACCCCCAAAGACTTTTCAAAATTTGAGATGTAGGAGGCTGGGGAGGTGGCTCAGTGGGTAAGAGCACTCGAGGACCTGAGTTCAAATCCACAGCACCCAAGTGACAGAAAGCTTGATGTGGTTGCATGCACTCATAACTCTGGTTAAGGGGCCAGAGAGAAGTGGGTCTGAAGGGCTCACTGAGCTCCACCTTGGCTGAAATGGTGGGATCCTGGTTCAGTGAGCTGTCATGTTTCCAGGTAAGACTGAAGAGAGACACCTGACTCCTGCCTTGGCCTCTGCACACATGAGCACTGGCTTGCACACCTGCATACTCACATATGTGCACACTCTTGTACACTTATACATATCACACCACACCCACACCCATCACCACACCCACATACCCCCCCATTTCAGCCCACATACACCACACACACACACACACACACACACACACACACACACACACACACACACCATACCACACCACACCACACCACAATCCTATACTACCCACCCCCGCCACCATCACAGATTGAGATATAATTCACATACCTTAAGATCCACCCTTTCAGGGCTGGAAAAATGGCTCAGCTGTTAAGAGCACTGGTTGCTCTTCAAGAAGACCCCAGCTTAATTCCCAGCACCCAAACAAGGCAGCTCACAACTGTCTGTAACTCCAGCTCCAGGGGATCCGACATCCACACAGACATACATGCAGGCAGAACACCAATGTACATTAAAAAAAAAAAATCCACCCTTTCATATGTACAACTCAGCGGAGTTTGATATCTTCACAAAGCTGTACTTGCTATTAGCACTCACTCCCCATTCCTCCCTGTCCACAGCCTTGCCAACTGTCGGTGTTCTAGTCTGTGATGCATTTCCCTATTCTGGACATTGTGAAAGATCAAGGGATATGTGGTCCTTTGTCTGGCTTCTTTTGTGTAGCAGAATGTTTTCCAGGTTCATTCCTTCATGAGATGGCATGGACCAGCTCTTTCTTACTGCTGAGTCACAAGCATTCTGGTGAATGGACGTACCACACCTTGTTTATTCACTTGATGAACTGTTGTCTGCATGCTTTGGCTATCATAATTCACACTGCTATCAATATCTACGTGTACATTTTTGTATGGGCATGTGTTTTCTTCTTCTTTTTAATTGTGTGCCTGGACATACATGCACAGCTTGCACGTGGGGGTCAGAGGACAACTTTTCTGGAGTTGGTTCTCTCCTTCTTTTATGTGGGTTCTAGGGTCAAACTCAGGTCCCCAGTTTTTCATGGCAATAGCTACCACCTCCTCCCCCCTCTCCTCCTCCATCTCCCTCCCCCCTTTCCTTCTCTATCTCCCTCCCCCTCTCCTCCTCCATCTCTCTCCTCCCTCTCCTCCTCCATCTCCCTCCTTATTTGAAACAAGGTTTTGCTACAAAGCCCAGCCTGGCCTGGAACTCCCAGGGAGCTTCCCGCTGCCTCAGTCTCCTAAATGCTGGGATTGCAGCTGTGTGCTACCATGCCTGGCATGGATCTATGTTTCAGTTCTCTTGGGTCTGTGTTTAGGAGTGGCTTGTGGGGTGACATGATAACTCCATGCTTAGCTTTTGGAGAGACTGTTTTCCAAAGCAACTACATCGGCTTATGTTCCCACTCATGATGCAAGAAGATTCTAGTTTGACCATATCCTCTCTGACACTTGCTAATGTCTGCCTTTTTTTTTTTTTAATTGCAGCCATTTTGGTATGAAATGGTTTTCGTTTACAGTTCCCTGGTGACTATGGACATCAGACATTTCCCCCCCAGGCATCTTCTCATGTTCTCATTGATCAATGATCAGTACATCTTTGGGGGAAATATCTGTTTAAACCCTTTGGCTTATTTAAATATTTACTTATCCAGTTACAGACAGGGTTTCACTATGCATCCCAGACTAGCTTTGAACTTGCTGTGTAACTCAGTCTGGCTTCAAATTCACAATCCTCTTGTCTCTGCCTCCAAAGTGCTAGGATTACAAGTGTGTACCAGCTGGGCAGTGGTATCACATGCTTTTATTTCCAGCACTCAGGAGGCAGAGGCAAGCAGATCTCTCTGAGTTCAAGGCCAGCCTGCTCTATGGAGTGAGTTCCAGGACAGCCAGGGCTACACAGAGAAACCCTGTCTCGAAAAAAAAAAAAGAAAAAAGAAAAAAAAAAGAAAAACAAACAAACAAAAAAATAAAACCTAACCAAACAAACAAACAAATACAAGTGTGTACCAACCCAGCTACACTTGGCCCATTTTATTTATTATATATTTTACAATTTATTTATTTATTTGCATGTACGTGTGCCACGGCACACACGCGTAGGTCAGAAACAGGTTCTGGGAGTCGGTTCTCACCCTTCCATCCTGATTCTGAAGCTGGGTCTCTCTGCTTCTGTGCTATGTACTCCAAGCTTGGTGGCCTGTGAGCTTCTGGCCAGTTCTCCTTCTCTGTCTCCCACCGCCCTACAAGAGTTTGGGGATTAGAGATACAGGCTGCACATTCGACTAACGACAGGAGTTCCAGGCTTGCACAGTGGGCACCTGCTGGATCCACCTTGTCTCATTTAAGATTAGGTGGCTTGTCTTACTATTGATGAGCTGTATTTCTCACATATTCTGGATGCCTGTCTGCTATCAGATGAATAATTACATACTTGTGTGCCCATCTTTCCTTTCTTTTTTTCAAGATAGTATTTCATGTAGCCCAGGCTGGCCACCAACCCACTGTGTAAACAATCTTATTTTCAAACTGCCAATCTTCCCACCTGCATCTCCCAAGTGCTGGGATTCTTTTCAAGACAGGGTTTCTCTGTGTAGCTTTGGAGCCTGTCCTGGAACTCACTCTGTAGACCACGCTGGCCTCGAACCCACAGAGATCTATCTGCCTGCCTCTGCCTCCCGAGTGCTGGGATTAAAGATGTGTGCCACCACCGCCTGGCAAATGTTGGGATTCTAAGTGTGCACCACTGCAGCTGGACCACTCCCTTGGTGTGTTAGAAGCACAACCTTGCAATTTGATGAAGTCCAGCTTACGGTCTTCTTTCTTTTTAGTATGTGCTCTTGGTGTCCTATTTAACAGGTGTTTGCCCAACCCAGGGCTGTGAGGATGTACGCCTATGCTGTCTTCTGAGAGTTTTGTAGTTTCAGCATTCACAGGCAGGTTTTTGGTTAATTCTGAATTAGTTGTTGTGCATAGTGTGAGACAGGCAGGTGTCCACCTTTCTTCTTTCTCAGGGACCAAACCCTGTAAAAATACTATTCCTTCTCTCTCCCCATACTGAATTATCTTTACACCCTTTCACAAACTAGTCGACATACATAGAGGCCAGGTGACATTTTACATTTTTATGTTATGTGTGTCTGCATGTATGCTTGCACATGTGTATGCAGAGCCCTCAGAGGCCAGAAAAGGGTGTTAGGTCCCCTGCTCCAGGGACAGCTTTCCAGTGTGCTGGGGATTGAACTCTGGACTCCTGGAGCAGTAACAGCTGCTCGTAACCACAGAGTCACGTCTCCAGACTGACATTTTATTGTAGCTTCAGGCTCCCATTTTTTTTTAAATTTTTTTACTCTCTTTTATTTATTTCATAGACAGTATTCTGCCTGCATGTATCCCTGCAGGCCCAAAGAGGGAACCAGACCTCATTACAGATGGTTTTCAGCCACCATGTGGTTGCTGGGAATTGAACTCAGGACCTTTGGAAGAACAGCCAGTGCTCTTAACCTCTGAGCCATCTCTCCAGCCCAGGCTCCCATTTTTGAGCTGGCCCATTCTCTATGCCTTTGTGCACGCTGCCCTTTGCCTGACTTCTGGTCTTGGTGGCTGATGTCCTCACCCTCCAGGCCCTGTCTATATGCACAGCCTTCCATTCCCCTCCAGGCAGTCCGACTCCAGGAGCATTTTTCTTATATTTCTGTCTACCCCTGCTCTGCTTCCATGGTGTTCTTGTTAACAGCAAGTGCTTTTAACCACTGAGACGTCTCTCTGGCCCTCCACCTTACTTTTTGAGACAGTGTCTCTCACTGAACGCAGGACCTATTGGTTCAGTAGGCTGGCTAGCCAGGAAGCTCTAGAGATCTATTTGTCTCAGCCTCACCCAGCACAGGGACAGAGATGCCTGCCACCTGCATAGATTTTATATTGGTGCTGAGGATCCAAACTCAAGTTCCCATGCTTGACAGGTACTTTACCAGCTAAGTTATTTCTCCAGCACCTCAATAGAGTTTGATTTGCATTTCCTTGACTAAAGATGGTGACTATTTTTTTCATGCACTCTTTGAGAAGTGTCTGCTCGTTTTATTTTGTACTTTTGTACCTTTGTTTGTTTGTTTTGAGATAGGGTCTCTCTGTGTCTCCCCGGCTGGCATGGAGGTTGCTATGTAGACCAAGCTGGCCTTGAACTCACAGAGATCCATCTGTCTCTGCCTCCTGAGTGCTGGGATTGAAGGTGTGTGCTGCCATGTCTGGCTCACTTAGTTCTTTTGACGTCTAATAGTTTTCAGGGGTGGGGTTGAGACAAGATCTACTGTAAACTCCCTGTTTAGCTGAAGCCGACTTTGAACTTCTGATCCTCCTGCCTCAACTAACCAAGTCCTCGGGTTACAAGTGTGTCTCTGTGGCCAACCTTGTGTTTAACTGTTTGAGTTATTTATGTATTCTAGGCATTAACTCCCATTGGATGGAGAATTGGCCTGGATCATGGAAGCACTCTTCACTCTGCTGATTGTCTCCCGCGCTGTGGAAAAGCTTTTAGATTCGATGTGATCCTATTTGTCAATCCTGCTATTCTTCCTGTGCTCTTTGAGTCCTATTAAGAACATCCTCTCCTATGCCTAGCTCTTAAAAAAAAGGTTTATTACAGTGTGTGTGTGCGCGTGTGTGCGTGTGCGTGTGTGTGTCAAGGTGGTGGGGGTTGCTCAGAGGACAGCTTTGAAGAGTCAGTTCTCTACTTCTACCATGTAGGTCCTGGGGATTGAACTCAGGTTGTCAGGTTTTGCGGCAAGCACCTTTACCCACTAAGCCATCTCACTGGCCCTCCTGTGCTGAGATCTTGAAGTAGTTTTTTCCTAGACGTATCAAATTTCCAGGTCATGCTTGAAGATCTTTGATCTGCTTCCCGTTGATTTTTGCACAGGGCAGGAGGTAGGGTGCTAGTTTCTTCTGCTTGTAGAAGTCCATTTCCCAGCACAGGACACCTGCTCTCTTGATCCCCCACACCCACCATGCCGTACATTCTATGCACGCCTGTTTTTCTTTGTTTACTGCCTCTTCTTGTGTTTGAATGGAAGCTCTCCGGGGGCAGGGCTTTCTTTGTTTGTTATCTTATATTCCCAAGCTTTGGAATCCTGTTTGCACGTAGTAGGGACTCGGCACATATGAATTAATGAACGGATAACTTTTCATGATTCCATGAGAACGTATAGGGAAGGAAAGGTGGGGACCACTTCACCAAGCACACACGCTTACAATGCTGTCTGAATAAATAGACTCAACCTGGTAGGGGTAGATTGTGAGTGTGGCAGGGACAGGTGTTCCAGACTGCCCTAGTTAGGGGTCTATGGATGTGGTTCAGGTACCAAGGTCAAGAGCAACTTGGGGAGGAAAGAGTTTATTTCCTCTTACAGCTGGTAGTCCATCCTCAAGGGAAGTCAAGGCAGGAACATGGGAAACTTAAGACAGGAACTGTCTTCGGATTTCTATTGCTGTGAAGAGACATCATTCTCATGGCAACTCTTATAAGGAAAACATTTAATTGGGGTGGCTCACTTACAGTTTCAGAGGGTCAGTCCATTATCCTCATGGTGGGGAGCATGGCGTCATGCAGGCAGACATGGTGCTGGCTACATCTTGATATGTAGGCAACAGGAGTTCGACTGAGACATTTGGCAGTATCCTGAGCATAGGAAACCTCAGAGCTGGCCCCTACAGTGACACACTTCCTCCAACAAGGCCATACTCACTCCAACAAAGCCACACCTCCTAATAGTGCCACTTTGTATGAGCCTATGGAGGCCAATTACATTCAAATTACCACAGGAACCTAGAGGCAGAAACTGATGATGCAGAGGCCATGGAGGGGTGCTGCTTACTGGCTTGCTTCCCATGACTTGCTCAGCCTACCTTCTCATAGCACCCGGGACCATCAACCCAGGGGTGGTACCACCCACAGTGAGCTGGGTCCTCCCACATCAATCATCCATCAAGAAAACGTGCCATAGGGTTGTCCACAGGCCAATCTGGTAGGGGCATTTTCTCGATTGAGGTTCCTTCTTCCAAAATGACTCTAGCTTGTGTCACATTGACCCGAAACTAGCCAGCCTGTAGACCACAGATGTGTGCAAAGGCCTGGAGACTGGAAGGGAGTGTTGAACTTGAGAAACTGAGAGAAGGCCAGTGTTGGAACATGAGAGGAAGCTTGTGCAAAGTGGGCAGGAACTAGGCCTTGCAGAGTCTGAGGGAGCATGGCCAGTCTCTGTCCTTGGTTGTAAGAGCAGAGGAAACCCTTGGCCACAAGGCAAGACATGATTAAATTGACATTTGGAAAGCCCCCCCTCTCCAATCCAATTATCATTGCTAATGATGATGAGGAAAAAATGCTTGCGTCTGTATAGTACAAACAATATTTTCCTATCCTCCATGCTAGCCTGTTTATTGAATCTGTCAGCAAAGGCTGCCAGACACGAAGACAAAGTACTCCCTTCTTAGAGGATCTGTCCCCTGAATCCCAAATCAGGTCACATGGTCAGACAAAGGATATTTAAAAAGTACACACAAAGCTACATATTCTAATCACATTTAATTATGCATTTGACAAATGGCCTCAATTAAGACACCACAACGTGCTCAGCTGTCGTGACTGTTGCCGAAAGTTAGACAAAAGGTATTTCGGGAAGGAAGCCCCATTGCAAGACCCTGTCACTCTTTAGAGAGCGATGTGTGCTAACATCCCGAGGCTGGAAGTTCAATCTATCATGACCCTAATCTGAAAGTCAGTCAAAGTTATTATCCCTTAGAAAAACAGAGTGGCTTTCCTGTGATTCCAGGGCTGACTCCTATGGTGGGGTGGTCAGGAAGGTCTGAGACCACTACCCAGGAGGGGCCCAGGGCTCAGGGTCCGTTCTTTTTGAGCCAGGGTCCCTTCAATGAGCTGTCGGCTATAAATTGGAGCTCAGGGATGGACGCAGATTTTTCTGTTTAGGAAAGACACTGGGGAGATGTAGCTCAGCTAGTGGGGTGCTTGCCTACCACGCACAAGACCCTGGCCTCCCTCTCTAGCACCACACAAAACCAAGTGTGTTGGTGATGCCTGTAATCCTAGCCCCAGGGTCATGGAGGCAGGAGGATCACAAGTTCAAGGTCATCCATGGCTACACAGCAAGTTTGAGGCCAGCTTGGAGTACATGTGATTCTATTTCTAAAAACAAAACTAATTTTTAAAAAGGAATACATGACATGAATGAAGAGGCTGAACTAGGCCTGCAAGTGAGGTCACTAGGTGTGACCTCGCCAATTGACTGACAAGCTTGAGAATCCTTCTAGAGTTCTCCTGGGGAAAAGTGGGAAGAGAGGGCGGTTTTCTGGAGCAGGCTTAGAAAGAAGTGGGGCAGCCTCCAGGGATGGGAGGATGCTGGGGACATCAGTGAGTCACCCTCCCCTCTGAGGTGTTAGGAGCCACATGGAAGGACTGGGAAATGGGAGGTTGAGGCTGGCTTCTTAACCGCCTCTCGATGGGGAGGGAGAAGGCTTTTCCCTGAAGCCGAGGGCTGCTTGTCTCTTCCACAGGGAGGAAACCCTTCCCCACACTGGATGTGGGGTTCAAGAGCTTTTCAGATTAAAACGTGAGAATTACCAGATTCTGAGGCTGGCTTTCCTGTTGACCCAGGAAGACTCTGATCTCTGAGCAGGAGGCTTTGAGGTGTGCTCTCCTGACCCGTCAGGCTTCTTTCTCCACACTTTGGGCAACAGTGATCCCAGGACGGAGAGCTGGGGAGACAGCTCAGTCTGCAGTGCTTACCATGGGAGTACAAGGACCTGAGTTTGATTCTAGGCCAACGAAGAGACCCTGTCTCAAAAAATGAGATGGCTGACATCCGAGGAACAATACCCAAGGTTAACCTTTGGTGGACACACATGCATGCATGTAGGTGTGCACTCCCCTCCAAACATACACACACAGATCAATGGATCAATTGGATTCTCATATGGGTGTGGTGGTATACACTTTTAATCTTAGCACTCATGAGGTAGAGGCAGGTAGATCTCTGAGTTCAAGGCCAGCCTGGTCTACAGAGTAAGTTCTCTGCCAGCCAGGGCTACATTGAGACCTTACTCCAAACAACCAAAAGAGTCTTTAGATGATGACTAGTGACCATGGCATCCTAAAGGGTGAGTCTGGGTTTCCTGACAACTGCTCACTCTGCCCTCTTTTTCTTAATGAGGGTAGATTCCAGAAATGTCTCCGTTTTCCTAACAGTCCTCCAATAATCTGAAAGGGATGTTTGGCATTTCAAGGCCTCTTGTCCTCTGAGGCTACTGAGCTCCATTGTTCCTTCATTCATAGTGGAATCCCTGAGTGCCCACCCTCTGCCAGACCTGGAGGCAGACAAAACTGCCAGGCATGAGTACCATGTCGGCTGCAGCCTTGTGCCAGGACGGAGAATATTCCTGAGTTTTATGAGGCCTGAGGTTTGTAGAGTCTGGGAAAACAGACTTTAAGAAGATTACAGAATCATGAAGGAAAGCCCTGTGTCCCTTCCAGTGACATTTGGCAGGAGGAAATGGATGACTGAGAGAGGCCATTGTGTGAAAAAAACAGTAGGTTTAACTGATTGCTCTTGGTGTGCTTTGCAAGACGTGACCATGTAAACCCATCGATGGAGACTCCGTGAGAGCCTTGGGAAGGGCTTACACATCCGTGTCTCCATCCCTTTGTTCCCCCCTCTCTAGGGAGGAGCAGGAGAGACGGATAGTTCCTGGAGTACCCTTGGCTTCAGGGAGGACCTTCTTTTGATGCCCACACTGCAATGCCACTCCATCACAGTACTATGAGGTTCATGCTGTCCTGACTTCATTTTCCTAAGGAAGAGCTGGAGACGCCGGGAGGTTGGGCACTTCTCAGGCAGCTAGAGTATGGCAGGCAGGGCTTTAAACCAGGTTATCCTGAGCCCAGAGTACACCTCCAGCCTGCTCTTGGCCTCTTCTTGGAACCCGTTATGGTTCCCCAGAGGAGCGAAACACACACAAATGTTCCCTCAGTTCATCCAGTCTCTGGAATGTTTCTTCCGCATGGAGGTCACCCCATCTGTATGGAACATTCCTCTCCACTCTTAACACAGCGCTCACAACTTTATTTTTATTTTAAACTGTATGTATGTGCGTGTCTATAGGTGCACGTACACATGAGTGAGAGTGTTCACAGAGGTCAGAGGTGTCAGACGCCTGGGAAGTTTGAGTTCCAGTTGGTTGTGAGCTGTCTGACGTGGGTGCTGGGAACTGAACTCTGTCCTTTGCAAGAGCAGGACATGTTCTTAACCACCGAGCCGTCTCTCCAGCGCCTCCATAGCACTTTTCATCATCTGACATATTATGTATTTATTTTCTGTCCCCACCTTCCCGTGTAAGGGTGTGAGCTTTGTGAGGAGAGGGACCCGTGTGTTTTGTGGCTGTCATATCACTAGGACACTGGTAATGCAGAAAGCATTTTGTACGTAGGTCTTGAACTAACTAATGAATGAACTTAGCAGTTATGGTACCAGTCTGGTTTTGGCAAATACCTGAAGAATGTCACACTCAACAGGTGTTCAAGTGGTTAGAAGACTGAAAAGCTTCCAGACCAGGAACTGGAGACTGGCTGGAGAAGGACGGCTAAGCATGCGTATGTATGCATATATATATATATGTGGCGGGGGAAGGTACGGGATGGTGGCAGTCCAGCAGGCTGCTTGGCATGCCTCCCAGCCTTGTCAGCCTCCTTGGATGTGGGCCTCTGTGCTATATTCACACATCATCTAAGTGGGTTCTTAAACACAGGCACCAGCTACCCAGGGATGCTATGGTCTCCTTCCTTGGAGATCTTTAAAAATAGTCGGAAGCGCTCAACTGTCCCATATTACTGAGGAAGGGAACTGCTGGCAGTACTGCGCTCACAGTGTGTCGGGCACTGTGAGTGTCGTCTCGTGCCGTCCTGTCGGGGCTTCCGTGAGGTTGACTCTCTTCCCCTGAGTCCCATTTTGCAGATGGTGACAGGTAAGTGACCTTCCGGCCTCTGACTGCAGAGCCTGTAGCCTTCTTGGTACCCTGGAGGCTCTTGCAAATTTCTCTTGTAATCCATCCTTTTTTAGAACTTAACACATTCTAGATTAGAATAGTACGTGGTACGCTAAGAGACTGACATTAACTACCAGACTTGTCATAACAATGATGGCAGGGGCTGGAGGGATGGCTCAGCAGTTAAGGGCACTGGCTGTTCTTCCAGCGGACCCAGGTTCGATTCCCAGGATTCACATGACAGTTCACAGCAGGCTGTAAAATTAGTTGTAGGGGACTTGACCCTTTCTCAGGCCACCATGGGCCCTGCACACGTGGTGCACAGTCATGCAGGAAAAACACCCACACACATAAAAACAAACAAACAAACGAAAAACCCCTTACTTAAAAGAGCAGCAAGGGCAAAAGACGTGACTGTAGTCATGTGACTGAATTATTGATTTTAGAGTGGTATTTTAAAGGCAGGGGTTTAGACTTGGCTCATGTTCCTCCTTCAGTATTACTCTATTCTTCTTTGTGTGTCTGTGCATATGCATGGGTATGCAGGGCACCGGGGCCTGTGTATGCACCAGAGGTTGATGGTGTGCGGGGCACCAGGGCCTGTGTATGCACCAGAGGTTGATGGTGTGCGGGGCACCGGGGCCTGTGTATGCACCAGAGGTTGATGGTGTGCGGGGCACCGGGGCCTGTGTATGCACCAGAGGTTGATGGTGTGCGGGGCACCGGGGCCTGTGTATGCACCAGAGGTTGATGGTGGATGCTTTCCTCAGCCACTCTCCTTAGTTTTCAATGATTATTTTATTTATTACTCTCTATACATGTGTACACATGTGTGTATGTGAATGAATGTGGGCGTGCACATGTTACAGCATGTGTTTAAAGGTCAGAGGGCAACTTCTGGGAATCAGTTCTTTCCTTGCACCATGGATTCTAGATTTTTCAGCTCACGTTGTTATGCTTGTATGGCGAGTGCACACCCAGTGGGCTATGTCAATGGTCCAACATCTTATTTGGTTGAGACAGGGTCTCTCATGGAACCCAGGGTTTAATGATTCAGTGAGGCCAGCTGGCCAGAGTACCTCAGAGATAGACCTCTGTCTCCTCAGTGTGGGGGTTACAGATGTGAGCCACCACCATGGCCGTTTTTTTGTGTTTGTTTTTGTTTTTGTTTTTTTTTTTAAAGTTTGAATCCTGGGGATCCAGGCTCAGGGCCTCATGCTTGTGGAGCAAGCCCTTTCCCGATGGCCTGACTGAACCACCTTCCCAGACTTAGCGCTTTTCTGTTTACAGAGAAGTGGTGTGAGTGTAAATTGTGTCCCCTACAGTAAGTCTAAGAGTGAGCATTAAAGAGGTCACTGAATTAAAGAGGTCACCCCGGGATCATTGCATCCCCGAAGTGGAGGTGCTGCTCCATGACGGCAGTGATGACTCGGTACACGCCATGTCAGGGAGACAGATGAGTACGGAGGCAGGGAAGGGAAGGTGAGGACTTGGAAGCCACCTCAACTTGACCTCTTATTCTTGGCATTAGAGAAACAGTGTGCGGTTGACACAAGACATCCCTGGGTTCATAGCCTGTCACCTACTAGCTGGCTGCCTGTGAGAGTGAGACACTCTTTTCTTTTCTGCTCCCCATTCTTGAGTCACATAAAACAGAAAGTAGCTATAGCCCGAGCTGAGGGAACTCAGATTCCTGAGCTGAGAGACAAGCTCTGCCAAGCTCCGCTGCTCCCTCCCTCCCACCCTCTAGGCAGGGTGCTTTGATGGTTGTTTCCACTGTGGCAATATCCACTGAGGGAGGGGGCTCTCTGAGGCAGATATCAGAAGCACAGGTTAGTCATGGCTAACTGAGCCTCGGCTCATGGGTCTGTAAAATGGGCTGATGGCACCTCCTTACAGAGGCTTGTGTGTAGGGATCAGAGGAAGGTCTGAGTGAATGTGTATTGTTGACATAGGCATGACCATGTTGAGCTCTCCAATGCCTCAGTCCCATGGGAGTGGCAAAGCTTTACCTCTGTGAGGCTCACTAGGGGTGGCAAAGCTTTCCTCCAGAGTCCAAATGGGAGTGACCAGTGTGTGCAAAGACTAGCAGCTTCTTCCTTCTGATGTTTACAGCCCCAAACTGCTCATCTACAGAGACCTTCTATGAGACTAGCTAGCCCTCCCCCTGTGCTGTGCATAATAGACATGTTGAGGTTCTGTAGGGTAGTAGCAGACCCCCACCTCATCCCAGCTTTATTGTACCCATGTCGGTGTATGTGACCTTTCTTCATTCCCTTACCATCCCTACTCAGGGTTCCAGGACCCAAGCTGAGTGGCTCTCAGCACTAGTTATAATGTACAAGCTGGTGTGTCTAAGCCAGTGTGTGCACAAAGCCCTCAGGACAGTCACTAGTCAAATGCTTAATATTCCTTTTGCAGATGGCTCATTGCGGTGATATATTGTGGGGAATCACATGCTTTTAATCCCAGTACTTGAGAACCACACACCTTTAATCCTAGCACTCAGGAGGCAGAGATCCGTCTGTGAGTTCAAAGCCACCCTGGACTACATGAGATTGATTCAGTCTAGGAGAGAAACAGAGCCAGGCAGTGGTGGCACACACTTTTAATCCCAATACTTGGGAGTCACATGCCTTTAATCCCAGCATTAGGACGGTTGATACAGGAAGTGATGGCTGGGTAGAGAAAGGTATATAAGGTGTGAGGAGACAGGAACTAAAGGCTTTTTCAGACTGAGGAGTCCAAGAGGTAAGACATGGCAGTGGCTTATTCCTTTGTCTCTCTGATCTTTCAGCAATTAACCCAGTAACTGGTTCCAGGTTTTTATTAAAAGAACTTTTAGAATTCAAGCAACAGCTCATGTTAACTTTTATTTACCCAATTATTGATTCCAGTGTGCAATTTTAAAAGGAAAAAAGCGTCTAAGTATGGTAGTGTCATGCCTGTATTCCAGCATTTGGGAGGCTGAGGCAAGAGGATCTTGATTTCTTGGTCTAGGTTATATAGCCATGTCTTAACTCTAAATAAATAAGTACAGCTATCTCCATACAGCCATAGCAATATCAGTGATTCTCTTAATTTCTCTCCTTCTTCTGTTCTTACGGGGGAAGGTGGCACAGGCTTGTAGTCCCGGCCCTGGGGAACTGGAGATAGGAGCATCCCTGGGGCTGACTAGCCAATCAGTTTAGCCAAATCAGTGAGCTCCAGGTTTAGTGAGAGACCCTGTCTCAAAAACTAAGATGAAGAATGATAGAGGAAGAAACCTGACTGGTCTGTGGCTTGTACATGAACACACACACACACACACACACACACACACACACACACACACACACGCATGACTTAAACTGAAATAAACAAAATAATAAAATCTTTTCCACATGCATGGCTACAGAGAAGAGTAAGCCTGGGGCCGTGGGCCACGCCTTTAATCCCAGCACTTGAGAGGCAGAAGCAGGTGCATCATTGTGGGTTTGAAGCCAGCTTGGTCTATATATTGAGTGTCATGAGAGCCAGAGTTACATAGAGAGAACCTGTCTCAAATAAAGGGGTGTGGAGAGGACAAGGACAAAGATGGAACACAGCACTTTGTTTCTGTAAGGCAAGGACCCTCCCTTTGAGCTACATGGCCAATCCAGCAAATAATAATTTCTTGATATCTTTTAATATGTCCCATTGTCATAGTTACTTTCTACTGTTGTGATAACACACCAGGACCAAGGCAACATACAGAAGGAAGAGTTTATTTGAGGCTTCCAGTTCTAGAGGAGTCCATCACCACCATGGTGGGAGCACAGCAGTCCATCACCACCATGGTGGGAGCACGGCAGCAGGGGGTGGGCATGGCTCAGGAGCAGCAGCTGAGAGCACCCATCTCAATCCACAAACAGGAAGCAGAGACTTACCTGAGGATGGTGAGAGGCTTTTGAAACCTCAAGCCTGCCCGCAGTGACACACCTCCTCCAACAGGGCCACACCTCCTAATTTTTCACAATTAGCCACCAACTGGGGACTAAGTTAAATGCCGGGGACTTATAGGGGACCATTCATTCAAACACCACACTCTATTCACATTTCCTTAGATTTTACTATATAGCCCTGACTGCCTTGGAATTTGCTATGTAGAACAGGCTGCCAACTCCTGAGCGCTGGGATTAAGGGTGTGTCCACCACATCCAACTCCTTGATGACTTTGAAATCCCACCAGGAAACTCGGTTGCCCAGCCCATCCTCTTCACGGGCTCATGGAGGATGAACTTACTGCCATATTTGCCTAAGCCAAACAGAACTGGAAAGGTTACATCGGTTACAGGGGAAGCCCGTGGACTGCATTTCCAGACTACGTAGAGTTCACTCGAAGTTCCCTGCTGTGGTGTATTCAGGTCACCCTCTCCCTGGGTGCCTGCTGTATTTAACACTGCCACGGTTAATGAAAGCTTTTGTAGTTAAACACGCACATGGCATCCTCTTTTCCTCCAGGCTGCATGTCCTGATCTTGCAGCATAGTTCAACAAACATTTATCCAGTGCCCGTTATGTGCACGTTTCTCCTTATAAACTTCACTGTGGAGAACTCATGTTGAACTTCAGAGCTGTTTATTCCCCCTCCTGGTAAACCTGATTTGATTGTCTAAGATAGGAGGGAAGGAACAGCCACATTACAGCCTCACCATGGGTGGAAGGGGGCCTCCAGCGGCTTCTGGCACAACAATTTTACAATTTAAACATGAAAATTAACGAAGTGGGGTTTTTTCCTTTTAATTTTTTTTAATAATTTTTTTATTTCATATGCATTTGTGTGCATGTGTTTTGTCTGCATGTATGTCTGTGTGAAGGTGTCAGATCCCCTGAACCTGGAGTTACAGTTGTGAACTGCAATATGAGTGCTGGGAATTGAACCCTGGTCCTCTGGAAGAGCAGCCAGTGCTCTTAACCGCTAAGCCATCTCTCCAGCCCTTATTTTTTAAACTGCCTATGATGGTTTTTCCAGCAGAGCAAAGAGATTTTCAAAGAAAAGTCTGAAGGGTGGAGCAATGGCTCAGTGGTAAGGGTGCCTGCTACCAAGCCTGGCAGAAGAGGAGAACTGCAAACAGTCTCGGACGCTACGCGTGTGCCGTGGCATGCCCTCCCAACCTGCTACAAAAATAAACCGATACTTAGATCTCTCTCCCTCAAAAAGTTCTTAGGTGCCAGGCAGTCCCAGCACATGGAAGGCAGAGGCAGAGGCAGATAGATCTCTGTGAGTTCAAGGCCAGCCTGGTCTACAGGGCTAGTTCCAGGACAACCAAAGCTACACAGAGAAACCCTGTCTTGAAACAAACAAACAAACAAACAAATAAACCAACAAATCCCCTCCCCCAACACACACAAAGTTCTTAGGCTTTTGTCTGGGCAACTTAGCTTTCAGGATTTGTGATGAAGAGGGAAAGCCAAGAGTTCCAACCTGGATCTAGAAGTCAGAGAAGCCAGAGAAAGTCAGCCTTCAAGACAGCAAAAAGAGAAAGAAAAGTTCCTTTTAAAGCCAGCGTTAAAAAGACCCCACACTGGAGCTGAAGAGAGGGCTTAGCGCTTTAGAGCACTGGCTGCTCTTCCAGAGGACCCAGGTTAGTCTCCTCACACCACACAGCTGCCTCACAAGCATCCATAAATCCAGTTCTGGAGGGCCTGACCTCTGGAAGCACCACAGTGAACAACAGCACACTCATACACATAAAACAATAAATAAATTAAAAGAAAACACTGCAATCAAAAGTCTTAAAAATGACCATACTCTTGGAATTGATCCCAAGGAAATAAACTGGGCTAAACTCAAAGATTTATCCATAGGAATAGTAACCTCAGCATTGTTTATAGCAATAAAAAAAACGGGAATAATCTAAATGTCCAATCAGAGGGGACTGATTAAGGCTGGCCTGAGAACCTATTCAGCATCCTTCTATGATGGAATGTCACGCAGACATTAAAAATGGTATCGCTCTCAGCCAGGATCCGTGGCTCAGGGAATTTCTGAAATCCCATGCATAATTGTTGGGTGTGTGTTTACTTCTGGAAGGAAGGTTCTTAGGAATTCTCAAACAGGGACATGACCCAAGAGAGTATAACAGTCACTGTTGTAGGAAGTAATCAAAGCAGAAAGATGTTGGCAGTGTACTACTAAGGGAGTAAGTGGGAAGGATAGGCTGAAAGCAAATATAAGTGATCTTACTTTTATTAAAAACACATACGCATGTATACATGTGTATAGGAAAAACATGAACGTGTTACTAACCAGAGCAGCAATCATGGTGTGTTGGTTACTTCCCACATGACTGTGGCGAACGCCTCACCGGACAAACTTAAAGCACGAGGATTCATTTCGGTTCACTTTCAAGTGCTGTGGTCTGTCCCTGGTGAGGGAGACATGGTGGCTGGGGGGCATGGTGTCTGGGGGGGATGGTAGTGGGGAGGCATGGTGTCTGGGGGGGATGGTGGTGGGGAGGCATGGTGTCTGGGGGGATGGTAGTGTAGTGGGGAGGCATGGTGTCTGGAGTTGCTCAGTGATGGCAGCTTGCAGAGATGTTTAGTCACATCTTGGTGAGTCAGGAGGCAGAGAAATGAGATTAGAAGCAGAGACCAGCCTCCAGCCCTCTGTGATCACCAGCTCTCACCCCAACTGGACTGGTTTAGACTCGCTTGGGAGACACACCTCTAGGTGTGTCTGTGAGGGCATTTCCAGAGAGGATTAGCTGAGGAGAGAAGATCCACACTGAATGTGGGCTGCACCTTGGCACAAGAGTGAATAAAAAGAACGAAGGGAGCTGAGCACCAGCCTTCCTCTCTCCCTGCTCCCTGTCTGTGGACACGGTGTGACCAGCTGCCTCACATTCTAGCTGCCACAGGAAGAGCTCTGCCATGACGCCTTCTCCACCATGATGACCTGGACCCTCAGAGTGTGAGCCCAAACAAGCCCTTTCTTTCTTCAGCTGCTGCTTGTCAGCTGTCTTTCCACAAGGAACAGGAAAAGGTGACTAATATGACCTGGAAGGCCCAGGTGACACATTGTGCCATCCATCCCAAAGGTTTCCCAACCCTTCCAAAGCAGAACCGGTTGGGGACCAAGTATCAACTCATATGAGCCTTTGGGGAGACTTCTACTGTACACCATAGCAAGTGGTGATCTCAGCAGAGAAGTTGTTACTATTATTTCTTTTTGTCACAGGAGCTTGTGACTGTAGTCCACGTTGGCTTTGAACTCATGTAGTTCAGGATGTCCTCAAATTCCCGATCTTTCTCAGATTCCTAAATGCTGGGATGGCACATGGGAACCACAATGGCTGGAGATTCTCCTCTGCCATTTCCCCCTCCTTTTTTGAGATAGGATCTCATGTATCTCAGGCTGGCCTCCCATTTATTATGTAGCTGAGTCTGACCTTGAACTTCTGACCCTCTGGCCTCCCAGACTCTGTGATTACAGGTGTGTGCCACTGCATCCAGTTTCTTATACATCCACATTGCTTATACCTTAACTTAGCGGCCAAGGGATCCCTAGTGGCTTTCTTTAGTTTTCTAGACCTTCAGTTCCTCGTCTGTAAAGTAGGTTCGATAGTTCTGACCGATAGTTGTGAAATGCCGGGGCTTGGCATGGGGAGGAGTTCATGGAAGGCTGACTGTCGTTAGAAATGCGAAGGTGAGGCAGTGTGGCACAGCAGACAGTACGTGGGCAAAGAAGCACACAGCCTGGGCCCGGCCCAGATTTAAGACTCATTCTCTAATGTTTCCCTTATCCAAGCTTTACTTTTCCCATCTGTAAAATGGATACAGTAATACCAACTTTGCTTTAGCAAAGTGGAGAAAATGAGACATTTCAGTATGTGCATCCTGGGCATAACAGGGGCTTAAAAATGATAGGAGTAGCTCAGTAGTTAAGAGCACTTGTTGCTCTTGCACAAGACCCAGTTCAGTTCCCAGCACCTACACGAGACAGCTCACAACTGTCCCGTAACTCCAGCTCCAGAGTCCAGCGTCTTCTTCTGGCCCCCTCAGGCACCTGCACGCATGTGGTGTACATAAACCCATGCAGACACGTACACCCATGTATACAGAAAAAAAAAAAAACCAATAAATAAATGGTAGGAATGCTTCCGCCAGAGTCTGGCAGCATCCACTGAGCCTCAGGTAAACAGCGCTGCAGGAAGGAAGCTGACCTAGCTTGTCTCTGTGATTACAGAGCGTTACCTATGGCTTTATTATTTTGTACTTGTCCTAGGATGAGTCATTCTTATTTTTCTCTGTACCAAACACAGTTTATCTGCTCTTTCCAGAACTGAGATGCCGACAAGAAGCTACAGAGGGCTTTTAGGGGCTGGCAGAACTTAGCCAGCCTCTCCTGGTTCCCTGTGTGTCCTGCACCCAACCCCCACCCTTACTGGCATATGACCTTGAGAAGGCCATCTTCTCTTGCAAAATTTTATGAGATTTTGGGTGTGTGATGTATATGTATATGAATTGAGTGTGATGGCACATACACACTTGTGACCACAGTGCTCAGGAGGCTGAGGCAGGAGGATCTAGAGTTGGAGGCCAATCCCCAAGGTTCCACTAACAAACTACACAGAATATTTTTTTTATAAATTTTTTTTAAAAAAATGATTTATTTCTGGGTAGTGGTATCATATACCTTTAATCCCAGCAGTTGGGAGGCAGAGGCAAGTGAATCTCTGAGTTCAAGGTCAGCCTGGTCTACACAGCAAGTTCCAAGACAGTCAGGGCTACACAGAGAAACTCTTGAAAAACAAACAAACAAAACAAACAAAAGATTTATTTATTTTTATGTGTATGTGTATGCGATATCTATGTATGTATATATGCATGTATGTATCACATGCATGCCTGGTGTCCTCGGAGGCCAGAAGAGGGCAACAGAACTGGGTAACTGGAGTTACAGAAGGTTGTGAGCCACCATGTGAGTGCGAGGAACCCAACCTGGGTCTTTTGCAAAAGCCGCCAGCACTCTTAACTGATGAACCATAGCTCCAACAGCAACCTTGAAATGAATATTTATTATGTACTTAGCACTCTGTGTGTGTGTGCGTGTGCGTGTACGTGTGCGTGTGCGTGTGCGTGTGTGTGTGTGTGTGTGTGTGTGTGTGTGTGTGTGTGCTGCTGGGGATCAAACCCAGGGCTTTGTGTGTGCTAACTAAGCATGCCCTTTCCCACTGGCCCCCAGTCCTAAGACCTTTCCCCTGTTGCCTTATGTAATGCAGGCTGAAGGACTTTTTGTGTGCTAACTAAGCATGCACTTTCCCACTGGCCCCCAGTCCTAAGACCTTTCCCCTGTTGCCTTATGTAATGCGGGCTGAAGCTTCCATCGCCCTCACAGTCAACATCTAATCCACTGGCAACTTCTCTGGACTCTTCTTGGAAAATATATCCAAAATGAAATCATCTCCCTTACTTCACAGTTACTATTCTTGCCCAAGTGACCATCATCTCTCACCTGGATTTTTTTTAATTAAATAAACTATTTTTAAAGCATCTCTAGCCTCATAGCAAGTTTTACAATTTTTAAAAATTTATTACTGTATGTGTGATGCATGACTGTGAGCATGTGTGCATCACAGCGTGAAGGTGGAGGTCAAAGGATGATTTTTGAAGTCAGTTTTCTTTGACTATCATTATGTGGGTTCCAATGATTAAATCAGGTCCTCAGGCTTGCCCAACAAGCCCTTTACCTACCCAGCTAAGGCATACTGCTGGCTCTGTTTTTTGAGACAGAATGTTACTGTAGCCTGGTACTTGTCATGGAGTCAACACTGATTTCAAACTCATGATGATGCTCCTGCATCACCCTTCCAAATGCTGGGATTACAGGTCTAATTTTATTTTGTGTGTGTGTGGGGTTTGTCATAGGATCTCACTGTATTACATCAGCTGCCTTGAGCTCTTGGCCTCAATGCTCCTCCTGCCTCAGCCTCCTGAGTGACTGCAGCTACAGGCTTTGCTAGAAAACCTGTCCCCCTAGCTAATTCAGCAGGAGGAGCAGAGATTTCCTACAAGCCCCTTCCTCTACACAAGCTTGCCTCCCTCATTAGTGCCTCCACCAGAATGGTGTATTCATTGTAAGCAATGGCCCTGCATCGACACACCATTATTACTCAAAGGCCAATTTACTCTTGGTTGTCTTACAGTCTGCGGGAGGGGCAAACATATACTTACATGTATCTGCCATCATACCTCACCAATACATTGCCACTGCTCCCCGCCAAAATCCCTCAAACTGCTCTGCCTGTCTGTCTCTCTCTCCTTTCTAACTCTACCACCACTAAGCATGTGTCTAGCTCTCTAGTTTTGATTTTTCTAGAAAGCCAGGTAGTTATAACTAGTCAAGTAGCCTCTTCAGTTTGGCTTCCTCACTTATTGTCCTAGGGTTACTATTGCTGTAACCCTGTTGCTTAGGGTTACAGGCTAATGAAACACCATGGCCAAAAGCAAGCTGGGGAGGGAAGGGTTTGGTTGGTTTATGCTTCCCCATTGTAGTCCATCGCTGAAGGAGGTCAGGACAGGAACTCAAACAGGGCAGGAACCTGGAGGCAGGAGCTGATACAGAGGCCATGGAGGCATGCTGCTTACTGGCTTGCTCCTCACAGCTTGCTCAGCCTGCTTTCTTATAGAACACCCTACAGGACTGCCTACAGCCCTAACTTCTGGAAGCCTTTTCTCAACTTAGTTCCCTTCTCTCAGGTGACTACATGTTATGTCAAGTTGACATAAAACTAGCCAGCAAAGGAATATACAGTTGTTTCCTCTGAGTCTTTTCATGATCTGATAGCTCACTTCTTTAAATATAATTTAAATTGTATTTACTTACTTTATGTGCCTGAGAGTTTTGTTTCTATGTCCATGCACCACATGTGTGCCTGGATCCTCGGAGGCAGGAAGAGGGTGTTGGATCCCCTGGAGCTCATTTCTTTTCAACACTGACTATTCCATTGCCACCGTTTATTTACCAGGTCACATAATCAAGGACATCCTGGTTCCTCCATGATTTGGATGAACAATAATGCTACCCCAGCTGTCTCTGCAGATTTTGCTTCCCTTGTGTAAGCATGAATGTGTGCAGGAAGGCATGTTCATATACATGCCTACGTGGTGGAGGTTGGCAGGGAGGCACTGGAGATCAAAGCCAAGGCCTTGTATGTGCTAGGCAAGTACTCGACCACTGAGTGTCTTTCCACCCTTTCCTGCAGGATTTTTGTGTAAGCATATTTCCTATTCCTTTAAGTAAGTGAAAAAAGTGTGTGTGATTCCTAGAGTGTATGTATGGTAAGAGTCTGTTTGTTTGGAAAGAAACTGCTAACTCGTGCTCCAGTCTGGCTCTGCAATTTGGGGTTCCTAGCAGGAGTAAGTGGAGCCCCCATGGTTCTACATCCTCACCAGCTCTTGGTGCTGTCAGTATTCTGGACTCTGGCCATTCTCGTAAGAGTGTAGTGATGCACGATATGCTGGTTGCTTTCATTTGCATTTCCCTAATGGCAAAGGAGAGGAAATAAATGTGGCTGTTAGCTATTAGTATGTATTCTCTGGTGAGATTTTTTTTAAGGCCTTTGGCCCACACTCATGTGTGTGTGTGTGTGTGTGTGTGGTTTGTGCATACTTGTGTGTAGGTGCACATACATGCATACATATGCACTTGTGTGGGAGCCAGAGGGGTTGTGTGCAGGCTGGAGGAGGAGGTTGGGTGTCTTGCTCCATCACTCTCCATTTGAGACAGGGTCTCTCATTGAATCTGTAGTTAAGCTGGTGGCCAACAAGCTCTGGCAATCCTCCTGTCTCTGCCTACCAGGGCTGGGGCTACAGGCACATGAAAACATGCCTAGCTTTGTATGTGGGTGCTAGGGATTTGAATTCAGGTCCTCATGCTTGTACAGCATGTGCTCTTACCCACTGAACCATATAGCCACAGCCTCCATTACAGTAAGACTATTTTCCTTTTAAAAATATTTATTCTTGAGAATGTCATATTTGCAGTTTGTGGCTATTCTTGGTTATCAACTTGACTACATCTGGAGTTAACTAAACCCAAGTGGTTGGGTACACCTGTGAGGGATTTTTTTTCTTAATTAAATCATTTGAAATGGGAAGGCCCACTTTTAAACTGGATCCTTTGAAGTGGGGAAATACACCTTTAATACAGATCTTTTGAGGTGGGAATATTCATCTTCAATCTGGACCACACCTTCTGTTGGCAGCTTATATAAAGGACACGGAAGAAGGAAGCTTGCTCTTTGCCTGCTTGCTCTCACTCTTGATGGCAGGTCCATTCCTTCACTGGCATTAGAGCCTACTTCTTCAGGATTCTGGTGTATACTGAAGATTGGCTGAGACATTTAGGCTCATGGACTGGATTCTTGAACCTTCCATTGTTGGACAGTCATTGTGGGATTAGCTGGACCACAGCCCATAAGCCATTCTAATAAATCCCATATATATACATATATATGTATATATATGTATATATTCATTCTATAAGTTTTGTTCCTTAGAGAACCCTGACCAATACACATATAATGAAATATATTTACTCACATTTCCTCCTTCAATTTCCCCATGTCACTCAATATCCCTCCCTCCTAACTTTATGGTTTTTTTTTATAATCCACTAAGTCCTCTTAGTGATGCCCATATATGCGTGGCTATGGAGTTGCCCACTGGAGTATGGGAAGCCTACAAGTGGTCACATCCTCATCAATAAAGAATGATTCTCTCATTGCCCAGCATGGTGGCCCATGTCTTTAATTTCAGCACTCAGGAGACAGAGGCTGGTAGATCTCTGTGAGTTCTAGGCCAGCCTGGTCTCTAGAGCGAGTTCTAGGACCACCAGTACTATGTAGAGAGACTTTGTCTTAATAAAACAAACAAACAAACAAACAAAAACAAAAAAGAATGCTTTTGTACTCCAGCAACCATTAGCTCCTCAGTTAGTGGTGGAGCCTGGAGTTCATCTATACCGCACACCGCCCCCCCACCCCATCTAGGCTGGAACGTTGACTGGCTTGATCTTGTATAGGTCTTGAGAAGTAACCATGGTTGCTGTGAATTCATGATTACTATAGATATATCAAGTCCAGAAGACAGCATTTCACAGTATGCCCCCCTACCCCATCTTTCAGCTTTTGCATTCTTTCCATCTCCTCTTCCAGTGTGAGCCTGGTATTGGTGGGGTTAATACAGGTATCTCATTTAGGTGTAATGCTCAATCTTTCTTCCTCAGCACTGACCAGTTATGCATTTCTCCACTGACTGCTTCCCACTGCAGAGAGAAGCTTCTGTGACCAAGGTCAAGAGTAGCTCAGGTTTTGTATGTTTTATGTATTCTTTAAAATTTTTTAATATTTTGTTTTTATTTTTAAATGATGTGTGTGTGTGTGTGTGTGTGTGTGTGTGTGTGTGTGTGTGTGTCTGTGCATTTGTAAGTACAAGCATACATGGAGTCAGCTGTTGGACGTGGGTGCATAGGACATTGGTCTTATGCAACAGCAGTACACACTCTTAACTGCTGAGCCATCTCTCCAGCCCCATGTATATTCTTTATGTATTACTTATAGCAACTCCTTATTAGATATATTTGCAAATAGTTCCTCCAAGCCACCATTCTCTTGACAATGCATTTTAAAATCTTTCATTTCAATGAAGACCAGCTTATCTTTTATTTTTTAATGGATGATACCTTTAGACTTATATATTAAAAGCTATTGTTAAAATCAAGGTTGTCTTTCATGGTACCAGAAGGCGCCACACAAGCTTCTAAAGCAGGGAGGTGACTAACGATCCTATCCAGTTGTGACACCTATGAACCATACCAACAAGCAGCGTGACACGATAACCCTAAGGGTGCAGTAGAGGCACACACATTGGTGGTAACCAGTGCCTCTGTAATTGGGCTTAACACCCACCCAACAAGAGGAAGACTGTGCCTGGTACTGGAAACCTGGCCAACTACTCAGTGCTAGTTAAGTCACTGTGATTAGAGGGGAATCTACAACCACTAAATCCCTAATCAAACATGATCCCTAACAACAATCTATAAACATTTGTCCTTTCACTCACAGAAAGGAGTATTCTTCACCGCTCGTCAAGAAACTCCTTTCTCACAGCAGATAGTGACCACTGCAGAAAACCACAATTAATCAAAATGCAGAGGTGTGTAGTTCAGTCCCAGTGGATACACCTACAAAACTCCCACACCCAGGAGTCAGGAAACAATGTGGTTAGGAGGGTAGAAAGACCGTAAGGGCCAGGAGATCAGAGAGTCTGCTGTGCGATTATGTCTCCCAGTCACATAAGGAGCCATACCAACAGAGTTTCATCATCATGACTGCCCAACATGAGCGGAGCAAGGATGACCGCAACAAAGATGCCAAGGAGGACACCCACCAGCTCTAGTCTCCTTTAACATCGTACTGCCTGTTTGAGACCTTTGGCCCCCAAATCCATCTGTTGTTTACTTTGTATAGACATAATGATTTGTTTGTCTTTTTATTAGTGCTGTGCTGAACACACAGTTTAGATAGGGAGGAACTGGCAACCTGAAAATAGTGAGCCGCCACATCATGAACATAGGCTATCTCTCTATTCATTTGGTTCTGCTTCTGTTTCTTCCATGAGAGTTTTGTATTGTTCCTCAAGTAAGTTTTATACACATTTCATTAGATCTAGCTCTACATATTTTATTTTGGGGCTGTTGGTTTAATTGCTATTGTGTTTCTAATATCAAATTTCACTCGCCTGTTGCTGGTTAAAAGCCCAGTTGACTTTCTTATGTTAACTTTGCATCCTGCTCCTTGACTGTCATCCTGTTCTTTGCTGTTCTTTCTGAATATCTTATCTGTTCAGCCCCTGACATCACTGTTTTTACAAATCAACTCTCCAGTCTCTAATAGTAAACTCTCTTTATCAACCGAGGAAATTTGTCTGTGTTCCTAGTTCTCCTCAAGTGTTTGTGTGTGTGTCTGTGTGTCTCTGTGTGTGCACATGTGCCATGTGCCATGTGGCACACATGTGGAGGTTAGAGGTCAACTAGTGGGATTTGCTTCTCTCCTTCCAACCATGTGGCCTCTAAGGATTGGACTCATGTTGTCAGACTTGTCAACAAGTGTCCCTTACCCCTTGAGCCATCATCTAGCTGGTCCATTCCTTCTGTTTACTCCGGATTTAAATTGTTCTTCTTTTCCTTGCTTCCTCAGTAGAATATTAGATGTTTGATTTTAGATCTTCCTTTTCTTCTCTTCTGTATGTGCTATGCTCTAAATATTCCTGGGGCTACGACTTTCACTGCATCCCACAACTTTAATAGATGGTATTTTAATTATAATTTAGTTTAAAAGATTTTTGGAATTTCTTTTGAGTTTTTTTTCTTTGATCCATGTATTACCAAGTATGTTATTTAATTCCCACTTATTTAAGGAACTTTTCCAATAACGTTTCTCTTTTTAAAAAATTTCTGGGTCAGCTGTATCTGGTTCTGAGAGTGGATGTATGATTATGTGTATATATATATATATATATATATATATATATATATATATATATATATATATATTCACACACATATACTTAAATTTAAATTTGTTGAGGTATGTTTTGTTGCCCAGAATGTGGTTAACCTTGATGAATGTTCCATATGAACTTGAGATGAATTTATGTGGTTGTGGTTGCTGGATGAATTGGTTAATGGTATTAATTATAGTCATTGAATTGATGGTGATGTTGAGTCCAGTGGCATTTTTGCTGATGGCCTGCCTGCTGATTCTGTCCCTCTCAGGTCTACCCATTTTTGATTTATGTTTTGATGCTCAGTTGGTAGGCACTTACACATTGAGGATTGATATCTTCTTAGAAAATTGCCCCTTTAACATTATGAAACACCCTTCTGTTTCCTTGATATCCGTTACCCTCGATGGCTGTCTTTGCTCCGCAACTGTCTGAAATGCTGCCTTCTTCTGGGCAGTGTTAGGGTGAGGCTTGTATCCTGCCCATTTACTGTGAGTCATGTGGGTCTTTGAGTTGAAAATAGAGTTCTTTCACATGGGCTGTATTTGGAGCATGATTTTGATCCACTTTCATAAAATTTGACTTTAAAAAAAGCCATATATGTGTGTGTATATGTGTGTGCATGTGTAGGCACATGGGCATGCAGGTATCCTTGGAGGCCAGAAGAGGGCATTGGATCCCCCGGAGCTGGAGTTGCAGGTGGTTGCAAGCTGTTCAAAGTGGGTGATGGGGACCAAACTTGGTTCCTCTGTAAGAGGAAGAGGCATTCTTAAACACAGAGCCATCTCTCTAGTCCCAGGATTATTTTTGTTGTATTTATTTATTTATTTATTTGTTTATTTATTTATTTATTTATTTATTTATTTATTGCTGAGGATCAAACCAAGAGCATTGTGCTTCCTGTGAAAGCATTCTACCATTGAGTTCTACCCTAGCTCTTAAAATTTTGTCTTTTAATTGGTGAATTTTGCTTTGTTTGTTTGGTTTTGGTTTTTCGAGACAGGGTTTCTCTGTGTAGCTTTGCTCCTGTCCTGGAACTCACTCTGTAGCCCAGGTTGGCCTTGAACTCACAGAGATCTGCCTGCCTCTGCCTCCCGAGTGCTGGGATTAAAGGTGTGCGCCACCATGGCCGGCTAATTGGTGAATTTTGATCACTAATGCTCCAACCATTCATTGGATCCTGGTGGCTACAGAACTGAAGACAATGGGTGCCCTTCCCTTAGAATCCATCAGTAGTCAATGGTTTAGGGGGAGGAATAGGACCCTGTGAGGCCCTCTCCAATCCATGATTGTCCTTTGACAGATCCAGTCTAGTGCATGCTCAGTGTGGACAGCCGCAAGTGAGAATCATGATTGCATTCGTTGTATACTGCCTAGAAGACAGCATTTCACAACTTCCCCCTAACTTCTGGGTCTCACGTTCTTCCTGTCTCCTCCTCTGCAATGTTCCCGGAACCTTCAAGGGGTGGTATAAATGTCCTTCTTAGGGCCGAACACTAAACAGTCTCTCTCAGCCCCTGGAACATGACCTCCCCAGCCATGGTTTTTGACCAGGTTTTACAGTACCTGGCATGAATTCCTTCTTGTGGGGCAGCCTTTAAATCTAATCAGAGAAGGCTTGGCTGCCTCCTTAACAGTCATGCCGCTATTCTACCCCCTGGCCCATCTTGTATGGCAGGTTAGTATTGCAGTCACAGGGTTCACAGCTGGTGATGTTCTTCTTCAGCAGCCTGCATACCTCCGTCTAGCCCTGTGTGTGTAGCCGGCTAATCCAGCTAGACTGGCTATAGTGAGCCCCGGGGAGCTCCATCTCTACCTCCACAGTGCCGGGGTTACGGTCATGCTGCTCCATGTGGCTTTTTTCTGTGGGTTCTAGACTATCAACCCAGTTCCTCATGCTTGTGGCGCAGCACTGTACCGACAGCCATCCCTAGCCCAATCCTTAACTTTTGAAAGATCACTTTTCAGAGTCTATGATTCTAGGCTAGTGAATTTTTTTTTCATCAACACTAAATGTGTTACTCTGCTGTTGTCTTCCTTCTACAGTTCTCAAGGGGAGTTAGATATAATTTTACTTTGTTTCTCTCTAAGTTAAGAGGCATTTCTCTTCTGTTTGCCTTCAAGGTTTTTAGTATTTTTTTTTTTTTTTTTTGGTTTTTCGAGACAGGGTTTCTCTGTGTAGCTTTGCGCCTTTCCTGGAACTCGCTTTGGAGACCAGGCTGGCCTCGAACTCACAGAGATCCGCCTGGCTCTGCCTCCCGAGTGCTGGGATTAAAGGCGTGCGCCACCACCGTCCGGCTGGTTTTTAGTATTTTTTATTTTTTCCCTTTAGATGTTGAGATTTTTATTTCTTTGTTGTTGTTGTTTGGGGTTTTTGTTTGTTTTGTTTTTATAGAGCCTTAGTAGCACAGGCTGGTCTTGAGTGGGTGATCCTCTTGCCTAGGCCTCCCAAGTGCGACAGTACAAACATGAAACACCTATTTAATTACTTTTTTTTTTTTTTTGACATTTATCCTCTGAGCATCCCAGATCTGTGGTTTGGTGTTTGACAATTGTGGAGATGTCCTCAGTTACATTTCTCGTCTTCTTGTCTATCTTTCTTCTGGCATTTCCATCATGTATAGGTCACACCTTTCATAGCTGTCCCACAGTTCTTAGGCATTCTATTCTGTTTCAGCCTGTGTTTTGTTTGTTTGTTTGTTGATTGATTTTTGTTCTTGCTTTTCAATTTGCAAGTTCTATTGTGGTGTCCTCAAGCTTGGCTCCTTCCTTATCCACACCTGGTCTACTAATGAACCTGTCAAGCTTATTCTTCATTTATGTTACAGTGTTCTTGACCTCCAGTGTTTATCTTCTATTCTTTTTAGAAGTTCTCTCTGCTTACCTTGCCTGTATTTGCATGCTGTTTATCCATTAGAGTTCTTAGCATCTTTTAAAAAAAAACCTCATTACTTTATTTTATGTGTATGAGTGTTTTGCCTGCATGTAAAGATGTGCATCATGTATGTTCTTGGTAACTCAGAGGCTAGAATAGGGTGTCCCTACAGCTGAAGTTGTAGACAGTTATGAGCCACTATGTGGGTGTTGGGAACTGAGTTCTGGTCCTTTGCAACAGTAGCAACTGCTCTTAACTGTAGCCTGACATGATGGGTAAAAAGGACTATGGTAAAGTGTCATTAGCGATGTACTGGTAAGGTTGGAGGGAGGGGGACGTTCTATAGAGCTGCGATTAGACCTCAGTGTTTTAGTGAGCCTGTGTGCCCGCCACTGAATTTCACAAGTATTTCTTAGTCCCCTGTCCCCTTAAGTAAGAAACAAATGACCAGAACGAGCTGAAGTTGGATATCTCCCTTCCGCAAACCTCAGTGTTTTAGGCTCTGGGAAAACAGCTTATCCGGCAGAGGGTCGACCTCGCTAAGAACAGGGTACTCGGGCCTATTTCAGAATGTCTGATTTCCAGGCCAGAAGCAACGGATTTTTTTTTTTTTTGTTTCCTGTACATGTGTGTGTACATGTATGTGTGTATGTACATGTATGTGGGTACATGTGCATGAATTCAAAAGCCAGAAAGGTATGTGGTATGTCTTCCTTTGCAGCACTCTGTCTTAATGCCTTGAGACAGGGTCTCGCTCTGACCCTCATCCTTGCAGTGAGGCCCGCTTGCCAGCAAGCTATTGTTTATCCTCCCGTCTCCATGACGAGAGGCTGCGGTTACAGAAACATGCAGTCATGCCTAGAGTTTTTACATGGATGCTGGGGATTTAAACTCAGGACCTCAGGCTTGTCCAGCAAACACTCTTACCCACTGGGCCACCTCTAGCTCCAGCAACAGGGTTTTAAACTCTAGTGCTGACTGTGGAAACCTAGTTGAGTTCTTGTAAGGAAACCTCACAGGAGTATAGAAACCTCATCTGTGCGGGCTTTTAAATTTGCCTTTTTCACACTGAGCCTCCAGCAATTACTATTCTGGTTTTCCTACCCATGGCTGGTTTCTGCAGAGCCCCAATGCTTCCTGACGCTGCCTTCACTTTTGTGTCCCTCCAAATCTTAGGGATGGCAGTTTGCCCCGTGACCTCTTTTCTAACAGCTAAGAAGAGCAGTTGATTTTCTGGTTTGCTCAGCCTTTGACTTGCTGTGAGGATGGAGTGGCAACTTCCAGACACTTTGCAGCCTAGAGCAGAAGTCAGAAGTCTCACTGACTTCCTGCTGTAGCTTTCTTTTTTGTCTTTGCCCACAACACAGGAGCTCAAATAAACCTTGGAACAGCCAAGCTGTATTACTTTCCGGGTCAAAATCCTCCAGGGCCCCCATGTCACTCCAAGTAAAGGCTAAGACAGAAGCTCTATATCTGCCCCATCGCCAGCACTCTGTGCGTGTGCGTGCGTGTGCGTGCATGCGTGCGTGCGTGCGTGCGTGCATGTGTGTGTGTGTCCACATGTACGTGTGAAGGCCAGACATTCTCTCACTCAACTGCCCTCTACCTAATTTTTTGTAAGATTTTATTTTTAATTTGTGTGTGTGTGTGTGTGTGTACAGGTGCCCATAGAGGTCAGAAGAGGGTGTCAGATCCCCTTGGAGCTGGAGTTGCAGGTGGTTATTGAACTGCCTGATGTAGGTGCTGGGAACCAAACTTAGTTTTTATTTTATTTCATCTGCATTGGTGTTCGGCCTGCATGTATGTCAGTGTGAGGATGTTGGATCCCCTGGAACTGGAGTTACAGACAGTTGTGAGTTGCCATGTGGGTGTAGGGAATTGAACCCGGGTCCTCTGGAAGAGAAGCCAGTGCCCTTAACCACTGAGCCATCTCTCCAGCCCCCAAACTTGGTTCTTTTGCAAAAGCAGCAAGTTCTCTTAGCCTCTGAGCCATCTCTCTAGTCCCTCCACCTTATTTTGTGAGAAAAAAGTCTCTCTGAATCTGGAGTGAACCAATTTGCCTAGACTAGCTGGCTAGAGAGCCCCAGGGACCCTGGAGTCTCTGTCTCCCCAGCATTGTGATTACAGCTGAATGCTGCTGTGCCCAGCTCTTTGTTTTATCTTTTGAGAGAGTCTTGCTTTGCGGCCTTGGCTGGCTTGAAATACAAATTGGTCATGAACTCAGAGATCTGCCTGCTTCTGCCTCCTGACTGCTGGGATTAAAGGTGTGCACCACCTCACCCAGCCTGTGTGTGCTGCAGATCTAAGAATTCAGGCAGTCCCTTTGCGGACAGTCACTCTCTAGTTCCTGTGCCCAGCTCTGACTGGGTCTTACAGCAAGACCTCCTCCTGTGGTGTCTTGCCTTTACTGTTCCTTGAATTTCCTAAGTGCCTTCTTACCTCCAGGTCTCTGCATCTGCCATTCCCACTGCCCAGAACAACCTTTCCCTGTTTAATTCAGCTTTTCCCTTCCTTTGCTCTAGGTTCAGTGAGGCGTTCTCTAATCCCAGTGTAGATAACAGTAACTCCCCCTAGCCACCCCACTGGCTCCCTTCCCTGCTTGATTTCCCCCCCTAAAACACTATCCGATACACCATATGTTTTACCTTTAAAAAGTCGTATCTTCCCTCTCTGCCAGAACGGGAGGCCGGGGGGCGGGGGGTGGGGGGTAGGGATTTTAGATCTGTGCTGCTTGTGCCGTGGCCGTAGCGTGTAAGTCTCTGTACAGCATTTGGTGGATGGACGATTACCACACTTCCATAGATGAGGCCAGAGACGCAGTTACAGTTCAAACTCGGGTCTCCCTGATGCAACGCTGTGTGCTGAGCGACCATGCTACATTGCCACTCAATTTCATGTTGCATATTGAATAGCCAGCGTGTTCTCCCAAACAGCTATTTCCTACACTCTGGCAGCTTTCCATTTCTTGGCTCTTGCTGGAGTTGATTTTCCTTAGTTAGGAAGAACTCTCTATGAACTGTAGCCTAATCGTTCCTCAAGATCATTGCATTGGGAAATGGGCTGAAAGGAGAAAGCCCAGTGTATCACCAGCAGGGGCCACTCCTCTTACTCTGGCTCCAGCGCAGCCTGTCTGCCCGCTAAGGTCCGAGCGACACCGCTTCTGGCCAAATTCAATCTCAGGTTAAGTAGTCCATATGATACGATCTTTAAAAATATTACAAAGCCCCAAAGGCCCAATACTGCTCCTCCAGTTTGCATGTCTGATAACCTTCCAAGTGCTTCAAGGACATTAGCTATTTCGAAGCTTTATTGATATATACTAACTGTGCAAAATAATGAGTTTCTTTGTGACATTTTCAAACATGCATATTACTTTGGCCACCCCCCCTCCAGTTCCCATATCTCTGATCCTCACCTTCTTTCCTAATAGTCCCTTTCTACTTTCATTCCCTGCCCCCCTTTCAAGTAGATTCCACATTCAATAGTTGTCTTTCTGACTCTGGCTCATTCCATGTAACATAATCATCTCCACTTTTGCCCATTTTCCTGCAAATGACATGATTTCCATTCTTCTTTATGGCTGAGTAGTACTCCGTGTGTGTGTGTGTGTGTGTGTGTGTGTGTGTGTGTGTGATTGTCACCTTTTCATCAGGATAGACACTGAGGCTGGTTTTATAGCTTGGCTATTGTGAATGGTTCCCATTGTGATGCTCACAACAGTCAAGTGCTGTGTGCAATCGTTTAGTGTACAGTTCCACAAACTCAAATCTCGACTGTTAGTGTGCATTGTGTGAACAGGGAGAGATGGGGTGTGTTGGAGCTTTGTGCAGATCTGCCTTCCTTTGGGTGGCAGCTTGAGTTTCCCTCACTGATTGAAGCCTTAGCTTAGCTGTCAGTCAAGGTGACAGAGAAGAGGGCAGACGGTGTTTCATTCAAGCCAAGCCAACGGGACTCAAGGATGAGGAATCTCAGCTACCGTGGCAGAGGATGAACAAAGGCTGTATAAAAACCAGTGTTCTAGACGGGCATGGTGGCACATATCTGTAATCCCAACACTTTCGAGGTGGAGGCAGGAGGATCAAGAGTTCCAAGGCCATGCTCTTTCCTAAAATGAGTTTGAGGCCGTCCTGTGACATGTGAAATCCTGTCAAAGAAAAAGAAGAGGAGGAGAGGAAGGGCCCTGATAAGATGGCAGACTGCCCCTCTTCTGGGACCTCTAAGTTGTTTATAGTTCACCTACCTCACTCTCAGTGACGCTTGATTCTGTGAGCTGACCCATCTTTTTCCTCATCAAATTAGGCAAGGGTTGTTTCTATTGCTTGAAACCAAGAAACACTGCCCGGCACAGGGAAGAATTATGGGAAGCTGATCTCCTGTGAGACTGGGACCCTCTTCTGTCAAGACAAGATGGGGTAAGTGAATGCTCTGTGCAGAGTAGGTCTCCTGGCTTGTCCCGGGGCCTCATGTTATGAAGCCCCAGAGTCAATGAGCATCAGGCTCAGGCTGAGAAGGCTGTGAGAGAAATGGGCTTTTTGGGTCCGCTTAAGAACGTAGATGAGAGACAGAGGGGTTCCAGGAATATTAAGGATGCTACAGAGGTAGGGCAGGCAGAAAGAATGTGACCCAAACTGAGAAAAGAACTTCCTGCTTTGCAGAGAACATTCTACAAAGGCCAGACTTGCCTTGTTCTCAGTCCTGATTCTCGTGTTTGGATAATTGATAAAATTATTAGACACATTACAGATGGAAGGGCTAAGCACTGGTAGATCAGAGGCAAGTCACTGAGTGCCCACCCTCACCCCGGAACACAGCAAGGCTTTTCTTTCAGATGTTTCCTCCCACTCACTCTGTCTCTCTGCCTAGCCGTCACCCATGGTTGCAATGCCAACCACATGCCTGTTGGACAAAACACACCAAGTGTTCGTTTGCTCCCTCTCTTGGGTAAATTCTCCCTTCTAGGAACTCCATGTTATATCTGTGGGGAAACTGAGCTTACCAAGCTGGGAGTGTGGCAGCCAGTACTTTCCTGGGGAACTTAGGCATTCATTCAGTTCACACGGCAGCTGGTGATGTAGAGACCTTATCCCTGTTTGCAGATGAGGAAACCAAGCTCCTGAGAGGTTTAAACAGCTAAGCTACATCACACAGCTAGCACACGACACAGCCGACTCCACACCTCTTTTTCAGTCCTGGGTTTTAATTCTGATTTTGCCTCTTACTACCTCTGAGACGTCTCTGCAAATAAACCTCTCAACTCCTGAATCCATTCATTGATAAAAAAGATGAGAGAGATTGGAAGTGAAGGTGGTTACACATTCTGTGCTAGGAGTCGCTTAGTGGTTCCTAGGAAGACTGTGCGAGGAGACCTTTCATTAGGAGATACTTGTGTTTGCTTAGTGATGTCTGCATGGTCCAGGAAAGGAAGAAAGAACCTTTAGGACACGTATTAGTGACTCCCATGATCCTGAAGTATTTTAGGTTGATGAATATCACGGTCCCTTAATTTATTACGTAAACAGTGTTCTGCCTACATGTATGCCTGCATACCATAAGAGTATACCAAATCTCATTATAGATGGCTGTGAGTCACCATGTGGTTGCTGGGAATTGAACTCAGGACCTCTGGAAGAACAGGCAGTGCTCTTAACCTCTGAGCCATCTCTCCAGCCCCACTTCCTTAATTTAAACACCTTAAGCTCATGAATAAGCATCCTTTTCTGTTAGTTAGATCTGTTTTCTATACTGTTCAAAATCTGTCTTCATGGATCAATTGACTGGGCTTCTAAGGGATCCCCTCTAGCCTAGACAGCCTCTGTGTAGCTGTTCTCTATTGCTGTGCAACTGACCATGCCAGGAAGTCAAGACTCCCTCCTCATGGTGCAGTGTGCTATCAGAAGCTCTGCTCCACATGTCAGCTGGGGGGTCGCCCCGTGCCTGAGTTTAGCTGTGAACTCGGCTGGGGTACCTTTCTCTGTGGGTAGAATGTCCAGTACATTTACCTATGTTCTCTTTATCGAGCAGGGTATCCTGGATAGTCTTCTACACCGGTGGCTTGGATCCGAGAGGGAACACCAAGAAGACAAGGCCTGGTATGCAGACTTACTAAGTCTCTGCCTGTGTCACACGTGCTCCTGTCCCAGACTGGAGAAACGTCGAGTCAGTGTGGTAAGGTATTCCTCCAGATCTTAGATAGCAGACTGGCTCAGTCCAGCAGGGGCCTGCAATGCAGCAGTCGATCATGGTACCCGGTTGCAAGGATTTTCAGGAGTCCTTACACACACACACACACACACACACACACACACACACACACACACACATGACCCTCAAGTGTGTTGTACTGATGCATTCGGTGCTGAATCCTGAGAGGTTAGAGACAGGATCTCTGTATGTGTGGTGTTTCCAGGTCAGTGGATAACGGAGAATATGTCCTGAAAGAATACCGTAACCCATCCCAGCATAGAGTTGTTTTCCACAATTTTACTGTGGATTCATTGCTTCTAATATTTTCTAAGATTTATTCTTTATGTATTTATTTATTTATTTGATACAGGGTCTCACTTTGTAGCTCTGGCTGTCCTGGAACTCACTATGTAGACCAGGCTGGCCTTGAACTTACAGAGATCTACCTGCTCTTGCCTCCAAGTGCTGGGAATAAAAGTGTGAGTCATTATGCCTGGCCTAAGATTTATTTATTTATTTATTTATTTATTTATTTATTTATTTATTTATTTATTTATTTGCTTATTTACTTATTTACTTACTTACTTACTTATTTATTTATTTATTTATTTATTTATTTATTTATTTATTTATTTTCAAGACAGTGTTTCTCTGTATAGCCTTGGTTGCCCTGGAACTAACTCTGTAGACTGGGCTGACCTTGAACTCAGAAATTCACCTGTCTCTGCCTCTGAGTGCTGGGATTAAAGTCATGAACCACCACCACCTAGCTCCAAGAATTATTTTTAATCTTTAGTTATATGTATGTGTGTGGGACAAGTGCATGTGAGTGTAGAGGCCCATGGAGGCCAAAAGAGGGTGCTCGATCCCTTGAAGCTGGAGTTATAGGTCAATTGTGAGCCATCCAACATGGGTGCTGGGAAATGAATTCCTATCCTCTACAAGAGTAGAATGCATTTTTAATCATTAGTCCATCTCACAAGCCCCTACTCCCCCCCAAAACCCAGGTTTTTTTGCATAAGCCAAATGGCCAGCCCATAAAAATTCTTAATCCATAGCACAAATGGGAGGGCTTCTAAAACTCACATATTAAAGTACTAAATCCTGACTTTTTGTACCTGTGGAGGCACTAAAACTGATACTTACTTAATATTCTCCATCCAGTTTACTTGCTTTTAACACTTAACATAACTGTATTTTAAAATAAGATTTCATGTCAGTGCTGAAAAAGCAAAACAAGTGTGATTTGCCCTAAGTTTCAGATAGCCATGCAAGTGAATTAGGATAAAATGAAAAATAGGAATAACATCAAATGCTGGTAAGGATGCTGAGAAACATACTCATCCATGGCTAATGGGAATGTAACGTGGTAGAACCATTCTTGAAAATGGTGTGACAGTTCATTTTCAATGTTAAAAGCAGATTTAATATACAAAGCCTCAATTGCTTGCCTGGGCATTTATTACAGAAAAGAGACTTCTTTTTTATCCATGAATATTCATATCAGTATTGTGCATAATAGTTAGAAAGCTGGAAGCTTGCTAAATGTTGCCAAAGACACAAATGGTTACATTGATTATGGTACATCCTCACCATAGTACTCAGCAATAGGATGAAATGAATGGTTAATAACACACACATCATCTTGGGTAAACCCAAATGAAATGATACCAAGGGAAAGAAAGGAGTCCATAAGGTAGCATATAATAAGAACATTTAGAAAAGTCAGAGTTCTAAAAGTGGAAAAGAATTTAGGGATGAGGGAGAGAGGATGAGTGTATCAAAATTTGGGCAGGAGAGAACCTTGCTGGTGGTGACAGCTCAACAAGGCTCACATATTGATAGCCTTGGTCACACACGCACGCACACACACACACACACACGCACACGCACACGCATACGCACACGCACGCACGCACGCACGCACACATGCACGCACGGTGCATGTAGAACTCACATGAGAGATGGCTCAGTAGGAAAAGGTGCTTACCACCAAGCCTGACTACTGGAGTTTGATCCCTGGGACTCACACGGTGAAAGGAAAGAACTGACTCTCCACAAGCTGTCCTTTGACCTCCACATGTGAGATATCACACACGTGCGTGCACACACACAAAATATATTAACTAAAAACTAATAAGACAGTGAACCCTGTGGAGCATTACCTACCAACTTCTTGGTTTTGATTCAGTGTGGCTGTGAGGTAATAACATGGGGAGACTGGGTGGTGGGTTCGTGAGACTTCCCTGAACATTTCTTTGCAACTTACTGTGATCCCCTAGAATGAAAGTTGAAGTTGTGAAAGGTTGTAGGAACTGCACCTGGGTTCCCTGAAGGAGCGACAAGTGTTTTTAGTCTCTGAGCCATCTCTCCAGCCCCTTCACTGACCAGCTATACCAGCTTTATGTTGAAGTGTTAGATACCAAGGCAGAGATTGACATGCAGGAAGTGGGCTTGCTGTCAATATATGCTAATAAAATGTTTTTTAAACAGAAGAAAACCCAGCTGTGAGAGTCGGGGGACATGAGTTTGAGCAGAGATGTTGAACTGGTGAAGAGGTTTAGCAGCTCTCTTTTCACGATGGCTCTTTAGAGTTGCCTTAATTTGTCAGCGGCCTAAGATATTTTATCTCTTCGTTAGCAAGTCTTGGATGCAGCCTTTCTTCCTCCAGGGATGGGCATACATTTTGGGTTAAACCCCCTTTTCTGCCTTCTGGCTAAGAGCAGTGCCAGGAGAGGAATTGAACTGTGAGTGGTTAGCAACCAACTCTTCTGGAACATGGGAGAACAAAAGTTTCTTCCACTTGGAAGGGACGAGGAAGCATGTGTCCTTCACTGGAGTCCACTACAGTCCACCATTCACATCTGCATGCAGGATACAGTAAGTTGGCCTCCTCTGGATGTGGCTCCACGATTCTCTGTGTGAGCAGATATCAAAGAAGGGGGTGGTAAGAGAAAGAGCACCCCCCAGCTTTCCATGCTGCCGCTAGTCCCTCTCTCCTTGTGGGCACTGCTGTTGGCCTGGCTGCTGACTTGGCTCAGGCTATGGTTCATGAGCTTGTCCATTTACCTCCATGTTGGACAGAGAGATTGAAGAAAGGATCCCAGGGAAACTTCTAGGTTGAAACACATTGATTGTCCTTTGCAACTATTTTATAACAGTCCAACCTCCTGATGATGGCCATGGTCAATAGATCCTGCCAGCATGGTAACACCTTTCTTTGCCTGATGGCCTCTTGGCACAGACACTTAAACAGAGAGCTTAAAGTTGAATTGATTTAATGTGTCACTGATAGTAGGAAACTTGGAGAGCCAAGGATACTGGGTCTCTGGAGCTGAGGTCATTGTCATTGGGAGCACTGACAAACAGAGCCATCCCTGTTTCCACTAGCTGGCTCCTGGATATATTCTACCTACTTGGGACACAGGATCATATAATGGTCATTGACTTGGGGTCCGAACTGTGTCCTGAAGGTGTATTTCATCTTTGCAGGACATCATCCCAAAGTAGATGCTTGAGCTGTACCTTTTGTTTTGTTTTGTTTTGTTTTGTTTTTGGTTTTTCAAGACAGGTTTCTCTGTGTAGCTTTGCGCCTTTCCTGGAACTCTCTTTGTAGACCAGGTTGGCCTTGAACTCACAGAGATCCGCCTGCCTCTGCCTCCTGAGTGCTGGGATTAAAGGCGTGCGCTACCACCGCCCAGCTTGAGCTGTACCTTTAAGACATAATTTAGGGAGCCAGCAAGATGCCTTAGTGCTTAGTGAGTAAAGGCACTTGCCACCAAGCCTGAAGACCTGAATTTGATCCCTGGGACCCATATGGTGGAAGAAGAAAACAAACTTCTGTAATCTGTCCTCTGACCTCAACACAAGTGTTATAGTGAATGCACAGGAGTGCATGCATTCACATGTGAACTCACGGGGACACACACACACACACACACACACACACACACACACACACACACACTCAATCAATTAATGTAATAAAAATTCAAAGGAAAAGATAATTTAGGGTGTGAAGATGGCTCAGTTGGTCAAGCGATTATTGTGCAACCACGAGGATCTGAGTTTGAACTCTGTTATCCATGCCTGTAACTCCAGTGCTGAAGGGTAGAGAGACAGGTAGCTCTTTTAGAAGATAGAACCTTGCTGGAAGAAGTATGTCATTGGGGTTGAGCTTTGAGGCATTATAGCCTTGCCTGACTTCCTGTTTGCTCTCTGCTTCCTGTATGTAGATAAAAATGTGATCAGCCATCTTCCTGCTCCAACCAGCATGCCATACTTCCCCACCATCATGGACTCTAGCCCTCTGGAAACATAACGCAAAATAAACTCTTTTTTCCTCATGTTGTTTTTTTGGTCATGGCATTTTATTGTAGTAACAGAAAAATAACCTCCACACACATCACAGAAGTGCTTAGCAATGGTGTTTGTTGCTGGCAGGTGGCGGTAAGTAGATCCAGCCTTGCTGTATCCTTCACTCATAGCTTTTTTCCCTGCCACCATGGCTACTCTGTTCATGCACCATTATACCAGAATTGGAGAGCTTGATGATCCAGCCTTGCTATATCCACTCCCCATTATTCTATTCTAGTATTTGGCATCTGATCCATGTTGGTTCCCTTGGATGAGTGTTAGCCCAGTAAGTTCCTCCTATTTCATGCATAGTCCTATAGACTTGCCTCTTTCCCAGATCACCTTGCCCCATCTCTTTCCTTCTAGGCTTTGGACCACAAGATCAGGTCAACCATTCCTGCCTGGGATTCTGTACATGTTCTTACTCTCGACTGCTTTTCTTTGCACACAGAGTAGATGGCGAAGTGTAATGGTTAATCTGATGGCCAACATGATTGTATCTGGACTCGACTAAGAGCTGGGCCTCTAGGCAGGTCTATGAGGGTATTTCCAGGGAGAATGAACTGAAGTGGGGACGATCCCTCCCCTAGAGTGGATGACTCCTTCCAGCAGGTCCAGATATAAAGAAGAATGGAGGAGTCGAAGGAAAAGGCGGTATGTCTGCCTGCCTTCCCTTCCTGCTAGGAAATGCATCTACACCCTTGCTGCTGCTGCAGCCTTGGCAGGCGTCAGGGCTCAGCTTCTTAAGCCTTCCAATATGGACTGAAGACCAGCAGCTCTCCAGGAACCCACAAGCCTTCAGCACCAGGTGGACTGGTGGGGCCTCCAGGCGCATGGACTGAGCACCTACCAGGCTCTTAGCCTCCCCAATGTGCAAACAGTTAGCGTGGGACCCCCTGGGCACTGTCATGTAAGCCAGGGGTTCTCAATCTTCCTAATGCTGCTACCCCTTAATACAGTTCCCCATGCTGTGGTGACCCCCACCATAACATCATTTTCATTGCTACTTCACAGATGTAATTTTGCTACTGTTAGGAATTGTAATGTAAATATCTGATAGGCAGATTTTCTTAGGCAACCCCTATAAAAGGATCATTTGACCTCCAAAGAGGTCACAACCTACAGGTTGAGAACCACTGACAAAAGCCACTCTAAGAAATGCCTCATTATTTCTCTACCCACTTTCTGCAACTGCCTTATCCATTTTATGCGTCTTATATAGATATTCATTTTATGTGAATGAGTGTTTCGTCTGCTTGTATGTATGTGCACTATATGAGTGCAGTGTCCATGGAGACGAAAAGAGGGCCTCAGATCACGAGGAGCTAGAGTTACAGATGGTTATGAGCTGCCATATGCACTTCATCTAGGTGCTGGTAGGTACTAGGAACTGAACCTGGGTCTTCTGCAAGAGCAGCCGGTGCTTTTAACCAATGAGCCATCCATTCCCCAGCCACACAAATGTATATGTATACTTATCGTATCAGTTCTGTTCCTCTAGAGACCCTGACTCACATACTAGGAGAATTGTCTAAAGCTCTGCATATTGAGGGACTCGCCCTTTAAAACTACCCCCCTATCACTGGATCTCCCTCCCTGAGCAGAGCAGGAACCCTGCGGCAGTTTGTTTTCAGTTTTCATGGGCATCCTGAGTTGATCCATCTGTGAACCATGTTCAGCCTTTTACTTTCCTCATTAGCTGTCTGTGAAGACTCCCCATGCAGCCGTCTAGGAGAACCAAGGGAGAGGAGCTGGTACAGAAGTGGCTGGTGGTGCAGTAATGTGACCACCTGTTCGTGCAGTTTACATGTGCCCTTACTGTCTGCTTGGGGTCGGTCCTGATGGCTATTTTTTAGTCAATTTGATACAAGCTAGAGTCATCTGCAATAGGGAGCCTCAGCTGAGAGAACGCCTCCATCATATTGGCTTGTAGGCAAGTCTGTGGGGGCGGTTTCTTGACTGATGATTGATGTAAGAAGGCCCAGCTCACCATGGGCAGTGCCAACCCTGGCCAGGGGGTCCTGGGTAGAATCAGAAAGCAGACTGAGAAAGCCAAAAGGAGCAAGCCAGTAAGCAGTGTCCCTCCATGGACTCTGCTTTAGTTTCTGCCTCCAGGTTCCTGCTCTGACTTCCCTCAAAGAGGACCATGACATGGAAGTGTAAGCCAAATAAGCCTTTCCCTCCGAGTTGTTTTTGGTCAGCATTTTATCACAGCTGTAGAAAGCAAACCAAGTATCAT
Organism: Peromyscus californicus insignis; assembly: GCF_007827085.1. Classification (NCBI taxonomy): domain Eukaryota; kingdom Metazoa; phylum Chordata; class Mammalia; order Rodentia; family Cricetidae; genus Peromyscus; species Peromyscus californicus. Next base: position 67,934,842 of record NW_026294595.1, read on the forward strand.
CTCCATCTTAGGATGGGGTGTGTCGAGGCCCATATACCTTTAGGACTTGGTGGGCCTGACAGAGTCTAGCTTGGAATTGGCAGCTCCAGCTGGGCAGTCACTCCATGTCCAGAATCAAGCCCTTCTTGGAAGAACACTGGCCGCCAGGTTCTGAGAGGCTATGTAATTCTCTGTTGTAGACAGCATGGGCTTGCCTCAGACCCTCTAAGTGCCATGTTGAGGTCTTGGGGCTTTCCAGAAACTATCATTTTCCTACCATAGATACCACTCGTTAGTACCTTTGGGCCTTCTGTAGCCTAGGCTGCACTGTCTGCAGACTTCCTCCTTCCCCTGGACCACCACCGGAAGCTCACTGCCTTCCTTGTCATTGAGACAATGTTTACAAGTATTGATCACAGTGTCTCTGGAACCTCAAAAGGTCTACCAGGTTGTGACAGGCAGACCCTATGACAGTCCCCACGGATCCCTGTCTCCTGACATTCACTCCCTTTAGTTGCTCCTCGCCTTAAGTGTGATGTGGGTCTGGAAACTTCTATGGAACAAAAAACGGCAGTGGCTATGGGATGGCAGTTGTAAGGTGAGAGTCTTCTGTCTTGGCTGTCTATCATAGCCAGTTGCTTTTGAGGGGGCGCTCAGAACTCATGGGGAGGCACTCATGGAAGAGGTGAAAAGCAGCTCCTCTGAGGTTTGCAAGCAGCCAAGAGCGATCTGGGAAGCAGATGTTCTGGTCTGCAATGAACCTCCAGTCAATGGCCAACATGACTGATACCTTGCCTGTCACCTCCTCAGAGTCTTTCCAGTTGGGTCCCTGATCATGGCATACAAACTGCTGGAGATGAGAATTCACTCTTTCCTGGAGTCCAGTTCTTCTTATAATCAAGTTCTTGTCCTTAGTTTTCCCTGCCCTCTGACGCGATGAGACCCCCTTTATATGCTGCCAACGATACCCTTGAGCATTTACATTTTGCTTCTATCGGCGATTAATCATTCTTGGCCTTTCAATGTCTTTCTCAAATGAATCGGTGCTGCTGCCACCCTCTAGGCACCATGACCTCACTCTATAATCTTTACAAATACTACTTATGCAGAGGCATCAGAGGCTTGGCGGACTGCACCCCGCAAGTGCATCAACCCCCACCTGTGTTGTGTACCAGCTTGCCATCAGGGAACATCTCAGCAATACACTCTATGTGCCAGGGCCCTCCCTGTCCCCCATACTTTCAGTAGTGGTTCTCAGTACCAGTCAGCCAGCAAGTGATACAGCTCCCAAATGCCATTTTGGAAACAGTTTTCTTTAGGCCACCCAACTGTGGTAAGTCAGGTTTCCTGGGAAACGGACTCCAAGCAGGGATTGGTATGCATGCAGTCTAAGGAGGAGTAGTGTGGGGAGCAGTACCTGTGAGGGGAAGGAGAAGCATCTGGGCTGGGTGGAGAGAGATGCTAACAGTCACTGCCGAAGCGGAAGTGGGTTTTGTGGGGAGGTCAGAAGCTGAGTTGGCTCTGTTCAATCAAAACAGGAGATGCCAGGATTTTGTACCCTGAAGCCGACTGCCCTCACAGAGAGAACACCATTTTGGGAAGTGCAGCTTCTTTTGGTCAAAGAAGCTTTTGGCAATTTCTGGAAAGGGCTCCTCGCAGCTGAGTGATGAGGGGGCATCTGACCACACCCATCCTTCTCCTTTCACTGATGGATAGAAGGAACTTTCCCATCTAGGAAGTAACAGAACCAGAGCCCAGTCGCTCTCTGATGCCTCTGGAAGGAGGAGGAAGAGAATCCGTCCCCATGCCTGGGATGGCTGCCAAGGCAAAGAACAATTTAAAAACACCCAGTCTATTTTTGCTATTTCCCAGTCTCCATTTTGGTGCCCTTTTCTTACTCTTGAGAGTCCCTTTGCCAGACTTGGGAGAACAGGAAGCAGATTCCAGGCCTGGGTGTGGAGAAGACGATGCTCCCTGGGTGGGCATAGGCATGCTCAGGGTGGAGGCCATGAACCCATTGGCTGGGGGAAAGGAGTTTGCAAAGACAAGTAGAGAGATCAAGTAGAGAACAAGGCTGAGGTCAAGTCTGTAGGTCTTGAGCAGTCAGCTAGAGAGGCTGAACAGTTCTCTGTCTGCAGTAATGAGGGGAGGGAGGGCTCTGAGCAGAGGGCGGTGAGTAGGGATGATGTCCAAAGGGTTGCTTGAGGAAGATTTACTGTGTTCTCCAAGGACCAAGGATGAGCTGGCAGAAACAGAAATGAAGCCAGAAAATCTGGTTAGAGGCTGTTGTCAGGAACCAGGAACGTAAGGAAGCGCAGACTGTGAGAATGGAAACAGAGGATGCTGGGAGAGACTATTATGGTTTGGATGTAAAACGTTCGCCACAGGCTCATGTGTTTGAACACTTGGCCTCCAGCTGGTGGTCTATTTTGGGAGGTCATAGAACCTTTGAGACTGTGGCCTAGCTAGCAGAAATGGGTTCCTAAAAGTGGGCTTTAAAAATGATATCTCGGTCGGGCGGTGGTGGCGCACGCCTTTAATCCCAGCACTCGGGAGGCAGAGCCAAGCGGATCTCTGTGAGTTCGAGGCCAGCCTGGTCTACCAAGTGAGTTCCAGGAAAGGCACAAAGCTACACAGAGAAACTCTGTCTCGAAAAACCAAAAAAAAAAAAAAAATGATATCTCTTCCAGTTCTGGTCTGAGCTTCCTCATCTGCCACAGTGAGTACTTACAAGTTCCTGCCATAATGGATCAAACTGCCATCACCTTCCTGTTCATAACTGACTATATTCCCTGAACTTAGAGCCCAAAGAAATCTTTCCTCTCTAAAGTCTCCTCTCCATGTACTTTGTCACAATAAAATGACTGTAAGATGCTGGCATTATGTAGGAAGCATGTCAGGAATCATGCATGTTAAAAGCATTCTTCTTGGAAGACGTCGACATGGATAACAGGACTTTAAGTGTGTTAAACTATGAAACTTACAGCAAGCTCCCTGAAGACGAGGCATCTCAGGAGGTTTGCATGGGAAAGCAGCAGAAATTGCTTTCCCACAGCAGAAATCTGTGTACCCTCAATACAACCAACACCATGTGTAAGAGGGCAGGCAAGCTCAGAAGTATGCATTGGTGAACTTAGTAAGGATTATATTTAACAACAGGGATCGTGGATAAGGCACTTGCTGTGTGCCCAGTACTGTTCTCTTCATGAATATCAACTCAACCATTCATTGTCATCATTATGTGAGATAGATATTTCACTGTCTGTATTTCTCAGATAGAAAAATCAAGGTACAGAGGAGGTAAGTAATCTGTCCAGGCTTACCCCAGTATCTGGCCAACTTAGGATGCCATAACAAAATGTCATAAGATGAATGGCATGTAAACCACGGGAATTTATTTCTCACAGTTCTGGGGGGATAGAAGTCCATGGTCAGTACAGTCAGGCTCTGGTGAAGGTCCACTTTTGAATTGCAAGATGGCCTACCTCTCTGTAGCTTCATGGGGCAGAAGCAGAGTAAGGGAGTTTCCCACACTGATGGATTCTCTGGAGAATCCCACTTGAGGCTTCCAGTCTCTTGACTATTCACCTACCAAAGGCCCTGTCCTCTAATACCATCTAGCCAGGATTCAACAGATGGATTCGGAGTGGACACGGCACCTGGCCCACATCACTCAGGAAGTGGAGGGACTGGGACTCCAATCCAGGCAGTGCCTCCACCCTCCCTGCTGCTCATCCCTGTACACTGCTGCAGACATTTCACGCTTAGGATGATGTGAGATAAATCACAGCAGCCATCGGTTCGGCTCTCATTTCTGCTGCTGGAATAAAATACCCTGACCAAAAGCAACTTAAAGGGAGGAAAGGGTTTATTTGGCTTGTGGTTCTGGCTTACAGTCTATCATTGTAGGGAACTTTAATAGACAGGGGAGCTTGAGACAACTGGTCACACTGTATCCACAGTCAAGAGCTTTCTTCTTCACCAAAGTGCTTCATTCATTCATGCATGCATGCATGCATTGCATTACATTCATGAGACCACTCATTGTTCTGGAAACTACTATCTCTGTAGCTACTTTTCCTCTCATCTCTGGTCACTGCTACTGTCTCCTCCAGATCCCCAGTCTAGAACTCCAAGATCCCTGATAGGCAGGTATCTTAGTTAGGGTTTTATGGCTGTGACAAGACATCATGACCATGGCAACTCTTATAAAGGAAAACATTTAATTAGGGCTGGTTTATGGTTCAGAGGTTTAGTGTTGTAGAATATTATTTTAACTATGTAAAGATGTGTTCCATTTGTTTTTGCTGCAGAATATTACTTTAACTGTGTAAAGGTGTGTTACATTTGTTTATGTTGCATTTGTTTAACATGTAAGGATATGGGCTTAATCATGTAAAGATGTGTTACATTGTTTCACCTTGCCTGCCTAAGGCATGGGATTGATCTAATAAAAAGCTGAACAGCCAATAGTTAGGCAGGAAAACGATAGGCCGGGCTGGCAGGGAGAAAGAAGAAATAGGAGGAGAAATCTAGGCTCAAGGTGAACAGGAGAGAAGAAGAAGGAGAGAATGAGGGACATGCCCAGGGCAAGAAGCCAGGCAGACACCAGCCAGCAGACATAAAGAAGCAATAAAGTAAGAGATACAGAAGTAAGAAAGGTAATAAGCCCTGAGGCAAAAGGGAGCTAAAGAGAAACAGGTTAAGTTAAGTTAAAAGAGCTAACCAGAAACATGCCTAAGCTAGGCTGAACATTCAAAACTAGTAAGTCTCTGTGTCATGATTTGGCAGCTGGTTGGTGGCCCAAAAGAAAAAGCCTGGTACAGTTTAGTCTATTATCGTCATGGTGGGAAGCATGGTGGCATGCAGGCAGACAAGGAAGTTCTGCATCTTGATCTGCAGGCAGCAGGAGAGACTGTGTGCTACACTAGGCCTGTCTTGAGCTTCTGAGACCTCAAAGCCTGCCCCCAGTGACACACTTCTTCCAACAAAGCTACGCCCACTCTAGCAAGGCCACACCTCCTAATAGTGCCACTCCCTGTGACCCTATGGGGACCATATTCTTTCAAGCCACCACACCAGGGAAGCACTTGGAGTGTGGATAGGGCTGCTGGGTGGGAATTAGAGGACAAGGCAATTAGTTACTCCATAACGGAAACAATGTTTCCCATTTAAAGACCTTGCCCAGGCACCCTTCTCAACTTGACCTTTAAATACTTTTTAGAAGCTTTTTCTTTCTTTCTTTTTTTCTTTCACCGTCTCAGAGAAAGCTAAGGGATGCTATGTAATTGATATTTTAGTGTATCAACGAGTTAGCTGACTTGCTCAATATGTATTAAATTCTCTGTTCCCCAACTTCATCAACTTCATTTGTATCTATAAAAACAGCAAAGCAAAACTGTTTAAGGACTGGCAAGATGGCTCAGCAGGCAAAGGGGCTTGCCCCCCGAGCCTGACGACCTGGCTTTGGTCTACGTGTGGAAGAAGAGAATCAGCTCCCACAAGTTGTCCTCTGACCCACTGTGGTGCGCACACATGCATACACACACAACCTAAATGACAGCAGTGTGTTTTAAATGTTCAATTAGGTAAGAGAACATATGCATCTGTAAGTACCAAGCATAAGAATATGACGGCTTGTAAACAGCCATGCTGGCTAGTTTTATGCCAACTTGACACAAGCTAGAGTCGTCTGAAAAGAGGAAACCTAAATTGAGAAAATGCCTCCATAATGCCAGCTATAAGACATTTTCTTAATTAGCGATTAGTAGGGGAGGGCCTGGCCCATTGTGGGTGATATTATCCCTGGGCTGGTGATCCTGTGTTGTACAAGAAAGCAGGCTGAGCAAGCCAAGGGGAGCAATACAGTAAGCAGCATGCCTCCATAGCCTCTGCATCCTGCCTTCAGGATCCTACCATTTGAATGGACTTCAGTGATGGACTACAATGTGGAAATGTAAGCCAAATAAACCCCTTCCTCCCCGACTTATTTTTGGTCATGGTGTTTCATTGCAGCAATAGTAACCCTGACTAAGACAAGGGCCTAATTGACCGTCATTCCAACGCTGCCAGCTCCCTGTGAGCTCCTCCCCTGTCCAACTCCCCCAGGGAGCTGTCCTGAATTTGGTGTGGATTGTCTTGCTTTTGATATCTTCATGCCATCTGTGTGCAGTTCCGTTCAATACAGAGTTGACAGTGGCTTGTTTTTTTATATCACACCACATTAGTGAGATTCATTGAGACATTCTCGGCTGTATTTAATTTTCACATCTATTTATTCATTTATTCATTGACATGTGTATGTCTGTGGTGTGTGTTCATGTGTGTGTATATGCACATGTGTTCCCGTGCATGTGGAGGCCTGATATTAACATCAAGAGTATCCATCGATTGCTTTCCGCCTTATTATTGAGTCAGGGTGTCAAAACTGAACCCAGCGCTCACTGGTACTGCTGAGGTAGCCATCTTGCTCTCAGTATAACTGTCTCTGCCTTCCGAGTTCTGAAACTAGGAGGTGCAGCCACTGGCATGTACGTGGGCTCCCGGGATCCGAACTCTTGTCTTTGAACTTATGTGGTGAGCACTTTGATGATGTAGTCATTTCTCTAGCAGCTGCACACTATGACCTCATCAGTACATAATGATTGGGCCCACATAATATTCCATTAGGTGGATTTATCACAATTTATTTATTTAGTTTCTTGCTAAAGGATGTTTAGGTTGTTCTTTGTTTTGCTTATGAATAAGGGGGATAGGAGCATTCTTTTACATGGTTTCTGACCTATATGAGCAATAACTTCTGAGGAGCATTGGTTTTCCAACTGGGATTGATAAATTTTAGTGGATGATGAGATAACTTTAGTAGATATTGTAAAGGTTTTTTTTTTCTTTTTTATAAAATGGAGAGTTACCTGGAGGATGGCTCAGTTGGGTAAAGTATTTGCTGTACAGGTTCAAGGATCTGAGTTCAAATCTCAGCACCCACATGAAAAGATGTGGTGGCCTGATGTCATCATCACAGCTCTCTCTGGGGACACCCAGACAGGTGGGTTCCTAAGACTCCCTGGCCAGCCCACCTAGCCTAATTGGTGAGTTTCAGGTCCCAGGGAGAGACCCTGCCTCAAAAAACAAGATGGATGGCTCCTGGGGAACAACACTCAAGGAACCTCTGGCTTCCACACACACACTCTTGCACACCACACACATACACACACACACACACACACACACACACACACACACACACACACACAGAGTAAGTAAGTAAGTAAATAAATAAATAAATAAATAAATAAATAAATAAATAAATGGGGGAGGGGGAGAAGCAGAAACTTCCGGAGTTGGGATGTGCAGAGTTCATCTGATGGTTCCTGGAAAAGTTCAAAAGGCCTTGCTCTGGGTATGGGGGTGGGATGCTTCTTGCTATCCATGGCGAATTTGAATAGTTTCACAATCTGTCACAGACTGATACCTTTTGTGAAATGCAATAAAAATTAACTACTTGGAAAATGAAATTAAAAAAAAACCAAAACCCCATCAAAGATAAGTTCAGTTTTAGTTACTATGTCTAATTTATGTGAATTGTAATTCAGTAAACATGGCATGGCAATGTTTTCACTGCAGACTCTATGCAGAAGCAACCAAAGTGTCCCTGATGGATGAATGGATATGTAAGATGCAGTGTGTGGGGTGATATAACGGCTCAGTGGGGGAAGTGTTTGCCACAAAGGCTGTTGATCTGAGTTCAATGCCCAGATCCTACGTAAGGGTGGAAGGAGAGAACCGACTCCATGAAGTTGCCCTCTGATCTCCTTATGCCTGCCATAACACATGCACGAGTGTGTGCACACACACACAATACATACATACATACATACATACATACATACATACATACATACATAAATGTAAAAATGTGGGGCTGGAGAGATGCCTCAGTGGTTAAGAGTGCTCCCTGCTCTTCCAGAGGACCTGAGTTCAGTTCCCAGCAACCCATCAGGTAAATCACAATTGCTTATAATTCCAGCTCTAGATGATCTGACCTCCATCTCCTGGCCTCCTGCACACATGTGGTACACACACACACACACACACATACCATAAAATAAGATGTATAATGTAAAAATGCAATATGCTATAGACTTTGTTTCATCTTTGCAAAGGAAGGAAGCTCTGTCACATACGATGATGTTGGAGTCTTGAGGACAGGATGCTAAGTTAAATAGAACAGTCCCTAAGGGACAAATACTGTGTGGTACCACTTGCATGAGGTACTTGGAGTAATCCAAGTTATAATGGAAGAGAGAATGGCAGCTGCCAGGCTCTGGGGGAAAGAGAGATGAGGAGCAATTGGCTATGGAATTGTAGTTGTGGGGAGACAGAAAAAGTTCTAGAGATTGGTAATGGGGATGGTTGCAGGACAATATGAACATACTTAATGCCTCTAAACCATATGCTTTACATGATTAAAATAGTTAATTTAAAGTTATATATATTTTGTCAAGGGGCTGAAAATAAAGAGTAAAAATAAATATAGCATGTCAGGCTGCTATCCATCAATTTTGTTTGTTTGTTTTCTTTTTAGTGATTAGTCTGAATTTCCATGCTTCTATAAGATCATTCACATACTGGCACCTGTCCATGCCTGGCACTTTGAGTAGCATAGTTCCAGACTATAAATCTAATAATACATTAATGGAAACATGGGCAGGGTACACAGTCACCTTTACAAGATAATCCTGAGTTTGTTCCAATTGTCACTTCAGCTAGCAGGTGTGTTGGGAGCTCCCTTTGCCCCTCAGCCTGGCCAATGCTCTCATGCCAATCTTCTGGACAGAAACTAATGTTTTCTTTCTTGGTCTGATTTTGCATTTCTCTGTTTACTAATAAACTCAAGCCTCTTTTGCTATGTTTATTGACCATTTTTTTTCCCTTTGTGAAATGACTTCTTAAATCTTTTGCTCATTTTTTTCTATTGTGTTGCTGGGTTTTTTTTTTAACTATTGATTTGTGGGGTTTTGTTGAGTTAATAAATATTTATTAAATACCTACCATGTGCCAGGTACTCTCTCCTGTATTATATATTATGAAGAAAATACGCTGAAATTCCTGGTCTCATTTTTGAGTTTATAGAAACTGCCAGAGACATATACATACCCCCCACACACAATTTTATCTCTCTCTGTGTGTGTGTGTGTGTGTGTGTGTGTGTGTGTGTGTGTGTGTGTGTGTGCATCATACCATGGCCTGCAGAGGGAGGTCAGAAGATAACCACCCACAGGTGTCAGTCCTCACCCTCCACCTTGTTTGAGGCAAGGTCTCTTATTTTTTGCTAGGCTAGCAGGCTCGCGGGCTTCTGGGATTCTCCTGTCCCCTACTCCATCTCATAGTAGCAGTGCTGGGATTACAGGTGCACACTACCGCATCCAGCTTTTAGTGGGTTCTGGGAATCCAAGCTCAGCTCCTCATGCTTGTGCAGCAAATGCTTTATCCACTGAGCCAAAGCCTTTGACATTTGGGCCAAAGTCCTGAAGGAGAGACAGGGAATGAACATGTAGACAGCTCTAAAGTTTCTGTGGGTTCCTTTATCAATTATTAATATATGCATTACGAAGATCTCTTCATGATTTGTAACTTAACTTTGCACTTTCTTTAGCGGGGCAGTGTGGCGCGTGCCTTTAATCCCAGCACTTGGGAGGCAGAGGCAGGTAGATCTCTATGAGTTCGAGGACAGTCTGGTCTACAGAGTGAGTTCCAGGACAGCCAGGGCTGCACGGAGAAACCCTGTCTAGAAAAAAAAGTATGTTGATAATATAAGTTATTGTCAGGGGCCATGTGAGGGGACCATCAGGCTGTTGTTGGTTGTTTTTGCTCTTTTGGGGGGCCAGCCACCCAGCTCCAAAATAAATCACGCATGGAGGCTTATTCTTAATTATAAATGTTTGGCCTTAGTTTGTCTTGTTGCTAGCCAGCTTTTCTTAATTTTAAATTAACCCATCTGCCTTTTGCCTCTGGGCTTTTAGTTTCTCTATTTCTGTATACTTTTTTTTTTTTTTTTTTTTTTTTTGGTTTTTCGAGACAGGGTTTCTCTGTGTAGCTTTGCGCCTTTCCTGGGACTCACTTGGTAGCCCAGGCTGGCCTCGAACTCACAGAGATCCGCCTGGCTCTGCGCCACCACCGCCCGGCCACTTTTCTTTTTTACTTTGTTGCTGGTTGTATAGCTGGGTGGCTGGCCCCTGGAGTCTTCCTCCTTCTCTGGCTACTTCTTCTTCTCCTCCCAGAATATTCTGTTATCCTCTGCCTGCCAGCCCTGACTATCCTTTCTCCTGCCTTGCAATTGGCCATTCTGCTCTTTATCAGGGTTTTAGACAGGCAAAGTAACACAGCTTCACAGAATTAAATAAATGCAATATAAACAAAAGTAACACACCTTAAAGTAATATTCCCCAGCATTCTCCCTTTTTTCCAAACAAAAATGAAAGGTTTTAACTTTAACATGATAAGACTGTATACAATAAGAACAACTATCAAGTAAAGATTACATTCACAATGTAAAGAATTCCAATTCATTCATGTCCAGTATATTTAAAGAAAATGCTCTAGAATCTATCCTATCTTAGTAAATCCAAAATTTTATACCCAATTTTCTTTCTATCATGTCTAAGGAAAACTGCAGCTATAACTATCTAGTCTTCAACTCCATCAAAGGCCCCAGAAGGATATAATATTACCTAAGTAAACAAAAAGTGCATTGCAAACAACTTCCAAAAACTCTAGTAATGACAGAGACATCTGACTGCATGGACAGTCACCCAAAGTTCCTCTGCAACATTGGGGTGCTGTGGGATGGTCTGTATATCAAATCTGTTGCTCTGATTGGTCAATAAATAAAACACTGATTGGTCAGTGGCCAGGAAGGAAGTATAGGTGGGACTAACAGAGAGGAGAATTGAGAGAACAGGAAGGTGGGAGGAGACACTGCCAGTCACCACCATGACAAGCAGCATGTGAAGATGCCAGTAAGCCACGAGCCACGTGGCAAGGTATAGATTTATAGAAATGGATTAATTTAAGATATAAGAACAGTTAGCAAGAGGCCTGGCACGGCCATACAGTTTGTAAGCAATATAAGTCTCTGTGTTTATTTGGTTGGGTCTGAGCAGCTGTGGGACTGGCGGGTGATAGAGATTTGTCCTGACTGTGGGCCAGGCAAGAAAATTCTAGCTACATTGGGGCATTCATCTTCAGCCTAGAGGCCCATAGTATCTGGCAGACTTTTCAATGAAGCCAGTAATTTGAAAGACTGTCCCACCTATATTGGCAAAGTTCGTCAGTCACTTTCCTCTGTGTCCTGCAGAATGTCTGGCAGTTTCTTTTGTGAAGCAAGAACCCTGCTTTGTTATGGCAAAGTTCAGCAGTCACTTTCCTGTGGGTCCTGTATGTTCAGTTTATACAACATACTGCCAAGCAGTCCAGGCAAGAGCAGCTCCTTGCCCAAATGGCTAGCCTTGCCACATTGAAAGCAAACTCCATAAGGAGTTTCTCTGATGCTCGTCATCTCTGAAGTTGGTGCTTCCAGGAGCAGATGTGTCTCATTGTTATGAGAAGCCCTAAATTAACAAAACATTTTAAATGCCATATTCTGTAGGTCTTTGAAGGGGTTGAAGACCATCTATCTATCTAAAATATATCTCTATATGATCTGGAAAGCATACTTAACCTATCTACAATTTTGATTGTTATAAATGACTAACCTATGTTTCCTGATGATCCTATATAGTTTATAATAATAGCTTTCAAAAGCTAGAACTTCATCCTACATTTCCAAATGAACTGCATAGGCATAATATCCCAAACAAAAATAGAAACATACATACAATATGTTATAACAAAAATAACCTTAAATTTGTATCAATATATTAAAAATCCTTTAAACAAGAGTAGAAATATATATACAGTGTGTTGTAACAAAAATTACCTTAAATTTGTATCAATATACAACATTCCCCTAAATGTTAACAAACATCCGTAACAAATAACCAAAAACCACCCACACCTCCCAACTCTTGGGAATGTGGGCGTAGTTTTCTCTAGACTGCTTCCTGTTGTCTGTGGGCAAAGGGGTCCCTGAAAAAATTTGAGATAATGGCCAAGTCCTGGGAATACCAACAGTAACCTTTGCTGATAGATATCACCTGTCAATATTCAGGAGGTCTCCCCTGATCAAATCTGATCCATATTAACCTTGAAGGAATCCATAGCATCTCATCCCCTGTGGGAACAAAACTCCGAAGCATTTTTTATTTCCATTTGACAAATATACTTTTTTATTTTTTTTAAAGTTAAGGCATTCCTAAAGTATATAGGCTGATTTATTTCATCAGTCTCTCTTCCAATCCCATGTCTCTTAGTAGCTGTTTGCTTATTAACAGTCAAAAGATTCAAAATCAACACAATACTATACAGGATCCAGATTTCCTGTGTGTTTCCCATTTTACCTGGCTTTTTTCTTTCATATTTCTTTTACTCCCAAAGACTTTATTTTTAAATTATGTATTTCTTTCTAAAGCTGTCTATACTTATATTCTTCCTTTCTTAAGCCTACACACATTGTGAAACACACTGGAACCTGTTTAGAGTTTTTTTCCATCCAGACCTCTTTTACTGCATATCTTTTAGCCTTTTTTGACCTTGTGAGCAAACTTTAAACTGCTAAGCTGCACAGGCTAGGACCTCTGACTGTGGCTTTGGCAACTGGCTCCTCCTACTTTTCCAGTCCTGAAAGCCAAGCATAAGGTGCTTTTGATCAGGAACTGCATTCAACATTCTTAGAGCTCTAGAATTCCATTGCTTGCACTGTGGCAAGAGTTTTGCTTAGTTTTTTGTTCCTACTTAATGTACTGGCTGCTCAAGGGCTCACCAGCAGGCAGAAACTCTTAAAGGAGCCATATCCTCTTTTTTTTTTCTCTCAGCTTTCTTAAGCCCTACCTGGAAATACTGGCCCACATTGGAACGCCAAAGTGTTATTGGTTGTTTTTGCTCTTTTGGGGGGCCAGCCACCCAGCTCCCAAATGAGTCACACATGGAGGGTTATTTTTAATTATAAATGCTTGGACCTTAGCTTGTCTTGTTGCTAGCCAGCAACTTGTTATGGATTAACAGAGTGTAAGCAAGCAAGGTATTTTTTCTCAGCCAGTTCTTTTACCTCATCTCTGAGGTAGAAAATCTTGGGGAACAATTTGAAGTTTAGAAAGGCACACTTTCAATAGGTGAGTGAGGGACTCATTGAGGTCACGGAACAAAACAATGGCACCCTGGCTATTATTGGCTGAGGTACCTTACCTTTCTCTCTAGGATGGGCTGGTGATCAAAGGTGATGGTCAATTCCTTGTACCCATTTCTGCCCTCAGCTTCCTGATAGGGTTTCATAAAAAACTGTTGACGAGTGGGTATGCACCCTGAGGATTTAAAGTGGTGCTGACTGGTTTTCATGTATAAAAGTTTACATTTGTGCCGGGCGGTGGTGGCACACGCCTTTAATCCCAGCACTCGGGAGGCAGAGGCAGGCGAATCTCTGTGAGTTCAAGGCCAGCCTGGTCTCCAAAGCGGGTTCCAGGAAAGGCACAAAGCTACACAAAGAAACCCTGTCTTGAGAAACCAAAAAAAAAAAAAAAAAAAGTTTACATTTGTGATTCTTTTAAGATTTTTGATAAGATTACCTTTTGAGATAAATAATAAAGTGACTGATCCTTTCTTTGTAACTGAAAAAAACGCAGCCTGCAAGTAAAAGAACTGGCTGAGAAATACCTTGCTTGTTGTATGTGGGTTCTTGGGTATAATTTGTTTTTCACCTCTAATACATAAAATGCTTAATCATGTAAGGGATATGTGGAAAACATGTTGTCTTTTTACTTATATTCATCATAACTATTGACTTAAAAATAGATTTTAACCACATTGTAATTTTTTTTGTTTGTTTGTCAGGGTTTCTCTGTGTAGTTTTGGTGCCTGTCCTGGATCTTGCTCTGTAGACCAGGCTGGCCTCGAACTCACAGAGATCCACCGGGCTCTGCCTCCTGAGTGCTGGGTTTAAAGACATGCACCACTGCCGCTTGGCACATGTGGTTATTTCTGCTTTGGAGCACTTAGCTTAATGCCATTGGCCCAGTTGTTCACTCTGTACCTTCTATACTGGATTGCTTACTATGTCTTATAGACTGTTTTTATATATAATAGGACAGGCCTTTTCATCTTAATTTAAAAAAAACCAAATCACTCCCCCACTTTGTATTAAGATGTGTTAATGGCGGGTTTAGTGTGACACATCCATGCACGTATCCAGGGTGATTGATCCAGTCCAGTCTCCCTTCCCCACACCACCTCTGCGTTCTTCCCAACCCTCAGCCATCACTACCCTCCTTCCATGTTTGACTCATCTTGCTTACTCTGTATAAATGATAAGATTTAATTCTTCTTTATGACAAAATAATATTCCATTGTGCATATATTTTACATTCTCTTTATCTATTCATCTGTTGATGGCACCTAAGCTGTTTCCATATCTTGGTGATTTTGAAGTGCTATAGTAAACATGGGGATGACGGTATTTCTTGGTAAGCTGATTTCATTTCCTTCAGATGTATACACAAGACTGGAATAGCTGGATCATATGGAAGTTCAGGTTTTGGAGGAATGTCCATATTGCTTTCTATAATGGTTGTGTCAATTTACATTCCTATTAACACCGTAAAGAATGCCTTCCCTCAAACCCTCACCAGAGTTCGTTGTATTTTATTGTTGGTAAATAGCCATTCTAAGTGAAGCAGGATGAAATCTTACTAGGAATTGTGTTTTTTTGTTTGTTTGAGACAAGTTCTGGTTATGTAGCCCAAGCTCCTCCAATTCTTAACCCTCCTGCCTCTGCCTCCTACATTCTGGGAGTACAGCTTTGTACTTCCACATCTGGCTCACTGTGGTTTTGATTCGCCACTTTATTCTTTTTATCAATAATGCCCTGGGTACTTTTCAGACCCTACCCTTCCATATAAACTTTAGAATTAGCTTGTCCAATTACCTGAAAATCACTTTGGGATATCTGACTGAACTTGAATTGAATCTAGATGTATTTGAAGAGAAATGATTCCTTTTAAACTACAAGTGTTTAATTTAATAAGAACAAAGCTCTTCTTTCTACATACTTAAATATTGTTTCATATTTTCAACGAGACTAACTTATCTCTCTTTACAAAGGTCCTCTGCATCTTATATTATGTTGATTCTTAAACACTTTAATTATTGGTACTTTTACAAGTGGCATCTATTAAAACTATGCTTTCTGGCTGGTCGGTGGTGGCACACACCTTTAATCCCAGCACTTGGGAGGCAGAGGCAGGCGGATCTCTGTGAGTTCGAGGCCCGTTTAGGCTACAGAGTGAGTTCCAGAAAAGGCTCCAAAGCTATACAGAGAAACTGTCTCGATACCATCTCCCCACCCCCCAAAAAAAGAAAAACAAAAAAACAAACAAACAAAAAAACTATGCTTTCTGCCGGGCAGTGGTAGCACACACCTTTAATACCAGCACTCAGGAGGCAGAGGCAGGCAGATCTCTGTGAGTTTGAGGCCAGCCTGGTCTACAAAGTGAGTTCCAGGATAGCCAAGACTCTTCAAGGAAACCCCGTCTCAAAACAAAACAAAACAACAACAAACAAACAACAAACAAACCCAACACTCTGCTTTCTGGTTGCTTCTCGAGCACACAATATAACTAGCTTATTTTCTCCATGTACCTTTTCAAATTTTAATTTAAAAACTTTAAAATTAATTCTAGCAACTTATGTACAAAATCACCCATGTTTAAATACTTATATTAACTCTAATAAAAGTTATTATTATGTCTTCCTTTTAAACTTATGCTTTTCTTTTCTTATTGCGCTGGATAGACTCACCCCAGTAGAAAGGGGAGCTGATGTGGACTTTTTCTCTTGTTCCTAGTTTTAAAGGGATGTTCCAGATTTCATTTTTTTTGTTTTGTTTTGTTTTGTTTTTTTGAGACAGGGTTTCTCTGTGTAGCTTTGCGCCTTTCCTGGAACTCGCTTTGGAGACCAGGCTGGCCTTGAACTCACAGAGATCTGCCTGGCTCTGCCTCCTGAGTGCTGGGATTAAAGGCGGGCGCCACCACCGCCCAGCCCAGATTTCATTTTGGAGACTCACACTTATCATGATTTTTTTTTTTTTTTTGTAAAAACTCTGTCAGGGGCTGGAGAGAGGGCTGAGTAGTTAAAGAGTATAGTGCTCCTGCAAAGGGCCCAAGTTAATTTCCCAGCACCCATGTCGGGTGGCTCACAACAGGCTGGAACTTCAGCTCCAGGGGGATTTGAAGGCTCTTGCCTGAAAAGTCACCAGCACTTACGTGTGTATACCCACACATGAACACATACACATAATTAACAATAATTTTAAAAACTATCAGATAGAACATTTTTATAGGTTTATTTGTGTGTGTGTGTTGTCTGCATGTATGTTTGTGTACCGTGTGTGCGAAGTGCCCATGGTGGCCAGAGGAAAGCACTGGATCTTCTGGAATTGGAGTTACAGTCCACTGTGAGCTGCCATGTGGGTGCTGGGAACTGGGGAACTGAATACAAGTCCTCTGCAAGAGCAGCCAGTGCTCTGAACCCCTTAACCATGCCCCGCTCCCCGAGGCCCAGGTAGAGGGTGAATTGGTAATAGGAAAGCAAATGTTCTTTTTCTGTGATCATTTAGTCATGTGGTTCTTCTCCTTTGTCTGTATGAATGTGGCTAATTATACTAATTGTTATTTCTTTTTTTGTGAGCCATAGTCCAGACTGGCCTCAAACTCACTTAGTATCTCAAGTTGACCTAAAACTGGGGCTCCTCTTGTTCCAAGCTCCAGGATGCTAGGATGACAGGCAAGTGTCATTGCACCCAACTAGTATACTTTTCCATTGTTGAATCACACTGCCATTTCTATACTTAACACAACTTGATCATGATACAGTATTTCTTTCTTTATTTTTTTTTTTTCTGAGACAGGGTTTCTCTGTGTAGCTTTGTACCTTTCCTGGAACTTACTCTGTAACCCAGGCTGGCCTTGAACTCACAGAGATCCGCCTGCCTCTGCCTCCTGAGCACTGGCATTAAAGGTGTGCACCACCACTACCCGGCTAGTATTTCTTTATACACTGCTGTGTTGTGGGATATTTGTTTGCACTGTGAAACTTTGAGACTGTGTTAATAAAATTAACTTTGAATCAGGGGGTGGAGCCAGTGAATAATTGACAGGAATTAGCCACAGAGAAGACAGAGAAGCCAGGAATACAGATAGAAAGATGAACAGTAAGGAGTAAGAAAGGACTTAGAGATTCATGTCTTTTTTTTGTTCAGGACAAGTGGAGAGAGGTTCTTTTGCTGGGACTCTGGCCAAAAAGGAAGGTCAACTGGTAGCTTCTCAACTTCTATGATCTAACAGGTTTTCACCCCAATATCTTATTCCCAAGTCTTTATTGGTAAATAGAATGACAGAGACTTAGTTAAAACCTATATTTGGTGGCCATGGCTAAGCTGGTGTCAGCGGGACCAGAAATCCTGCCAGGCTGTGGTCTGAGCAAGGTATGGCTACTAAGCTGACAAAAATATTTGGCGCCCAGCATGGTTCACCAAATACAGTTGGATTTTCTTTGGACTACCAGCTCCCAAATAATGACATGGAGACTTCTTATTAATTATGAAAGCTTAGTCTTAGCTTAGGCTTGTTCCCAACTAGCTCTTAAATCTTAAATTAACCCATTTATATTAATGTAGTTCTGCTACATGACTTGTTACCTCTACTCAGTACTGTAAGTCCTACTTCCTCCATGTCTGGCTGGCAAATTCCCCGCCTTTCTTCTTCTTTTTTTTTTCATTTTTCTTTATTAAGAAATTTTCTACTCACTCCACATGCTATCCACAGACCCCCCTCCTCCCTCCTCCCACCCCTAGCCCTCTTTCCCAAGCCACCCTGCATCCCCACATCCCCCAAATCAAGGTCTCCCATGGGAAGTCAGCAAAGCCCAGCACACTGAGCCTAGGCAGGTCCAAGCCCCTTCCCACTGCACCAAGGCTGTGCAAGGTGTCACACCACAGGCACCGGATTCCAGAAGCCTACCCACAGACCAGGGACAGATCCCGATCTTCATGCCTGGGTGCCCTCCAAACAGTTCGAGCCAAACAAGCATCTTCCGTATCCAGAGGGCCTAGTCCAGTCCCATGGGGGCTCCACAGCCACCAGTCCACAGTTCATGGGCTTCCACTAGTGTGACCGGTCATCTCTGCACGTCCTCCCATCATGATCTCGATGTCCCTCACCTGCAGTATCTCTCCTCTGTCTCATCAATTGGATTCCCAGAGCTCAGCCTGGCACCTGGCCATGGATCTCTGTATCTGCCTCCATTTGTCACTGGACAGCCACTCTGGAAATCAGTATGGAGGTTTCTCAGAAAATTGGGAATAAGTCTTCCTCAAGACCCAGTTATACCACTCTTGGGCATATATCCAAGGAATGCTCAATCTTACCACAAGAACACATGCTCAACTATGTTCATATCAGCATTACTCGTAATAGCAAGAATCTGGAAACAACCTAGATGTCCCTCAACTGAAGAATGGATAAAGAAAATATGGCACATATACACAATGGAGTACTACTCAGCAGTAAAAAACAATGATATCATGAAATTTGCAGGCAAATGGATGGATCTAGAAAATATCATCTTGAGTGAGGTAACCCAGACTCAGAAGGACAAACATAGTATGTACTCACTCATAAGTGGATACTAGATGTGAGGGAAAGGATGGCCAGACTGCAACCCACAACTCCAGAGAGGCTAGCTAACAGGGAAAGACCCTAGGAGGGACACATGGATGATCCTGCAAAGGAGAAGTGGATGAGATCTACATGAGTGGACTCGGGGGGTGGGGGGAGGCAGAGAGTGAGGAGTGGGGAATGAGAACATAGGGAAATGGGAGGGTTGAGCTGGAACAGGGACAGAGTGGGAGGGCAGGGAAGAAGATACCATGACAGATGAGGACATCATCAGGGTGCTGGGGAGGCTCTCAGGAATCCACCAGGCTGACCCCACCTTGGTCTGCTGGCAGTGGTCCAGAGGGTGCCTGGACCAGTCTACTCTGGTGACCAGACTAGCAAATAACCTAATTGTCATCATAGACCCACCTTTCTTCTTTACAGAGTTCCTATCTCTTCCTGGAAGTCCCCCCTATCCTTTCCTGCCAGCTATTGGCTGTTCAGGTCTTTATTAAACCATTCAGAAGGTACCTTGTAGAGACACATCTTCATAGTGTATAAAAAGATTATCTCACAACACTGCTGAACATGATTCTAGTATTCCTTCTCTGAGTGTATAGATGATGAAGCTGACCTCTGGTTTCTCTTTTTCTTTCCCTTCCCTTTTCTTGGAGTGTGTATGTGTATGTGTGTGTGTGTGTGTGTGTGTGTGTGTGTGTGTGTCTGTGATCCTGTGTTTGTATGCATTTGGAGACTGTGTCTCCATATGTAGCCCAGGCCAGCCTCCAGCTCTGGATTCTCCTGCCTCAGCCTCCCAAGTGTTGAGATTATTGGAATGCTGCACTATGAGCAGCTCCTGGTCTCTGATTTTCTTGACCAATTTCATGCCCTTACACTCTTCCAGTCAATTTGTCACCGTTGTGAAACACAGATCAATGACATCTATCTTAGCAGGCCCTTTTCCCTCCTATGCAGGCCACTGAATGGCCTTTCCATTCTGACCTTCCCTCCACACACTGACTCATAGGTAACAGGCATGTAGAGAACAAACAGCTTCTAGAAGGCCACTGGAAGCCTGTGGAGCTGAGGCCCTCAAGGATTGGCTGGTTGCCAGACCATATCTCCTCTGCAAATCTCTTCTGTCTATAGTGTTCACCTTGATGGCCAGCCTGGGCTATACTTTGAGGGCGGAGACCACGTCTTCTTTGTGTCTTTGTCCCCGGGGCTTAGCACACTGTCCCCATAAAGTACTTGCTCATAAACATCTGAGGACTGAGTTCACCCAGCTGAGCCAGAGGGCTCCTGGCTCTGCCACACTGATTTTTAAAATTCTTTTTCAAAATGTTCTAAAGCCTTAAAATATATATATATATATATATATATATATATATATATATGTATGTATATATATATATTTTTTTTTTTTGCACACATGACAAGCATATGCTCTGCCTCCCCAGACAGACAGGGGTTGTTTTGCAGGTAAGACTCACGTGCACTGAGGAATTTCTTTTAACTTTCCAATGCTAACCCCTGCCCTACACAAACCTAAAGTCCCTTCAGAATCTCAAGCCCCTGGTGTTTTCGCCCACACTCATTCTGACACATGGGAACTCTGTCCATATAATCTTGTGGGACTGCTTAAAATCTGTTGCTAACTGAAACATCGTATGGACCTGTGGCCACGTGTACTGCACCCCACCTGTCTGAAAGGCCTCTGTCTCCAGAGTCCTGTGGATTTTCATTCTTCTCGCTGGCCTGTGTGGAGGCTTCTCCACAGTCTGTGTTTGTCATCTATGCCGGTTCAGTGAACAAACACAAACATGAAAGGTGGCCCCCGAGACGCTGAGCCCGGGCTTCCAGCATGCTCCGGTCAGCCCCCTCAGCCACATACTCAAAAGCTGAGCCTAATGTTCCACAGCTGGCCGTATAGTGTGTCCCTCAGCTCATTTAAAGCCAACAGGCAGTTCTGAGATGCATGTCAGATGAGAAACTTGGAGTGCTTGTTTGATGGGGGGGGATCACTAAGAGTGTAAGGAGAGAAATTGAAAACGGACTGAGGCACAGCCTGTGGGAATTGCCGCTATTTTAAAATGCTTGACTTTGGGGCAGGAGTCATTTATCCCTTGACTGTTTGGAGTACTGGGTAGAGAAAACTGAGCACAAATTGTAGACAAGGCCCCTGCCCTCAATAAGCTTATAATTTATGCCACATGCTTTATTTAGCTCAGTCTCCCACAGGGTCTTTCCTCCACATCGTTCTTTTATTTATTTAATTGCATGATCGAGGCTGAACCTTTATGGAACACTGATAATAATGTAAGAAACTTGGAGTTAAGGTCCCAGTGGGCTTGTAAGACAAGCTTGATTAGGTTTTTGTGCTTTTTTCTGTTTATCTATTGCTTTGGGTTGTTTGTTTTTTTCTTGAGAGTCAGTTGAAAGGAAGGAGCCACCATCTACTTGCCTCTTTCAAATCCCCTCAAAGCACAGAGGCTCCTTAACTTATGAAGTTGGGTTGTGGCTCAGTAAACCTTAGTCATAGCTACTATTGCTGTGGGAAAACACCGTGACCAAGAGCAAACTGAGGAGGAAAGGGTTTATTTAGCTTATACTTCTGCATCACAGCCCGGCATTGAAGGAAGTCAGGACAGAAACTCAAACAGGGTAGGAAACTAGAGGGAGGAGCTGATGCAGAAGCCATAGGCGGGTGCTGCTTACTGGCTTGCTCTCCATGGCTTGTTCAGCCTGCTTTCTCACAGCACCGGCCCAGGGATGGCTCCACCCACAATGGACTGGGCCCTCCCCCATCAATCACTAATTAAGAGAACACCCTACAGGCTTGCCTACAGCCCTGTCTCCTGGAGGCATTTTCTCAATTTGGGTCCTCAGCTCTCATCTAGCCCATGTAAGTTGACATAAACCTAGCCAGGACAAGCCCATTGTGAAAAAGACCACATTTGGAAGATGCAGCGAGTGCCCCTGCATTATCCTACCTGACACAGCGTAGTCAGAGTCTCAGTTGGCCATCCTCCTGATCTGGGGTGACCAAGCCACACTCGAACGTCATGACTAGCCCGGGACAAATTCTTAATTCAGAATTGGAAATACAGGACTGGGGAGACGGCTCAGTTGGTAAAGCACTTGCTGCACCAACAAGAGGATGCTGTGGAATAATCCTCTGCACACTGTGCGAATAGATGTCACTGTGATTGGCTTAATAAACAAGCTGACTGACCAATAGCTGAACAGGATAAAGTTAGGCAGGAAAGTCAAACTGAGAATGATGGGATGAGGAAAGGCAGAGTCGGGAGTCACCAGCCAGACACAGAGGAAGCAGGAGATGAAAGTGCCATGATAATAAAGGTACTGCCATGTGGCAGAGTGTAAATAAGGAATATGGGCTAACTTAAAATATAAGAGATAGTTAGTAATAAGTCTGAGCTATTGACCCAGCATTTACAATTAATGTAAGTCTCTGTGTTGTAATTTGGAAGCGGCTCCCAAGAGGTGAAAACTCTGCCTACAAGAGGACCCTGAGTTTCATTCCCAAAACCCTTGTAAATAGATGAGCATGAAGGCACACATTTGTAATTCCAGCACTGTGGAAGCAGATACAGCAGATCCCTGGGCACACTGCTCAGCCAGCAAAGATTCATCTGTGAATGTCAGGCCAATGAAGAGACTCTGTCTCAAAAAATAAGATTGACAGTTTCTGGGGAATTATACCCAAGGTTGACTTCTGCTCTCTATATGCACGTGCAGACATATATACTCCTCCCACAAGTACATACATACACACACACACACACACACACACACACACACACACACACCACACCACACCACACCACACCACACCACACCACACCAAGATGGATGGCACCTAAAGAATGACACCCAAGGTTAACCTCTGGCCTTCATGTGCGTATATGTGTGGATATGCAGCCCCCAACACACATCCAGGTGCACATACATACATACACACAAATTCAACAGGAGTTCCATGAATGAGTATTCCTTTTGTATGGTTTTCATTTTTTCCCTTGATTTTTTTGTGGGAACAAGGTGTCACTCTATCCAGACTAGCCTTGAATTTGTGGCAGTCCTCACAAATGCTTGGATTGTAGGCACCAGCCATCACCTTCAGCACATTGTTCTAAAATAGAAAAAATCCTAAATCGATTCGTGTGAGTCAGGGGTTGTTTGTTTTGGACATTTCCTAAACCTGCATTTGAATCCTGGCTTCCATTTTCCCTCCATGAAGAATTTCAGGACAAGAATCAGCTCTTGAAGGAGGAGGAGGAAGAGGGGAGGAGAGGAAAGAGAGGAGGAGGAGAAGGAGGGAGGGGAGGATGAAAGGAGGAAGGGGGAACAGAAGGAGGGAGAGGAGGGGGAAAAAGAGGGGAAGAGAAAGAGGCTACGAGGAAGAGAGAAAGGGGGGGAGAGGAGAGGAGGAAAGGACAGAGGGGAGAAAAGAAAGAAAACAAAAACCGAGGACAACAGGGTGGCTCAGCCAGTGGAAGACACTTGCTGCTAAGCCCGGGGGACTGTGTTATCCTCAGGACCCGCAAGTGGAAGAAGAGAGCCAGCCTCCGGGAGCTGCCCTCTGAGCCCACACGTGTGATGCGGCACATATTTACACACACACAAATACATACATGTAAGTTTACATGTTTTTAATGAAAACAATGGTTTTTCACAGATTAGCCAAACTATTTTGATCTCAAAGAGATAGCAACCCTGGTCTTCTGTCTGGGCAACAGTGCCCAGCCTAAGACAGCTTTAACATTATTAAAAGAAAATCCCTCCAGCTTGGGGATGCCACTCAGTTGGTAAAGTATTTGCTTAGGATGCCTAAGAGCCCAGTACCATGAAAGCCCACGTAAGCTCACACGCTGGTCATCTCAGCACTTGGAGTCGAGGCAGGAGGATCAGAAGTTTAAGGCCATCCTCAGCGACACAGAAAGTTCAAGGGATATATGAGACCCTGTCTCTAACAAAAGAAAAAAGAAAAACAAACAAAAAACATCACTGGATGCTGGGCGGTGGTGGCACACACCTTTAATCAGGAGGCAGAGCCAGGCGGATCTCTGTGAGTTCGAGGCCAGCGTGATCTACAGAGGAGATCCAGGATAGGCATCAAAGCTACACAGAGAAACCCTGTCTCAAACTTCCCCCCCTGGAACCAACCCCCCCCCCAAAAAAAAAATCACTGGAGTAAATGATTCCAGTGGTGAAGAGTGGTCCGTCTGTCCCCAACCATAGCCTGGAGTGGAGAAGCTGTGGTACAGCAGTTAAACCTCTCACAGCTGACGATGGGTGAAGAAGTCAGGCATCTCTCTCAAGGCTCCAGGGGAGAAGTATCGAGGGGCTGCGTTATCCTGGAACTGCTTCCGCCTTGGGGCTGCTTTCTTGGGATAATTAGGGCTCCTCTGCCACAGCCCCAAGTCAAACCCATCCGGGCTTATGTTATGACACCTTGCAATGTTTGTTGACACTGTTTCCCTCCTTGAATTGCATTCTGTCTTCCGGTGGCGTGGCGGGGTGGGGGTGGGCAGGGGGGGGGGGGCTGTAGGGAGAACAAAAGTCAGTCTCAAGCTCCCACTGGGGCCAGTGCAGGCCGCTCTCCCCACCACGCCTCCGGTAAGATTTTGTCCAGTTTTCCTGTTTTAACTCTCTCCCCACCTCTGCAGGCTCTGCCCCTTTCCCTCGGGAGGTGGGTTTTCATAGTGGATCTCATGTTCCTGACTTTCAGCTTCCAGTACTCACTTAATTCCAGCCATTGTTTCACTTTAAAATGCACATTAAAGAGCTCATCGTTCTCTCTGAGTCTTTTCACCTTGCTGTGTTTATAAATGGAGTGATCGCCCTTGATTTATGAGTTAGCTGAACTGTGTGTAATTATTCCTTCATCTTTACTCATGGATTCTCCCATTCCTTAATCACTCTTGTTTTTCCCCAACCTGCCACTTTCTCTACATTTGTCTGGTAATGAGGCAGCCACGGGGCTGTCCGGTTCCTGTTCCAGGGACTCAGTATCTGAGAGGGCTGCTAATGGGCTCAGGACCAGCCCTGGCCCCTCTGCACGATGAATCAGCCTGTTCCTGTGATTTGTTTGTTTGTTTGTTTGTTTTCCTTCCTGCCCCCACCAGCACTGAACACTTTCATAATTTTAGCCATTCCATTGTATTATTAAAAGTGCATTGAACACAATACGATTCTTCATCTCTCGTCTGTCTCTCTAGTGTTGTGGAGGAAAGGATTGTTCTTGATCTGTGAATGTGTTTGTTCATGGGAGCTTCTCAATCCAGCTCTGCCTCCACTTCCAGATGTTTTTCTGAATCTCCTGTTGTGTGGGGCAATTTAAGGATAGGGATTGGCACTGGGGCTTGTAACCTGGGATGTGGTGTAGAGTGCTTGCCTAGTCATGCGTGGAGTCCTGGGTTTGGTCCCCAGCACCACATTACAATGTATAACACCAGCATCCAGCATCCTCCACTCCGTAGTGAACTTTCTACATGGGTGCTAAGGATCTGAACTCAGGTCCTCATGTTGCCAGCCCTTTACCCACTGAACCATCTCTCCAGCCTCCCTGGCTTCTTAGCTCTTCTTATTACGTCTAAACAGCACTGTGTCTCACAGCCTACCTGTGGGGAACTCAGACAGGCTTTCTGGACAAATCCTTGGTGTGGTCATCTGGCCGGTGGGGTGGGGCTGGGGGGCAGGAGTAGCAGCACATTTTTAAAATGTCAAGTCTGAAGAGCTGCTGAGGTGGGTGGCTGGGGCTGGAGACCTTGGGACATTAGAAATATGAGGGGATGTGAAGGCTGGCCGGATGGCTCCGTGGGTCAAGGCACTTGCCGCCAAACCTGACGACAACCTTTGTTTGATTCACAGGACTAACATGATGGAAGAAGAATCTGACTCCTGTAAAAAGTTGTTTCTGACTTTGATAAGCATCCCATGGAGCTTGCACACAGACACATACATACATACATACACACACATTAAAAAAAAAGCAGTTGTGAGAAGTGATTCACTTGATACTTTTGTGAAGACAAAACACAAGCAAGCTGCTGGAACTTGCCACACCTGAAGCTGATACAGCCTCAGGCTGACAGTGATTTCATTTTGACTCTATTCTGATCGCCTGTAATTTTCAGGCTCACCAGGTTTATCTTGGGGTTAACAAATCCCGTATTGGGTCTGAGTGCAGAGGCAGACTGTGTTGGAGAAGTTTAAGCCAGTTCTGCACAGGGATGTGCAGAAAAAGTCTTTCTCCTTTCTAGGAGAAAACACTTGTGTGTGTGTGTGTGTGTGTGTGTGTGTGTGTGTGTGTGTGTGTGTAGTATGTATAGATACATACAACTTTCTATATAAATGTAAGGTATAAATTCATATATTTATTATATAAGTTTTTGTTTTGAGTGTGTGTGTATACAAGTATACACAGCCCTTGTTATTTTCTTTAACGAACTTTACTGAGGGCTGGGGAGATAGTTCAGATGGTAAAGAACACGCCATGTAAACATGAGGACCCAATACCCCAGTAAAAAGACAGCTTTGGAGGCATATATTTATAATTCCAGTACTGGGGAGATGGGAACTGTAGATGGAAACCTCCTGGGATTTGTTGCCATCTAGCCTAGTCTAATCTCAGAACCTCAGGCTCAAAGAAAGATCCTGTCTCAAAACAGAGAAACAAACAGGATGGATATGGCTACCAAGAAGTGATAGACAAGGCTAACTTCTGGTTTCCACGCCAACATGTATATATGCACATCTGCACACATACGCACTCGAAAATAAAAAAAGTTACTGAACTACAGTATACATTTTCTAAAAATGCACCTGTTTGAATAATAAAATTCAAAAAAAAAAGAAAGAAAGAAAAGAAAAAAGTACAATTTAACCAAATATAGTGGCACATACCTGTGATCTTAGCCTTTGGGTGTCTGAGGGTGGAGGATCATGAGTTTAAGGTCAGCCTGGGCTACATGGTGAGATCCTTTTCCTTGTTTGTTTTTTTAAATCATATAGTTCAAACAGTTTTGAAGCCCATGTAACTGGAAACACATTCAGGTTACCAGACATTCCCATCTCCACAGAAAGTTCCCTTTGTAATCCATCTGCCCCTTTAACCTCACCCTCACCCCATACCCATCTGTTCCTGGGACCTACAGACTGGTCTCAGCAGTTCTGGAGTTTCCCGGTACATGCCAATGTTTTTGTGTCTGGCTCCTTTTTCTCAGCACGTGATCTGTGAGATTCTTTGAGGACATTGCATGCCTCAAGGGTTCCTTCTTATGCTGCTGAGCTGTGGTCTGTCGTTTGGATCCACCACAGTTTGTTTGTCCATTTGCTTACAGATAATATTTGGGTGGATCCAGCTTGGGGTTATTGAAAATAACACTGCTGTAAATAGGGTGCACTAATGTTTTGTGGGCTTCATTTTCTTTGTCATAAGTGCCTGGGACTGGAAGTGACAGTCGTATGGAAATGAAAATAGCTTTAGAAATCAGGAAACTGTTAAGTGGTTCTACCATCTTATGTTCCTGCTAGAATCCTTGCCAGTGTTCACTGAGGTCAGCTAGGATGTGTTTTTATAGCCAGGTTTGTGGTGTATGCAAATGGACTTAGAGAACAGTGCATTACCCAGCTCCACTCAGTCCACAATTACTGTGGTAAGACCAATGGACTTGCTGGACAGAGATTGGTTGTGTCTAAATCCGTTCATCACCTTGCCAGGTTCTAGGTTCTGCCCTTTCATAACTCCGACAGCAGGTAAATATGTCTATTTATGCATTTCTGAAAATGGATGTCATTGTAGTTATGTTTAGAAATAGTAGGAAAGGCTGGGGAAGGCAGAGGCAGGCATACCTCTATGAGTTCAAGGCCAATATTGTCTACTTAGTGAGTTCCAGCCAGCCAGAGCTACATAGTGAGACCTTGTCTCAAAACAAAAAGTGTGGGGGGTTTGGGGGTCGGGGAATGCATTCACATTATCAAAACTGAATAGACTCCTGGTTCTAGGTTAAGGATTGAAGAGAGGAAGGTGGCTGTAATGTCAGTAAGTAAAGGAGAAGCGCTCAGTCAGGCACCCACCTCACACTGACAGGAGCCTAAGGATAGCACTCCAAAGGCTACTGTGGGAGGCTGGAGCGGCAAGATAAAGCAGTATTGCATAGTATGGAATTAATGATTGAGTGAATAAATACGAGCAAGAGAGCAGAGGCAAATCTCCCCCTGAGGAAGATTTTAAATAATTGCTGCAGGTATCCTCGAGGGGTTCAGTTAAGTCCCTACTCCAGGGAGGGCTGCCCTCAGCGACTTCCTTCCAGAGCAAGCCACAAGGAAGGGGCAAAGTAACACTCCACAGAGAAAGCCAAAGAGCAGTGCCCAGGCATCAAGGGTAGTGCCAAGGAAAGACACTGGTGTAGCTGGAGAGTTTTCTCTCCGGGTCCCACCAAGGCCCGGTAGTCCGACAGCCCACTTATAAAATAAACACACAGATGCTTATATTATTTAAACTGTTTGGCCTAATGGCTCAGGCTTCTAGATATCTAGTTCTTACATCTTAAATTAATCCATTTCTATAAATCTATACCTTGCCACGTGGCTTGTGGTTTACCGGCATCTTCACATGCTGCTTGTCATGGCGGCGGCTCGCAGTGTCTCCCTCCGCCTTCCTGTTCTCTCAATTCTCCTCTCTGATAGTCCCGCCTATGCTTCCTGCCTGGCCACTGGCCAATCAGTGTTTTATTTATTGACCAATCAGAGCAACACATTTGACATACAGACCATCCCACAGCACTTCCCCTTTTCTTTCTTTCTTTTTTTTTTTTTTTTTTTTTTTTTGGTTTTTCGAGACAGGGTTTCTCTGTGTAGCTTTGCGCCTTTCCTGGAACTCGCTTTGGAGACCAGGCTGGCCTCGAACTCACAGATCCGCCTGGCTCTGCCTCCCGAGTGCTGGGATTAAAGGCGTGCGCCACCACCGCCCGGCCTCTTTTTTTTTTTTTTTAAAATAGGAAGGTTTTAATTTTTACACCTCTCCAAAGCCAGCTTGGTATATTTGGGAATTTGGGCATATCTTCTCTTACTACTTCCTGCTGGGGGGGCGCTGTATCTTATGGGGACACAAAGAAAATTTTAGGATTATGGAGTAGTCTGTGAGGGTGTATCATCTGAGCCAGTTGCCTTGAAATGGTTCTGGATGTTGGATCATCTGGGCCTTGGTGTCATCAGAGACCTTTTAGGGGGTCTTGGCTGGTCAAACCTGATGTATCTTAATCTGGAACAAATCCATAGCCTCTTGCTTTCTGTGGAAACAAAAGCAGAGCCTCCTTTCCAAAGCAACATATCCTTACATCCAAATTTTGAAGTTAAGGTACCTTTAAAATATACATTTTGGCATAACTCAACAGCTTTTGCAGTCAAGCTTTTTTTAATTTTAGACAAAAAAAGGGGAAATGTGGTGGTATTGTGTTCCCCAAAATATTGTGTACCCTAATAAACTTATCTGGGGTCAGAAACAGAACAGCCACTAGATACAAAGGCTAGAAAATGGTGGCACTCACACCTTTAATCCTAGCACTCCAGAGGTAGAAATCCCTCTGGATCTCTGAGTTCAAGGTCACATTGGAAATAGCCAGGCATGGTGACACACGCCTTTAATCCCAGAAAGTGAGCCTTTAATCCCAGGGAGTGGTGGTAGAAAGCAGAAAAGTATATAAGGCGTGAGGACCAGAAACTAGAGCATTTGGCCTGGTTAAGCATTTGGCCTGGTTAAGCATTCAAGCTTTCTAGCAGCAGTTCAGCTGAGACCCATTCTGGATGAGGACTCAGAGGCCTCCAGTCTGAGGAAACAAGACCAGCTGAGGATCCAGTGAGGTGAGGTAGCTGTGGCTTGTTCTGGTTCTCTGATCTTCCAGTTCACCCCAATACCTGGCCCAGGTTTGATTTTATTAATAAGAACTTTTAAGATTCCTGCTACACACTGGTAGACCATGCCCTTGAGGACAATGACAGTAGTCTCTGCAGTTTCTGCCCCCAACACACAGGCCCAGCTGAGTCGTGAGAAAGATCCCAGTTGAGGAGCATGTAACAGAATACCTGACTGGTACTCTCAGAACTGTTAAGAGTCTGGGACTGGAGAGATGACTCAGTGCTTAAGAGAACTTGCTCCTCTTGCAGAGGAACCAAGTTCAGTTCCCAGCACCCACATAGTGCCTCACAACCATTCATAACTCCAGTTCCAGGAGATCTTACACCCTCCCTCCTCATCTCTCAGGCATCATGCCTATACATAATGTAGTACATACATGCAAGCAAAACTCATACACATAAAATCAGTCAGTCAATCAATCTTTAAAAAAACAACCACCTGTCAAGTTCCAACAGGCAGTACTAATTGGACAAAATAAAGGAGAAGAAGACATGCAAGGGAGGGGTGTCTGGGGGTGCCTGGAGGAACTGGGTGCTCCTGGATGGGAGGGGAGTTGGAATGCATGTGATCAAAAAGCATTCTTGATATGTATGAAATTGTCAAAGAATAAGTCAAAGGTCATAGAAACCAGGAAAGTCTGAGAAAATGTCTCAGCCAAGAGATGCCTAATGGCGACAAGAGGAGACACCATGACTAAATAAATATAATGTGGTGTTCTGGAAAGGGAGTAGAAGTGGAAACTAGGGACATTTGAAAGAAGTGTGGACTTTGCGTAAGTTAATAATGTGTCAGTGATTCAGGCTCCTGCCTTAAATGCTTGAGGCCATGGCTTGATCCTTCCTCAGCACTGCAAAATCAATAGTAATCATGATGGACCAGGTCAAGCTCACAAACTGTAGTGAATGAGCCCTGTTGTGTCCTTCACAGCTCTAGGCATTGACAGTTAGGGTGGTAAGGGAACAAAGAGGCAGGTACACAGGCACAGGAAAGCTGGGGTCAAATGGACTGATTGTCCTCTAATGGAGGAGTCCAAGTACCCTGGGCGCTCAGCATGTTTATTACACACAGTCGAACAAGGAGGTGGGGTTATTACACACAGCCGAACAAGGAGGCGGGGTTATTACACACAGCAGAACAAGGAGGCGGGGTTATTACACACAGCTGACAAGGAGGCGGGGTTATTACACACAGCCGAACAAGGAGGCGGGGTTATTACACACAGCCGAACAAGGAGGTGGGGTTATTATACACAGCTGAACAAGGAGGCGGGGTTATTATACACAGCTGAACAAGGAGGCGGGGTTATTATACACAGCTGAACAAGGAGGCGGGGTTATTACACACAGCCGAACAAGGAGGCGGGGTTATTATACACAGCTGAACAAGGAGGCGGGGTTATTATACACAGCTGAACAAGGCTTAGCTAACCTCGGTAGGAGCAGGCTCGGTAGGGGAGCAGTCTTCAGGCTGCAAACATCGTGCGGGTGGGGAGAAACCTACAGTGGACATTTTCTGTACACACTACCAAATTTAAATTCACACCTGAGGATGGCTTTGTCAATTTCGCATGGCTCTGAGGCATTGTCCTTCACATGGCCGGCTCCTATCAACAACACACATCCACTCAGGACATCGTTCCCTCCCCAAAGAACTCTCCTCAGACAAGGCATTAGTAATGGGGAGGTGGTGCATGAGAGTTCTCTGCGTTATGTTCACAACTTTTTAGTACACTTAAAACTGGTCAGAAATGAATATGTTATTCAATTTCCTTTTCCTTCTAATAGTAAACTGTCTAAATAAAGTACAGTGCCTTCGTTGGAATATACCACAGCCTTTAAAGTAGATGTGATACATGTTTATGTGTGGTATAGAAAGGTATTCTCAAAATATTGTTCAAGTTTTTAAAATCAGTAGTAAAATAGTTTCCATTTAGTAAGTAAATATACATGAAGGAAAAGAATGCAAGGCTATCAAACATGTTCAACGAGGCTTTCTGTAGGTAGGATGGTGTGTGTGTGTGTGTGTGTGTGTGTGTGTGTGTGTGTGTGTGGCCAAAGGGCACCCTCAGGTGTTGCTTCTCAGTTACCACCCTCCTTGTTTATTGAAATAGGATCTCTCCCTCAGTCTCACTTGGAGGTTACTGAGTGTGCTAGGCTGGCCCAAAGCTCCACCTGTCTCCAGCCTCCCAGCACAAGGAGCACTGGTGTGTGCCTTCACACCTAGGTTGTTTTTGTTTTGTTTTTATGTGGGCTCAGGCTCTGGGCATCAAACTCAGGTACCCTATATTTACATTGCAAGAACTTTACCAAATTACCTATCTTTCTAGTACCCAGTAGAAGTTTTTTTCTCTTTTATACTATTTTTTTTTTTCGAGACAGGGTTTCTCTGTGCAGCTTTGGAGCCTCTCCTGGAACTTATTCTGTAGCCCAGGCTGGTCTCAAACTTACAGAAATCCACCTGCCTCTGCCTCCTGAGTGCTGGGATCAAAGGCGTGTGCCACCACCACCCGGCCTCTCCTTTATTCTTTTAAAAGTTTGTCCATATGTGTGAATATGTGCACATGAATGCAGGTGCCTGTGGAGGCCAGAAGAGGATGTCTGATGCCCTGGAGGTACAGTTACAGTCACCCAGTGTGGATGCTGGGGATTGAGCTTGGGTCCTCTAGAAAAGCAGCAAGTGTTCTTAACCATGGAGCCATCTCTCCAGCCCAGGAGAATTTCTAATTGTTACTTTGTTCTTCAATCTGCTGACCTTTGTTTGTTCACTTTTCTCTGATGTCTTAGTATAATATGGATGGTGTGGTAGGCAATTCTAATGTGAATTTAAATGACTGGATAATTCCCTTTCATGGAGGGGGGGACATGTGCCCATGGTAGCAAGTGCTCATAACTGCTGAGTTATTTCTGTAGTCCTATGTTTGACCCATTTTTTAAAAATAAGGTTTTGTGGGGCTGGAGAGATAGATCAGATGGTTATAAGCACTTACTGCTCTTGCAGCAGACTTGGGTTCAATTTCTAGTACCTACATGGTGGCTCACAGCCATCTGTACCTTCAGTTCTAGGGGACTTGACACCCTCTTCTGATCTCTCTGGGAACAAGCATGTGCACATACTTTGATGTAGGCAGAACGCTCCTTTGTTTTTGTTTGTTTGTTTTTCAAGACAGAGTTTCTCTGTGTAGCTTTGGTGCCTTTCTTGGAACTCGCTTTGTAGACCAGGCTGGCCTCGAACTCACAGAGATCCGCCTGGCTCTGCCTCCCGAGTGCTGGGATTAAAGGTGTACACCACCACCGCCCGGCTTGGCAGAGCACTTCTACATATAAAATAAAACAAATAGGGCCTGGAGAGATGGCTCAGTGGTTAAAAGCACTGGCTGCTCTTCCAGAGATCTTAGGTTCAATTCCCAGCACCCACATGGCAGTTCACAACTCCAGTTCCAGGAAATCCAACACCTTCACACTGACATACATGCAGGCAAAACACCAATGCAGATGAAATAGAAATAAACAATAATTTAAAAGGAAACATTTAAAAAATTAAAAATAAAAAATAAATTAAAAAAAGGTTTGTGTTTAATGTCAATAGGGTTCAAAAACATTGGGGTTATAGAGGCTGGAAATGAAGCTCAGTGGTAGAGAGTTTTTCTAGCATGTGTAAGACTATCCTGGGTTTGATCAAGAGGAGGAAGAGGAGGTCATAAACATTATGACAATGAGTGGCACTGCTTTGGCAGCCTGAAGGAGTGTAGGGGTCAAAAAGAGCACCTTGAAGTTTGAAAGTGTGAGAAGCCAGGAGAGGTCACTGGGGAGGGTACAACCTTAGTTACACTAGAGATACCAGGATTTGAAAGGATCATGGAGAAGAGCTGAGGCTTGACATCATCAGGCAGGGTTAGAGTCCCCGAAGAGAGCCCAGGAGAGGCTATTGGTGATGATGCATCTCAGATGCAGGCGGACCCCAGGATATTGGGGATGCCAGGACTATGAGATGCCCACCAAGGATAGTGGCAGGTGTGGAGTGGAGCTGTCCTGAACCTACAAGACAGCTGCATGTGCTACAGAGGGCAGAGCCAGAGAAATGAAGTTTCCTAAGCCCTTTGGAACCCAGAAGACCATGAGTGAGTTCCAATCACTGTACACTGAACTGTTTATGGTGCTGGATTTTGGTTTTGCTTTGATCTAATTGTAATTGTGCACTGGTTCTTCCCTCTTGAAATAAGAAAATATATGTTAATTTTGATTTTACAGAAGCGCACAGTTGAGAGACTTTAGGTGTTTTAAAGAGACTAAACTTTCAGCTGGGTGATGGTGGCACAAGCCTTTAATCCCAGCACTCGGGAGGCAGAGCCAGGCAGATCTCTGTGAGTTTGAGGCCAGCCTGGACTACAGGGTGAGTTCCAGGAAAGGCACCAAAGCTACACAGAGAAACCCTGTCTTGAAAAACCAAAATAAATAAATAAATAAAATAATAACAAACTTTTAAAGTGTTGGAATTTTTAAAGACTGGGACTTTTAAAAAGTTGGAATATATTTTATGATAGTGACATTAACATGAGATCTTTGAAGTTAACAAGAAAGGAAAGGTTGTGATTTAATAGTGATATATTGATGTGTCAAGCTGACAAGGAGTTGATTGTGTTGATAAGTTTTTCTGTTTTAAAATATTTATTTTTTTTACTTTTTGAATTAAAATATAATGACATCTTCTACTTCCCTATCCTCTTTCCAACCCCTCCCATATACTCCCCTTACTCCCTCTCAAATTCATGTCCTCTTTTTTTGTTATGTATTCTTTAATTGATATGTGTGTGTGTGTATATATATATATATATTCCAAAATATGTACATACAATGTACTTAGTCCATATAATGTTGCTTGTATAAACATGATTTCAGGGCTGATCACTTGGTATTGGATAACCAATTAGGGAGCTCACTCCTGGGGAAAACCATCTTTCCAGCTCTCAGTATTCATTAATTGCCTGTAGTTCTTTGTCTGGGGTTGGGTGCTGGTTAGTTTTTGTCAAATTGACACAAGCTAACATCACCTTGGAAGATGGAATCTCAATTGAGAAAATGCCTCCATCAGAATGCCTATGACAAATCTGTGAGGCATTTTCTTGATTGATGATTGATGTGGGGGGCCCAGCCCACTGAGGGTTATGCTATCCCTGGGCAGGTGGTTCTGGTTCTGTTTAAAAGATCAAGCTGAAGGCTGGGCAGTAGTAGCACACACCTTTAATCCTACCACTCTGGAAGGCAGAGGCAGGTGGGTCTCTGGAGTTCAAGACCAGCCTGGTCTACAGAGTGAGTTCCCGCACAGCCAGGGCTACACAGAGGGAAAACAAACAAACAAACAAACAAAAAATAGGCAAGGATCAAGTCAGTAAGCAGCACTCCTCCTTGGCCCCTGTTCTAACTCCTGCCTCCATGTTTCTGCTTGTGTTCCTGCTCTCACTTCCCTTTGTGATGGACTATGAACTGTAAAATGAAATGAAGCCTTTCCTCCCCAAGTTTGTTCTGGTTGTGATTTTTACTGCCATAGAAAGCACAGCCAGGATGGATAGACAGGCAGACAGACAGCTAGAGATACTCTGAAATGTGATTAAGAGTTAAAGATCATGCCTGGCACGGTGACACACTCCTTAAATCCCTCTCACTCAAGAGGCAGAAGCAGGTGGATCTCTGTGAGTTCAAGGGTTGCCTGGCCTCCAAAGTAAGGCCAGGCTGTC
Source organism: Peromyscus californicus insignis (assembly GCF_007827085.1). Lineage (NCBI taxonomy): Eukaryota > Metazoa > Chordata > Mammalia > Rodentia > Cricetidae > Peromyscus > Peromyscus californicus. Next base: position 67,970,297 of record NW_026294595.1, read on the forward strand.
AGGGCTACACAGTGAGACCCTGTCTCAAAACAAACAAACAAACAAACAAAGAAGAGTTACGAATCGGGGCTGGGGAGATGGCTCATGGGTGTGAGCTCTTCCTGAGCAAGCATGGAGACTTGAATTGAACTCCTTAGCATCCGTGTGAAAAGCCAAGAGGAGTGGTGAAAACAGCCACTCAGTAAAATGTTGGCCAGACTCTCACAGAGTTCCACCTACGTCCCTTCCTGGCCACATACTACCATTGTCCATTTGGCCGCAACCTGTTTAAGTGTACTTACGTGTACGCCAGAGCCTTTGCTGGTTATTTCCAGCATCACATCGGATCCTTCGTAGAAGATCGCCTTCTGTTGGAGTGTCTACTTTGCTTTTCTACGACTGTGATAAAACACTAACTGAAACCAACTCGGGGAAGCAAGTGTTTATTTGGCTTACACATTACAATCCATCATCAAGGGAAGCTAGTGCAGAGCTCAAGGCGGAAAGTGGAGGCAGAGGCCGTGGAAACTGCTGGTTCCTTTTTTTTTTTTTCCTTTTCTCTTTTTTATTTAACATAATTTCTTTATTGAATCTTTGGGAAGTTCACATCATGCACCCTAATTCTGCTCACCTCCATGTCCTCCCCTCACTCCTGCAGTGCTCCCCCGCAAAGAAAATAAAATCAGCCAAAACAAAGCAAGCAAGCAAGCCACAAAAGGAAAACAAGCAGAAAACAGAAACCTTCTATTCATTCCTCCATCTTTCCCGCCCCTCCAACACCTCTTCATTCGTCCTGGTGGCACGGGGAACCTCCATGTCACACAGTCTACCCTTTTTTCCAATCAGCTTTTTTAGCAAATGTTTTTTGCAATGAGCCACTGGTCTGGCTCAAGGCCTCTGGTTTCTGGTACACCATCATCACTGGATCCTCACTGGAACTCCTCTGGAATATCTATCCCTTGGATCCTGTTCGTATGGGTCCAGAGGGCCAGTCCCTTCATAAGCTCCATCAGGTCCTAGATGGGGTAGATGTCAGGGCAGGTCAACCCAGGCTATGGGTCTGCATGGTAGTTGAGCTGGTCAGTCCAGGCCACTGTCCCACCCCCATGCCCATGCCATCAGGGTCAATTCTCTCTTGCTTGTGGTGAGGGGTGGAGCCATGTCTCCTGAGTGAGGGGGTGGGGTGGGGTGAGGCAGTGAAAGGACCAAGCAGATGCCATAACAGGCTGCTCAGTCTTCTCTCAGAGATCAGGCCTCAATTTCAGTTTCCTGAGACTTGAGCAAGCAGTCTCTGGGAGGGCCGTGAACGAAAGATATAGTCCTTGCAGTAGCTCCCTTTCTGCACGTACTCTGCTCAAAGTTCAGCCAGTTGTTTACTGTCTGGGACCCCTCACCAACTTATAGCTATGTGCGTGAGTCAAGGACAGAGCCTAGACCACTGAGCCAGCCCCCACAGTCAGTATGTGCTAGGCCAGTCAGCCCCCATGGCAGCTCAAGGACAAAGCCTGGGACTTGTCCCAGACAGCCCCCAAAATGATAATTGTAACCCCCAACCAGTAAATTCACCCAATTAAAAGAGAACAGAGACCTTCAAAAATAAAAATAAACCAATCCGAGTTGCACCCGTGCCAAACCCCCAATCCCCCCAACCGCCCTGAAGGGCTTGTGGTTTTTGCCTTTAAATAGCTAGCCTCACAAAGAAAGAGCAACTCCTCCCAGCCTCACTGTGTTGGGTGTAGGAATGAGTTCCCTGTCTAGGCTTGTATCTATAGAATAAACCTTCTTGTTGCATTCTGGACATCCTCAGTCTTCAGTGGTCTCTTTGGGCATAACGGCAGCTCTCCTGTGAGGGCTGGAACCAGCTCTCTTGCTTCAGTGTCCAGCAAGGGACAGGACCAGCTATCCTAGGGTCAGCAAAGTGCAGGGCTGGCTCAGCATGGCCCTCTGATTTCATCACACGTGGTTCCTATGGTCTCCTGAGGTGACACAGGTCACAGACACCAACACAGACCCAAGCTACACCAGGACCACAGACTCAGACATGGCCCTTGGGAGCAGCCTGGTTCTGGTTAGAAGCACAGGCCACTCAGATCAGGATATCTCTGGTGGCAGCACCCTCCACCTCCCCCAACAAGCCCACAGGTTGTGCCCCAACCTAGGGCTTCCATGTACCTTTGGTGGCAACTCAGGTCTTGGACTTCAACACAGACTCTGGCTGGGGTAGGACCATGGACCCATACATGGTCCTTGGCAGCAGCTGGGTCTGGATTTCACCATTGTCCCAGGTGGCAGTGCAGGCCACTCAGATCCACACATCATGGCCCTTGAACACTCACATGACCCCAGATCTCGGGCATCCAGATGTCCTTCAATGGTAACAGGTGGAAGCATTACAGCTTAAATGGAAAGGGATCCTGGCAGTCGGGAGCCAAGGAGTACCACAAAGTCACCATAAGCGTAGCAGCTAACAATCCTGCTCCAGGAAAAGGTTTCCCCAATGTAACAACTCTGCCCAGGCAGGGGAGAGTTTCCCCCTCCAAGTTGTTACACTTCTGTTCAGGTCCCTCTGACTGTAACAACTCTGCTCGGCTAGGGGAAGGTTTCCCCAGAGAAAGTGTTACAGTTCTGCTCCGCTCTGGTGAAAGATGTTACTTCTTTGCTCTGCACCATCTGCCTAAAGGTCTCACCCAAACCTCATTCAAGAGATTTATTGGGAGGGAGGAATTCGCGGCCTCTGCCAGGGTGGAAAGAGGCAGCCGCAAACTGCATAGGCACAGGGCTGATAGAGGGCTTCTTAGGGGTGGAGTTTTTCCAGAACGGAGATTTTTCAGAGTGGGAATTGGTCAGATTTCAATCCCTGAGCTTGGGCAAGCTCGGAGATTGGCTGGATTTTGTGCTCAGAGATTGGCTGGTTTTCCTGCTCAGGGATTGGTTGGTTTTTGTACTGAGTTGATCAGGGGCGAATATGTTTCTTTGGCTCTGGTTTCAGGGCCAAAGTGTGTTTCTTTCACTGGCCCTTTTTAACCTTTCGGCTCTGGTTTCAGGGCCAAAGTGTGTTTCTTTCACTGGCCCTTTTTAATCTTTTGGCTCTGGTTTCAGGGCCAGGGTGTGTTTCTTTGGCTGGTCCTTTTACCCTACAACAGGAACCTTGAACATCAACACAGACATGGCCCTCGGCTGCAGCTCTGGCCCAGATGTCACCATGGCTTCAGGCAGCAGCTCAGGTCACTCAGTTCTGCATGGCCCTGGATGCAGCATGGCCCTTGGCCACCAACATGGAGGCAGGTGGCTGGCCTGACCTGGGGCATCCACACAGCCCTGGGTGGTAACACGGGCCACAGAGTTCAACACAGAGCCCAGTAGGACCTTTGACCCAGACATCACCACGGCCCCAGGTGGTGGCTCCGGCCACCCAGACCAACATGGTCCCTGTGGCAGCACGGCCGTCAGACATCAGCACTGTCCTAGGTGGTGGCCCAGACCCTGGGAATCCTCATGGCAACAAGAGCCACGGACATCAACACAGACCCTGGCTGCTATAGGGTCTCAGACCCAGACATTGCCCTTGGCAGTAGCCTGGACCTGGTTGACACCATGCCAGCGGGTGGTAGCACAGGCCACTCCGGCTGCAGCATGATCCCCAGACTCCAACAAGGTGATAGGTTTCGGCCCAGACCCCAGGGGCTTCCACGTGGCCCCTGGTGGCAACATGGGCCACAGAGTTTAACACAGACCCTGGCTGCAGTAGGACCACAGACCAAGACATGGTCCTTGGCAGCAGCTCGGGTCTGGATGTCACCACGGCCCCAGGTGGCAGCCCAGATCCCAGGAATCAACATGGCCCTTGATGGCAACAGGAGCCACAGACATCAACACAGACCCTGGCTGCAGTAAAGCCACAGACTCAGACATGGCCCCCAGCTGCAGCCCTGGTCCAGACATCACCATGGCACCAGATAGTAGTATGTGCCACTTAGATCTCTATGGCCCCAGATGCAGCATGGCTCTTGGGCACCCACGTGGCTCCAGGTGGCTGATCAGACCCCGGCAATGACAGTTCCCTCAGTTGCAACAGGAGCCCCAGACATCGACTCAGATCCGCGTGGCCAGGAGTGGCACTGTCCACAGTGGGTCAGGCCCTTTCACATCTACCAGCCATCAAGAAAATAGTCACAGAGCGATCTGCTGGAGGCAGATCCCCAGCTATGTTCTCTCCTCCCTGGTGACTCCAGCTTAAGTCAACTTGACCAAAAGTAGGCGGCACAATAGGTGGCATGCATCTCTAACCAGCGTAGTGTGGCTTTCTCTTTAGTTTAAAGACTTCATTTTGAAAAAAAGTGCAAAAAGCACATAGTTCATTCATAAATTTTGTTTTGAAAATGCAAGCCAAGGCTGAGGAGATGGCTCAGTGGGAAAAGGGCTTGTGGCAAAGGCATGAGAAACTGATTTCGAGTCCCCAGAACTTTTACGTCAAGCTGGATGCAGTAGTGCACATCTCTATGGGAGGCTGAGACAGGAGAATTCCTGAAGCTTGGGGGCCAGCTAGCCTAATGTACACAGTAACAGACGAGATCCCCTGTGTCAAATAAGGTGGGAAGTGAGGACCAACACTTGAGGTTGTCCTCTGACCTCCATGAATGTGCCATGATGCATGCACACTTGCACTTACACACATAAAGACACACGTGCACACACACAGACAAAAATGAGTGCCAAGCATCCCCAAGTACTCAGAGTAAAAGTGAGCCTACTCTCACTTACACCCCCAGCCCTAAGCCGCTTCCCCATGCTAATCATGGGGAACAGTTTGCTAGGTGCCCCAGCTTCTGGGCATTTTTCTAAATATGCAAATCTGCGGGTTTTCAAATGTGTACCAATAGGGCTTCCCTGTATATATTGGTCTGCAACTTATTTCTTTACCGCAGTGGCCCGGTCAGGTTTACATTTAATTACATAGACATTTGCATCAGGCTTTTAAACGTCGACCCACTAGTCGATATTAGCGCCACAGTTTTCTCTCTCCCAGTAGACATTAGTGATATTAGCAATTTTCAGTCTAATAAACCGAGCTGCAGCCAACGGCATTGTAATCTCAACCTTGTGTGAATATCTCCAGGGGACAGATGCCTACAAGACAGATCCATGAGCTAAAGAGTTTCTGTCATTGCATTTGAAGACACGCTACCACGACAACCTCAAAAGCTGGCCCCGTCGCTCTTCTATCAACAGGATGTGAGAATAACCCTTTCTCCATCCTTGCCCACACTGGACATTATTAGCCTTTAAAAAATTCTGTCCATTTATGTATGTGTTTGTGGACACGTGCTGCCGTTCATGTGGAGCGGAGAGGAAAACTCGCAGGAGTCAGCTCTCTCTCTCCTGCTACCCTGTGGGTCCTGGGGACTAGAACTCATTGGTTACAATCACCTTCACCCACTGAGTCATTTCTCTGACCCCTGGATATGATTACTCTTGAAAATCTTTATCATCTGGTAACTGAATATTGATAACTTAGTGTTTAGCATTTCTCTGACGATTAGTGAGATTCAGTAATTGGTGTTTTGTTTGTTTGTTTTGTTTTTAGTTACTCCTGTCACATCACCTCAGAAATTGTTAACACACTTTCTAATACATTTCCTTTCCTCGGCTTCTGTAAAAACCTGCACCACACCCTTGGCTTTGCTTCTAGACCCGGCTACTGTTAATGAGTTGCCCAAATGGTCTCCTCCTTGTTCTCCTGATTTTTATTTTTTATTTTAAAATATTTTATTTTTATTTATGTGTATTTGTGTGTGTGTGTGTGTGTACACCCCATGTGTCTGATTCCTTTTGGAGACCAGAAGAGGGTATCAGATCCCCCAGTACTGGAGTTACATATGTAGGTTGTAAAATATGCAACCCTGGTGCTGGAAACTGAACTTGGGTCTTCTGGAAGAGCAGGAAGTGCTCTTAACCACCAAGCCACCCCTACACACACACACACACACACACACACACACACACACACACACACACACGGCCACCTTCTCCTTGGCTCTCGTCCACTGAGTCTTCAGATGACGTCTACATCTGATGAGTCCTGTGTTTATCTCCATCCTGGACTCGTCTCACACTCTAGACTGAAGTCTACTGGGATGTCTCAAGGGCATTCATCAACGCAACTCAAGAGCTCATTCCCCAAAGCTAGTCCTTTTATACGGTTCCCAAACTGAAACAGTCTCACTGACTCCAGTTGCCCATCAAAAACCCAAGGAATCATTGGCAGTGGTAGCACACCCCATTTAATCCCAGCACTTGGGAGGCAGAAGCAGGAATAGCTCTATGAGTCCCAGGCCAGCCAGTACAGCCAGGGCTACACAGAGACCTTGTCTCAACAAAACAAAACAACTACCTGAAAAATCATCCTTGGCAGCTGATTCACCTGCCGTGACTCCAGCATTCAATCCGTGTCTGGTCTATGGGAGCTATGGCGGAACTCTATCAAGGATATCTATCCTCTCTATCTCTGCTGGAACTTTGACAGTAGATTACTAATGGGTTTCCCAAAAGCCACTTGGCCGTGGCCAGCATGTCTCTGCAGTATCGCCAAAAGGAATTTTCAGAGCAGGTTTGATCCTGTTGTCTCCTGTACAAAGATACACAAACTTGCCAGACACAAAATTGTTTAAAGTTATCAAAATAAAGGAAGAAAAAGGAGAGGAAAAAGAAATAACATCAATATTGACAATAGCAAATTTTGACTGGGTGGTGGTGGTGCACACCTTTAATCCCAGCACTGGGGAGGCAGAGGAAGGCAGATGTCTAGGCCAGCCTGGGCTACAGAGTGAGTTCCAGGACAACCAGTGAGACACGGAGAAAACAAAACAAAACAAAACAAAAAAGATTTTGCAAACATACTTAGTATATTCAGATGATGAGGCAACATTTTTTTTTCTTAAAAAACAAAAAACAAAAAACAAATGTAAAGTCAGATGTGATTCACACGCCTTTAGTCCCAGGACTTGGAAGGCAAAGACAGGTAGATCCCAGAGTTCAAGGCCAACTTGGTCTACAGATTAAGGTCCAAGTCAGCCAGGGCTACACAGAGAAACTCTGTCTCAAAAACGAAACAAACCAAAGCAAATGTAGTTCTAATAATTTTTTATTTGGTTTTGAGACAGTGTATAGCCCTGGCTGGCCTAGAACTCACTCTGTAGACCAGGCTGGCCTTGAGCTCACAGAGATCTGCCTGCCTCTGCCTCGTGAGTGCTAGCTAAGTTTAAGGTTGTGCACTATCATGCCTGGACGTTTCTCTTTTTTTGAGAGCGAAAGATCTTGTTATGTAGCTAGCTGGCTCTGAACTCTCAGCTATCCTCCTGCCTCAGCCTTCAGTGTGGTGATCACAGGCATTTGCCACACTTACCTAGCTCCAGCAATTTTAAGGATCAGATGATTGTTGTTATTTAAGGGTCCAGAGCAATGGTTTGTAATAGACATACAAAATGAATCTCGTGTATAATTTAAGATCTAGTATGCCCATTTAAAAAAGTAAAAAGACACAGATAAAATTAATTTGAATGATATATTTTATTTAATCCAATATATATAAATTTTTCATCTCAACATATAATCAGTATAAAAATTACTAATAGGACATTTTTCATTCTTCCTTCACACCGAGTCTTTGAACTTCCGTGCATATTTTACATTGATGGCACATTGCAATGCAGTCTCTAACTTTTCTTCAGACATACTTTTAAAAATGTGTATGGTGTATGTACATGTGTATGCATATATGTATGGGAGTCATTTAGAGGCCAGAAGTCAACAGTGGGTGCCTTTCTGATCACCTTCCCTCTTTGTTTTTCCTGAGACACCACCTCTCACTTAGCCTGGAGCTCGTCGATTTGGCTAGACTGCCTGGCAGGTCAATGAGTGTCAGGGGTCCTTTGTCCTGCCTCCCCAGCACTGAGGTTACAGATGTGTACCACCATGTCTGGGTTTTCTGTGGGTGCCTGGGATGCCAACTCAGGTCCTTAGGAGTGCACTCCAGATCCACCAGGCACTTTACCATATCAGCCATCTCCCTGGCCCCCACCAGAAATTCTCAGCTCTCAGGTTTGATTTGTATAAAATTTACTATTGGAGAGTAGATTCCTGGGCTGAGTAGATGGGTAGGTGGATTGAGCTCAAGTGTGGGGACTGGGGTTGGGGTCCTCGGGACCCATGTAAGAGCTGGACTCAGTGGCACACATCTGTAACCCCGTGCACCTTGGGAGATGGGTCAGAGAGACAGAATTTCTGGAAGTTCATAGGCCAGCCAGCCTGGGTTCACAACAGTGAACAACAGTGTTCCTACCTCAAGGTGGAACATGCAGACCAACACTTGAAGTTGTCTTCTGACCTCACGTGCGTGCTGTGGAGCTCATGCTGGTATTCACACATGTGAACACACATATACCCATGAGCATGCACATACATTCTACACATGTGTGTCTCTCTCTCATACACACACACACACACACACACACACACACACACACACACACACACATTTTAAAGTAGATCCCTGTTATCCCAAACCTAACTAAAAGTTTTCCAATAACTGAATCAAAATTTTTATTTTAATTAATTAATTATTTTTAAATTTAATTAATTTTTAATTAATTAATTAATTTTGAGATAGGGTGTCACAGTGAAGCCCCAGCTGGTCTGGAATTTGACATGTAGACTTGGATGAGTTTTATTTCAATTAATTTTCTTTTTAGGCAGGGTCTTACTCTGTAGCCCAGGTTGTCCTAGAACTCACTATGTAGTCCAGGCTGGCCTTGAACTAAAAATTATCCTTCTTTTTCACTACCTGAAGTTCTGGGGTTACAGGCATGAGCTACCACACCTGTTTTAAACATTGGCTTTTAGGGCTAGAGTGATCCTTCAGCACTCAAGAGCACCTACATTCTTGCAGAGGTCTCCAGAACCTTGTGGTGTCTCATGACCATCCGTAACTCAGGTTCCAAGGGATCCAGTACCTTCTCTGAGCGCAGAGCACACCAGGCATGCATGTGGTGCACATACACCTGCAGCAAAACACTCACAGCCGGGCGGTGGTGGCGCATGCCTTTAATCCCAGCACTCGGGAGGCAGAGACAGGCGGATCTCTGTGAGTTCGAGGCCAGCCTGGGCTACCAAGTGAGTTCCAGGAAAGGCGCAAAGCTACTCAGAGAAACCCTGTCTCGAAAAACCAAAAAAAAAAAAAAAAAAAAAAAAAACACTCACAAATAGAAAATAAAATAAACAAATCCTTAGAAAAATAAAAATAAATATATTGAACCGCACATTTAAAAAAAAAATACATTGGCCCAGCACTTGTAGGGGGCAGAGGCAGACGGATCTCTGTGAGTTTGAGGCCAGCCTGGTCTACAGAGTGAGTTCCAGGACAGGCTCCACAGCTATAGAGAAACCCTGTCTCAAAAACCAAAAACAACAACAACAACAGAAGCAACCAAACATTGGTTTTTAAATTCAAATGTAGGATAACTAAAGGTGAACAAAATTAAAATTTCAGTTCATCAATAGAAGTAGCCACATTTCTACAGTCACACATGCCAAATGGCTACCACATGTTAGGGTAACTTAGCTCTAGGAGAAGATCAGAGTGGACATTGCTTAATTCACTGTAGACTTTCATAATGTTATAATCAATTCCTTCAAAGGGTAAAAATTTCATAACCCTGGGATGGTGGGATGACTCTGTGGGAGAGGGTGCGTGATGCCGAGGCTGGGGACCTGTGTTTCAGGCTGGAAGGGAGAACTCTCTTAGGTTATCCTCTGACCTTCTCATGTGCATCATCATGCACCTGCATGTGTCCACACATACTCACACACACACACACAAAATTAATATATAAAAATTGTAAGTAAAATGCTTCCAAGTAAATGTAACAAAACCACATAAAAATTTATGAGAAAACTGTAAATTCTTGCTTAAAGGCATAAAAGAAGATCTGAAAATAGAGAGACATAATCCAGAAGCCTGGAAAGAAAGACTAGGTTTAGGTAAAGGTGTGAGGTCTTCTGAAATTCATCTATGATTTTAATGTGAGTCCAATCAAAATGCCAAGAGTGGACATTTATGTGCATGCATGCATGTGTATATGTGTTCATGTACATGCATGCATATATGTGTGTGCACGTGTGTGCACCCACACTCACTGGTTAAGCTAATTGTAGTATTTCCCTAAAATAGTAAACAAATGGAATGGCCAAGAGAACAATGAAAATAGATGGTTTGTTCTTTCCAATATAAAACTGTAGTGATTAAAACGTTATGTTGCTGGAGCAGGAAGAGACTGATCAATGGAGGCGGGCTCCTGAATATAGAGACTCATGTATAATGAAGGCGGTATTTCACACTAGTGGGAGAGTATTGATGACTTCATAAAAGTTATGAGTATCACTGAATATCCTTACACCACATCGCAAGTAAATTCCAGAAAGTTCATCAGGATTGGAAACTGACAAACTAGGAATGTTCTAGAAGATGAATCTTCAAGGATTTAGGGTTTGGGAAAGGTCATTGGTGATATTGTCCTAAGTCACATGGAACATGGGAAATTATTGACAAGGTGTGACCCTTTATACAGGGCCAGCCTTGGTAATAGACATTCTAAGATCCGATTAAAAACAAAGAAAAAAGTTATAGCAATTTGTCTTTTTTGTCTTTCTTCACTGCCCACCCCCACCACACACACACATGTGGTTTCTCTGTGTAGCCCTGGCTGTCCTGGAACTGGCTCTATAGACCAGGCTGACCTTGAACTCACAGAGATCCTCCTGCCTCTACCTCCACAGTGCTGGGATTAAAGTTGTGCACCACCACCACCCAGCAGCAATTTTTCTTTTTAGGAACTTTTTTTCTAAAGGAGCAATCAGAAGTGTTGCAGAGATATTTGTAGTAGTATTTAATGTCATTCCTTACAACAGTGAGAAATTTTAAAAGTAGGCAAAAATTGGAATCAGTTTGCAACCGTTAGGATACTACTGAAACAAATTACCGAATATTAATTCAATGGAATGAAATGGAATTCTATGTAGCAGCTCAAAAGGATGGCACATTGCATTAGTGGACAAGATACTTGTAAGCGTAAACAGGAAAATGTAGGTTCCAAGGGTTTGTTAGGGGAGGGAGCGGGGAGGGGGGAAGGGAAAGAAGTATGGAGGGAGAGAGAGAAGAAGAGAGGAAAAGAAAGGAGAAAGGGAGAAGGAAGGATGAGAATGAATGGAGGAAGAGAGAGAGGGGAGAGAGAGAGAGAGACACAGAGAGAGGCGAGCAAAAAACAGGGTGGGGTGGGGTGGGGTGGGGGAGAAGGAAGAGAGGAAGCCTGACTTGGACCAAGCTCTCTTAAACTGAGCTAGGATCCTGAGAAGGCCACAGGATGTGTGTTGATCTGATGACATCTTGATTCTTATTTTGTGTCTTTTGTTCTCTCCTAAAAGACAACCAAAAGTTATAAACAAACAAAATAATTAGGGTGAAGGAAGCGAGCAGCACGGCAGAGACAAGCTTCAGGGCTTCAGGTGGTGAACACTGCCAACGCTGAGCGGTAAGGTAAGCCCCCTTCAGGCAGGCAGTCCCCTGGCTCCTCTGTTCACCTGGCAAGGGCCAGCTGAGCCTGCAGCCTCCGGGCTTCTGTGCAGAGGGAGTCCAGGAAGAAGGGAGATAACATGGGTAAGTGTCTTGGGGATGTCTGAGTAGCCAATAGCCATCCTGTTTTTTCCTTCTAAAAGAGGGTCTATCACGTCATAGCTGACCCAGCTGGGGTGAACCTCGGGTCAAAAAGCTGGTTTGTGCATCTACTAGACTTGCCCCACTGGGCAAGAGAGCTGGCTGCAGTGCCCATGGCCACTTGGGGCAGCTACACAAAACATCTCTTAGTTGGGGCGGTGGAGCACCATTCTATTTCATGAGGCTCCTGGGGTGTTAAAACAAACAACAACAAAGAAATAAGGTTACAAAAACGATGGCATATTTTTAATGTTTATATTGAACAAATTAATGCTTTTAAAGCCGAACAACATTGTGCCACAAAAATGTCCTGTTCACAGGATAATTACAGGATTTATTAAAAAATATTAATTCATAGTGCGCTACAGGCGGTGTGGTCCAGAGCCAAAGGGGCCGGTGCCAACCTCCTGTCCCCTCCTGCCACAAGCCCCCGGGCTGGGAACCCTGGGTAGAGCAGAGCGAGGAGGCAACTCCATGCAGTTGGCAGCAGACAAATGCGGGGGGGGGGGAATTACTCCTCTAATATCTCCCCGAATTCCCAGGCTCCATCCCAGGTCTTTCTGAGGGCCACTGCCCAGGTGCCACATATACCCTGACATCCTTCCCATGAGGTCCTCCACTCTCTAATCCCTCTTAGTGACTATCTATACTCCAGATTCTTCTCTTTCACGGATGCATTTTTCCACTTGAGACCAGGGTCCCTCCCAGGGAGAAAGGGGATTTTTTTTTTTTTTCTGCTTCTATGGAGCCCTGTCAGCAGAGAGTTCATGCATATTCTTCCGAGGTGGAGGAGGACCCGTTGAAAAGATGCTGAGTGGCAGGGAGAAGAATGTCACCTCAACATCCCTCCGCCAAGCCGCCCGCCCGGGAGAGGTTTGGCTGCAACTCAAGGACGCAGGTTCCAGCAAGGGCAGACCTGGCCGCCTCCCTACACCCTGGCTTCCTCCCTGAGCTGCACAGTGTGTGTGTGTGTGTGTGTGTGTGTGTGTGTGTGTGTGTGTGTGTGTGTGTGTGTGTGCTGGGTTGTTCCTCCAGGATCTCTCCTCCAGGGGATTATCCTAAAATTGACCTCTGAAGTCAAGAGTCAGAGACCAGATATTTGTCTCCAAGGGGTTCCTACACTGACTACTCCCCAGAAAGACACAAGTAGCTGGTTCAGCTTAATGGCCTTATTTCTCTGTGATCTCCGAGGTGTCTAGGCTATGAACCATTAACAAAGCAGAACCCCAGTGGCTTTGGGAACCCCATTTCTGCCAGGGGCACCAACCTTTCTTCTTAGTTCCTGCCTCAGGACAGCCGCTAAGGGGATGCTCTGGGGCTTTCTCTTCCCTTCTTACTGAGAACCAGAATTAATTCATTAAGTCAACAGATGTTTTCTGAGTACCTACTTTGATCTCAGTTCCTCTAGGTGCTGGAAATGGAGGGAATGGATAGATGAGGCAGAATCACTCTTCCTTGGAATGTATAATATCACCTTTGACCTCCCCTCCCAATATATACAAAATACAAACAGAAACTTCATAGAAAATTGGGTCTCTTTTCTCTGACCCACCAGACATACTATTTGAGAAAGAGAGAAAATGAATGAGATCTGGAGGGATAGATGGAGGGAGAGGGCAGAGAGAGAGAGAGAGAGAGAGAGAGAGAGAGAGAGAGAGAGAGACAGAGGCAGAGACAGAGACAGACAGACACACACACAGAGAGAAAGAGTGCATTCCCAGTTCTGTGGTAGTTTCCTACAACAAGGGACCCATTTTGTCATTCCTTGTTCAAAAATGTCCCCCACTTGTGGACACGCGCACACATTCACAGTACCCATACTGTTTGCATTCCTAACATGTACAGCTAGAGAGCTGGGAAGTCGGCCTCCCACATCATACAGAACGGATTGGCAGCTGGGACTGAAGGCGATAGAAATAAGCTATTGATCAAGGGTTATAAAAGTACTGCCACTGGGATCCTGTGATGCTTGTGAGCCGAGGGTAGCCATAAAGTGCTACACAAATGCAATAACATTTATAACCCGAGGCAAGTGCTTTTTACATGAAAATAAAAAGCTGATCCTGTTTAATTTTTTCACTTTCCTTGGGTCGAGCTGGCCTTTGACAATTCTGTGAACCAGAGCCTAAGCCAGGCCCCTCTGGATGGACTGGTCTCTTAGTCTGGTTAAATGACAGGGTCTTGTGTGGGTGCCTTCTGGTGGTCTGTGGAGTTACCTGCACTTTTAAAGTTCATCTGGGAGAAGCAGAGAAGTGGATCCATTCTACCACTCAGAGAAGCCAAATGATGCCTTGGTCCTGTGGGTCATGTTTGGTTTGCACTGTGGATGCTACTACCTACGTTTGTTATGAGCTGAACTTTTCACTCAAATGGATACTGGAACATGCTCTGGAGAGCTTCTCTCAATGACATTTGTAAAGAGAGGTTCTTCAGCTTTGGAGGTGAGATAAGGCAATAGATGTATCACAACATCCCAAAAAAGGTGAGTATTTATTCCTAAGAACACCAGCTATAGGTTACTCCATAAGAATGAGCTACACAATCAAAATAAACCAGGAAAAAATATCTTCTGGAAAGTGTCATGCATCTTTGAAACCTAAAGGCTTTGTTAAGTGCCGGGCGGTGGTGGCACATGCCTTTAATCCCAGCACTTGGGAGGCAGAGGCAGGTGAATCTCTGTGAATTTGAGGCCAACCTGATCTACAAAGAGAATTCCAGGACAGGCTCCAAAGCTACACAGAGGAAACCCTGTCTGGAAAAACAAAAAACAAAGCAAGACAAAACACAAAAAGGCTTTGCGAAGTCTTGTAGTGAGGAAGCAAGTTGTCCTGACCTCTACATGGGTGTCCCAGCATGTGTATGTATGCGCGTGCACACACACACACACACACACACACACACACACACACACACACACACACATAAATTCATGTAGAAAAGTTTTAAAGCTAACCACTCCCAAGAAAGCAGAGAATTATGGATTGGAAGCTGTGTGGGTTGCTTCTAATTGTAATCCAACACAGTGCTTCAGGGAATCTTATTCCTAGTTCACACCCTATTGCTGTGGAATAATCCTCACAACTTCTGCCTACACCTTATCCCATCCCTGTTTCATACACAAGGAAAAGTGAGTGAAGCATGAGTGAGTTACCTGTCTAGGCGTTACTGGAGTTGTTCAGGCCCTGACAACCTAACACACTAGGCTGGACCACTCATCCTTAATGGGCCAATTAAAGACATAAAGAAGAGGGGAAAGCAGGGAAAGGAGATTTACTCAGTGGAAAGTGGAAGAGGTAAAGTCCAATGGCCCCTTCCCTCAGTTCAGCTTCTTCTTTGAAGTCTTGATATTAAGGTTTAGGTTTAAACAGAAGGCAAGAGGTTTCTGCAAGACTTAGTGCTCCTGGGCTTCAGAGACGGCTTAGCAGTTAAGAGCACCTCCAAAGGCCCCAGATTCTATTCCCAGCAACTATGTCAGGTGGCTTACAACTGGCCAGCAACTCCAGCTCTAGGGGATCAGACACCCTTGTTTTGCCTTCTCAACACATGGTAAACATTCACAGACACATAAATATAAACAACATAGATCTTTATAAAAAGAGCACACACTTCTGGTCATGGTGGGACCTCAGCCGCCATCCTTGTCTCCAGTCTCTTCTCTGATGCTGTCTGTCCACTGGAAGCTTCTGTCCCTGTGAGACCCCATCTGGCTGGCAGGGGGGCTGCAACCTTCTCCTTCTTCCAGCGTGAGACTCCCTGGGCGATTCCAATAGAGGTGATGGTGGTAGTTATCGTAGTCAGATTTTCCTTTGGGCCACCAGCTCACAAATAATGACTTCTTATTAATTATGAAAGCTTGGCCTTAGCTGAGGCTTGTCCTACTAGCTCTTACAACTTAAATTAACCTGCTTCCATTAATCTACTTTCTAACGTGGCTTTTATCTTTTTTTCATTCTGTATGTTCGACTCCCTCCATGTCTCGTTGGCATCTTGCTGGCATAATTCTCATGCCTAGATTTTTCCTCCTCTTCCTCTCTCTCCCCGGAAATCTCACCTATCCCTCCTGTCTAGCTGTTGGCCATTCAGCTCTTTTTTTGTTTTGTTTTTTCAAGACAGGGTTTCTCTGTGTAGTTTTGGTGCCCGTCCCAGATCTCGCTCTGTACACCAGGCTGGCCTCGAACTCACAGAGATCTGCCTAGTTCTACCTCCCGAGTGCTGGGATTAAAGGCATGCGCCACCACTGCCCGGATCATTCAGCTCTTTATTACACCAATCACAGTAATACATCTTCACACAGTGTACAAATATCCCACAACAGTTCATTTTCTCAATAGTCTGATAGCCACAGGTAGGGGCAGAGGTGTCTCTCCGTATACCTTCCTTACTTCTGCCAAGACTGTTAGCTATGGCCCCTAAACTAGAAGATTTGAGCCCAGACACTTCCAACTCCAGTCCCATACAGTCCGCCATAGCTTCCTCTATAGCATCGGTTCTCAACCTGTGGGCCACGACCCCTTTGCAAACTTCCATCTCCAAAATTATTTACATTACAATTCATAACTGTAGCAAAATTATAGTTATGAAGTAACATGGAAATAATTTTATGGTTGGGGTCACCATAACATGAGGAACTGTATAAAAGGGTCACAGCATTGGGAAGGTTGAGAACCACTGCTCTATAGGGTAGAGTCTGGTGTTTTCACAGAGGGAGAGCTGCTTTTCTTTGGAACCCTTGCCTCAGGAGTCATCCATTCTCAAAGACTCTCCTGGTCCTTCTCAGCCTGGGGTTAGCCCACAGGCCTCAGCAGAGTTCCCAGGACCCACGGAACCTGACTCTATGTAGCCACGGGCAGGAATCCAGTTCTGCCATTCTCTATTTATGTGGCCTTGGGCAGTCACTAGACCCCTCGGCACCTTGCTTTCCTTATCTATAACACTTTAAATGTGTACAAAACATCTGGGCCGGAATGCTTAGTAAAAGGAAGTAGTTATTTCTTTCCTGTTAATCATTAACATCTTCATGGGAAAAATAGGCATTAGGAGTATTTTTGGGATCCCTGCTTTAAACTCCACTGATTATCCTGGCATGACAGGACATGGATAAAGATGAAAACCAGAGGAGGAAGGCACTGGAGAGATGGCTCAGCGCTTAAGAACACCGACGGTTACTCCAGAGGGCAGGGTTTGATTCCCAGCATCCATGCGGCAACTCACAGCCATTTGTAACTCCAGTCTTGGGAGATTCAATGCCCTCTTCTGAACTCTGAGTGTACCAGGCACCCATGTAGTGCACAGACACATGCAGGCAAGCACACTCATAAGACAAGTTAAAAAATAAATAAATAAAACAAGGGTCTGGAGAGATGACTCAGCAGTTAAGAGCACT
Organism: Peromyscus californicus insignis; assembly: GCF_007827085.1. NCBI lineage: Eukaryota > Metazoa > Chordata > Mammalia > Rodentia > Cricetidae > Peromyscus > Peromyscus californicus. Next base: position 67,987,423 of record NW_026294595.1, read on the forward strand.
GTCCAAGAGGATCTGGGTTCAAATCCCAGAATGCACATAGCAGCTCACAACATCTGTAACCCCAGTCCCAGGAGACCCAACACCTTCTTCCAGCTTCTGCAGGCACTACACACATGATGCACAGACATACATGCATGCAAAACATACGTATACATAAAGTAAAAATAAATAACTTTTACAAAGAAAAAGAAAAGAAAAGAAAAATGCTCCTTTAAAGGCAGATCATTGAAGACAGAAAGCTTTGGGACCTGTTTCTCGCTGATATATAAGTAAGGGTGAAGCTAAAACCTCTCTGAAATTACAAGTTTGGTAAAATGAAAATGAAACACTACTGTAAAATATTAGATTTTTAAAAACAACTCCACTTTATTCGTGTGTGTCTGTGAGGAGCACATGTGCCACGGGACAAGTGTGGCAGTCAGAGGACTACTTGCAGGAGTTGGTTCTCCTCATCCACAGTGTGGATCCCTGTGGACCACACTCAGGTCGGTCTTGGTGGCAAGCCCCTTTACCCTCTGAGCCATCTTGCTGACCCAAATGTTAGATAAAGCTCTGTGTGTCAGTGTGTGTGTGTATGTGTGTGTGGGTGGGTGGGGGGGTGTACAGGTGTATATACACAGGTGTGGGTGCTCAAGTAGATGTCAGAAGTCAGTCTCTAGTACCATCCACTTTTCTTTTTTGAAACAGGCTATCTTACTCGCCTAGACTCATCCAGGTAGGTTCATCTGGCTGGTCAGTGAGCTCTAAGAATCCTTCAGTCTCTGCCTTCCCAGCACTGGAATTACAAGTACATGATACCATGCTTGCCTGTGGTGGTTTGAATGAGAATGGCCCTCGGAGGCTCATTATTTGAATTCTTGATCCCCAGTTGGTGGAACTGTTTGGGAAGGATTGGGGGGGGTGGCCTTGTTAGAGGAGGTGTGTCACTGGGGGAGGGCTTTGCAGTTTGAAAAGCCCGTGGCATCCGCAGTTGGTCCTCTTTCTCTGTTTGCCTTGTGCTTCTGGATCAAATGTAAGCCCTTAGCCTCCAGAGCCATGGCTGCCTGCTTTGCTGCCGTGCTCCCTGCCATGACGGTCGTGGGCTCACCCTCTGAAACCGTCATAGTGGAAATTAAATTATCAATGTATATCAGTTTTGTTTTTTTTTTTTTTTTTTTTTTTTTTTTTTTTGGTTTTTCGAGACAGGGTTTCTCTGTGTAGCTTTGCGCCTTTCCTGGTACTCGCTTTGGAGACCAGGCTGGCCTCGAACTCACAGAGATCCGCCTGCCTCTGCCTCCCGAGTGCTGGGATTAAAGGCGTGCGCCACCACCGCCCGGCGTATATCAGTTTTTGAAATAATTTAGTGGTACTATTTCAAGGACAATGGGTATAAAGCTGTGGTTAGATCCGCAGATTTCTGAGCATTTACGGCAAAACACACCTGGGCGATTTGATGTGACTGTGGCTTGGTTTTAGGTGTCCTGGGATTGCAAGTCCTAACAAACTTCTTTCATAAGTTGCCTTGGACATGTTGTCTCTCCACAGCAGTAGAAAAGTAACTAACACACTGGCCTTTTAAAGGGGATTCTGAGACTCGAACTCAGGTTCACATGCTTGTCAAGCAGACACTTTACAGCCTAGGTTATCTCTCAGCCAGTAAAAACTAGGTCTAGACTGTAAGAGTCAGAGATCCTCCTCTTCATAACGGGAGTACTGGAGTCTCAGAGCAGTGAAAGTGAGGCCAGTTTCCTTTTGGTTCCACAGAAGCTGGGTGCCAGCCTGGACAAAAGGCAAGATGGCTGCTGTTCTGATTTGGCACCAAAGAGTGGTTTTTCTATTTCCAAAGGAATTCCCCTGCCCTCTGACTTTCTCGTCGGGTGAGTTCTTCAGGTAAGTACAGTCTCTTCCACTTGCCTAGTATAATCCTTCTGGGGATGATGATCCCCTCCCCTTTTCTGATTTAGTGAGGTCAGCCTGTAGCAGATTGTAACTTTTCAACACTAAGATAAACTCAAAAGCATCCAGGCAAGCAGGCACCAACTACTAGCCAGGAAAGACAGGTGCCTAGTGCCTCCTCCTTGTCTTTGACTCTTTGATGCTCTAAATGCATCTCATAACTGAAAATGGACCATAATGATTTGTTACTTACATAAACCCCCTTCTTCTAGAGACCTATTTATTTCTTTATCTTGAAACACTTGGGGGATCAAAACCCGGGCCTTTTCACACACTAAGCAACATTCTGCTCCAGAGTTTATTTAACTGAAATGTTTATTAGATCTGTCTGTCTATCTATCTATCTATCTATCTATCTATCTATCTATCTATCTATCTATCTGTCTATCTATCTATCTATCTAGTGTATATGCACATGTGTGAATGAGCCCTGGGCATACATGTGGAGATTAAGGAACAAGTTGTGGGAGAAAGTCAGTTCTCTCCTTCCACCATGTGGGTTCTGGGGAATCAAACTCAGGGTGTCAGGCTTGGTGGCAAGTGCTTTCTGAACCGTTTCACCAGCCTGAAGGGCTATTTTTAAAAAGAGGTCACAATGCCAGGAGGTGGTGGTACACATTTGATCCCAGCACTTAGGAGGTAGAGGCAGGTGGATCTCTAGTACTTGGTAAATGGGAGCAAGAGGAGCAGGAGTTCTGGGTCATTCTCCTCAGCAGCAAATCAACTTTGAGGGCCAGCATGGGCTATATGACATCTAGTTTCAAAACAAAACAAACAAACAAAAAACCAAAACCAAAAACCGAAAACACCACTACCAACAAAGACCTAGCTGGGCCCTGTGGTGCACAACTTTAATCCCAGCACTGGGAGTCTGAGGCAGGCTAATCTATAAGAGTTCAAGGCCAGCTTGATTTACATATATAAGCGCCAGGCCAGCCAAAGTTAGAGACCCTGTCTCAGATAAAAACAACAACAACAAAACCCAAACCAACCAACCAAACAAATGAAAAACCCGAGGGAAAATAAATAAATAGTAAGAAGCAAGGCTACTGTCACAAGTTGTTTGATTTTCCTGGTTTTTCACCTTTACTCTTGCCAAACGTCTTTCTTTAAAACAAAATGTCAGTAAATTGACTTAGGTTTCCATAGCTCATGAACAAGAAAGCACCATGTTAATGTTGCCGTAGTCTCCCTCGGTTTCACTCTGTGATCTTTGGGGTTTTGCCTAAGTTGCTGAGGCGGCGAGGACTTTGGAGGGTGAAAATGAGCTGTCTCTAGGCATAGTCACAAAGCCTAGGTCGAAGCATCTGGTCGAGGAACAGGTTGGTTCCCATCAATCCTCCGATGTTTATCAGATGGAGTGATGTGTACCCAGATTGGAAGGGGAATGAGTTTCCTTCTAGTAGATGGACCTTGACAACACAGTGTTCTTGGAAAATAATAAGTTTGTGCTCACGCTAATTGAGGAACTAGTTTTAAAATGAAGTGTCTGTGGCTTCCACATTACACTGTAACAAGCCAGGTGCGAGCCTGCACCTTCAGGGAGTGGAACATCCCCTGGTGGCTGTTGGGAAATACTTCTTGTCCTCTGTTCTTACTCTCAGTAAATTTGAACATGGCACTGTCTCAGGCCCTCGGTGCCCTGCGTCTGCCGCCGAAATGTTCAGCCCCAACCCCTCTGCTGCTTTTTTCTTGTTTTGTCCACTAACCCAGGTGCTGAAATGATATAGGTAGTGTTGTCTTGAGTTCAAGTTTAATTCATTCTCTTTTGTTTGATTACAATGCTACTTCTAAGTTCATTCTTTTACAGTTTAAAAAATTATTTTATTTATTAGTGTTATTATTGCATGAGTGTGTATGATGTGGGGGTGTGGAGGTCAGAGGACAGCTTTTGACAATCAGTCCTCCCCCTTCTCCCAAGAGCTCCTGGGACTGGACTCAGGTTATCAGCATTGGTGGCAAGTGCTTTACTTGTCAAATGTCTTGCCCAGGCCCTGTTTGCCAATTCTGTCTCACCAGTTCTTTGCAAGCAAGAAGAGAATTAAGCATGATGGGCCCATTTTGTGGATGGGGATTATACTGACAATACATTGTCCTCAGCATCCTAGTGCTGAAGACTCTGGGCTTCTTCACACGATGAACGTAAATGGGTTTTCATCAAAGAGGGCTATGTGGTGGAAATGAGGTTTAGACTCCAAGGTTTTTAAAATCTGGGAATCTTAAAGATACTCATTCGTTCGGTCACTCTTGGTTGTTGTTGGTTTTGGTTTTGTTCTCATGTAGCCCTGTCTGACCTGGAACTTACTGTACAGGTGAGGATGACTTCGGCCTCCTGACCCTCTTCCTCCACCTCCCAAGTGCTGGGATTGTCAGCCTGCACCACCACACCTGAACTAATATTTTTCATCTTACTGGTTCTCCCAACATCGACATCTGTGCGTGCCATTTTAGAGGTGAAGAGTACGGGGCTAAAGAGAAAGGAGATGGACTAGATAGAAATTGAAGGAATAAAATCTAGGTTTTCTGCTTCTCTATTCCCACCACTTTGGGGTATGGGTCTTCCATGGGTTCTGGCTTGGATGCCCATGGCTGATTAGTTTAACACTAATGAGTGTCAGGTTCATCCAAAGAGCATGACCTTAGTATGTAAATTATTCAGCAATGAGGTTGATATAACTATTTATAGGTCATAAATCAGTTATGAACTCAGAAATATGAGAGCAGGGTCCTAAACAGAGAGGCAGCTGTTCCCTAGCAAGGGCTTAAGCATGCAGAGCTGAATTTGGGCATAATTTTTTTTTTAAATCAGATCCTGTGTGCATGATGCTGGAGAAGGGGTTACAGAAAGGCTCAGAGTTGAGTCCAGGTCTTGGGCAAGTTCCAAACGACTGATAAAGACTGCCTGATGGGACCAGGTGGATGGTGCACACCTTTAACCCCAGCAGTCAGAGGCAGGTGGAGCTCTGTAAATTTGAGCCCAACTTGTTCTACATATCGAGTTCTAGGCCAGCCAAGACTATATAGTGAGACTCTCCAAACAAACAAAACAAAACTACCTGATGTACAGGCTGTGCCGAGAAGGATCCCAAGGCCAAGTTCAGATGCCAGAAAACCCATGGGCCACAGAACAGCCATCCCTGGCTTGTTGTTGTTGTTGTTTTCCCCCTTCATATTTATTACATAGCACTTAGAGATGCTTTATGACACCTACCTACTGGGAACACTAGTTTTCTAGTTTACGTCTCTGTTACTGTGATAAACACCATGACCAAGCCGGGCAGTGATGGTGCACACCTTTAATCCCAGCACTCGGGAGGCATAGCCAGGTGGATCTCTGTGAGTTCGAGGCCAGCCTGGTCTACAGAGCAAGTTCCAGGACAGACTCCAAAAGCTACACAAAGAAACTCTGTCTCGAAAAACCAAAACTAAAACCAAAACCAAACCAAAACACTCCCCCCAAAACAAACAAACAAACAAAACAAAACAAAAAACACCATGACCAAAAGCAATGTGGGGGGAAAAGGGTTTATTTTAGCTTACCGGTTATAGTCCATCATCGAGGGAAGTCAAGGCAGGAACTCATTGCAGGAGCTTAAAGCAGAAACTGAAGTAGAGACAATGAAACAGCCGTGTGACTCTTTAACACAGCTCCTCATGTTGTGGTGACCCCCAACCATAAAATTATTTTTGTTGCTACTTCATAACTGTAATTTTGCTACTGTTATGAATTGTAGTGCAAATATCTGATGTGCAGGATATCTGATATTCGACCCCTGTGAAAGGGTCCTTTGACCCCTCCCAAGGGGGTTGCAACCCCTGGGTTGAGAACCGCTGTGATGGAGGACTGCTGCTTACTGGCTTGCTTCCCCTGGCCAGCTGTCTTTCTTATATAGCCCAGGCCTACCTGCTGAGGGATGGACTAGGTCCTCTTACGTCAATTGACCATCAAGAAAATGCCTTACAGACAATGCCTCCAGGCCAGTCTGATGGAAGCAAATCCTCCGTGGAGGTCCTCTTCTCAGACGCGCCAAGATGATAACCAAGATCAGCCGTCACAAGTAGGTCACGCTTACTGCTGAATCAATATGTGGATGCATCTCCTAGTGAGGGGGGGAGAATCCAAACTGCTCCCTTTCAAAGATTCCCCAGAAGGAGGAGAAGCTACAGCATACTGAAGAAGAGGGAGGAAAAAAATCTCAGGGAACAGCTGGGATCAATCAGGATCCGGCTGGATTTGGGGGCATTCCATGTTTCTATCATTGGGGGGGACTCCTCTGCCACGGACCCCCCCCCATCCTGCTGAGGCCTTACCCATGGTAGGATGGTGCTCTACCCTTGGAGCACCCCAGTTTCTTCTTTTCTTCTGTAGGAGAGTTTCTTTTCTCATATAGTATTCCAGTTGGTCCAAGTGCAAAACTACACCTTATTCACTGTGAGGGAATGCTGAGTTTAAAGGTCCAAAGTCTCTCATAAACTGCAAGGTGCTGTGGACACTTGGCCCTGGATAAAGCCCTGAAAGAGAGTCCACATTCGTGGGCACAGGCGTTTGCAGACCCTGACTCCAAGGATTATGATTCTGTGGCTGCTGCCTCTCTCTGCTCTCTCTGTGTCCATAGCAAATCACTCTTCGGACTTCCTCTGGTCTCGGAGCAAATCAGGTCATGTCGTGTTTGGATGCCAGGCACACCCTGTGGCTTCTGTTCAGAGCTGCACTATCTTCACAGGTACATGGTTCATCGCCCTGGCTGCCACCTCCAGATATGAGGCTTTCTCTAGCTTGACCATAGACCTACCCTTCTTGCTGCTGTGAGTTCTGGGGCTCTGTGATAACACCCCTGAGCCATTCTGATTCAGTTCTTCTGCTGGACAAAATGCCCCCCCCCTTTTTTTTTTTAAAGAATTCTTGAGATCTCCATAACTCTCTTCCTATTGTCCCCAGGGGCACCATCCTAAAAGGATAATGATTTACTTTTATCGAGAGCTTAAGTGCCAGGCTCATCCAAGTCCATATGAGTGTTACTTCATTTAATCCTAAGGACAATCCTATTATTACCACCCAGTTAACAAATGGAAGCTGAAGCCCTGGAAGGAAATTGTCAAGATCATATATCAAGTGGCGGGTGGATGGTGATGTGACTTTGGCGATCTCAGTCCAGCTGATCATTTTGCTTATCTCCACTTGATAATTCAAAATCACATTTGCAGCTCAAAGACAGTTGCTTGCTATCTTGTCTGGGAAAGTCTCACTATCTTGTTTTTTTTTTTTTTTTCAAATTCACTATAGTCTTTTTTTGTTCCCCCAAATGATGAAACACATGTTTATTGTAGATCCCTCTGACCATTGGAAACACCAGAGAGAGCTGAAGTGTGTTCGCTTTGTGAAAATTTACCAAAAATGAGCAAGGTGTGATGTGTACTTCCCTTTTTGACTACTCCGCTTCAACCAGGGTTTCCAGAGAAAGAGTGTGTGGACACGCGACTTGGTGGTCAAGAGCACTTACTGCGCTCGCAGAGGATCAGGGTCAGTTCCCAGCACCCACAGGGCAACTCACCAGTTCCTGGGGATCTGACGTCCTCTTCTGGCCTCCATGGGTACCACATGCACAAAGTTCACATATATACGTTCAGGCAAAACACTCACACACATGAAATAAAAATACATGACTCTTTTAGAAAGTTCCCAGAAAAGAAACTTTCAGATCCCTTTATTTATATTTTAATTTAGAAACCCCACCTTGCACCCTATTTGAGGACTGCCATGAAATTTGCCAATGCTTGGAGCAAGGTGAATTTCCCAGCAGCATTTAGTTAATATAAATGTTCAAGGAACAGACACCATCGTAGCTGGTCAGGCTAAGCCTGACCCACAAGCTTTATGAGCATGGTAGAGAGGTGACCAAAACTTATGAGAGCCTTATTTCAACGGAAGGAGGACCGTAGGTTATTTCACATACCTGTGTTCTTACTGATTAACTAGAAAGATAGAAGTTGTATACACGTTTTATAATGCTACTGCTTCTGACTGGGATTGGGCATGTAACACATTTTAAAAGGGGCTTCATTAATTAGTGTTTCAGAATTCCAGGTGTCAACGCTGGCAGGAAAGAAGTAACAATAAACGAAACGGTAGGCTTTTGTACAATGTGATTGGACTTACCAAAGGACCTCCATTGACCAGGCTTGTTCCCCACACTGTCAGCTTTAAGTCTCATAACAGCTCTGTAAAGTTGCACCAGTTCTTCTGGGTTTTGCACATAAAGAAACGGCAGCTTATGTCAGGGCATTATTCACCCAAGGCCAACACATACTTATAAATTCTGGAGTTCTTAATTCCTCAAGAGTAAGCCCTGCTGCTTCTCACCAACATTCTGGAGCCCCATGAGCCTGCCGATGAACTATCACTTTCCTGTGCCGGGCAAGACAATAGGTGCATTGAGAAAAAGTGATTGCTTACAGTCCACAGAAGCCACGATCCAGCTCTGGCTCTTTCACGCCAAATTTGGGAATACCTTATACTAGATAGTGCCTTTGCACCAGCCCACAATATAATTTATTTATGTTGATAACAGATAAACTAAAGGTGGAAATAACAAGTTGATAAAATTCTTTCAACATCTCTAGGCTTGGAAGAGAGCCCTGTGGTACTTTAGTGGTTCCAGCAGCTTTAAGGCAGATATTTCTACAGCTCTGATTGGGATCATTTTAGGTTCTGAAGTGTGTGTGTGTGCATGTGGTGTTCCTGGGTATTGTCCATCTTGTTCTTTTTAAGACACAGTCTTTCATTAGCTTAGAACTTACCAGTTCAGCTGGGCTGGCTGGCCAGTGAGCCCCACCAATCTGCCAGTCTCTGATTTCCTCAGCAACAGGAATGCAGACATGTGCCACTAACCCTGTTTTTTTAACCCTGATTTTTTTAACCCGGGTTTTGGGGATCAAACTCAGATCCTCATGCTTACACAGCAATTACTTTACCAACTGAGCTATTGCCCCAGCACCCCATTTTAGTTTTTAATGACAGGCTCCCTGATGTAAACAAGCTGCTTTTGGAAAAGGAATTACAGTGTTTTTACGGATATACTAAAACATGCACAGTTACTGGGGTAAGCCTATCCAGGGTGTTGGGTCTAGTTCAGTGGTTTCCTCTATCCTTGGTTCCCCACCCCAAATTCAGTTAATTTGATATTCCTCCTCCCCCCCCCATCGCTCTCTCCCCCTCTCTCTCTCTGACACACACACACACACACACACACACACACACACACACACACACACACACACCCCTCATTTGGTAATGTTGAAACATACTTTGGTTGTTGCAACTGTGTGCACGCTGCTATCAGTAGTTAGTGGACAATGGCCGAAGATGCTGCTGGACATGCTGCAGTGTCCCTTACAACCACGGAGACGAGCCCGCCCCCCAGAAAGACAGTAGTGGCCCAGGTTGAGAAGCTCTGGTTTAGTTCATCCTATTACACACACACACACACACACACACACACACACACACACACACACCCCTCAAGCTGACCACGGAGATTATAGAGAGTAATGGAATGGAAGCTACTCTTTAGGGAGTGGACTGCTTACTCTCCATATTTGTCTCAAGCTTGTACCTGTTGCTTTTCCAGTCACTGTCCCACCCCCCCCGCCCCCCGACAGGTACACAAAGCTACAGTTAAGGCAAAGAGTTTTCAGACAGGTCTCAGCACTTAGTGGGTGGAGCTAGGAGGGTCAGGGAGTTCCAGGCCTGCCTGGGACACATGACATTCCTTTCCTCTTCCCTCTCTCCCTTACACATACACACACGTGAAAAGTTTTTGAAAGTGATCCTTTGTGTGTATGTTCATACACTTCACGGCACATGTGTGCCATGACACGGAGCAGAGGTCAGTCCGGGTTCTTGCCATCCTTCACGTGGGTCCCAAGGATGGAATTCAGGCTTGACAGTCAGTGCCCGTACTTGCTGACCCATCTCGATGGCCCTAAGAAATATCTCCTTGATTTCTGATTTTAAAGGGATCTCTTCCTATATAATTGTCTCTGATGTTCTAGAGCTTGGCAGAATTTCAAACAGTAAAAACATACCCCCCCCCACCCCTGCCAAGGACTAATTGGCAGCTTTCTCATCCAGTACTGGCCCTCTTTCCTTCTTACACAAGCGCTATTTGTGTGTGTGTGTGTGTGTGTGTGTGTGTGTGTGTGTGTGTGTACATATATACATACAGAAAAAGAGAGAGAACCAGTCACTGTGCAAAACACTTTACTGAAGTATCTCATTCCATTTTTTCAACAGACCTATGAAAGTGGTATCATTCACACACACACACACACACACACACACACACACACACACACACACACACACTCCTATATGGTTTTCCCATCAGAATGAAAATTATGTAGAATTCTAATTATTATTTTAAACAAGGCATTTAAAAATAATTGTAACAAAATAAATAGAAAAGTAGAAACCACAAAAATACAAGAAGCCAGGCATGATGGCACATGCCTGTAATTTCAGCACTTGGGAAGTAGAGGCAGGAAAATGAGAGCTCATCTTTGGCTACACAGCATGGAGTTCAAGGCCAGCCTGGGCTATGTGAAACCCTGTCTCCACAAACCAACCAACCAACCAACCAACCAACCAACAAGCAACAGCTAAAGTTCTAAAAGAAAATTTCAGCATCTTTCTAAATTTGGAGATTGGAACATTGAAAAGACAGGAACATATAGGAAAACAATTATTTGATCTATTGGTTATTTAACGACATTCATAATGTGACTGGCAAGATGACGGGATGGGCCGAGTTTTTGCTGCCAAGCCTGTGGACCCGAGTTCAGCCCCTGGCAGTCACGTTGGAAGGCAGAGAGCGACTTCTGCAGGCTGGCCTTCAGCCAGGTGCATATACAAATATGCCCACATTAAAAAAAAAAACTAAAAATTTCGACTTTTATTTTTGTTCAACAGGGATATGGTGGCAAACTTGCCTTTTTCTTTTTTTAGCTGTAGACTGACCTACCTCGTTCTAGGCAAGCACGCTATCACTAAGCTGTATTTCCAGTCCTTCTGTTTTTATCTTGAACAAGGTCTCACTCATCTCCCTGGCTGGCCTAACACTTGTGCCCGTTCACCTCAGCTTGCAGAGTAGTTGGGGTAACGAGCCTGAACCACCAGGTTTGGATGAAATTAAACTTTTCCAGGGGAGGGCTGGAGAGATGGCTCAGAGGTTAAGAGCACCGACTGCTCTTCTAGAGGTCCTGAGTTCAATTCCCAGCACCCACATGGTGGCTCACAACCATCTGTAATGAGATCTGGCACCCTCTTCTGTATACATAATAAATAAATCTTTAAAAAAAAAAAAAACTTTTCCAGGGGATAATCAGGCAGTGACTGTCCATGTGTGACTATCATTATTGATGCTTCTGTTGTGTGTGTGTGTGCGTCGTCTGGCCTGCTGCTCTCTTCTGAAAGCTGAACACTCACCTCAGCGGAGTTTTTGATAGTAGACTAGATTTCCAGCTCATCCCTGAGAGTTCTGAGAACACTTGTTGCTTCCCTTTGGCATGTATGATTTTAACCCTTACACCAATGACCAGGAGTCATCCGTGTCATGTACGGAACACCAAGGTTCTGAGGGCCGAAGTGCTTTGTCTAGGGCCACAGAGCTTGTGTGTGCCTACTAAGTGCTCCGTGGCAGGCATACAACGATGCTTATAGCATGAGAGCACCTCGGGACCTTGCTGCCTTGACTAGACGGAGACAGATGAACCTCTAAGTCATAACTGCACTGTCAAGGCAAGGCAATGACGCTTGTTCACCTTCTCCAGCTGTGCAGGAAATGAACATTTTGGGCATGAGGAAAGATGGACGTCTCATGCAGTCTCACACACCGAGCACTGTGTGAGGCACTTTCCTGAAGTATCTCAGCTAACCATCTTTTCTTTTGCTTTCCTTTCTCTACCCTTCCTTCCTTTTCTTGAGACGGGGTCTCACTATGTACCCCTGGCTGTCCTAGAACTAGCTATGTAGACCAGGCTGGCCTCGAACTCACCAGAGATCCGCCTGCTTCTGCCTCCCGAGTGCCTCCTCAGCCTCATTCAACCTTTCCAACAGCTCTGTGAAACCTGGCTCATCATCATCATCATCATCGTCTGGGTGCTAGGGATTGAGCCCAGCGCCTCACACATGTTAAGCATGACACTCTGTAACTCAGCTACAAGCCCAGCCCACCACCTTCACTGTACACGAGGACTACTGAGGTGGTGGTGGGGGGGAGTGAAATAATTTGCCCAAAGCAGCTTAGTCGAAAAAGAGACATAAGTTCTTAGGTACCAGAATCCAGGCTCGCGCAATCCCATTATCCTTTACTCTCATTGAGTAAAAACGGAAAGATTGCCTGTCAAGGAATCACAGGGTAGAATGTTCTTCTCCATAAATGTTGAGAGCCTCAAGAATGTTAGACATTACATAGCTAAAACATTTGAAACCAGGAGTGATGGCTCATATCTGTAATTCTAACACTCAGAAGGCTGAAGCAGGTGGAGGCTAACCTGGGCTACACTGTGAATTTTAAACCAGCTTGGGCCACAGCATAAAACCTTGTCACAAGACAAAACAAAATAAACCAACACTCCAAAATAATCCCAAGCCTAGGAATCAAAACAATGATAAAAAAAGAAATTGATGTGTAAATATCTGTTATTTTACAATTCTGATTTCTAATTGCTGTGCGAACACTCCCTGCTGGAAGTTCAATGACTACTCCATCTGAACCCTCATGAGAAGGGATGCACCAAGGATAGCTGCTACATCCTACCCTCCCAGTGCTTGGCTCTGTGATGTCCCAAGAAAGCTAAAATTTAAAAAAAAAAATTGTTTTTTGCTTTTTTAGAAGTTGAAAAAAGTAAAAACAAAACACATTTCATAATATGAAAAGCATATGCAAGTCAAATGTCAATGTGCACAAATAAAACTTTATTAGAACACTCATTTAGACACATTTGTTTACATGTAGTCTGTGGTGGATTTTGTTACAGGAACAGAAGAGTTGAGAAGCTCTCAATTGACTTAGGTACAAAAAAAACCAACTAAGATATTTACAATCTGGGCTCTCACAGAAAATTTGCTTATCTGCTATATAGGGTTTACACATTCATGCCCCATTTGAACATGAGCCAACCCCACCCCCACCCTACCCCACGTTTCTGGAAAAATAAGAGTTTTTTTTTCTCTCCCAAAAAGAACACCAAGGTTGCCTTCCTCTGGGAGGAAAAATGTTGACATCTTCCATTTTGGGATGATTTGAAATGACACCCTTGGATTACTGTTCCAGTGGCCCGCTGCTACAGCTCCCAAAGGCCTACCACCATCTTCAGGACGCTGGTTATCTAAGTGCTGAATGCTGAAGTTAGTCTGAGCGCACAACTTGTCCCTCTTATTTATCTTGACTGCATTCTAGGTTGAGTTTCACACTATGAGTTCATCCAGGCTTCCTGAATCATTAATAGGTACTTTCATTTTTACTCCCAAACTCTTACACTTTCTGCTGTGATCTCTTTTTAACATACAACTACTACTTAGTGACCCTATACATGTAAAATAAACTTTTTTCTTTTTTACTTTTAAGAAATCAGTTTTAAAAAAATGCTTCCTCTTGAGAAGCTAAATTTAAATTTTGCAGCTCACAGAAGAAAATCTCTTCCTATCCAGTGATCTCAGAGCCCCTCTGGTAAGATAAAGAATGTGCGCTTATTTTTAAATACTATTTCTTGGCGAACATATTATTTAATGGAAAAGACGTGACTAGTAACAAATCAAGTCCAAGGCTCTTCCTGGTTCTGCCAATGGCTCACTTTGACTTTGGGCGAATCCTCTCCCTGTTGCTCTTCATCTGCAAAAACTGGACTTCATGCCTGTGGGAGCTGCATGGTTAATCAATGCCTGGAAAATGCGTAGTGGCAGATGCTACAAAAGTGCTGAGCCTTAAAAACAAAACCACCCCCAGCCCCCATTGGCATTCCGTTGAGGTTGAGGTTTATTGTTATTTAACATAGGAAGGCTAACGCTACCTTAAGTCCAGCATGCAGCTCAGAACAGAGATCAGTGTCCAGATGGGATTTTTTTTTTTTTAAGAGCTAGGCAATTTTACTTTTTTTTTTTTTAAATTGTGGTTGGGGGTTATTTTACAACCCAACAATTCACCCGTGCAAAAGCATTAAGCTTTAAGTTGAAAACTATCGATTTAATAATTTAAATGAACCTCCTCAAAGATTTAAAAGAAAAAAAAAAAAAAAAGAGGCCCTCCCCGCCCCGCCAAGAAATCTCTGAAAACAAGAATTCTTGTGATGTCGCCCACCCCCCTGCAGGTCTCCATGTTACAGATCCTTGGAGGTGGACTAGGCATAAAATACTTTCACTAATAAAATATGACAAACCGCCGGATTATACGTGGCCGATTCCCAGTGATTGCCCTGCTACACAAAGCAGAAAAGTAAATGCCATCATCCCCCTTAGAACAAAAGAACTTAGGAATAAAAAACATGGAGAGGGGGGCAGAAAGCAGCAATAAATAAAGGTGAGCGAAGGACCCCGTCCCCCGCCCCTCCCCGGAGCTAGTGTGGGACTCTGTACGGCTAATAAAGTGGTTCAAGGGTAGTTATTTGCAAAGGGGGCGGGGTGGCCGGGGATTGCATGTTGCATTCGACTTGAGCTTGCATCTTCTCCTGTTGCCTGGACCACTCGCTCCCCCATTGCAGTGCTTCCTCCTCGCTCCTGCCTTCTTTCCACCCCCACCCCTGCAAACTGCTGTTGCACTGGAGGGAGTTGGGGCTGCTCGGGGAGCACCCCCAGCAGATCCCGACGGCGGGAGGGGACCGGGGCTCGGGCCTGGCCGGGCTGCGGCGCGGCGGCGGGCCGGGAGTTTGGCGGCCGCTCGGCCCCAGCGCCGCCGCCGCCGCCGCCGCCGCTGCACCGGAGTTTGGCTGCTGCTGCCCTACTTCACTCTAGTTTAGTTTCACTCACTTTACATCCGGGTTTTTTCCCTAGGCAATGGGTGCCGCAGCACACCCCGTTCCTTAGGCAAAGTGAAATAAATTCGCCGCACCGACACGTCAAGTAGTCCGCCCGCCCGAGCGCCGCCGCGGGCCCCACCGCCGCCGCCCCGGGCCCCCGCGGGGTCCTCCCCGCGCCTCCCGCAAGCCACGGGCTCATAGGCAGGGGCGCGGGGCGGCCGGGGCCCGCCGCGGTCCAGCTCCGCCCGGCCCCCCGCCCGCCCGCCCGCCCGGGCTCCCTCGTCCCCGCTTCCCCGGCCCCAGTCCCTCTCGCCCGGCTCTCGGGAGCGGCGGGGGCGCGCACGGCGGCGGCGGCGGCGGGCCGGCGGGGCCGCGCGGCGGGCTCCCGCGCGGGCGAGTGTGTCTGGGCCTGGGCGGAGGGATCCCCGGGCTGAGGCGGCGGAGGTGCTGCGGCCCGGGGCCGGGTGGTGAATGGGCTGGTGGTGCTCGCTGCTGCTGCTGAGAGGAGGAGGAGGAGGAGGAGGAGGAGGATGAAGAGTTGGGCTTGTTTGTCTCCCACAGTTTCTCTCCTGCTGCTCTGATCCCTCCCTCCCCATTCCGGCCCGGGGGCCTGTGTGTGTCTCTCCTGGAGGAGGAGGAGGCTCCAGTTCCTCCCCCCCCACCCCCTCCTCCCCACCCCCCCCTTGCCTGGGGAAGAGGAGGAAAGAAACAGCCCAGAGAGAGAGAGAGAGATAGAGAGAAAGAGAGAGAGAGAGAGAGAGAGAGAGAGAGAGAGAGAGAGAGAGAGAGAGAGAGAGAGAGAGAGAGAGAGAGTGAGGAGAGGAGGAGGAGGAGGAGGGCGAAGGGAACAACCTACCATCTTAACACACTAATATCTAAAAAGTGCGAGAGGCCCAGAGCAGCAGCAGAAGCAGCAGCAGCAGCAGCTCCAGCCTCTTCCCTCCCTCCCCATGAAGAAGAGTTCCCTCCTCCTCCTCCTCCTGCTTCTCCTGCTCAGAGTTCCTGCCTCCAGCTGCCAGGGGGACAGCCAGCCAGCAGCAGGAGGGTGCAGTATCCCAGCTTTTCCATTCTCTCTTCTCCTCACTCTCCTCTCTCTCTCTCTTTTTTTTCTGGAGTAGCTCTATTTCCCCTCCCTCCCTCCCCCCCCCTCCCTCTGTCTTGTCTCTGGTGTTTGTCTCTGGGAAGGAGCAGGGGCTGCTTGCTTGGAGTTTGTTGTGGGGGGGGAGGTAGGGGGAGGGGAGGGGTGTGTGGGAGGGAGGAGGGAAAGGGGGTGTTCTCGACAGGACCCCTCAGTCAACTTGAGATTTCAGCAGTAACTTCCCCTTCGGGGCGCCCCCCTGCGTGCCCTTTCCCTATTCCTCTCCCCCCCCAGGAAAAAAAAAAAAGACAATGGGAATACCTCGGCTCCCCCCTTCCTCCCCTCTGCCCTCCACCCCTCCCTCGGATAGATTGGAAGTAAGTTTACGAGCAGCCTCGGGAGCCTGGGCGCTGAGTGCAGGGCCGGAGCGGGTGACAGGGGCGGCGCGTCGGGGGTGGCGGCGAGGGGGCGACCCAGCGTCCCGCCGGGGGGCCGGGCTGGGGGGGCCGCGGGCCGAGGCCGCCCCCCCCCCCACCGCGCGAGTGCCTGCGGCCGGGGGATGGCCGCCTGGGCCCCTTCCCCGCCCCCACCCCCCGGGATGCTGTCGGGGGGAAGTTTTTATTATGGTTATTTAATTTAATTTTTTTTTTTTTTTTTTTTTGGGAAAACCATCTTGTTTGGTGACTGTGAGATCTGGTTTAAAAAAAAAAAAAAAAAAAAAAAAGCTGCGGCTGCTGACGCCGCCGGGCCCGAGTGTGTGTGAGTGAGTGTGTGTTGGTGCATTTGTCTTGGGTGGCCGGAGCAGCGTTGGGGAAATTCCGCTTATTCTTCTTCTTCTGCAACTTGTTATTCCGAGGAGTCCGCCTGCACCCCTCACCCCGGGGCGGCCCTCCCGCCGTCGCCGCCGGCCCGCCGCCCCGGGACCCCGCGCGGGCCGGGGACTCACAGGCCCCTCCGAGAGGGGCCGCGGCCGCCCCTCCCCCCCGGGCCGCGGGGGGAGGGGCGCGCGGAGTGGGACTCTTTCCGTTTGGTCCAGCCCCGCGGTGCACGCAGTTCCCAACACTTCTCGTCATCCTCTCTCTGCTCTCTTTATTCTGCTGAGCGGTGCTGTTAGGATTTCTTTCTCTCTCTCTTTTTTTCCCTACCTCCTCCTCCTCCTCCTCCTCCTCCCTTGACCACGCTCGCTCGCAATGGTGGGTAGCTGCAAGGTGGCCCTGGCAGGGGAGGGGTTTGATGTGGACATGGGGGCACCGGGCGAGAAAGGTCTCCTTTCAACTTTGTCTTGTGGCTTGCACCCCGGGAGGAGGCCACATGCCGATTGTGGGGTGTAGATGTGCTGGGAGTGATTTCTAAGTAGTTGAGTTGTTGAGATGAGGGTACGACGGCTAATGGTAGACAGGTTTTGTTTTCGTGGGTGAATCCGGTGTCATCATATTCCGGTCATATGTTGAAATATTCTTTGTTTAGGTCTTGAAGTAGAGGATCTCCCTCTGCACGTCCACATTGTGTTGTTTTTAAATGATGTCTTCGGGAGTATGGATTTCTAGAATCTCAAATGTGATTTTAAGGTCTCGGCATGTGTGGGCCTCAGCACTGGCCTTGACAGTGAACTTTGTGGCTGGTTTTTTTTTTTTTTTTACTTCTAAGATTTTACTCCATAGCTGGGATGCTAGTTATACTTAATGGTAGGTATCAGGAATGTAGAGTCTTGAGCTGAGGAAGTTAGAGAGGGAAGGGCATTTATTTATTAATAATTGATAGCTGAATGTTAGAATCAGATTCATTTGGGCTGGCTGAAGGTTTTTTTTCTTCTTTTTTTCCTTTAAGGCAGTTGTGCATTCTAGGAAGGAAGCCCTTTGGCAGACGCTCTTTATGGTGGCTCTTTGGGGGCGCGCGCGCGCGCGGGGCGCGGGGGGGGGGGGGTCACCTTTTAGAGAGATCTTTAGCATCATCTGTAGCTTTTATTGAGGGCCTGTTCAGGGGGCTCAGATTGAGGCTAAGAAGTGTAAGGCTACTTTTGGGAAAAGTCTTTTATGTTATTTGTTTACATTTCATGTTTCCTCACAGTTGGGCAGTAGAAATAAGTAGGTCAGCTCTCTTATTGGTTTTTGAAGGTTAGCCCCCTCCCCCCTTTTCAAAGTTTTACCATCTACTTGGTTTACAGCCTTGTAGGAAAGCATGCCCGAAAATTTCCTGGGAATACTGTTACTCATTTTAATTTCGGTAAGTTCCTTGCTGTTTTCTTCTGTCTTCACTTGTGTATGAAATCTGTTGTGAGCTTTACACTAGCTTACTGAGGGCCATTTTAAATGTCTAAGAATACATTAAAAAAAAAATCTCAGGACATGTTTTGGTGGCAAACAGGAATTTTTGAGTGTAGTAATGCACATGTTTATTAAGAATTTCAGTCCTCAGCTCTTGAGTACGTGTGCTCCTATCCTTAAGTGAAGACTAGTAATAGTGCAGAGAATTCTCAAAGCATAAACATCTTTACTAACGTGTTAGAACTGTTCTAGGGGCTTTCTTGATTAGAGACTTGGGTTTGGGTAGCACAATATGTACATTTTGACTGGCATTACTTGGTTGCCTATTATAAAAATCTTTTTTTTTTTTTGATTTTTTTTCTGAAGTGCTATTGAAGACATTTTTAACTTGAGATTTTAGATGACTTCACACAAAGTCATCAAAGTGGTCAAACTTTGGACTCAGGCAAATCTTTATGGAGCTGGAAGAATAATACATTGAAAAGACACCTGCCTGGGCCATACTTTATTTTACAGGGATAAAAGTGACGGAAGGGGACTCTATTTCCTTTGGCTTTCAGTGGCCAGTTCTTTTTCCTGTTCAATTATCTGGAAGGAGCTGCTTCAGAAACCCGTCTGTTTAACATGAAGATCTCTGGTGCATCCAGCAGGAGGTGCTCCACAAGTTAAAGGCAATCTCTTAATTTTGAGGGTCTTGCTACTTCCTGAAGCTCTCTTAGCTCGTAAGCAACTGGAGTAAAGTTCCAGGAAGATTTAGAGTAAGTCTGTTCTAAAATACTGTTAATAAATAGCCTTTGCTCTTGGAAATCTGCTTTGTACTCGCCTATGATACTATGCAGAATAAGTTTGTTGTTGTGGATGTTGGGGTTAAGAGTAGGGTACTGTTAGGATTATTTTCTTTCAAAGGGGAGTTAGTGTGGTATTGATATGTGGAGTGTAGAATTTGAAAAAATTCTTTGAAGTTGCAATAAACAAAAAGTAAGTGGCATGATGTCGGCTTTAGGTCTTGCAAACATGATAATATAAATAGGATATACAGACATTTTTGGAAAATGGGATATTGTGTGGGGGAAAAATGATTTTTTCAAAGACTGTGATTTTTTAACTATATGTGAAATTAAGTGGAGTGCTCTGTAATTCCAGTACTTGGCCTGTAATCCTAGTAGGCTTGGGAGGCAGGCACTCTGAAAGTCATGGCAGCCTGGCCTACATTCTAAGACCTTGTCTCAAGAAAAATAAATAAACTTGAAGGAAAGTTACACCTGTGTGAATATATCTTTGCTGGTGTGTCCATTAGTAACTTTTAACAATGACTGTAGAAAACTAAAAGTAGCCACTTTAACATTTTCATGGCCTTCATGGTACATGGTCCTTTGAACTTCTTAGTGTTAGATGAATGGATTGTGAGTCAAAATAAGCTACTGTGATTGCTTGTAAAGTTTTGTATCAAAGTTTTGAAACTTAGAAACACAGAGAAAATTTGATGGACCAGCTTTCAATTTTGTAGATACAGTATTGTATTTTTTTTCCAATAAAATCAAATTAAGTAGTACATGTGAAAGTTCTTTGTAAATTGCCAGAAGCCATGTAGACATTGTTGATGAGATAGATAACCAATTAAAACATAAACAAAGTTCTGTTTTAAAATGCTAAGTTCTTCCATATCAGTTAGGACATTAATGCTTAAAAGTACATGCTGGACACTATGAACCCCCCCCCCCCCATTACCCCAAATCTCTTTGTTACACTTTTGAAGCTTTTGTTTTTTTTTTTTTTTTAAAGAAATGCTGCTTAGGCAGTTTTCCATAATATAAAAAAATCATTTTTTTCTTTTGAAGATAGTGTGAAATGTATGTCCCCTATTAAAAGTTTTCTTCCTTTTTCTGTTGTGTGGTAGTGTTGACTTTAGTGAATATTTAAGTTCCTGGACTCTTTGTAGACTTTTATTAATACACAGAGTAACAAATGTCCCTGCTAAAGTTTTGATTGACTGCTAACTTTCTGAAAAGTGCTTCCTTGTTTCACAGTGAAATGTACATTGCTGTGCATTAGTGTTAGGTAAATATATATGTTATTTTGTTTTCTCCTTTTAAAAGGTTATGTGAGGAAATGACTACTCAGTTCTAGAGGCTTAAATGCTTGTGTGTGTGTGTGTGTGTGTGTGTGTGTGTGTGATGTGTGTGTGTCTGTGTAAAATTAACCAAAAAGTGTCTTTCTTCATAGACTCTGATTACAAATTTGGAATGATAAACTTAAGTTAAATAGAGTTAATTGGGAACCCTTGTGTTTAGGAGTGTAGTGTTCTGAATTTTATAAATGAGTGTTCTTCATGAAATAGCCCAAGTTAGAAAGTAAATATGGAAACTTGCTCTTGGGAAGGGCAAGAAAGGCATTAAACTGTTTAGATCAAAAGGAAACTTCTCATGAACATGATAACTTTTTATGCCATGGTGAACACAGGTTATTTATTTATTTATTTTGTAAAGAAATTCTGAGGTTAAAGTTACATCAGTGTGCCTTTAAATTTTTATAGACTTAGTGTTTTAGTGCTGAAGGCTTTTATGATTAGTCTCCTATCCAAAAGGAGACTGGAAGAGATTGAAGTTTTAGTCCTCTGACCTTTGCCAGAATTCCTTTATGTGTCTATTCAGATAGGTGAAACATTTGAATTTTCGTATTGTTTTGTGCTGGCTTTATGTTGACTTCTCAGGAGCATTTGCCTGTGGATTTTTATGTGGGCCTAAGTCATCTTTAGAAGTGTAGCATTGTGTCTTGATCATATTAACCGCACCAAGTGTTTATTTTTGGCACTTTGGTATTTATTTATTTATTTATTTATTTTCTGTTTTTTATTCACATTTTCTATTTCTTTTTTTTTGTATTTATTTTTAAGTGGTAGTATGTTAATACTGCATAAAACTTACTATAGATAATTATTTCTTCTTTAAAAGATTTATTATTTTATGTGTATGTATCAGTGCCTACATGTATGTCTGTGCACCCATGTGCATGCCTGGTGCCCAAGGAGGCCAGAAGTGGTGTCAGATCCCCTAGTGCTAGAGTTATGGGATATTGTGAGCTGCCACGTGGGTGCTGGGAACTAAACCCAGATCCTCTGCAAGAGCAGCTAGTGTTCCTACCACTGAACCATCTTCCCCCTGGATAACTATTTCTAAAGAGCATAGTTTTTTCTTTGTATGCTCCTATGTATATACAGATTTTCTTTTTATAGACTTTTATATAATTCTTTGAATAGTTATCATCTGCAACAATGTTGGAATAGTCTCTTTTTTTCTTTTTGAGGTGAGGTCTTGCTAAGGAGCTCAGGCTGGCCTAGAATTTTTGGTAATCCTCAGGCTTCAGTTTCCCAAGTGCTGGGACCGCAGGCATGAATTACCATGCCCCTCTTGGGATAGACTCTGAAGAACAACGTTCCAATTGCTTGTCTGTCATCGGGGTGCCTGGCTGTGGGGGGGTGAGTCTTCCCATGTAGAGACTGGGGTTCACTCATCACTACTGCTTTGCTGGAGAAACTTTCATTCACAGACTCTGTGGCATTTTGAATCCACCCCCTCTATTCTCCTCCCAACATTCTGCAAGTCCCTCTCCTCTGTTCCCCTTACTTTTATTCATTAAAAAAAAAAAAAAAAGAGTTCATGTACAGTTTCAGGAAACTCTTCTTTCCTGTATTTTCGAATCCACTAAGGCAACATATTTTGCTTTTTAATGTAGAGGAAAAATCAAACCAGTAATATGTAGGTAGGAAGGGGTGGGGCCTAATAGTTTTATTTTGACTCTGTTTGTGGGCCTTGGGGAAAAACATAACTCAGACACAGAGGCCAAAAAGATGGGTTTTGTTTTATTGTTTTGGCTGCATTGAAAATACAAACTGTCAGTGCTTGAGGAACAGGAGCAGCAGAAAGGAATTGATTTTTTTTTTTCCTGCTGCAGATCCAAGTGTTGTTAACCATGTGCATTTCTAAAGTGGCATGCTTACAAATCAGGCAGCACTTGATTTCTCTCCCTCGACAGAACACTGAAGTCTCCTTTTTAACATTTAAGTAAGTACCCGAAACTTCAGGGTAATGACAGTAATTTCATGATAAAAGTGGGTGATAGTAACCATGGCAACTGCTATCTCTGGCCTTATGGACAGTCCTGTTGTATTGATGAGGCTTCAGATACTTTAGTAGCCTGTCACTTTTATGGTGAAATGTGTTAGCACATGCTGCAGGTGACTTTTAGCTGGATTGTGTTAATCTATGTGCCAGCTTATCTCTCCTTGTTAGGAGTTTCTTGGACCATATTCCACAGCATGTTTGCAAAGGTACTGCTGCCTGAAAATAACCCACCACCTGTGGTAAGCCTCCTGATGCAGACTGCACAGTTTTTTCTCAGCTGCCTTCCAGAGTCTTGGAGAAAACAGGGGTGTCAGTAAGGAACTATATATACATAAACTATAGTTCAGATTTGTCAGCTTTGATTTGGACATGTTATTGGTAGCTTACAAAAACTTTTGTATTTTTGCCGGGCGGTGGTGGCGCATGCCTTTAATCCCAGCACTCGGGAGGCAGAGGCAGGTGGATCTCTGTGAGTTCAAGGCCAGCCTGGTCTACAGAGTGAATTCCAGGAAAGGCGCAAAGCTACACAGAGAAACCTTGTCTCGAAAACCAAAAAAAAAAACTTTTGTATTTTTGAAGGAAGTCTGTGAATGAGAGAATTAGGCCTACAGTTAGATAGGCCTATTTTTTTCTAAAAATTCTTTACAGAAATGTGGGTATAGAATTAAGTGTGATGAGTGGTGGGCAAAACCGTTAAGAAAGGATTTGACAAAAGAAGAACTTAGATATTTTCTTGTGAGGATGTGTATGCATATTAGTGTGAGAATATATTCCTAGTGGGCAATCCTAGAGTATAGGAAATGCTTGGCTTGAATTTCTTGAAAAATTTCGAGAAAAATTATTTAAAAATACATCTTGAATAATTGTTAAGACACTGTACAACAAAAAATTTTTGTGGGGAGGGGGAGAAATGATAAGAATGTTGCAACCCGGTCCAACGAAACTTATTTTAAAAAGTATACACAAAAGCTACACAGAGAAACCCTATCTCGAAAAAGACAAAAAACAAAAAAAAAACATTTCTATCATACCAATTATTTTTAAAACATTTTGTGCATTTAAGGTTTTTCTGGTGGGAAATATTAATGCTAATTGATACTTTCTCTAGTATGTGCTAGAGAAGCAGTACTAGAGCAGAGAACAAACAGATTTGATCTTTGATTGGACCCTGAAAATAAGACCTAATCAGATTGCACTCCATAGTTCAGTCTTTCCTGAAACTTGTGGTGAGAAGCTGGTTTACTTACTACAAGTCCCAGGGTGCACTGCAGCTTTTTCTTAACTTCATATTAAAGCATTGCATGCTGGGGCATGTAGTTGGTTTAACTAGCATGGAGAACTCTTCTTTCTTGTCTGCTCCATTTTATATATAGGTCTCCAAGCTTCTAAAAACTTTATTTTTTTTTTTAAAGAAAATTCATTAATTAATAAAATCATGATATTCCACTTCTGAAATTCTAAAGTGAAACTTTATAAACAGCTTAGTGTTCTGGTTTATCTCAGTGCTTTTACTGGCTTCTATAAGATTTAAATGCAGAATAACATATTCAAAACTTGACTTGGAAATTGTAAGTGGTTTCTGTATATGTGGGGAATAGGTTACTAAAGAAGTATGGCAACATTGCTTTCTAGTGTGGGCAGTAGAAGCCTGTTTGATAGGCCTAACACATATGCTCCTTTTGCCCCAGTGGGGACAGAGTGGTTTTTATTCCAGTGTTTAAATTCAGAGTTGTGTGATGCTTCTCTAATAATTGTCAGTACCTTCTAACGGGAGAAAAATTCCTGAAAATAAATGATTCAGTGTAATTGAATTATTTCATTTTATTTATTTTTGAGACAGAGTCTTGCAGTAGAGTCCAAGCTGGACTTGAACTCACAGTCTTATTGCTTCAGGCACCCCCCCCCTCCTTTTTTTTGAGACAGGATCTCACTCTAGTTCAGACTGGTGTCTTTTCCTTGTGATCCTGTTGTCCCTGCTCTGGAGTGCTCGTTGTACAGGGCTTGCTCTACTTCACCTTGCTCCATGTAGATGGAATACTAGAAGATGCAGCCTGAAAGGGAGAGAGAAAGGGAAGGTTCTTAAATAGTTTAGATTTTCATTGGTAAGATTGCAAAACTTTCTTTTGAAAGTTCTTTATTAACTCTTTTAGGGCTGTTACAGGGATTGGGTGCAGAAGTCCACTTACTTAGCATAGTGCTTGGCATGCAATTAAAGCTCAGGAAATGCTTAGAATTAGCAGCAGCCATTTTTATTTAAAATGCTTCCTTCACCTTTTTACTTCTTTTCATGTTGTAATTTGATTAGAAGTTCACGTGGTTTTTAAAGGCCTTGAGATTTTGACTGGTAACGATGTGGCTTAGAATGATTTTGCTGTGCATTAAGTGTCTGTGTGCCTCAGTTTTCAACCGAAATGACACATGCCCAAAACAGGACAAATGAGCCAGTGGCAGGGTGTTGGCAGGATTCAGCTGTACCTGTTCAGTATTATTGTATTACTGTGTTTCATTGACTTCAGAGAGTTTAAAAGATGACGACAATGTCTTCGTTAGTCACGTTTGTACTGTTAGAACATCCAAATAGCTGATTAATAAAAATAAGATTCTGCAGAAATGCTCTTAGTGTCATGATGAGTGCAACTTTGGGGAAACCCTGTCATGTTTTGAGGCACATACCTCTGAATGCAGTGTTAAGGAATTGATGTAGAGGAGGCGTGGATGCATTGAGCTGCGCTCACCCCCATGAAATGTCATTTTAAGTCTGAGTTGTACTTAAAAAATGTGGGCTACACAGAGAAACCCTGTCTTGAAAAACCAAAAAAAAAAAAAAAAAAGTGGGTTCAGAGGATTTTACATTTTAAGTATTTACATCCCCCCTTCCCCAGCTCTGTTTTAAGGTATTGACTTTATTAGGCTCTTAAACTTTTGGGATATTTTTGCTTTTATCTATTTGAGATGAGAAAGGGATGTTTAAGGTAGGACAGGGATACTTGGGAATATTGAAAAATATAAACAGGAATTCCGGTATTTGTGCCTTAGTTGGGATGTAGAAGCATCAGATAATTGTCTTTTTACCTGCTTAACTGGTATCCATTCCCTAGTGTGGACTTCTTAGAACATTATCATAGACTACTGCTGAGCTATTTACTGAAACTATTTCTTGGAAGTATTCAAAGTATCAATTGACTCTAAATCTAACCTTGCCCTCCCGCAAGATCTTTTAGAAGTGTCAAAAAATATATGGAATCTGGTTGGATATGTTTCTATATTATAAATTGTTTTATTTCTTTTCTATTAGTTTGTTTTTAAAGTTAATATTAAAATGAATAAATTCAGTTACCATGAGTTGGATATGGATGACTGAGAGTAAGGAGGGAAATGGCTTTGATATTAACGGGCTACCACAGAAAATAATCACGCTTGTGTGAATTCTCCTGTAAATTGATTGCCGTATGGATTCACATAGTTCCTGAAACACTACAGCAGATCAGGACAGTAAAACTGGGTGGTTACCTGTCTTCACTGTAGAATCTTCAGACATACTAAAATTACTGAACACTGTTCTCCCTTCTCTTCATGAGATGTCCCAGGTCACTGCATATCACATGATGATGTGGTATAAGGAATATCCAGGGAAATTCAGTCTTGTTGGGGGTTAGTTTCCCCAGTGGAAAGTAAATATGAGCTTGCTGTTAAAAGGACTAGATGAGATCGTATTCATGAATGTACTTTATAGATTAAAATAGTATATGTAAATTGAATTTATATTTAAAATACCTATTTTGTTAATATTATAAAATTTTAAGTGTCTGAGTTAGAGTGTAAATGAACCAAAAATTAGTGATCTACTCTGCCCACAGTAGACAAGTTTTAAAGCATTTTGTTTATTTACTTACTTGTATTTTATGTTGTATGGGTGAGTGCCAGCATGTATCGGTGTGTCCCACATGCCTACATATGTGCCTGGAGCCTGGGGAGGCATTGGATCTCTTGGAGCTGGAGTTACAGGCACTTGTGAGTTGCCTGATGTAAGTGCTGTAATCCGAACCTGAGATCTCTGCAAGAGCAGCCAGTGCTCTTAACCACTGAGCCATCCCTCCAGTCTCATTAGACAAGTTTTTGTGAGAGGAAGTCTTGCTGTGAGGCCCAGGCTGGCCTGGAACTTCGGTCTCAGCTTCCTGAGTACTGGCATTATAGGTGTATACCACCATCCCTGGTTCTGACAAGTTTTTTGATGTGTTTAGACATAATTTGTAGCTTGTTCTTGATAGTAGATACTCTGATATGTTTATGTATACATTATAGTGTAGATATGAGAAATGTATCAACAGGTTGTAATGTTTTAATTGTGGCCATTCTTATGTTGGAAAATATTTTCATGTCTTAATAGTGAGTGTACATCAATGTATGTTGTTGGGTTATCTATTAATATTACTTTGTTATTGAGTATATGTATATAGTGCTAATAAGCTTTTACACATAAGTATCTTGTTTAATTATCAGAAATAGTTGAGGATTTGCTGTAATTATCCTACTCCATTTTAGAAGTGTGGAAGTCGGGGTTTCCCGGGAGTCAGGTCGGTGGCAAACACTGCAGCTTGTATCCAGGCCCTGTTTCATCCCTGAGCTCCTGCTCTTACGGGTGCAGAATGCTCTCCAAACTGTGTTGTCCACAGAAACTTAGGGGAGCAGTGTGTAATGTACTGAAGTGACCCCAGCAATGCGGGGTCATTTGGAGACTTCTGTGGTGGTGGTGGAGCTCTGGTGACTGCATAGGAAGCACTGGATGGCCTGGAAGCACAGGCATTTAAGGCAGTGCCTGTCTCGTGGGTGAGCAGGGTGCCTCATGTGGCATAGGTGTGGCCTAATGTCCATGAAGGTCGGCGGGTGACACTTTAGTATGGGCTTTACAAATCTTTTTGGTACATACAAATTGTTTACATTTATGATTTTAGTCTTTATATAGCTTCTGGACATTTTAGAACGTAATTAAGAACGCTTTCTTTGAAGAAATAGTATAAAAGCAGTGTCAGTTATGAAAGTCATTAGAGCAGCATGCATGTAGAGAAGAAAAGTTAAAGGTTTCCTAGTTCTCACCCTGCTTGTGTTTCTGTGCAGTTACATACGTATATATGTATGTGCATACATCTGAGAATGAGTGGAGCCGGGCGATGGTGGAGCACACCTTTAATCCCAGAACTCGGGAGGCAGAGGCCTGCGGATCTCTGTGAGTTCGAGGCCAGCCTGGTCTACAAAGCGAGTTCTAGGAAAGGCGCAAAGCTACACAGAGAAACCCTGTCTCGATAAACCAAAAAAAAAAAAAAAAAATGAGAATGAGTGGAATTGCAGCATAATACACTTTTGAAGTTTTCTTCTTTCAGAAAGATGACCATATAAAAACCTGCTTATTTTTGAAAATAAGGTTCATGTAGAGAATGGGAACAGGGTTGGAAGAAGAGAAATGGGTAAGACTTAAGTGTCCGATTATAAACCTAATGTCCCAGGACTGACTGTTCCTTACGGGACAAAAAGTATCCTAAGTACTTTATTTGTGGCCACCATTACTTTTAAAACACTTCTAAAAAGTCAGCTTAAAGTGACAGTACTGTTTTCTGTACTGTATTTAGGAGGCACCATATGAAACTTAAGATTTTATAGCTTATTTTGGAAGAAACTTACAAAGATAGCAGTTGTATTTTCAGATGAACCTTTCAATTTTGTTCTTTTCAAACTGGTAGTCTTTTGTCAAGCATTCACTTCATATTTACAAAGTAGAGCTTTAAAACCAAGATGGTGATCGAGTAGTATTTTAAATAACGAACCTCTTTAGCTTAGTGGGCAGAAAGAGATGCCGCCTGGGAATTCGTCTTGTGCTTATATCTGCATTTGAGTAGTGTTGGCTGCCTCACCCTGTCAGCTCTGCCCACTCACTCTGCCACCAAATGCCTTGTTGATAATGCCACTAATTTTTTAAGATTTTTTTTAAAGGTAAATTATTTTAGTGCTTTTTGTTTTGATTCTGTTTTGAGTGTTTTAACTTGTTGCTGAGGTTATTTGTCATCATTCACCTTAGTAATTTTTAAATGGAACATTTTCTTGCATAGCTAATAAAAAGTTTTTCATTATAGTAGTTTTTTTTTTTTTTTTTTTTTTTTTAAAAAGCTTTCTAACCCTAAAAATACCCTCTGCACCTCAAGTGCTTTCTGCTTCTTTAGACCCACAGCTGGTCAAGTGCTGAAGCTTTACCTTAAGACTGGGTATGACAGGGTGTCAGTGTTTTAATAAGTCAAGGTAAGAGTGTTTCTCTCTGGTAGCATTCATAAATATGCTTTCATCTTGAGTGGCTCAGACCACGCCTGAGAGAATATTTTCTTCTTCCTCATAAGAGTCTTCTAAGCAAAGAGCTCAGGAAGTCTCACTGGTTGTGAGACTGAGGCACACACAAGAATCCTAGTTGGTTAATGGCACAGCCTGATTTCCCACACTTTTAAAATGTCCTTGGTCTTCTTGACCCATGGTCTCTACCCTTTTTAAAATCATGGCTCCCAGCAAATGTGTAATAATCTGAACTGGTATTTAATATCTTCTGTCAAACATACAGGCAAGTTGGAATTTTAAAAGGCTGAGATTTAAAATGCAAGTTGGGGGTGGGCTTTCTAGGGGTCCACACCCACTTGGATACTAACTGCACTGCCTGGGCCATTTTTTCCTGCAAAAGAGGAGTAGCCATGGGGACAGCTAGAGGATAGTTGGTGAAAGGTGTGGGGCTTTTAAATTGGAGTGATGTTTTGCAGCTCTTTAGTTTTAAAGAATCAGCCTTTCTTTCTTGTGAAAAGCTGAAAGATTGAGAGTAAAGGCCTTGAGAGGTGAGCTTAAAAGACAGAAATACAAGCTTTATTTGTTTTCATCCGAGTTGACCAAAGGGAGGAAAAAGGCTTTCTCCCCTGCTAGTTCCCAATCCCGTAGAAATGGCAGTGCTTTTTTCCTGTTGTTGTTAGGCAGTTTATAGAACGCAGGATAGCTTGGTAAGCGTCTTCTCTGTGCCTGATATGACGTAACACTGTAGAGTATGCGGCATGCATGTTAAGTACAAGTGGTTGTATTTGGCTCGTTGCTGCTGCATTTTTGAGGATGTCTTAGGAAGCAATTATCACAAGCTAGGGTGGATACCATGCAAATCATTGAAATCATCATTTTACCAGGACCAAACTTTGTAACTTGAATGATTCTGTTTAGTATTTGTTTACTTCTTACCCACCCCCAACACTTCAGAGCAGAATTCTTTTTCTGAAAGGAACAGATGCTGTTAACTTATCAGGACTTGATACTAAAAAGCCTACAAAATTCTCTGTGCTGTTTATTTTCTTTATTTAATCTATATGCAAAGCATATTGTAATGATTGCTGTTAGAAGGTTTTAAGCGGACGGCGCCTTCCCACCCTTGTGCTCAGGAGATAGATTAGGAATGCCAATTTCACAACTTGATATAAAGAAATGATGACCACTGAAATAAAACAGTCCGGGTGAAAGGCAAACCAGATAGAAACGTACAATGAAAATGTCTTTTAGTAAAATGTTAGCATGCTGTACTTGGAGCAGATGCCACATTAATTCAAAAGAGAGCCCAGAAAATGTGGCAACTTTACGATGTCAATGGAGGGAGCTGCAATGGCTCCTGTATGCACTGTGAAGTTCTCGGCACCTCCTGGTCCTGTCCTGTGCTGCTCAACTCTGTTTTCTAGGTATTAAGTGTCAATATACAAATTCTTAATTCATGCTGTAGATTCTGTTTGTGTAATTAAATGCATTGTCATGCATTTTAGATATTAGGGTAAGGAGCCCAGTAACTTAAAATACAGCAGTGATTTTTTTAAATTTAAATATGCATATCAAGATACTTAGAATCTGAGGCAAAAATTGACTTTTCTCTGTGCCCTTCCAGTTACTTTCATAATAAGCTTGTTTAAGAATTGAGTCTGTCAAAGAGGCCCAGTGCTTTTCGGATGTAGGATTTGGACAAGTTACAGAATTACGAGTGTTTGCATTTATTTTTTCTCATTTAAATTTATAGTTATCATTGGACATTTGTTAGGATTTTTAAGTAGCTTAGACTCATTCATTCCTTTTGAGGTATGTTGTTGTTTTAATGGCGTTTTGGAAGGAGAAAGGGTGATAGAAGGGTACTGTACACATTCAGATGATTCCAGAGTGACATTCATTTTATAGAGGATTGCACTGGGATGTCTCCAAATTGCCTGTTTCTTACAGTGCATAGCGGGTGTAGGTCTGAGTGTAGAGAAGGGTGGACTGGGGGCTTTTAACCAGATTTCCAGTGTGTAGCTTCCTGAGCAGGGCAATGGTCTATTTGCCAGGGATGTACCCATGTGTCTGGTTCACATGCTTAGAAAGCACTGCTACCAATCTTTCAATTAATCCAAGCATACAATTTACTCATTTGGTGCAAGGTTGAAAGTTTCATTTTCATGTAATTCAAGGCAACTTTTCAGCATGACAGTAGAGTGCAGTTGTTAAGAACCTTGATGCTTGAGCCAGTATGCAACAGGCATAAATCTTGGCTTTGTCATGTATTAGTTTGTGACCATGGCCGGTTCACTTCTCCTGCACCTGCCTCAATTTCTGCAAAGTATGCATAGATAATACCCCCTTCTGAGGTGGTTTTGAAGAATAAGTGAGTGGACTGTAAACTAGGGAAGTGCTGGCTGTGTTTAGGAAGTACTTAATGGTGCCTGTTGCGCTCTGCTCCTTTCTCCTCCCTTCCCACAACTGAGACAAATGTCGCACAGTGGGAACAGAGCCTGCGCCTTGTGGCTTGCCCTGTTGAAATTTCAGTACAACTACTTAAAAATTGAACGTGTAATTTTGAACTATTTAAACTGTCTTCCATAAAGATGGATCTGGTACATGCCACATACAGACTACTGTTCTGGTCAAGTGGGCTTAAGTTTCTTTGTCTATGGTACAGGGTTAGTAGTAGCAACCTCCCTAGGATTCATGTGAAGAGAGTCAATGAGGGCATCTCAAGACACTCAGTAAACAAGATGTAGTATTGCTGTTGATGCAGTCTGGCTAAAAGTTCATGGGAACAGTGTTAATATGGAACAGTTTAGCTGGGAAACAGGCTCTCCTCTCCAAAAAAAAATGCTCTTTTGAAAAAAAAAAGATACATCATAAAAAGTATATCTAATGAGTTCTTATTTATGAATACTCCTGGGAAAAATAGAAAATACATGGGAATATGTTAATTTTAACTGAATCTTTTAAAAATATTTGAGTACTTTATTAAAACTGGTAGTGCTGTAAGCCTCTCCTCCGCCCCTAGCAACCAGAAACCAGCAGCAAGACCATGAGGGAGTTTATAGTGGGCCCCTCAGCATCACTTAACATCAAGTCAAGAGTAGACTATTCCAAGGTGCTAATCAGCCAGTCTGTTGGAGTTGACCAGTTATATATTCAGCCCTTAATGTACGCTCAGGGGTAAGACCTGACAGGAACAGCTGTGGAGCCCTGGCAATGTGAAAGACTACACAAGTGCTTTCTAGGAGTGACAGGCATGGTCTATTTGCTTTCTCATTTGGGCGTTTGCCTCTGTGAGATCCCCTTTCATCTGGTATCTGGTCTTACGCTACTTGTTATGTTCTTTTTCTTTCTGCAACTGTCATAAGCTACCTGTGCCAAACCTAGGAACAGGCTGGTGACAGGTTGATCATCAGAAAAGCCACAGTGACCTCAGAATTAAGGGTTTTTATTTTTTGGTGAAGAATTTAGTTTACTATATCAGAATGTTTGTATGCCTTTTGTCTTCTCCCCCCTCCTCCTAGTAATTGAAGAAGGGGAAAAAGATTAAGTATGTAATAGATTTTTATTTCATTGACTGCTGATTTGTATCTCAAACATTTGTGATGTGTAATCTCTCTGGGATTCAGCAAGTGTAATTTGTACTAGCTTACACAGACACCTGAATATGTGTCTAATCTGCTCGCAAGCATTTGAGTTAAAGTTACCTAACAGTACCCAGTATTGTTCTGTTCTCATTACCCATCTGTACCAGCTGATGAAGGCTTGGTAGGTGAGTCAGTATGTTTACTTATTTTGTCTGCACCCCTAAAACATTGTTTTTGCTTTCTGATTAGAAATTTCAAGTTTGTTCTAACAAAGTGCTATACTTTTGCCCAAGAGGTATTTTAAAAATTAAGCAATATTATAGAGGGTATATAGTTTCTGTCATTAAAAATAATTACAGGGGTTGGGGATTTAGCTCAGTGGTAGAGTGCTTGCCTAGCAAGCGCAAGGCCCTGGGTTTGGTCCTCAGCTCCGACCAAAAAAAAAAAAAAAAATTACAGCATCACTTTACAGCAAATAAATAGGTAAAGTCTTACAACTTTAAAAAATTAGCATAAAATAAGTCTTTAAATTTTTATTTATTGTGTGTGTACATATATGTGTGCATGCATGCTTGCATGCCATAACACTTAGAAATGAGAGGACAGTTTTGGGGAGTTACTTCTTTTCTTCTACCATGTGGGTTCTGGGGATTACACTCAGATTGGCAGCCTTGGTAGCAAAGACCCCTTACCGGCTGAGCCATCTCACCAACCCTGTTTTGTCTTTTGGGAAGGTGATTGGAATAGCACCCAGTCAGGGTACCTGCTAGGTAAGTGCTTTGCTACTGAACCATATTCAGTGTTTCCTTTTGCTCTCTAAAGATAAAACTCAGGGCCTCAGGCTTACTAGACTAATGCTCTCCCACTGTGCTACAGCCCAGCCTCAGTGTGTTTCCTTACTTGAGCCATATGCAGGGTGTCTGAAAGTTATTTCACATGGTTGAATGAAAATTGGGACATCTTAGAAGTGAATTTCATTTTAATAAATATATAGATTAGAAATAGACTCTGTATGTAGCTGTGGTTGATGTTTTCAGAACAGTTTTTCCCTGCTCAATGTGTAGAGATTGGTGCCACCTGTGTTGGGTGAGCACATGCTTTGGTCATACCAGATCATGTCCAATAGCTGCATATAGCAAGATACTGCCTCCTCACACAGTGTTTCTGTGTTCCTTTTCTCTCCTTGCCTCCTATTGGCTTCCATTGTCTTTGTACACTTTCACTTGTATGTTGCACACCACCCCTCCAAAGCCATCATTTTATTTCTGTTTCTTCTAAAAACAAAATACTGTTGTAATTCCTAGTTTTTAAGCAGAGAGCCATTATCATAGCCTTAAAGCTTTAGTAGTTTGTGAAACTCCATTCTCCAATTTCAGCCCTCAACTGGGCTTTGGATAAGTAACTTAAAATTACTTGCAAAGTAACTGAATATTGGTGAATCGTTCTAAGTCTGAACAAAGGGAGAGAATAGAAAAAGACCTTAAAACTGGGCCTAGTAGGGCACACCTTTAATCCCAGCACGCAGCAGGTGGAGGCAGGAGACCTCTGAGAGTTGGAGGCCAGCCTGGTCTACAGAGTGAGCTCCAGGATAGCTAGAGCTAACTAATGCAGAGACTCTATCTCAAAAAACAAACCAAAACCAAAACAAAAGACCTTTTACCTCAGAGATTGCTTTATTTCTGGTAGGGGGTGAGGTAGAGGTTCAGGACAGTCATGCTGCTTCAATAGGGACTTAACAGGAGAAGAAAAGAGATATTTTTATGTTAATGATTTTGCAAGTATTTTCACTTATTAATATAGAAATTGGACCGTGTGGTGGTGGTGCACGCCTTTAATCCCAACACTCCAGAGTCAGAGCCAGGTGGATCTCTGTGAGTTTGAGGCCAGTCTGGTCTATAGAGCAAGATCCAGGACAGGCACCAAAACTACACAGAGAAACTCTATCTCGAAAAACCAAAAGAAAAAAAAAAAAAAGAAAAGAAATTGGAATTGTTTTGATTTGCAAAATACAAAATAGGCTTATGTTGCCTTGTTATTGTGTATTGGTAACTTATGGTTCGTTAACTGATTGATAGCTGCCAAGTAGCAGCTAGTGGTTTTTGAATTCTTTGTTTGTTTTTTGTTTTTTGAGAAAGGATTTTTCTGTGTAACAGCCCTGGCTGTCCTGGAACTCATTCTGTAGACCTGACTGGCCTCAAACTCAAAGAGATCTGTCTGCCTCTACCTTGAGTGCTGGGATCAAAGGTATGCGCTACCACACTCAGCTTGAATTGTTAACTATGTTTTTCAGTTGGAAAAGTAAAACTTGGAAATTTTATTTATTATTTTATATGTATGGGTGTTTTGCCTACATATATGGCATTTGTGTACCTGGTGCCCAGGGAAGCTAGAAAAGGGGATTGGATCCCCTGGAACTGGAGTTGTAGATGATCATGAGCCACCAGTTGAGTCTGGGAATTGAACCTGGGTGCTCTGGAAGAACGGCCAGTGGCATGCTTTTAGCCTTGGAGCCATCTCTCTAGTCCCTAAAATTTGCAATTAATTGTGTTTACTTAAGTTAATGATTATGTTGGATATAAATTCATTAGCTTCTAAGGCAGTGGTTCTCAACCCTCCTAACACTGTGATCCTCTAGCACAGTTCCTCCTGTTGTGGGGACCCCCAGCCATAATGTTATTTTTGTTGCTACTTCATCACTGTGATTCTGCTACTGTTGTGAATCGTAACAGGGTAAAAGGGTTGTTTACCTGCCAAAGGGTCACAGAAACCAGGTTGAGAACCATGGTTCTAAGATCTGTATGAGGGTTTAAAAAAAATAGGTAGTTTATTTTAGTCTTTGAGAATTTTATGCATACATACATGTATTCTGTTTTATTTATTTAATTTTTGAAGCAGGGTTTCACTATGTAGTCTTAGCATCCTAGAATTCACTGCATATACCAGGCTAGCCTTGAATTCATAAGAGATTTACCTGCTCATGCCTTTCAAGTGTTGGGATTAAAGGTGTGTACCACCACACCTGGCTATCTTTTAATAGCCACTGCCCACTCTTCCCCTAACTCTTCCAGGATCCACTTGTTTACTCTCTAGCTACCCCTCCCCCAGCCTCATGCCCTCTTCCCCCTCCCCCCATTTGCTGCCTCTATAGGCATGGCTGTCCAAGCCATCCACTCACTGAGCATGGTCGTCAGACTTTTTTTTAAAGTAATTTTTTAGATTAATATAAAAAGTATACCAAGTTTTTCTTCTGTTACTTAATGATGTACAAAGAAAAATATTTGAGACAAAACCCCTTAACTTTACAGCATTAAAAAAAAAAACTTACAGAAGTTTAAAGTCTTATAAAGGTAGAGTGAAAATGTATAAAAAAAATCTTGTGTACTTGTTACCCAACTTCAGCAGTCACCACAATTTTGCCAGTCTTTATAGTGTGAATACCAAGAGGGCCGGTGAGATGGCTTGGCCAGTAAGATGCTTGCCAACAAGCCTGATGAATTGTGTTTTGCTGTGTGTGATAACTAGAGCTCACACCTGAAAGTTACCCTCTAACTTCCGCATGCACACTGCTGTGGCACGGATATCTTCAACCCCTCCCTACATAATGTGAAAAACAAATAAAAAATATGTACCAAGAAAGAAATGTTTTCAAAACACGTAATGCACATACATGACATTGATATTCTCCAAGGAAAAAATGTATGAGGGGGTGCTGCTTCTTTTATAGATTGTTAAGTCTAATGCTGGCAACCCCTTCTATGGCGGTATGCTCTCAGCTGCTTTTCAGATTATGAAGATGGTTAAGCCACCACTAGCTTAATGAAAGACCATTCCTGCTGGAAAGATTGTAGTTTTCTTACCCTTTTTATTGTTTAGAAATTCTTCAAAACTCTTTAAAAATTTTTCTTTTCTTCTGAGACAAGATGTCATTTATTTAAGCTGATCTCAAATCAGATATGAGTGGTTAGATAACCTTGAACTGGAATTCACAATGTAGGTACCTAACTCCCAGAGATCCGCCTGTTTCTGCCTCTAGAGTGCTGGAATTAAAGGTATGCGCCAACTGCACCCAACAACTTCTGATCTTCTTGCCTCTATATCATGTAAGTGTTGGGATTTCAGGCATGCACCATCGTGCCACCTCATGTGGTGCTGGCCATTGAACCAGGTCTTCCTGCATGCTGAACATGCACTTTACCAATTGAGCTACATCCTCAGACCCTTTTTTTTTTTTGCTTTTTCGAGACAGAGTTTCTTTGTAGTTTTGGTGCCTGCCCTGGATCTCGCTCTGTAGACCAGGCTGACCTCCAACTCACAGAGATTTGCCTGGCTCTGCCTCCCGAGTGCTGGGATTAAAGGCGTGCGCCATTGCCACCCAACCATCCTCAGACCTTTAACTTTACTCTTCTTTTAGGTTGCATCTTATTGTATGTACACTTGACTATCTGTGACTTTTGTATTTGACACCTATAATTGTCATTTTTAGCATCTGTAGGATACTGTATGACAGAGCTGTAAATTACTGTCTCATGTACTTCCTTGTGAGTATTCTGTTTGTATTCAGACTGATTATGTATTGAGGCATTCCTGTTCTAACTTGTAGAGTAGTTTGCTGAGGCAGGAGTTTGAACTGTCTGTTGACTTTAGACCAGGTACGAGTGATGAGGAGCTTAGTTATCTGTTCTCTGTCGGCTTCTCTCTGGAGCAGTAAGTTGCACATGTCCCTGCAGTGTGGGACCCATTCATTACCAGTCAGTAAAGGTGATGCTAGCCTTACTGAATTTCTTTCATTTTATTAGTTTAAATTAGACCCAGAGGGGTAATTATTCCACCCCAGTGCATGGAGAAGTCTAGTCAGTGCAAGTTGTGCATTGAAACCCCCCAGTGCAGTGCATAGAAAATGCATCTTTAATGTTATGATGTTGTTTGGCATATTTAGTTTAGTGCAAGGAGCGTACTTACTTAACAGGACCTTTAATAAGCTCCCTCTACACCAAAGATATATTTTTTAAAATTATACTTAAGAAGACTTTGTAGTATTCCCCAGTAGAGTTCATCTAGAGCAGCAAAAACCTTTCTCAAATAAAACTTATTCCTTTAACCGGTATTCATTTAAGTGGGTTTCTCTGTACTTGGTTTCCATGGAAATAGTGAACAGCTAACGTTATTTATAAGGTGGAAGTAAAATAGGGTGCCTAATGGGACCCCATGCTGCTCTGATGAAGAGACTTAGGGAAAAAAATCCATGCTCATGGGATTTTTTTTTTTTTTAAACAAGGTTAATGGAAGCCCTTATTTCAGTCTTCTGTAATAGAACATAGTTTTGGTTTTAAAGGCTAGCATTACCATCAGGCAAACAACTTCTTTTGAGGTCTGTATTGCTTTCACTTTCAAGTTTTAGGACTACTTAGGATAGAAGCTGTATGCTTCACACTGCTGTTTCTTGGTGGTTTTGTTCCAAAAGTTAAGAGTCCTAACATATTATAATAGTTTCAGTTTCTCATCAGCACGTCTCAGAGTACAGAGAAGATGGATGTTCATCAGTATAGCAGTGAGGGTAAAGAATCCATACGTTGACTACAAAGTTTTTAGAGGTAAATCACATGGGAACCAGTTTTAGTCTTTAGGCCCAAGTCAGGGTTCTGTGTATGTTGCTCAAATTAGTAGGTGGAAAGATTCTGATTTTCTTTGGAGACAGACACAGGGAAGATCTTAATTTCTCTTTCTTTTTTAGAAAGTGGATTGTTGCCAGTGCCTATTAGCTAAAATAAATGTCCATTCTTTAAATCTGTGGATTGGGTTTGGGAAAAGCCTCGCCTGCCCCCTCACTACTTCAGTAAGGCCTGCTCTTAGTTTCCTAGCCCATACCAAAGCCTTGCCTTTCTAAAGTCGGGTCAACTGAAAGAGTATCATTCCCTTTGTGTTGGTTTGCAGAGGGAGGAAAGAGGTGAGAGGAGAGAGATCAAGAGAGGGGGAGGGAGCGACAGAGACTACCTGTTCCATAGCCTGGTGCATTGAGCAGCACTGCACTGAGAGAGAGGCAGGGTGGCACTCAACAGGCCGAGGTGTTGGTGCTTCATGTAGTTCGCTTAGGCTGCCCTTGGCAGTTTGTGATCGTGAGCCATTTGTCTGGGAGGCTCTGGTTTTTGGCTATCAGGACTGCAGGGTTTCTTCCATGTTTAAAAACAGGGTTGTAATGTACCTGGGGCTCCTCCAGGGAAGAGTTCTTGTTTTGTGGTGTGCATATTTCTTTGGATAAGCTTCTCATTGTATTTGATTTTACTGTACCTTAATCAAAAAGCAAAAACAAGAACCTCGGTTGCTTAACCCTGTCCGGTTTGTTTTCATGTCACATGCTTCATACTTAGAAAGACACAGGTTCTTCTGTGCATATTCATATTACTTTATAACTTTCCCTTAGTGTCAGTTTTTTTCTTTAAATGTAGCGCCCCCCCCCCCCCCCCCCCCCGCCTTCTTTTTAAAATCTGGTGTTTACCTTAGTGGCTTTTATTTGAATTGTCATTGTGCTTTAGAGACATAGGATTTTGGGTCTCTTGCCCCATTTCTGAGAGAAGAACTCCCAGGAGTTACAGTTAGTGTGTTAGCAGGGCCTCTGTGGTGAAGAGCTGGGCATTCATCCTCCTCCTTGGTGCTTATGGTCTGTGCTCCAAACTCCCATTAGTGTTAATAGGAGGCACTTGCTAAGTCCCTGTACACCAAGATAAGCCCAGGCTCTTTTATAATGCCTTGTAGATACCTCGGTTGTTTTGTTGATGATGGCAGGAGTTTTGTTCTTGAGGTTAACTGACTATTAAGACTGAGTTTGAGTTGTCTTGGGATATGGAATGAGTTACTAAGTCTGATCTGTAATTAGAAGTTTTCATTGTGATTAGACTCAAAACATTTATGGCTTGTGAGCTGTAGAAACTTTTGATGATTTTTGTACTTTGTACTATGATGAAGCAAGACCTCTTTCTGTTTATTTCTTCTACTATTCTTCAACCACAAATAAGTTTGCGAATATTGTAGGAGAACTTGGTAAAAGTCATCATCATCATCACACTAGTATTTCACTTAGAAGCATTTCCACACTTACTCTCTGGCCTCTGAGTCTTTAGTCAGCTAGTGTGGTTCACACTTTACAAGCATATTGAAGTTGATATGCACTACTGTAGAGCTTAGACACTGCAGCCACTGGTCAAATGTTAACCACGGTTCACTACACCTTTCTGTGAATTAGGGATTCTTATGCCTTTCATTTATACACACACACACACACACACACACACACACACACACACACACACACACACATATAGTTTAAAAGAAGATTTATTTCTTAGATGGAAAGCAGTGATTCTGGAGTTTTGGCTGTACTTTGTTGCCTGTTATCTTTGTGGATTTTTAGTTAGTCCTCTGGATTTCTTAGACCTCTGTACTATGAAATGAAGGTGTGGCTCGGGCTCTCAGAATTGTTCCTTCTAGTTCTAGGCTATCTGAGGGTATGAAGGCACAAAAGGCAGGGGAGTACTGTAAGGTAGGCAGTGTTTTCTAACCTGACTGCCCATCGGGATCTTCTGGGAGAACTATGGGGGAAAAAGCCTAAGTATCTGGGCTCTAAGTAACATATTTGGAATCCAGAAGCTTGAAGGATAAGGCCAGCAACTCTATGTGTATTAGCTTATTTGTGCTTTTTTTTTTTTTTTTTTTTTGGTTTTTTCGAGACAGGGTTTCTCTGTGTAGCTTTGCGCCTTTCCTGGAACTCGCTTTGGAGACCAGGCTGGCCTCGAACTCACAGAGATCCGCCTGGCTCTGCCTCCCGAGTGCTGGGATTAAAGGCGTGCGCCACCACCGCCCGGCTTATTTGTGCTTTTAATTTAGGATTGAAAAGTAATGTATAAGTATCATTTGTACACGTGTGTACCCTGTATATGTGTGCATCTGTGTTTTGGCATACACTTCTGTGTGTGTGCACATGCCTGCATACGTATGTGCGTGCGTGCGTGCATGTGTGTATTCCTGTTAGGGACATAGAGTTGTATAGATTACATTAGGTAGTATGTGGTTAAATTTTAAAATGATGACAGGGCTTAGGGATGGAGCTCAAAGGTACAGCACTTGCCTAGAAAGTGTAAGGTCCTATATTCTGTTTCCAGTGCCACAAAAGAAAGAAAAAAACAATTGAGAAAGATGATAAATACTTTGGAAGTTTAAAGAAAGAGTTACTAGGAATAAGGATGGAAGGGAAGATCTCTGTCAACCAGTGAATCTTTATCTGGTCTCTAGTTTCTGAATGAGATTTGCATAGTTAGAAGGTAAAAGGATATAAGAACATGAGCTTGGTATAAGAAAGAACATGAGTAAAAGTATGAGGAGAAGGACAATTATGATTACAGCTTTAGTTTTTATGTTAATATTCTCTGAACCTCTGGTAGATTTCATAAACAGTTTTGAGAGTGAGCTATGACAAAACTTGGAGGAAGAGAGTGTGCTGACTAGTGGGGAAAACAAGGAGAGCCCTGAGCAGGGCGTGCAGCTTGGAATGACTGAAATGCAGACAAGAAGCTAATAGTGCAGGGGTAGGCTGAGCCCACGTCATTAGTGCTCGTGGACCACTGTTAAAGGACATCGGCTCTCTCTCTGAGTTTGATGCCAAGCCACTGAAGGATTTTGAGTTGAAGGGTAGTGATCTATCTTGGATTTTGAAAAGTTGTTGAGAGACTACTGTAGTAGGGCTGGTGTAGAAAGGGGGAGACAGGCCGGGCGGTGGTGGCGCACGCCTTTAATCCCAGCACTCGGGAGGCAGAGCCAGGCGGATCTCTGTGAGTTCGAGGCCAGCCTGGTCTCCAAAGCGAGTTCCAGGAAAGGCGCAAAGCTACACAGAGAAACCCTGTCTCGAAAAACCAAAAAAAAAGAAAAAAAAAAAAAAAGAAAGGGGGAGACAATCGTCGAGGTCAAATGATACTGATGAGTTGGACTGAAGAAGTGGTAGTGGAGCTGAGACACATGGTCAAAGTAGGTAATGCTGTGAAGGTAGAGGCAACATGGCTAGTTGTATTGGATGTGGGATATGACATTCAATTTTTTTGCTGGAAGACTGGGGTTGCCATTATGGAGATGCTAATGGCTGAGGAGGAGGCTGGAGGCTACAGAGTCAAGAGTTTAATTTTGTGCTGTGGAGTTTAAGATACCTCTGTGTCAAGTATTGAGGGGTGGGCACAGTGCACAGGGGTCTACAGGACTTACCATCAATGGAATTCTGCTCTTTCTCCTAACCATTTATCTCTGTTTGCATTTATTTCAAACTTAATGTGTTTTGTGTTGGAAGTTAGGAAGGACAGACAGAAAGCTATAAAGCTTAAAGCTTGTATATACAACTTAGTTATTGGAAGACTGTCAGATATAGTGAGGGAAGAAGAGAGACTGAATCTTGTAGGTGAGGTAACATTTCCAAGTGTTTTTGAACAATAATTACCTGTGCTATTCTAGTCCCTGATCAAAATTTATGATTGAGCACAGGCTATAAACTTAATTGTTGGAAATTTGTAGTGGGCATATAAAATTTTTAACCTAATTTAAAACATGATCTAGTGTTAAAATTTTCTCTGCAAAATTTGTTTATTGTTTAATGTAGATTAGATGCAAAGCTCTTAGATGCTTTACAAAAGGTACTTAAGAAGTGATTATTAATCATCTTTGATTTATTGATAATGTTTTAAATTTCATAACCATACCAGAAATCTGAATGACTCGTTTCTTTGCCTGCTCTAATTAAAGTAGCTACCTGTGAAGTTCTATAGAGGAGAAGTTTATAAAAAAATGTGTGAAGTTATGTTAGCAAAATAATATTCATCTCTAAAAGCAAAAGAAAAAAATTGTATTTACTCTAACTTGAGTATTTTTGAATGCCTTTTTGTTGACTTATTTAAAACACTGTGTAGCCCAGGTTTTACTGTGTGGCTCAGACCAGCCCGGAATTCTCCATGTTCATCCAGGCTGTTCTGGAACTCTGAATCCCCCTATCTTAGGTGCCTACCACTTGTTAAGGTTGCAGGCACATGGATAGTCTCCATGTCCAGCTCTTGAGTATATTTTTCAAGAAGAAATCCATATTTAAAATATTTAAGCAGATTTAAACAAGGTTTTGAAAGACCTCAGTTACAAGTATGAAATGTAGTAAGAAACAGACAGACCCCTATCAATCTGAAGTGAGGAAATAAAACTTCAGACTTGCGTACATTCTGCACATGGATAGTGCAAAATGTGCAGACTTAGATGTCAGTCTTACATTTGGCTGCTCAGCATTACTAAATTATAGAAAAAAATATTTGCTTTTCTTTTCTTTTTTGGATACTTTCCACTTGGTAGTCAGTTTAACAATCAGTCTTCCAAAGAAATCCTTGAAGTCTTGATGTGCGCACTTTTAAGATGTTAGTCTGAGAGTATTTGCTCTTCTTGGGTGTCTGAGTCTCCTTGAGGGTCTGATTGATGCTATGGACCCGTTTCCCTGAAGCTACATCTCTGCTCACGCATACAGAATCTACTGTCCATCTGTTGCTGGTGGTAGCCCTCTAAAGCCCGCTTGTGATTATCCTTAAGCATAAAGGATATTGAGTTCTAAAATTTGCCCTAAGTAGCTTACGTGTAATTTTTTTTCTCTAAAACTGTGCTGAGACAATTTCTCCATGTTTATTTTTGCTCATTTCTTAGAAGAGCAATGGAGTTCATGCTACTTCAGAGCAGGTGATGTCTGGTGGAGGAGTACGCTCAGTCACTGGGGCCCCAGGCCTTCGAGTTCTTTTCTCCTTACCCACCAACCAGCTGAGTGCCTTTTGAGAAATGTCTCTCAGGCTTTGCTTTCTTGTGTGTTTTCTATATTCTTTATAAGCAATTTATAATCAGTTTCATGATCTTATGGCTTCATGATTTTCACTTTATTAGCTTAGGGTTGGATGTGCCACTGAATTTTGGAGAAAATGCCTGGGCAATAGATACATATGCATACATTGTACTGTCTTTTTGCTGACTTCTCAGAAGAGTTTATGTCATTACACTTTTCTTGACGCTGTATTAAAAAGAAGTTAAACTCATCCTATCCTGATTGTGTTTGAGTATCAATGGATTTTATATATCCTGGGTATATGTATATATATATTTTTTTATTATATATATC
Organism: Peromyscus californicus insignis; assembly: GCF_007827085.1. Classification (NCBI taxonomy): domain Eukaryota; kingdom Metazoa; phylum Chordata; class Mammalia; order Rodentia; family Cricetidae; genus Peromyscus; species Peromyscus californicus. The sequence goes on from NW_026294595.1 coordinate 68,030,901, forward strand.
ACAATTATCTCTCAATTCTTCAGCTCACCTTTTCAATCATACTTTAAAGAATTTATTACATTTATTTATTTATGTGTATGTCCATTCATGCCAGAAGATGATTTGCAGGAATCGTCCACATTGTGAGTTTCCACAATGTGGCTTCCACAATGTGAGTCCTGGGGATCATTAGGCTTGGCTATAAGCCCTTTGACCAACGGAGCTATCTTGCTGGTCTTCATGCATTATAAGGTATTTCATTTTGTGTTTCAAATGAACACAAGTTCTGAATTTTAGTTTAGTCTAATTTGTTAGTCTTTCTCTTTTCATTATATTTTAAAGTGGTATTGTCTTACTTCCTGGTAAATGGTGTAGAAAAAACAGTTTTAGAAACTCATTCATAGCCGGGTGGTGGTAGCACACGCCTTTAATCCCAGCACTCGGGAGGCGGAGCCAGGCGGATCTCTGTGAGTTCGAGGCCAGCCTGGGCTACAGAGTGAGTTCCAGGAGAGGCGCAAAGCTACACAGAGAAACCCTGTCTCGAAAAACCAAAAAAAGAAAAAAAAAAAAAAAAAAGAAACTCATTCATCTATGTAGTTAATACAGTGGAAGACTGATGTCTAAGGCGTTATCTAACAAGAAAGTTGGGGAACTAGGAATCTGAGCCTGGAGCAGTTTGTTTCCATTCAACCAGTCTACTGACTTGACCACTTATTGAGTGCTCACTGTGTGCCTGGCACTGGTTTAGGTATCTCTTGAGTGGTACTGTGGACTCTTCATTATAGTAACTGAAATAATGAGAATCTACTTTTTTTGTGGGCCTAATTATATTTTATTTGAAAGGATTTTAGAAGTTGAGAGGCAGTAATCACAAAAGCTAACTGTATCATTAAGTCACAAAGTTGAAGAAATTTTATTTAAAAAAAAAACGAAGTGGTTCCAAAATAGCTTTTAGTTGTTGAAGACAGCAAAGACAATGTAGGATTTAGAGGATAAAAGTATTTAAAAGCTTGTTAAAGAACACAACAAACAAACAAGCATGAAAAAAATGTGTCTTAGATTTTAAATCCTTTCATAAATTAATATAATTTCTTTTTTCTTCCTTTTTTGTTTTGTTTTTCAAGACAAGGTTTCTCTCTGTAACCACCCTGGCTGTCCTGAACTCACTCTGTAGACCAGACTGGCCTCAAACTCACAGAGATCTACCTGCTTCTGCCTCCTGAGTGCTGGGATTAAAGGCGTACGCCACCACACCCAGTAATGAGTATAATTTTTATGACACTTCACTGACATTCAAACAGCAGAAAACTCGTCTCTAAAGAGAGTCTCAGCACTCTGGGAATTGGTTAAGAATTTACCCTGCATGTGGGATATGTATGAGAAACAACTTAGGAGACTTAGAATATCTGCAAATGTGAAACTGTTTCTGTAAATTGCACCTGTCGACCCTAAATCCAGTTAGTAGGGGTCAGCTATGGCTCAAAGCTCCCATCCTTGGCAGAGAGAGTCATATGAAGCAGGAAGACACTTAGAGTTTAGTTTTTAGTAACTGCATTATTCTACGGATCTGTTGCATGATTTTTCTTGTGGTTGGGAATCCATTCTAATCCCTATGATTAAAATAGCTATTTAGATGGACTCCTGAGAACTTTGAAAAGAACTGTAGTCAGAGAAAAAGGAGGAGCTGGGCATGTTGGCGCACACCTTTAATCCCAGCACTCAGGAAGCAGAAGCAGATGGATCTCTGTGAGTTTGAGGCCAGCCTGGTCTACAGAGTGAGTTCCAGGACAGCCAGGGATATGTAGAAAGACCTTGTCTTAAACACAAACAAAAGAAACAACAATAACAGCAACAAAAAAGAATGAAGAATAGCCAGGTTAATGTCTTTTTGGAAATAAATGTAGACTGCACGAATCAAGGGCCTTTTAAATAACTTTACTGTATGCTTAATATGACTGTACGTGGTTAACAAAAATTTCTCATCTGAGAGACAGGATCTTTGAAATACACTAAGGAAACAAGATACTGTTGGAGTAGCATAGGTCAGCAAACATGTTTTAGGCATAATGAAGACTGAGCATGTCGTGGAGTTTAGATAGTTTAGTGCTCAAAATGTTAAGGACTCCATTTTAATTTTAGTTCCCTAATACTAGGTCAGAATATAAGGATTTCTTTCTGCCTTTATCACTAGTTATGAATGTGACAAAGAAGAACCATTATGGTTTGTGGCTTACAGTCCCAAGCAGTGATAGAAATTTAAGAATATGGATGAAAATTTAATTAAAAATCTGATTATATTATTTATTACTAATATACTAATATTATTTTATACTTATTATACATTATATAATATTGTGACTTTAAAGCTTTGCATGAAGCAAATCCATTTAAAGATTTATTACCAAAAGACCTTTTAGGTGGATCAAACTAAGGACTTACAGTATTCTTTATGCTTTATTGTAAAGAGAGTGCATCGGAGCCATTTGATTAAATAAAATACATATGGCTAGGTCTTTTATCAGTCTACAAAATTTCCACATACGTTCACATGCATTTACAGCCGAGAGCAGTGCAAACAAACGTTAAGTGTCACATCACAGCTACATGAAGCTGGCTGGTAACACTGCATGGTTGGAATAGCTCATAGTCCCTCTTGTTGCTTTCCAAGTGTGGTTCGAGCTCAGGTGTGTAAGTATTTGGAAAATGTGGCAGTGTGCTGGTCTCTCTCTGTGTGGGTGTGCTTATCACTCACTTTTCACTGTTTTTGCATGTTACCTGAAAAGCACAGAGTATCAGTTGATAACTGTTAGTTTCATTGGTTGACAGCTCAAGGTGGAGCTAAGGTAGTTAAGTTTTTTTAGGAACCAAAATTTTTGCTCTAATTTTGTCTCAGGATGTCTGTGCCCTTAGCAATGCCCTCCCCATTGTTCAAGGGTCACCTGTCCTTATTTTTCCTGGTCTTGAAAAGCTGTGTTAAAGCAGAGGTTTAACTGCTCTTGAGTTCCTTCTTTGCTGTAAAAACTTCTCATTTCTTCCTTGTGTACTGTTGGGTTTTAAATTTTAGAGATTGGTATTTGTTTTTTGGGGTTTGTTTTTTTTTTTCTCCTTTAAAGTCAGAAATCTTTTGAGTCTTTAGCTTTTGATGACATCATAAATCTGTTTGTAGTTTTAACTCTGCTTTTCCTTCTGTTACAGGGGATTAGAGAGCTGAAGGAGAGCCAGTTTCCCCAAAATTGGTAAGTACTTTAAGCAAGCATAGTGTGCCTGATTCTAGCTGGACTCATTCAGATATTAAGTGACATTATAAGTGATTTTTTTTCCCTCCAAAAAAAGCTTCCTTCCTCAAAAGAAAGGCTTGGCTGTTTGCACTGAAAGTGAATTTTTAGCTTCACATAGCTGTATCTGAAATACATTTGTGTTTCTTTCTCATAACTCCACTAGACTTGCATGCTCCTGAATTTGATAACTCATTAAAAGTTGAAGGTCCTCTTGCCAAAATGCCCTTAATGCAGTAGTTAGGCCTGAGGATTCAGTCAGGAAAGACAAGTTCATGTTCCCATTGTGTTCTGTATTACTGTGTTGTTACATTTGAGGCTCCCCTATGTATAGACTGGCCAGGTTACTGTAACCATGGGGCCTTCTTCACCTTGAAGTTGGAGCCTCTTGATGTCTATATTCTTACACTTGACATTAGATTGGCTTCAAGTCTGAGATTGCTTTTTAGTGTGTGTTGTTTTGTATAATTTTTAAAAGAAGAGAGAAAGAGACAAGCACATTTTTCTTGATAGTTACTTTCATAGACTTTTTAACAGCTTGTAACTTATACTTATTCAGTTTTTGGATGTCTTAATTCAAGATCCTAGATTGTACTGGGTGATCTGATGCAACTAAGCATCTGACAGATATTTACTTTATTTGGAGAGCATGTGCTTTGAAAAAAAAGAAATCAAGCTTTATTTGTGTAATTCTCTAATGTAAGGCTGCTTAAGAAAATATAACAACAACAAAAAAAAAACCTCTGTCCTCAAATAGTAGTTAACTTATTGTGTAGAATAGTTAGAGCAGATATTTGGTTTTGACTTTTTGAGACAGGATCTCACTCTGTGTAGCATTGGCTGGCCTGAAACTGGCTATATAGACTAGACTGGCTACGAATAAATACACAGATCTGCCTACTGAGTGCTGGGATTAAAGGCGTGCACCACCACCATGCCCAGCAGATTTTTGGCTTTGTGGTCCTACTAGTATCTCTCTGGGTTTTGAAACTGGGATTTGAATGTATGAGGGAGTCTCTTGAGCCAATGTACCTTGAATTTTGCTACTATTTAATTCTATTGCCTTTCCCTCATGGAACCTTGTAAACTAGTAATCAAGACCCTTTACCTTGTGGTGTTCTAGAACCATGGCATCTGTCCTGCATAGCAATTGCTTTGCTTACATCCCTGACAGGTTGTTACTTACTCAGGTGCACATTGAATACTACATTGAAAAAAAAAAAAATGGAGACCTTTGTTTTCTGTAATGAATGTGTTTTGAGAAACTCTGGTTCTACAGAAACTGAAGAAGTATTTCTGAGGTTGGGGCTGGGGTGGGAAAAGGGTTCTGTGGTCAAATAATTTGGGAAATGCTGCACTAAACTAAGTTAAACAGGTTTCTTTACTGCAGGACTTCTCAGAACCTTTAATATGCTAATGTGCATTGTGAATCTCCAAGATGGGGATATGATATGCAGCATTCTTGAATACTTCTAATGACAGGGAGCCCACTACCTCATAAGGTAACCCATTCCTTTTTTGTACAGCTCTAATCCTTAGTTCTTTATACTGATCTGAAATCTATCTTCCAGGACTTTACTTCACTAAGTATGATATGATTGTTTATGCTGGGACCACCACACCTTCCTGTGCTACCGTTTTTTTTTTTTTTTTTTTTTTTTTGTAGTGTATATTTATAAGCTTCTGGCCAGGCTTGCCTGAACAGCTCCCACCCTCAAATCATTGAGTGACTTTTCAGTAAATGTGGCAACCAGTTCTAAAATCTTAGACACTTTATCACTGTGCTTTTGTGCACCACTTCCGACCTTCGTTTTGAGTTTCTGTAAACTAAATTTTACTTCAGTGTTCCCCTTGTTGGGTGTGGTTGAGATTTTAAATGGCATGCTTCCTTTCCCTACGGAAAGATAGGAGGTAGAAGTATGTAAGTGTGCAGGCAGTCTGTGTCCCAGAAGCTGAGTCTGACGAATGCACTGGGATGAGCCTGATGCTGGTAAGACATGCAGCCTCTGAGGAGATGTTGTGGGAATTCCTGGCCTGACCCAGAATCCACAAGAGCCCTTGGGCTGCAGTGCTGTGAACTCTACATAGTCTTTAGAAAAAGAAATGACCTGTTCTCTTCCCTGTAAACCCAGATAAATAGATAATTTAACAGATAAGAAATGTTTATTAATTAGTAAACAACAGATAATTTAACAGATAAGAAACGTTTATTAATTAGTAAACAACAGTAACTATTTAGTTTAATAGTTTGGAAACACCCAGCTAACTGTGGTGGTTTTTGTCAATAGCTGTCATACCAGGACTTGAGCACACAGCCTGGTCAGCCTCTAAAGTCAGGGTTGTCAAGTTTTATGAGGTACATTTTCTGTTGATTTGTGGAGTGTCACCAAAGAAATACCACCCTGAAAATAAGTCAAGATATAATGAAAATTTGCAGAATAATAAGGAAAAAATTAGATTTTCCTATTTAAAAAACACCTGTGAATGTAGATCAGAAGCAGATGCTTGTAAACATAAGAAATGCATGGTATAAAGAGCACAGAGCTCTTTTTAGGGACAGTTTCAGAGCACACTGTGTTATGAACTTATTAAAGTAACTCTTGGTTGGCCTGGCAGATTTGGATAGGAAAAGAATTCTTGTCAGTTTTGTAGTGAAGTATTTTTATTTCTTAGCAATAAAAGAGATTAGAGCTTCCCTACAAGTCCTAAGAGTCATAGCAGAAGACCCAGAGGTCGTGTGCCTTCATGGAGAATGTTCAGAGCAATAGCAGCCTCATTCTTAGACAATTTGGACTTTTTAAATTTTTTTTTTTTTTTTCAATACAGGGTTTCTCTGTGTAGCTTTGCGCCTTTCCTGGAACTCACTTGGTAGTCCAGGCTGGCCTCGAACTCACAGAGATCCACCTGGCTCTGCCTCCCGAGTGCTGGGACTAAAGGTGTGCGCCACCACTGACCGGCGGACTTTTTAAATTTTATTTTTTATTTTTAGATTCATTTTTATTATTTTGGGTGTACAGGTGTTTTGCACGCATGTACATCTATGCACCAAATGAGTTTCTGGTGCCTGAAGAGGTGGTGAGCCTCATATGGATGCTGAGAATCAAACCTGGGTCCTTTGCAAGAACAGCAAGTGATCTCAGCCACTGAGCCAACTCTGCAGCCTGAGAATTTGAGAAAGTTTAAGCATGGAGAAGTATGTCAATAGCCCAAAACTTGGTGGTTTACAACAGGCTTTTCCAAGCCCTTTACTTGATTTAAATCTCATAACAGTCCTGATATAGGTGACATGAGCCCCATTTTCCCAGGGGATAAAATTGGCTACACGATGGATAGTTTTGTTTTGTTTTGTGGGAGGTAGTAAATATTCTTTCTTCACTATCCAGCTACCTTTTTTTTTTTTTTTTTGGATGAGATCTAATTATTGTTTGTTTAGTTTGTTATGATGTTTGGGGTGTGTGTGTGTGTGTGTGAGTGTGTGTGTGTGTTTGAGACAATGCCTCTTTTAGTCCAGGCTGGCCTTGAACTCACTATGTAGCTAAGGATGACCTTGAACTCCTGATCCTTCTGCCTCCACCTTCCATGTGTTAATGATTACAGATGTGTACCCTGGTATCTGGCTGTTTTCTGCTTTGTTTTGTTTTGTTGCTTGAGAAGCTATTAGGTTACCTGATGGTTTAATGTATACAGTGTTGAAGGCAGAAGGTTGGCATGTTGTGCTCGGCAAATGCTCTCTCGGCAGATGCCCTCAGTGATGGAGGTATGTGTAGATGTTGGGTAGAAAGTGTCTGTTACTGTCTTGTGAGTCTGTTTATAGTCACCTTTCAGTCTCTTATCTTCTCTCTCTCTTTCTCTCTCTCTCTCTCTCTCTCTCTCTCTCTCTCTCTCTCTCTCTCTCCTCCTTTCCTTATTAGAATTGGGCAAATGTAATAGATTATCTTTTATACATTTAGAAGTAACAGCTTTTGGGGGCTGATGAGATGGCTCAGCAGGTAAAGGCATTTGCCATCATGCCCGAGGCCCTGTTTGACCCCTTGAACCCACATGGTGGAAGGAAAGAACCAACTCCTTCAAATTGTCCTCTGACCTCCACACATGCTGCATGGCATGTTTGCTCTACCCAGTAAATAAGTGATATTCTAAAAATTTTTAAAAAGTAATACTTTTTGTGAAGCTACAGACTGCCTCTAAATATTATTCACATGATGCTGCATATGCTAAGATTCCAGTGGTTTTTTTGTTTGTTTGTTTGTTGTTGTTGTTGTTGTTTTCCTGAGACAGGGTTTCTCTGTGTAACAGCTCTGCTGTCCTAGAATTCACTCTGTAGGCTAGGCTGGCCTCTGCCTCCTGAGTGCTGGGATTAAAGGCATGTACCACCACTGCCTGGCTTCTAGTGTTTTTTTTTTTTAAGGCTCCAACATGTTAGCTTGAGTTTGTAAATTATAACTTTATGTATTTTAATTTTATAGACCAATCTCTTAAAACAACTGTTCAGAAAGAGACCTTTCTGAAGAAAGATTTCAAAATCGTCTTCTAGTCCTCCTTGAATTTCTTTGTGATCAGTCATGATCTTTTTTAACCCTTCAGTCTTTTTCTAAAACAAAATGGGTAATTGGCATTTAAATGCCTTTGTATATATCTAATAAGCAGACAACAACCTGAAGAGGAAGTACAAGCTGCCAGCTCCTCATTAGCTTGACTGGCAGGCTTGTTGTACAAGGCATGCTTTGACATTTAGAGTCTCCAGGTTAAAACCTTGTTTTTACTCTTTGCTCTGTCCTCTCTGCCCTCCTTCCCTCTACCCTCCTTTTTCTTTCTTTCCTTGAGACAGGATATCATGTAGCCTAGGTTGGTTTCAAACTCATTGTGTAGCTTGGACATTGGCCTTGAACTCCTCTGTCCACTTCTTGAGTGCTTATATTCCAGGAGTGTGCCATCACACCCAAGTACTTTTTTCTTTTTTGAGGTTTTTTTTTTTTTTTTTTTTTTTTTAGGTTATAAATGTTTCTGATGCTTTATTTATTGTCATTTATTTTTTTCTTAGTTGATAGGAGATATGCATTGCTTCTGGAAAAATTTGAGAATATTGATACTCCCCAAAAGAAGAAAGCTAAGTAGCCCTTTCACCCAGAGATGGCTTTCAGCAGGATTATGAAGCGCCATCAGACCCACCCTAGGCAGTTTAGAGTTTATTATTATGCATCTTCAGCAGCATAGGCAAAACCTTCCTTCTTAGATTTGTGTTTCTGTCATTAGTACAGACTGGTGGTTTTATAGTCATTGGTCAGTCATTAAAATTGTTGTGAGTATATATTCATGTTAGGATGAGTTTCATAAAGCTATTTTCACTCACATGACTTTAACTGAATTCACACTTTTTATTGGTCATTCTTATCTCTTGTGAGAATTTTTGTTAATGTGTGAAAGCCTTGACTGTATAAACAATGTTAACCTTTTGTGGTGGGTATTGTAAGTTCTCTGTGTCTGTGATATGCTTGTTTTAAGAGTTGGGTTCAGCTGAGCTGTGGTGTCATGTGTGACCACTGGTGCAGTGAAATAGGCCTTTCTGATTTGGAACATGCTTTTGTAGTGGGGCTATCCTTCACGTAAAAAGAATTGTAGGGAATCTTTTTGGACACATTTTCTGATAGAACTTTGCAAAAATTAAGACCATGTGTTTTTAAAGAGTTGTAATGTAAACTGAGTGTGGTAGATTACATTTATAGTCCCTGCACTCAGGAGGCCAAGGTAGGGGGATTATGAGTTCAAGGCCAGGCTGGTATCTACAGGAAGTTTAAGGCAAGTCTGGGCTACATAGTGAAACCCTGTAAAACAGAACTGTCATGTTGAAATTAAGAGTTTGAAAAGGGAGATTATTTTAGCATTTAAAATTGAAGTAGCTGGTATAGTTTTGAAATTAGCAATTGCAAATCGAGAACGTGTAAATGACAACAAGAAGTCTTGCTCTACATGAGTTAACTAATGATTCTGGTATTTATTATAATTCCAAACAGTTTTTAGGATAGTAAGTGGCTGAAATTCATGATATGTCTCCTTTTAAAAATTATTTCCCCTAAATCTGCCTGCCTGTACGAATTTAAGTTTGGCAAAGTAAATCTTCTAGAGATGTAACTTTGAAAGAATTTTGTACTTTGAGAATTTAATCTTTTTTAGGTTAGAATATTCTGATTTTATATAACATAGTGTATAAACCCTAGAGGAGAGATTGTCATTGATGTTTTAAGCCCAGAGAGATTAAGTAAATATAATGGAAACTAGAACTCCTAAGAATATATTTTATAGTTAACAATTTCATCATAGGTCTGTGAATTCAGTTTTATAACAGACTTTGAGAAACTCAGGCTGATGAGGACTGTCAGTGGATAAATGGTTGCTAGAGAGACTGGTGGTCATGAGTCTCGTCATATTGTTGTCCAAGTTTCCTTCCTCACTGCCAAAAAGCAGCACTAGCTACAGCTTTTATAGGTATAAGGAAGAAAAGAGGTTTTTAATAAAGTTTAAATTTATTCAGACAAAAAATACATTTGAGTTGATAGAATACCCCAAATTATGACCACATTTAAAAAAAAGGAAAAAAAAAGGCTAAAAGAAAAATTAGCCATTTGGTTAAGCTGCAGTAGTGATGGTGTAGGACAGGAAGGTGAGAGTAGGCGTCCCATTTACAATCATAAATCCAGCAGACGACATCTTTACGTACAGTTACGCATATGGTCGGAGAGATGCACTGTCAAGTTTGAAAAGGAGACAGTAGTCACTGCAAAGCTAGAAACATGTACCAGTGTTAGACCATCTCAAAATCTACCCATTAGGGGGGTCCCTCAGTTCCTGGGGTGACTGCAGTGCTGCAGTGCGTCGTATTTGGATTAAATAGTAAGTTGTTAATTAAAACACTTAAGTCACTCAAGGCTTTCCCGTTGTTTTAGGACTTGTTTCTAGAATAGAGTAAGAGTGCAGTCAAGTTAAAATACCTTCCCACGGTGCTTTAACTTAGCCCCCGGGAGACTGGGAACTCTCCAGTCCACTCTGATTTGAAAATGCTTGACTGACCATGTTTTGTGTCTGAGTGCTCTGGATGATGACAGTCTCCCCTGTTAGTTCTCCTCTGGGTGGAAGTGGTCTTTCAGCCCCCTGCCCTCAGTGCTGAACACACAGTGGGTATTTGTTGTCTTTCTTTTCTTAGTTATTTGAAGTATTCTGTAGAGGAATGCTCAAAAGAAGAAAACCCAGGAAGTTTTGGTACTGAACTGTTTTTTAAAAGTCCTTTGGGGATACTTTCTTCGTGTTACAAAATAAAAGATTTTTAATTTAATTATTTTGACAAAAATTTTCTTCATTGATGATCCCAAACATTCTATGATCTCTACAGCTGCAGCAACAAGAGGAGCTTGTTATTTTAAAGGGAGGTGAAGACACTGTAGAATCAGCAGGCAGAAGAAAGGGGAGAAGGCAGAGGATGGAGTTGCAGACCCTACAGGAGGCTCTGAAAGTGGAAATTCAGGTTCACCAGGTATGTCGTGTGTTGGCTACCCATGTATACTGTGTTGCTAAGGAAACAGACCCAGCTCTGTGTTTTGGTCAGGTTATACAATCATTCCAAGACTTAACCAATGACCATGGCATTTGCCCGCAGTTACTGCCCCACAAACGCACTCCTACTGCTTTTGAAAACTTTAAGAAGATATCCCTGACATCTTTTCCAGAAAAAAAAGGGACTGGAAATAGTTTTTTTTCATATCCTAAAGGTATTTGGAAAAAACAACGCTTTTTGCAGTTTTTCTGGCCCATTTGAAGGCCTTTTAAAATACACATGATACCTTCCTTGTGTGTTTTGGCTCTTTTAAATTTATTTTTGATCTTTTGAGACAGGGCCTCCATGGGTTGACTTGGTTGGCCTGGAACTCCCCATGTAAACTCCACTGACTTTGAGCTTGCGTCAGTCCGAATGCCTTTGTTTCCCCAGTGCCGACTTTACTTCACCGTAATAAAGATGAGATGAGCTTAAGCCAAGTGTGTACATACTTACTACACATGCTAACACCTGTGCTCCTCTGTGACTCATCTTTGTGCCTCACTGAAGTGTTTTATTCCTTTTTGATGATTCCAGTCTTTGATAAAGATAATCTGGTTGCTGTTATCAGTATTTAAAATGTTTTAACCCTTATATTTTTATCTCAGATAAAAGTAAACAAACCTTTAAAGTATATAATTATTTATTTATTTATTTATTTTGGTTTTTCGAGACAGGGTTTCTCTGTGTAGCTTTGCGCCTTTCCTGGAACTCACTTGGTAGCCCAGGCTGGCCTCGAACTCACAGAGATCCGCCTGGCTCTGCCTCCCGAGTGCTGGGATTAAAGGCGTGCGCCACCACCGCCCGGCTAGTATATAATTATAAAATGTATATATAAGTTTTATGTTCATTTTATACAGTTGTTTTTATAATATGATAAGCTTAACAATATGTATTTTAATTTGTATATGTTGACACGGAAATATATAAGCATAAACATATAATTATAATCAAGACAGAAAAATAACTACATTGTTAACATTTATTGTATAAACAAACTATTGCTGTTTGTTTCATTTTTTTAGACATCAGCTGGGCATTAGGTTTGAGGCATACAAATAAACATACATGTGCATAATCCTTGGTATTCAAAAGTGATAAATGATGATTTGGCTACTTTTGACCATATAACATTTGTGAATTTGGGGATGGAATGACGGATGAAGGGAACTACTCTGTGTTTGATATTTTGGGTTGAACTCAGGACTTTGCACATGTCAGTGACTGATCTACCACTGAGCTGCATTTCCAGTTAGAATATACTTTTATTTTAGGGTCTCCTTTCAAACTCTTGTCAGTCTTCCTGTTTCAGCTTTCTAAGCACTGGGACTACAAGTTTGAGCCACAACACATACATTACTTTTTAAAAGCGTTTGCTTGGGGGTGTCCTTTCTCTGTTTTTTTCTTGTGTGAGCTAATACAGCATTGATTTCTGAAATTGTTGGGATATACATTGGGTTTTGGATAATTACTGGGTTTTCCTATTGCCCCAGAATTAATGTGGATTAGAGCTGACAGGAAAGCTCTAAGTTTTGTGCTATGTGTGTCGTTGTTGTTTTCCACTTGGAGCTCTTGTTTGGAAGTTCCTGCTGCTGCTTTGGACCTTGTGGATCTTTGCTCAGTAGTCGCCCTGTAGGGTATGCTTCTCTTAGTACACAGTATGCACATCTTGTTTTGTTTGGCCTTGCTTTTGGTCTTTATCGAGGAGAGTAAATATTTATTCATAAAGCCAAAATTTTTTTGGATCAAAATTATTAAAATTATTCTTTTATGTGTATTGCATGTATGTGTACCACATGTGTGCCTGGTGTCTGTGGAGGCCAGAGGAGATTATCAGATCCCCTGGAATTGGAGTTACAGAAAGTTATATGTAAGTGCTAGGAATTGAATCTGGGACCTCTGGGAGAGCAGCCAGGGTTCTTAACCACTGAGCCATCTCTCAGCTCCTGGATGAAAATATTTTAACATAGAGGAATATTGAACCCATTTCAGGTCAGTGGCAAGTAACAAAACTTAAATTCATAATTGTTTAGAGCTGATGTCACCAGTAGATTTTGGGAATATAGTAACAATTTGAAATCTGTGTGAATCAAAGATAATTTTATGGTGGTATATGTGATTTCTAGAATTTTTTTCTCTTAAGAAATTTTAGAATACGGTTTATATTCTTTTAATTTTTCATCATAAGACACATGTCTCAAATAAGTATTTCTTGAAAGAATTATCTATAAATTGAACTTTTTTTAAAAAAAAGATTTATTTTTTAAATATGTATAGTGTTCTGTCTGCCTGTTTGCCTGCATTCCAGAAGAGGGCACCAGATCTCATTATAGATGGTTTGAGTCACCATGTGGTTGCTGGGAATTGAACTCAGGACCTCTGGAAGAGCAGGCAATGCTCTTAACCTCTGAGCCATCTCTCCAGCCCCTAAATTGAACGTTTTAAGTATTATCTTATTTCATAATTTAAATCAAGTATATCACTTACATTAAAATAACAATTTTGAAAAATTTAGTCTTCATGATAATGTTTTAAAGTCTAAAGATTTATAATTAGGGTCAGCAAGGTGACTTGGTAGGAAAAGGTGCTTACTGCTAAGCTTTATGAGTTCGATCCCTGGTATCTACATAGTAGAAGCAGAACTGAGCCCTGAAAATTGTTCTCCACATGTGGGTGCACATGTATGCTCTCTCTTTCTCCCTCATACACATTCTAAATAAAAATAATAACATAGCTGGGCAGTGATGGCACATGCCTTTAATCCTAGCACTCAGGAGGCAGAGGCTAGTGGATCTCTGTGAGTTTGAGGCCAGCCTGGTCTACAGAGTGAGTTCTAGGACAGCCAAAGCTGTTAAACAGAGAAACCCTGTCTAGAAAAACCAAATAAAATAAAATAATAAGTTATACTTGTTGACTCAGGGATATGTATTCTTCTAGTTATTTTAAACACCCTGAATATACGCTGTCAATTTGTTTATATATTTAACTCTTTGTTTTAAGTATAAAATTATAGCCTTTTGCCAGGCGATGATGGCACACACCTTTAATTCCAGCACTCGGGAAGCAGAGCCAGGTGGGTCTCTGTGTGTTCGAGGCCAGCCTGGTCTACAGATCCAGAACAGGCACCAAACTACACAGAAGAAACCCTGTCTCAAAAACAAAAACAAAAACAAAACAACCCCCCCTCAAAAATTATAGCCTTTTAAATTAGATATTTAGTTAAATATTTTATATATATATATATATATATATATATATATGTTTGTGTGTGTCTGAGTATATGTTCTATGCACCTTGTGCATGCAGTGCTCTACTAGGTCAGAAGACAGTGTCAGATTCCATGAAACTAGGGTGATAGGCAGTTGTGAGCCACTTGCTATGAGTGCTGGGAAATAGACCTGGGTCCTCTGCATTAAAGCTAAGTCATCTCTTCAGCCCCCAAATTATAATCCTGTTTTCATCTTTAATTATTATACATTCTATTTGTGTAATTTGCATACCAATTAATGTATTTGAAATTATTTATTTATTTGTGTGTGTGTGTGTGTGTGTGTGTGTGTTTGTGTGTGTGTGTGCATGCATGTGCGTGCACCCACACAGGGCAAGCGTGGATATTGATATCTTTTTCTATCCAACTTTTCTTTTGAGACAGGGTCTCGCACAGAACCTTAAGCTCACTGGTTGGTTGGACTGGCTGACCAGTGAGATTCCAGGATCCCCCTGTCTCTGTCTCAACCCTAGAGTTACAGGTGTACCTCCACACACCTGGCCTATTTTTGTTTGTGTCAGGGATCCAGACTCAGAATTTATGAATGAAGCGCTTTATTGACCGAGCCATCTCCTTAGTCCCCTATCTTTCTATTTTTGAAAAAAAAAATAGCAATAAATCCAAATGATAGTCTTTATTCTGAAAGCTGGTCCTGTTCTGATTGGCTGTATGCTGATGATGCTTGTAGTTCTTGAACAGGATACATTCAGGATAGCCAGAAATGATGCCAGAGCATGGGTCTTGGGTGCTAGGGGGAAGCCAAAGCAAGAATGGACTTTTAACTAAATATTAAAGCAAAAAACACCTTTTGATGCATTTCTGTTTAGGGAAGGAAATTAGGTAAAAGTTAAGCTTTTAAGGTAAAAATCTGTATTAAGAAGTTGCCTAGTGTTGCTGTGGTGGGAGTCTGGTTTCTTTATGTTTTTGCATGTGTAGGCAGAAGCACCAGTGTGTACGTAGTTTATGGTCAATAAATACTTAAGTGATGGTGGCCATTTTTTTGGGGGGTCACCTACATTTAATTGTGTGTGTGTGTGTGTGTGTGTGTGTGTGTGTGTGTGTGTGTGTGTGTATACACTGGAATCTGTTTCAGAGTATTAACTCCATATGGGATGGAGACTAGTGTAAAGCAAGCAGAAGTTAACAAACTTTCTCAGTAAAGGGCTGGATGGTGAAGTATTTTAGACTGCAGGTCATTCATAATCTGTGTCACTCTGCTGTGCTGTTGAGCAGACAGGTCAGCCACCGACAGTGGATAAACACATGGGTGTGGCTCGGTTCCTAAGACTTTATTTAGGAAGCAGGTGGTGGTCTGGGTCTGGCTGCTTGGCTGTTGTTTTCTTATCTTTGATATAATATAGATCATGGAAAATGGTATCAGTCATTGAGTGGAAAATGACTTTGATGACGCAATTCCAGTTGAATGTCACCTGGGGTATGGATGGCCTAGTGAGTTCCTCGTCTTGTCTTGTTTGTGTAAATGTGGTTTAACTACATGTACATAGAAAAGCTGATTTATTTATTTTCTGGAGAGGTAGATCTTACTAGTCAGTTTTTAAATTCTAGTGCCATGGGCTACATCAATTGCTTAGAGGTTAAAAACCCTTGTCACTTTTGCAGAACCCAGGTTTGGTTCCCAGCACCCACATGGTGGCTCACAGCCATCTGTAACTCTAGTTCTAGGGGATCTGACACCTACCTCTGACATCTGAGGGTGACAGGCCTGCATGTGGTGCAAACATGAAGCAGAATATCATACACATACTTACATGCAAGCAAAAAACTTATATACTTTAAATAAATAGATAGCAATAAAAAAAATCCAATGTTATGGAAAAAAAAAACCCTCTTTCAGCCTCAAAAATAACTTTACAGAGAATAACCAGTTCTGCAGTAACCAAATCAAAAAGGACACTCAGACTTTATTTTTTATTTTTAAAGTATTAATTACATTTATTTATTTTATGTGTGTGTCAGTTTGTGTGTCACAGCACACATATAGATGTCAGAAGGCAACTCTGTGGAATAGGTTCTTTGCTCGACCAGGTGGTTTCTAGGAATAGAGCTAAGGTTTTGAGTCTTGGGTGGAAATAACCTTTGCCCACTCAGCCGTCTCCCCAGCCCAAATCAGTTTCTAAAATGGAAGTGTGGCAAGATTTGTAAGGATGTAGACATTCCATTCCATTGGGCTCATAGACAGTGCATTACTGCACAGATTTCGATGAGGCTACTGAAGAGGTAGTTTTGTCAGACATGAAGCAGAATTTCATCATGTACACTTTGTGTATTTGATGGCCTCAGCTATCCAGAATGCATTTTAGTACCAGGAAGAAAGACTTTTGTCCAGTTAGAATACATGTCATATCATTCACCAAGCCTTTCTTGGGCTATTGCAACCGGGTCACTCATCTTAAAATTAGTCCAGTGTGTTTATCACATAGCATTGGAAGCAGCAAGGCTGAGTTGGTGTTCATTGCTTTTAGAAAGTGGCACAATAATAGCAGGGTTTGTTAGCTGATTGCTTGATAATTAAGAATTAAAGGGGTCGACAAGAAGCTAAATGGATAGAGGGCCCTGCTACCAAGCCCAAAGACCTGATTTTAATTCCTGGGACCCACATGGTGGAAAGAGAGAATGAACATCTGAAAGTAATCCTCTTACTTCCACATGTGCACCATGGCACTGGTGCACATACACAAGTAAAATATTTAAAACAATATATATTTAATTAATATATATAAATAAACAAAATATTTAATTTTAAATATTTAAATAAAATATCAATATGTAATAAAAAGAAATATTTTAAATAAAATATTTAATTAATAAAAAAAAGAACTAGGCCAGGTGGTGGTGGCACATGCCTTTAATCGCAGCACTTGGGAGGCAGAGGCTGGTGGATCTCTGTGAACTCAATCAAGGTCTACAGAGCTAGTTCCAGGACAGCCAGGACTACATAAAGAGAAACCCTCAGGAAAAAAAGAAATAAAGAAGAAAGAACTAGACTAAAAAATCTAAAAGGCATAAGGACTCATTATAACATTGTGGTTTGGGGCTTTTTGCAAGTCATATTGTTATATAGTATTGTATATTATCATATTATCACTCCTCTGACTAACTATAAGAGTTTGGTTTCTGTTTAATAAAGTAGATGAGTGTATTGTATATTTTATATTTTTTTATAACAACATTTTAAAAGTGCCTTGTCACCCAAAGAGTGTGACAACTCTTTCTACTATTATATGAAAATTCACTTGGAAAAGAGCTAATCCTAGGTACCCAATCCTGGGTTTTAGGAGGCAGCCTTCTCATATTCCTTTATTGTTTAAATCCCTCTGTCCACAGCTATTGTTACTCTTGGGTTTTTTTTTTTTTTACCAGTTGGGTTAGATCAGATGATATCTATTTATTATTTGATGTGTATGAGTGTTTTGTCTGCATGTATATTTGCATCATATGTGTGCCTGAAGCCTACAGAGGCCAGAAGAGGGGACCCATCTCTGGGCCTGTAGTTACAGGGGATTGAGAGCTGACAGCACAAAGTCACTTGACACGAGGCTCCTTCTACTGTGAGGTACAAACCAGTAGGCCTGCCAGACCTTTACTTTGCTGGATACAAACAGCCCTGTTTGTGTCGGTACAGCTTCTTTACAGACCTTGTTTGGGAATCCAGATGGTGACAGTATTTTAAAGGGCGCCTTTAATCCCAGCACTCGGGAGGCAGAGCCAGGCGGATCTCTGTGAGTTCGAGGCCAGCCTGGGCTACCAAGTGAGTTCCAGGAAAAGACGCAAAGCTGCAAAGAGAAACCTTGTCTCGAAAAAAAAAAAAAAAAAAAAAAAAAAAAAAGGGTATTTGGCCTTTGGAGCATCCTACTTATTTGTTTTGTTTGTTTGTTTTAAGATAGGGACTCACTATGTAGCTGTGGCTGTCTGGAACACACTATATAGACCAGGTTGGCCTCGAGCACACAGAGATCTGCCTGCCTCTGCCTCCTGTTTGCTGGGAGTAAAGGCATGCATCACTCTGCCTGGCCTGTACATCCTGCTTATTTAAATTGCAGAAGTCACTATCCTCCTCCACACTGACAAATCAGGTACTTTTTTATTTTAAAAATAAAGGGATAGTTGATTCTTTATTCTGTTACAAAGAGTGCTTCAATAGTCTTTTACAGACCTCACCAAAACTTTTGGTCTATTTTGATGGTGATACTGATTTATTTTTATTTTTTTTTTTGTGCGTGCATGTTTGCGTGCATGTGTGTGTTCCCAAACCTAGATAGCCATAGGAGTTAGGATGTGAAACTGACGGTTCTTTTTCTCTTTATTACTAGAAACTGGTTGCTCAAATGAAGCAGGATCCACAGGTAAAAATTTCTGTTGTTATTAACTTAATTTTTAAATGTAAAATCAATTGAAAATGACAATAAACTAGTAAAATGCAGATGTTAGTTAAATTTAAAAGTTTCATCCCAAACAGCACATATATTTGCATGTTGATATTTATGTTTTATAGGTCTAAAAAAATCCAGTTGTATAAAATTGCTATCATTTCAACCTTGTTACTGTTATTTTGCTTTTTTGTTAATTGCTATGAATATTTGTTTAAAAAAAAAGGTTTAACAGGCTTCATATAGCTTAAATTTCTTTCTTTAAAAAGCTACTTTTGAAGGGAGTGGGGTGTATATGTGTAACAGGCTTCATATAGCTTAAACTTCTTTCTTTAAAAAGCTACTTTTGAAGGGAGTGGGGTGTATGTGTGTGCACGCTTTTAATCCTAGCACTTGGGAGGCAAGGCAGTGCATCTCTGAGTTTGAGGCCAGCCTGGTCTACAGAGCAAGTTCTAGGACAAACAGGCAAACAACTGTTGACACTCTACCTGGCTGGCTTGAGGCTGTCCATCCTCCTCCCCTGAGCTCTCAAATGCTGGGATTACATGCTGTGTCTCCATATATGGCTTAGATTAAATTCACATATTCAGAATTAAGCAGGCTTTTAAAGTCTCAAAACTTATGAAATGCCCCCAAACCATTTTTAATTGTGTGGAGTTTATATATAGGACACCTGAATATCGGATTTACTACATCCACAGTAAAAATTTTAGAATAATTTATAAAAAGTTTGAAATTTACATTTTGTTTTGTTTTTTGTTTTGGGACAAGATCTCATGTTCCAGGATAGCCCCAAATTTCCTATGTAGCTAAAGATGACATTGGCTTCCTATTACTCCTGCTTTTAATTCTCAAGTGCTGAGATTATAGGTATGTGCCACCATACCTGGCTTTGAAATTTCTATATCTAAAAGAACCCTTAAAAAGAGTTTAGAGGTATCTTATATAATATAATAGTTGATAAAATGTTAAATTTAATTTTTATAGGAGTTTTGACTTGGAAATTTTATTCTCTTCTATGGAGAATTCTTTCTCCAAAGTTACCTTGCCCTCTAGTGATTCATATTATTCAGGTAGTGTCTTCTTGGCATCCATTAGACAGTGGGTCATACATGCCTCTCTATAAAGTAAAATAAATTCTTGAAGAGTAGTACTAAGGCAGATTAATTTTTTCTTTTTAAGTTGGTACAGTATTCATCTCGACTCAGTGGTCTGACTGTTGTATTAATAATTCATTGACTCTGAGAAGTAGCCTTTGTGGCCACATCTGCCTTCCATCAGAAACATGCCTTTTTTAATGTTTATTTAGTGTGTTCACAATTTAAACTGAATTTAGGGAACCAAGTAGCAACAGATTGCCAGGTCCTTTATATTTAATATGGTGATCTATATTGTCAATAATTAAAGTAGTTTCAGAAGCCAGCAGTTCTGATAATTCATGATCATATAACAGTAAATTCTTAACCTGGAAAATCTGAGGGTCAATAACTTATTTGACAACAGTTTAGGTGCCTTCAGAGAAGCCTTATGTTAAATACACCTGAACAATCCCAAATGAGGTAAGCTGAGTACAGAAAGAGTATGTGCCCCAACCCCGACAGACCAGGCAGGGAAATGAGGAACTGTGTGAAACAAGTAAGTCTCTCACTGGGGTAACATTCCGCTTTCCTGCTATGTTAAGCACTTGAAAACTTTAATATCCCATTCCCCCACCTCCCTACCCCCACCCCCGCAAAAGGCAGACATGCTCAGTGCATTTCATCTCAAATAGTACTATTTTTCGATTCCTAGAATTTCAGCATGTTGATTTGAATGATGTGCTGTTAAGGCAGTCACAGTGCTGACAGCTTTCCAAATCTAGGCTAAAATAACAAATGTATTTTACTAAATAAGAGAGAGGACAAGTAGAGAAAAGCCTCTTATCTTTGTTGATAATGCCGCTAAGCAGCGGGGTAGCGTCCTTTAACCTCCATTTTCCTGTTTTTGTCTGATTAGTGGAGCTTTAGGTTTTCTGTCAACTGATACTTTCCATAAAGAATAACAATATTTTAGGAGAAAGGTACTATTAGAGTGCAAGATGAGATTGTATAAAACTTCCTGTAATTTAAAACAGTTAAGAGGAAGCTGCTCCATTCTGTTTTAGGGGTCGATGTTATGCTTATAATTTAATGCATGGAAAATTTGATAGCTAAAGGTTGCTTCAGCACTTGTAATGCAGTATATGCATAAACTTCCTGATACTATTATGTTAACAAATGAATATCTTTCTCACAGATATTTTTTCTTTCCAATCAGAATGCTGACTTAAAGAAACAGCTTCATGAACTCCAAGCCAAAATCACAGCTTTGAGTGAGAAACAGGTAGGGGAAGGCGGGGACATATTTTTAACATTGTGTTCTAAAGATATGTGTGCTTGAAGCTTCTAAGAGAACTGCTGTTTTTCTTCATGTGTGAAAATAAGTGTGGGCAGCCAGACTCAGTTTAATTTTGCTTGAGCTGTTTATCTATTTTTATTTTTGGTTGAAATCAGTCTCTAGAGTATCCCATGAGTATATGCTACTGGCAGATACCTAAAAGCAATGTGGCAGGCTGCCGTTAATGTGTTAATTAAACTGTAATTTACCCATAGGGGAAGGGGCAAAGAAAGTGGGAGTGGGTGTGATATGGAGTCCTGTAGCAGCTGTGTCGTCTTCTTAACTGTTCAAAGATTTGAGCTGACATTTAACTTATTAGGTGGCTCTCCATGTAGGTCTCCTATTGTCAATGTTGTCAGACTTTTATGCTGATGTTCATCAGATGCTGACTTACTCTTTGAAAACTCTTGGATGGAATTTGTTGGAGTCATTCTATGTAGGGCAAGAAAGGCCATCTTGTGTTTTGTACAAGGACTTCTGCAAAGTGCTCTGGTCACTTTGTAGACCAGCTTCCACTTTACCTGCCACCAGGTGGAGTGTGACAGTCACTGGTGCTCTAGGTACATGCCTGTGGTAATCTATGAATCATCCCCTTTTCTTCTTTGCTCACTCTTCTCCCTCTAGTTAAAAGAGCAGTTTCTGTCCTGGAGTAATGAGCAAATAGCTGTGAACCAGTTGACAGTTCAGTGCTAGTGAAATCTTCCTGAAGAGTTTTGTCAAAATGGTCTTCAGTACCTGAGTTTTATGTTGTAGTCTAAATAATAGCAACAAATAATTTTTTTCCTGCAGACTTCTGATCATGTTTTTCATTTCATTGAAGGGAGAAATAAACTTTGAGAACCACAGATAGTTAATCTCCTAAGCTGGGTGAACCACTGTTTTTGATTCCTCTTTCTTTGGTGCTTTCCAATCTTGTCCCTCCACAGACAGTGTTTTAGATTAGGAGGAGCCAGAGTAAAACTGGGAGGTGATGGGCTGCAGAGGAGGGAAAAATTTGTAAGAGAAAATGTAAGCAGGACTTGTTAGTGTGTGACTGGGTTCTCTAAAGTGAAGTATGTTGGTGACAGTGTCTGCCTTTACAGCTCTGTTTCGTTCTGAGCCTTCTGATAGTTGCAGGGTTCCTTTGACAAGATGCCAATGAGTGAGTCACTTTTGCTGAAAGTTTCATGTATTCTAGCAGAGAGAAGTTGAAAATGATTAGTGGAATGGGGGTGGGAAATGCTTTTACAAAGTTAAAAGAACTCAAGGTGCATTTCAGGGAAATGGGGCAATCAAAGAAAAAATTACATTTATTTGAAAATTTTGTTTGTGACAACTAGTGTGAAGGTTTGTGTCTTAGTCACTGTTCTATTGCTGTGAAGAGACACTATGACCAAGGCAACTTTTTTTTTGGGGGGGGGTTTCAAGACAGGGTTTCTCTGTGTAGCCACTGGCTGTCGTGGAACTTACTCTGTAGACCAGGCTGGCCTCGAACTCAAAGATCTGCCTTAATCCCTTCTGAGTGCTGGGATTAAAGGCATGCACCACCACCGCTTGACTACCAAGGCAACTCTTACAAAGGAAAACATTTAATTGGAGTTTGCTTACAGTTTCAGAGGCTTAATCCATTCTCATCATGGCAGGGAGCATTGTGCTTGAATAGTAGCTAAGAGGTATATCAGATTCACAGGCAGAGCATGGGGTATGGGAAGATGGGGATGATGGGGTGGCGGGGAAGGGGGGTGCAGCAGAGAAATAGAGGGAAGGAGGGAAGGAAGAGGGAGAGGGGGAGAGACTGGGCCTGATGGGATTTTGAAGCCTCAAAGCCTGCCCCCAGTGACACACTTCCTCCAACAAGGCTACACCTCCATATCCTTCTAATCCTTTCAAAGAGTTCCACTCCCTGCTGACTAAGCATCCAAATATATGAGCCTATAGAGGCCATTCTTATTCAAACCACTTCAGTTTGGTTTATTCTGTAACTTCTTATTCTTGGCTGACCTCACTTAGAATTATAGTTGTCTAGTCATCACTGACAGAAACATCAGAAAGACCCTAAGCTGAAATGCAGTCTTTCAGATTTGTATTTGCCTAAACTATAAAACAGCCTTCTTGATAGACTAGGACAGGACCGTGTTTAAAGAAGCTGTCCAATGTGAGTGCTGACTCTTCCTCAGCATTCCAGCGGAAATCTTGCTGTTACTCATCAGACTGAAATCTAAAAGAGTTTGATTTTGTAACGAATTTCTGATGCTACCTGTTCTTCCTTGTCAAAGACTACTTAGACCTTGGCAAAACTTTTCCTTTCACTTTAGTAGCTAAAATCTGAGTTATCTTACTCATATGACTAATAGTTTAGCTTAACATTATGTTTTTGTTGTGAGAAAAAGTTAAATACAGAAAAGTCTGAAGAATAATGTCATAGTTACAGTTAAAGACTTAATCCTTGGTTGTTTTTTTGGTTTTTTTTTTTTTTTTTTGAGACAGGGTTTTTCTGTGTAGCCCCAGAACTCACTCTATAGACCAGGCTAGCCTTGAACTCATAGAGATCCACCTGACTCTGCCTCCCGAGTGCTGGGATTAAAGGTGTGCACGGCCACTGCCCAGGTCTCGATACATTCTTATATATCTATTTGTAAAGTTAATTGTACAAGTAAAATATAAACATTTTCTTATTTTTCTTTATTAAAGAAATACAACATTGCAGATAGTCATCAATTCTTAGAGTAGACTTACTACGTTCTTATTCATTAATGCAACTTCAGTCTTTGATAGTGCTTTGTTTGGGAAAATACAGTCTTCGGTGAGCATCCTCTGTGGCTAAAACCCAATGAATTTCCTTGAATGCTTGTTTGGAAATTTCTAGTGCTTTCAAACTGTAGCTTGAGATTCCTGAATAGAAATTCTAGGGTGGATTTAGAAGGCAGCTTCACCTACAGGGATTCAATTTGTCTCTGACAGTTAACTCAAAACATTCCTAGATTCAGTTGGCTAAATAAATTGTATGCTATGTAGCCAATTAAAATCATGGTTTAGTGATGTAGAATAGCTTCTGCTAAGAGACATTTATGATTTAATGTACGTTACATGTGTGTTGGAATACAAATGTATGTGAAAGCAGTATCAGTAGAAAATGTTGGGAGGTGGTGATTTTACATATAGTTGTGTAGCTGGAATTTTCTCCAGTCCCACTCCAGTTCCACTCAGGCCCCCGCAGCTCCACAGCCCACTTATAAAATAATCACTCAGAGCTGGGCGGCGGTGGCGCACGCCTTTAATCCCAGCACTCGGGAGGCAGAGCCAGGCGGATCTCTGTGAGTTCGAGGCCAGCCTGGGCTACCAAGTGAGTCCCAGGAAAGGCGCAAAGCTACACAGAGAAACCCTGTCTCAAAAAAACAAACAAAAAATAATCACTCAGAAGCTCATATTAATTAAAATTGCTTGGCCATTAGCTCAGGCTAACTATTGACTAGCTCTTATATCTTAAATTAACCCAATTCTATTAATCTATGAGTTGCCACGTGGCTTGTGGCTTACCGGTACTTTTACATCTTGCTTCCTCTGTGTCTGGCTGGCGACTCCTGACTCAGCCTTCTTGTTCCCAGAATTCTCTATATTGCTGGTCCCACCTATACTTCCTGCCTGGCTACTGGCCAATCAGCATTTTATTTACCAATCAATCAATCAATCAATCAATCAATCAATCAGAGCAACACATTCATAGTATCCCCAGCATAGTTGTTTTTCCCCCTTATTCTCCTGTGTGTGTTTTTAAAAAATCTGCATAATACATATGTTTCATTTTAAGATAGGGGAAAAAAAAACAAGAAACATTATTCAAAAAAAATTTTTTGACAGCGTTTTTGGTCTGTCCCTGAATAGTTAGCGTTTGAAAACTGTGTGACATTCTCTTCATGATAGATGATCCACTCTAATCAGAGAATTCAACTATTTTGAACCATAGTGAGGCTAACGTGTGGAAGCAGTTATTCATTTCCTTAACAGGATTTATTCTCATTCTACACTTCCCCCTCCATTTATATCTGACAGGCAATATGTGGTCCGTGGCAGAATAGAGAGATTCTGATTCTGGAGCCAAAATGCTCAGGTGCTTTAGTATTCTGTTTTAATTCTAATTTCTTGTAAAAACAATCTTTTTCCTCTTCCTCTTCTTCCTCCTCTTCCTCCTCATCTTCCTCTTCCTCCTCCTCTTCATCCTCCTCCTGTTCTTCCTCTTTCTCTTCCTCCTCCTCTTTTTTTTTTTTTTTTCTCTTGAGAGTTCTGGGGATGGAACCCAGGGCTCTGTGCATGTTAAGCAAGTGCACTATTATAACTGCACTACACCTCTAGCCTAACAGGCAGTCTTAACATTCCAAAGTGTGTCTCTTGTCCTAGGAGGATTTAGGCCAAAGTTGATGTTTGTTCAAGTAGGCTTTCCCTGCCTCAGTTTGCCAGCCTCCCTCTCTGGCTTGCCCACACTGCTGAAAGTTGTTACTTGCTCTGAGGAGCCAACCCTGAAGCCCCTTTCTCCACTCCTAATCTCGTTGAAGCCTCTTTTTTTTCTTTATGGTAAATGCCGTTTGCAAGCCGGTTTGTCTGTGAATGAAACCCCCACATAAAGATGGCTTGAACGGGCATATTCCTACTTCTCTGTCGTCCAGAAGCTCTGTAGTGGACTAGGTTGGAAGGAGCATGTCTACAGTGTCAGCGACCCAGGCACCTCCTGTTCTGATGCTCTGCCATTCTCAGCATGAAGCTTCACATCAGAGTCCTAAATAGCAACTCCATCTGGTGACAAGGGGGAGATCAGCAGAGAGGGAGCCCTGTATTTTTAAGGATGTTTACTGGGAGCTTTATGTACCTTTCCAGTTAAATCTCTTTGATTTGAACTTATTTACATGGCCTCACTAGTTGCAGGGAAGACTGGGAAGTGTAGTTTATTTCTGGAGGCTGTGGCCAGATAAATTTAGGCACGGCATACTGCAGCTAAATACAGTTTCTACCACTGTAGCATATCACTGATTATGATCACATATCTACTTATAATTACTATTTTTGTTTTGTTTTTCGAGACAGGGTTTCTCTGTGTAGTTTCGGTGGCTGTCCTGGATCTTGCTCTGTAGACCAGGCTGGCCTCAAACTCACAGAGATCTGCCTGGCTCTGCGCCGCCCCCCCCCCCCCCCCCCCCCCCCCCCCCCCCCCGCCAGTGCTGGAATTTAAGGCTTGCACCACCACTGCCTGCCCCATAATTACTATTTTTAAAACATTTTACTAAATGGTTTCAAGAAGACAGAGTCCTGACAGTGGGAGTGGGGTGTCTCACTCTTCTGCCTGCTCTTGCGACCCTTTTTCTCCTCCTGGGTTGTTTCACCCAGCCCTGATGTGAGGGTTGTGCCTGGTTTTATTGTGTCTATTTGTGCTGTGTTCCGTTGATGTCACTGGGAGGCTTGTTCTTTTCTTGGGGGAGATAGAGGGGTTGGGTCTTAGGGAGAGGAGAAGTGGGAGGGACTGGGAGGAATGGAGAGGGGGAAGCTGTGGTTGGGATGTATTGTATAAGAGAAAAATAAATAGAAATTTTAATAAAAGAAGGCAGGAATTTTTTTCATTTTCTTCTTTATCCCTAGTATATTTCCCATAATATTTATCATCTTTAGTTTTTGGAGAGAGGTACACCCATGCCATCGTGTGTATGTAGAGGTTAGAGGACACCTTGCAGGAGTGGTTTGTGAGTTCCAGGGATCGAACTCAGGTTCTCACCCTTGGCTGCAGGTGCCTTTACCCTCTGAGCCATCTCATTGGTCCTTTTATAATATATGACAGAGAATAATATGTACCACAGAAAAATATTTTGTAATTCTTTAACAAATTTTGTCTGACTGATCTTCTCTACTTACAGTTTTTTGTTTTTTTTTTTTTTTAACTTTAAAGAACAGTGTGTCTTGCTTTTTAGATTTAATGTATTGGGAACATTTTCTTGGTTTTTGAGTGTTCTTTTTGTTTGTTCACTTTGGAGACAGGGTTTCACTACATTGTCCTGTAGACTGGCCAGGAATTCACTGTGTAGCCCAGGCCGGCCTCGAGCTCAGCTTCACCTGCCTTTGCCTCCTGGGTGCTGGGATTAAAGGTGTGTGCCATCACTCCTGTCTTTGAGTGTTCTTTTAAAACATGATTTTTCACAGCTTCAAGCATTTGTCTGACTATTCGTAATTTAAGAATGTTTTCCTGTTGATGATAGTTATTTTTCCTATTATGAGTATTTTTATGACTAATACCTTTCTTATTATATAAATCTGTTGTTGCTCTGATTGCCTTAGATAAATTCTTGATGTACACTGGATGTATTGATCAGCTCTTATAACAGTTCTATATAACAAACTAGTTTTACTGAGTGACTTATAATGATGTATTTATTTTCACACTAGATCTACAGGTCACTTAGAGTTTTCTTGATCCAGGGGGGCTTTGGTCAGACAGATCTGCTACTGTTTTGGGTTGGCTGGGCCTGCCTCTATCTATGATTGTAGGTATGCTTATATTTACCTTAATGTATTTATTCTGAGACCTAGGTATACTTATTTCATCTTTTATCACCAGAGCACAAGGCCAAGCTACCAAAATTCATGCTGAGATTCTGTTAGCATCAGACTGCTACCATCTTATTAATCAATGTGGCCAGACCTTGCAAAGTTGTATGATAAAAGATGTGGATGTAAATTTTAAAACATAACTAAAAATAATCCACAACTATATTTGGTTAAAGGCTAAGAAGAAAACTTTTCCCGCACTAAATAACAAGCTAGTCATGAGGTGCATGCCTATAATGCAGCACCAAGAGGTTTAGGATTACCTCAAGCTCTAGGCCAGCCTGGGCTACATAGTGAGTTCCAGGTGAGCCTAGGCTGAAAACAAATGGGAAGAGAGATAGTGGTGCATGTTTTCTTTCATATGCAGACTCTACACACACAGAAAGGGTCTGATTGGATGGAGGAGAGGAAGGATGAAAGCAAGTAGTGGGGGGGTGAATATGATCATGGTGTAATGATATATTTTTGTATGAAAACGTTAGACTTGAAACTCATTGAGTGCTAACTAGAGGTATTAATAAACAAAACATAATAATTTAAAAAAGCTTTTTACTATATATTTCCAAATAACCTCCAGAAAAAGCTTTCTCAGAGCAGCATATATTAGCTCTGCTTCTCTCCAGAAGGAGCTCAGGGGGGACATAGTGCTCTGTGTGTTGTGCAGATCATTGGTGTGCAGTCTATGTTGGTGTGCAGTCCATGTTGGTTGTGTGCAGTCCATGTTGGTGGTGTGCAGTCCATGTTGGTTGTGTGCAGTCCATGTTGGTTGTGTGCAGTCCATGTTGGTGGTGTGCAGTCCATGTTGGTGGTGTGCAGTCCATGTTGGTGGTGTGCAGTCCATGTTGCTTGTGTGCAGTCCATGTTGCTTGTGTGCAGTCCATGTTGCTTGTGTGCAGTCCATGTTGGTGGTGTGCAGTCCATGTTGGTGGTGTGCAGTCCATGTTGGTGGTGTGCAGTCCATGTTGGTGGTGTGCAGTCCATGTTGGTGGTGTGCAGTCCATGTTGCTTGTGTGCAGTCCATGTTGCTTGTGTGCAGTCCCTGCTTATCCAAGTTGGACTTTTCAGAGAACTTGCCGTTTGCCACTCAAGGATCTCAGTTATTTGCTCTTCAATCTTAGTTTTTGTTTTCCTTTCATACTTCCTTTTTCTGTATTCTTTCTGGAAAGATAAAATCCTTTGTTGTCTCTGATCTTCTGTATGTTTTTTCCTGTCTCAGGTAAAGTTTCTCTGTTACTTTGTACAGATTGTTTAGCACAATAGATGAGGTACTCTCCTAGGTTTAACAGATCGTTGCCATGTATGGAGCCATTCTCAATTGATCATTTTAGTAAAATTGGTTCTGAAGTCTTTGGAAAGTCTGTCTGCTCTAACTAGGTATATTTCCTATTCATACAACAAGCCAGTTGTGCTGCTGTACGCCTTTCATCCCAACATTTGGGAGGCAGATCTCTGTCAGTTCAGGGCCAGCATGAACATAGTAAGTTCCAGGCCAGGCAGGCTACACAGTGAGACCTTGTCTCAAAAAAAAAAAAAAAAAAAAAAAAAATCCTTCCTGTGCATAGAACAACAATAACATAATCATCATAATTTATTTATTTATTTTGGGTTTTTTTGAGACAGGGTTTCTCTGTGTAGTTTTGGTACCTGTCCTGGATCAAGCTGGCCTTGAAGTCACAGAGATCCACCTGACTCTGCCTTCTGAGTGCTGAGATTAAAGGCGTGCACCACCACCACTCAGCTAGAACAACATAATTTAAACTAAGTCACTTGTATTACTTGGCTTCATGCTACTGTAGTGAAGCACCTGAGGTCATTAATAAAGAAGTTGATAGGTTTAGAGTCCAAGAACATATGGCTCCATACTTTGACGCTCTAGTGAGGGGAGCACATCATAGCAGGAGCACAAGGCATAACAGACTTCTCATTTCACAAATCAAGTAAGAGAGAGGATGAGACTGGGGCTTAGTGACAATACCTCCAGTAAGGTCCTACCTTCTGAAGACCCATATTACTTCCCAGTAGGGCTACCCACCCTGAGGACCAGGCCTGAGCCTGAGCCTTTCAGAGACACTTTCAGTTTTCATGCCATGGATGACAGTAGGTGACTTGAACAGTGGTGAGTGGATAGGAATAGGGGCCCTAGGAATTCATTTCTAGTCCTGACTTTCTAATGGGTTAGTTGTTAAGGTTTCATATTTAAATCATTTAGTGCATCTACTTCCTTATTTATGGAAGATTTGTATGACAATGCCTTTAGCTGTTAATGAACATGTGTCTGTTAATCTCAGGTGGATCAGATTGTTCTACAAGTAAGTGTGTCCAGTCTGGGGAATGTGAATTCTGTTCAGAAGGGAATTGCTGCATTTAGGTGCGTTACTTGTCTATGTAACTCCATCATCCTGTATGTAAAACACTGATTTCTAAGGAGCTAGAGCATTGATATTTAATGCAGGTGTGAGTGCATCATTGTAATACACACACTGAGACATTGACTTTGCAGCTTAGCCTTCACTTTGTAGTTCACCAGACTAGAATCCACAGCAGTGTACGCTTCGTTCAGTTTTAGATAGTAAATTACTTTGTAGGATTTTACCTATTAAATGTTCTTGGAAATAGGACATTAAGCACAATAGTTAATGTTTCTTTTAGTTCTCCTTGATTTGGGGTTGGGCTAATTGGTTACTGTGCTCTAATTTTGGTAACCTGATACTTGATTATCTCTAGTTTCAACCAGTACCCATAGAATGTTCCCCGGTTCACAATTTAGCTAGTGTGATCGGCTAATATTCTCAGCACAATTTAGAAGTGTTATTTCCTTAGAGATGCTTTTATTATCTGTCTTATTTATCCTATCTTCTTATTTATCCAAAGCATACACATCCCCTGTAAGTCACTCTAGTTCATGTTGCCTGTGTCATATTTGTGTGAAACTACTTGACTATTTGTTTGCTCAGTTTGCTGTCACTTGTATACTTAGGATATCAGCACCTCATCCTTTACATCTAATATAGCAAATACAATTTTTCAGATTTCTGGGGAAATTTTTATTTATTTATTTATTTATTTATTTTTTGAGGCAGGGTTTCTTTGTGTAGCTTTGCTCCTTTCCTAGAACTCACTCTGTAGACCAGGCTGGCCTCGACCTCACAGAGATTCACCTGCCTCTGCCTCCCGAGTGCTAGGATTAAAGGCATGTGCCATCACAGCCCGGCCACTTCTGGGGAAATCTTATGGCTTATCTTGGGCAGGGGTGGAGGAAGGATTTGAACATTTGCAATAAATGTGAAGGTTTTAAGACCAAGGTTTCAAGTGAGTGACACGATGTAGTTCACAGTACTATATTTTCTAACCTATCTTTTATTTTTATTCTTGTAGTATAGTTGTCTGTGGCCAATATTTTGTACTTGTCTGGTTAAATATTTGATGATGTCTTTAAGAGAGAGAAGCTTGGTGGAGTAACATTGCTGTGTCATTGCAGAATGCTCACTGTAGCACCATGGAGTAAATCAAGGCAGTCAGTGGCTGAATACTGCCCTCTGTAGCAGCAGTGTTGGGGTGTGTTGGGGGGAGCTGGGGGATGTAAAACTGTCCTCTCAAGAGTTTGTTCTAATCATTTAGTTTCAGTGCTGGCAAGTGGAACAAGTTCAACTTGAAATTCTTAGCTCTCACGTGAGGTGCGCTACATGTTGACCCAGGTGACTAGACTCTATAGTGTGTTCTTTATCTCTTTGCTGGTCTCCTCCTTAGCTTAGAGCCGTCACTTTGAGCCAGTGAAAACCAAGCCAATGCCTCTTCTGGTGGAACTGTTTTCAATCTTCATGGACTCTTTTTGTATTTCAAAATGTTGAGGGGCTCTGGCTATCGGATAGCGTTATTCTGAGGTGTGTAGATAGGTGGTGTAGATGACAGGTGCTTTTACAGGAGCCAGTGTGACTCTCACTCCCCCTTTCAATTTCATTAGGAACTTCCTTTGTGCCTTTGATTCTCCCCGTTTATTCCATTTTTCCTAGGCGCTGTACTTTTTTTAAAAAAAATCTTAGGTAACACCCCTTTCCACTATAACACACACACACTGAGCCTCAAACTCTTGGTTAGCCAACTCTGACCTTGAACTTCTGATCCTCCATACCTCAGCTTGCCAAGCACTGTGATTACAGGCATGCACCACCACACCAGGCTAATCTGCTTTCTGAAACTATAATTCCAAGAACCTGACACACCAATTTATTGCACTTGCATTTATTGAGAATTTACTATGGTGGGAGGAATGGTGGTACCCCGGGAAGGTACAGAGAATGACAGTCTTTGTGTCACTTCCTCAAGCCTGGCCCCTGTAAGGCACTGATGTTCATGAGCACAGACACTTCAGCAGTTCATTCTCTCTGCTTTTCTTGCATCCTTCTCTTTCACTCACACCCTATAAATCCTCAGTGTCAATCTTTCCTCCCAAGGCTCTTCTTAAACCTCATGTTCTTGCAACTGGAATTTCTTTTCTCTTTGCCTGGCACATTCCTGCTTACTTTTTGAAGACCCGTTTGACTACCGTCCTCTAGAAAGCTTTCCTTGGCTCCTCTCTACTCTCTTCCAGGTATAGTACACACACCTTCTGGTTTGTCCCTTACTGTAGTACTTATTAGTAGCCATTGGATTGTTGTGTAATCATCTGTAAGGTCCTGTAGGGCAAGAGCTGTTGTTTTACTAACATCTGTACTCATGAATTCTGGCCTGGTATGCACAAACAGGATATGTTTGAATATATTAATTCATTAAACATCCAGGAGGCTAATGAGGTAGCCAAGGATGTTCATATCAAGGAGGTTCACCATTAAAAGATTCCCATTCAGATAGCCCCAGTCCTTCCTTTTTGTGGAGAGAGATTTTTTAATTGTTTTAAGATTTCTTTTTCTCTTTTCTGTTTTCTCTCTCTCTCTCTCTCTCTCTCTCTCTCTCTCTCTCTCTCTCTCTCTCTCTTTTTCAAGACAGGGTTTTTCTGTGTAACAGCCATGGCTGTCCTAGAACTCACTTTGTATACTAGGCTGGCCTTGAAATCATAAGAGAACCCCTGCCTCTGCCTCCCAAATGCTGGAATTAAAGGAGTGAGCCACCGCGCTCAGCTATTTTATGTATTATGAATGTTTTGCCTGTATGCATGTCTTTGTAACACATACATGTTTGGTTCCTTCCAATATCAGAAGAGGGTTGGGTCTCCTGGGACTGGAGTTACAAGTGGTTATGAGTCATTTTTTGAGTGCTGGGAGTTGAAC
Organism: Peromyscus californicus insignis; assembly: GCF_007827085.1. Lineage (NCBI taxonomy): Eukaryota > Metazoa > Chordata > Mammalia > Rodentia > Cricetidae > Peromyscus > Peromyscus californicus. Next base: position 68,063,639 of record NW_026294595.1, read on the forward strand.
CCTGGTACTCCAGAAGAGCAGCCAGTGTTAGTAACCACTGAGCCATCTTTGTACCCCTGGCAAGATTCTTAATATCATTTCCTGTGTTACAGTTTTAAGGATGTTCAGAGTAGGTTCACATCAGTTTCATAAAAAGCAAACTTTTATGAACAAAGTTGTAAAAGTAATAAATGAGTCTGAGGTCAACTGTCTTGGAATCTGCCTCCAGTGTTGTTACATGACTTCCCTCTGAAAGCTTTCATCCTCTACCCCATGCCTACCTCTCTATAGCATCCATTCACTGCTGCGGGCCGCAGGAATATATCATAAGAACTCAGCTGGTTATGGCAAAGTCACTACCTGGAGGAATCAGGGAATTCCTCCAGAGGAAGCCAAATCCCAAGGAGTTTTTGGTGTTACTTGGCTTGTTATATATCAGCTGTATTCTGTTATGAAAATCATGTGTGCCTTCATAGTTTTCCCAGTTGACTTTCCCCCAAGAAGGGCTAACACTCTCTGGACATACACATTCCAGGTATTTGGAGAACAGCCTCAGGAAAGGCTTTCTCTGGAATCAGATTATCTCCCTTAGCCACTTTCAAGGACTACAGGAAACACCGCCCAGGGGAGCATCCAACTTTCAAGGACTAACAATGATAACAGCCCACAGGCAAGTCTCCTGACTTAAGGTAAATTCCACAAGGAGACACCGCCTAAGAGAGGTGGGCGTTAAGTAATAGCTTTACACAATTTAGCTCGGACCCTCCCTTTATATACCGGGACTTCCAGGGCACAGGGCGGAGAAGAGAAAAGAGAATGGAAGAACTAGATGGGTAAGAACTTGAGAGGAACAAACTGAGATGGGGAAGAACTAGATTGAAGGGCTAGAAGAGAGGACTAGAGGAACGAGATGGAAGATGAGGAAGAGCCAGGTGGGGAAGAACAAGACAAGGAAGAGCCAGATAAGAGAGAAGGAGACGGGAGAGGAGCTGCTGGGGGAAAGAACTAGATAGATGAGAACCTAGAAGGGACAGAACTAGATGAAGGAATTAAGATAGAACCTAGAGGGGACAGTAGATAAATATAGAGAAATCAGGCAAGAAAGGAGCTAGACATGAGAGCAGAATAGAAGCTGTGCACAGAGAACTATCACAGAATAATAAAGTGTATGAACTAAGTTGTTTCGTGTACATAGATTCATTTCTTTTTATCAAAGATTAATTATCAGCTGGTTGTAGATTCTTCCCGAACCCTGGGAGGGGACTATCGAGGGGCCCCCATAGTCCCTGATAATTCACATTTGGTCCTCTAGACTTATCAAACGCTTGATTCCTTGGTTATGCTCTCCTATTTCTTCAACCTAGGGCATGTCTCCTGCCTGCCTTCCTTAGTGTAACCTAAGCCCACTGTCTTTGTAGCAGCACTTACAGGGTAGTGCCGCACAGGAACAGCCAAGGGAGACACTTCGCAAACAACAGTGGATAAAAACAGCCTGCTGTAGCATGTGATGTGTAAGTGTTAGCTCTTGTAGGCATGCTGTGGAAGTATGCTTTAACTGAATGGGAAGATAGGTGAAAAGTGAAAAAAAAATTTTAAAACATGAACAGTATATATAATTCCTTTTAAAAAATATAAAATACTAAGAAAATCATTTGGCAATTAGGCCTCTGTACTGGCCTGCCTGTAGGGTCCTGACAGGATATATCCTCAGCTGTAGCCCCTGTGCGCATTCGCTACGATTCCTTATTGAAAGGCCCACCTCTCCTCTCCTTTCTCTTTCTCTTCCTTTGCTCCCATCCCCAGGGACTGGGCTCTGCCCCCTTTGCTGCCCCTTCTCTCCCCTCCCCTGCCCTCAATAAACCTCCCACATGGGAAAAGAGAGAGAGAAAAAGGAACAGAAAGAGTCATTTATACTTGAAAAAGTATAAGAACACGTTCAGGTTACCTAGAATTATTGGACACTGGTATTCTCAGTGCTCTAGGAAGTGAGATTCAAGAGCGTGACCACAGAAACTTAGTGTTCTTAAACATAGATGTTCTTTTGTTGTTGGAATTTATTTTTGTAAGGAATACATGCTCCGTTGTTTTTTGTTGTTGTTGATCTGTTTGTTTGTTTGTTTTTGAGACAGGTCTCAATATATAGCCCTGGCTGTCCTAGAACTTCATATGTAGGCCATGCTGATCTCACAGAGATCTGCCCGCCTTTGCCTCCTGAGTGCTGGGATTATGGATGTGTCCTATTACACCCACCTTAGGCCAGGTTTTTAAAATCCATTGATAATACAACTACAGAAAACTACACATTTAAAAGTATATTTATATGTCTTGGCCGATGACTCAGATTTGTTTTTATAGATTGAAACACCTGGGGGACTAGTGCCCTTATCAGTAATCAGAACATTAGCATCACCACAGCAACATTGTTGTGCCTGCTTCCATTCACCCCTTCCCTCCCCAGAGATTCTTTTAACAGTAGAGATTAATTTGGGGACCTGGCTCTATGCTTTCCTGTTTGATGTATTCTATTTAACACTATTTATAAGATTACATCTATTTCTTTTGACATTTAAAACTTTTGAAATAATTATAGATTCATAGAAAGTTACCTTTTGAAATTTTAAATCACTGAAAAATGCTTTGTTGTTCTTGGTATAGTGAAATGCTTTCTTTTTTTGTAAATTAACATTCTCTCGATCTGTGGCTTGTAAATAACTCTTATCATATACCTTTAACCATTTGCTTCTCAGTCTCCTAAAGCCTGAGTTCTCTGACGTGCTTTTCTGTCTGCAACATGGACATTGTAGTTTCCTTTTGTTTCAGGTGCTGTCACCTGGTAGGTAAAGGAAGTCCATCTGAAAGTCACTGATGTAAGTGGGCTCACTGCTTCTGTCCTGAGAACTTGCTTGGGTCACTTAGCTCATGAGCTTCGCAGCACCAGGACCCAGGAATGTTCTTACTGTCTTCTTGGCTACTCATAGCTTGTGACACACTACTTCCTGTCACAGAATGACTGTTGAAGCTCAGTCTTTGCATATTTACACAACAACATTCTGGGCAAGAAAAGGCCTCACTGTCTTTTCCAAAGAGCAAAGAAAACTTTAATTAGAGGCATTAGAATTGTCATTGGTCACAGTTCTGCCTCATGCCAACAGTTAGCTCCTGGAAGGAAGAGTCCAAGACTGATTTACGCCCTCAAGCTGGAATTCACCTCTCAAGTGTTTGGAGGCTGGATAGGCAAATAGGAGGATTGTTTTTTGTTAGGAAGCAGAGGGATAGGGAATAATAAAGACCCCAAAGCTATCAGCATCATCTACCTTTCCATTCATGTAAATTAGATGTAGTGATAAATGAAGACGTGTGCTCACGTACTGTAGTATCAGTAGCCATTTGTGCTCCTCACTGGTTCTGTGGATTATTTTAGAAGTCTACTTTTGCAACCCTAGCTAGCAATCTGCTTTTAAAGCAAAGCCATTTTACTGTTGCTAAAACAAACGTTATTAGAAAGTTGGCCTTTTACAGAAAATAATGTAACTTATTTCAAATGTGAATTACAGATATTTTAAAGTAGTTTGTAAACCGCCACCACCATCATCCTATGCTATTGAAGCAAAGGAGCCTGGTGTCTTTTGCTCACTAATGCCACCACATTGGCATTTCAGGAATGCCACTGCTTAGCAAAAACCATATAATATTTTCATTTTCTTAAAATGTTGAATACTAAATGACAGGCTAAGTCATACATCTTTTTATTTCTTTTCCTGGCAAATTAGAGTGAAATAAAGAGACAGGAAGTAGTTTCCTCTTTATTAAGTACCCTCTCATGGTTCTTGGTTAGTTGAGGCGCTGCTTTGCAAAATTACTTTTTCAGAAGGTGTCCCCAAAGGTGATTTGCTCCTGTGTCAGGGAGTGGACTGAGGTTGAGTCACAGGGTTTGGGCAGCCTTCGTCACAACAACTCTGTCTGCAGGTGACAGTGATGATCAGTTTCCCTCAGTTACAACCCCAACAGTCCTTTGCTCTGAAAAAATAAAGCTCCAGAACTTTTCAGCTGATGTGTCTGTCACTTTTCCTCTGTCCCATCCTTGTTACTGTCTAATAGAACCTCTTCCGCCCTTTTGCCGTAACAAACTGTGCCGTTTTCACCACAGATGTTAAAGGTAGAGATCCGTCGCTGACTTCACCTTATCCAGTGCCTGTGTCTTCTGTTACGGGGCAGGTGGGAAGCCTTTTCCCTCCAGAACAGAGGAGCCCTTTCAAAGTTGTATTGTCTGAGAATTCAGTGAAGCTGGCTAGTGTGTTTAACTAGTAAAATTTGAAATATTCTTTTCTGAGCATGTGACCTCATTTATTTTAGTATAGAAGTTTGTCATGAATTGAAACAATTTTACATAAGATTTTGAGTTAATCCACAGTTACCTTTAATTGAGAATGAGATAGTAGTTTATCCTTTTTTTAAAAAAAAAAAATACCACTTACAAACTCATCTTTTCCATGGAATTTGACTTTAAAAAAAAAAATCTGTAGTGCTGGGTTGGAAAGATAGCTTGGTGTTTAAGAGCATTGGCTGCTTTTCCAGAGGACTCAGATTCAGTTCCCAGCACCCACATGGCAGCTTATAACCATTCATAACTCCAGTTCCAGGGACCTGATGCCCTCTTCTGGCCTCCACAGGCACAGAACATATATGGTGCATAGACATAACGTGCAGGCAAAATACTCAGACACATAAAATAAAAATAATATTAAAAAAAAAAGATCTGTAATGAGTTGTGTATTGGTGGCTCACTGGGTGTAATCCCAGTACTTGGGATGTTGAAGTAGGAGGATGGGGCATTTATAAAGAGACTTACTACATAGTAATACTCCATCTCAAAAAACAATCAAGATTAAGTGAACTCTCCCACACCCAAAACCTCCAAATCAAGTCCATGATAAAAGTCATGGTTACCACAGTTGGTTGAAAGCTGTTTATGCACCTCTGTCTAAAACCCTCGGAGAACACACACTTTTCTCACTGCAGTTTACTTGTCCCATGGATATGAGCTCTTCAGATGAAATGGTGTCTACTGTTCATCAGGAGTGCTTCCCGATGCCTCAGCACTGCTAGCTGATACAATTAAATAGGACTTCTCAAACAGTTTAGTAACCCTTTGTAACTTCCTTTCTCTAAATTTTAGTTGGCTAATTGTCATTTTTAGGTATAAACCCCTTCTAACTGGTATTTTAGAGTATCCTTCCAAAGGAAAATTGATTAGTTCTCCAAAGACTGGTGATTCTCTAGAGCAGCTAGAGATCTGCTCCTGGGCCAGTCTGGCCTACTGCATGATTTTGTAAATGAAGTTGTTGGAATCCAGTTATTCTCTTTCACTTATGTATTGTCTAAGGCTGCTTTCTTGTATTCTAGTAGTGGAATAATCTCAACAAAGAAACTTAAAAAAAAGCTTTTTGCTAGTTACTGGCTGGTTGTTTATAGAAAGTTTGATGACCTTACTCTAGAGGTCTAGAGAAACAATAAGAACAATACTCAACTCTGAAATATTGGCATGCTTTAACAGTGTAGGGCAGGGGGCTATCCTGGACTACTTGGGCTCTGTCTCAATAAAAGCAAAAGCAAGCAAGCAAGGAACAAAGGAACAGTCTAGGAGAGGAATTAGTGCCACACTGAAAACAGGCTTATACTGAAAACCAAGAAATGCCCTTATACACAGGTCAGTCCCTCACTTTTCACACTTCATAATTCTTTTGGACACTTTATTTTACGCCCCACCTTATAGCTGTATTAAGATATAATTACTATACAGTAAACTGCACCTCGTAAGTCTGCAGTCCTAAAATGTTGACAGTGTGACATCATTACAACAGCCAAGTTAAGGAGCCTATCTACCACCTCTGGACATTTTCTTATGTCCCTATTCCTTGGAGATCCTACTCTTCTTCCCCTAACCTGGTCCTCAGCCAAACACTAGTCTACTTCTTGTTGCTGTGCATTTCCTTACAGATGTAGGGTTTTAACAGCTGGACTTGTACAATGTATACTTTGTATTGATTCTGATTTTTCTTTAGCTATTACAAATAAGCTTCTATGGTCATTGATAAGTGTCTGTGTGAAGCACAGACATGTCTTGGGTCAATATCTCAGGATGTCCAGGGTTATATGGTAGCTATGTTTTCTATTTTAAAAAAAGATTTATCTATTATTATTTTATGTATATGAGTGTTTTCTCTGCATTATGTCTATGTACCATTGTTGTGGCACAGCACTTTTCCTGAGGAGACACAACACACATGTCTGCCCACCCACGATAGGGATCCAAGGACAGACCAAAGTACAGATACCACCAAAGCCCAATTTGTTGAAGCAATGAGTTTTATTGGGTTTACTTCCAGGAATATGGGTGAGAGATTACTTACAGGAGCAGAAATGATTCAAAGACAGCTGCATTACCAAAGCCCACCCCAGTATAGGTGGCGATTCACAAAGCTGGGAACATGGAGCTCACTGCAAAAGCCTGCAGGCAGCTCAACAGGTTGGAGAGTGCCTTTTCCAGAGTGACTCTGGTCTAAACCTCTTGCAGGTAGCTTGGCTGGTTTCCGCTTCTTCCAGGCAGTTGGTCTGGTCTCAGAGTCTTCTTTGCAGCGTTTCCCCTCTCAGTCTTTGCAGCTCAGCTTGTCTGAGAGTCTTCTTTGCAGCTTAGCTTCGCTTTGTTTGAGAGGGACTCTCAGCTTTTATTGTATTACTCTGGCAGGGAGGGGCCTTAGTGAATCTGGTCAGTTTTAGGGATTTCCCTAAGTTCTTTTGTTTCCCTTCCTGTTTAAGGAGCTTCCCTACAGAGTGGAATGTTTCAATCTCAGAGGAAGCTGTTACACAACTGTGTGTGTGGTTGTTGTGCTAGGAGCCAAAAGAAGGCATTGGAGCCAGAAGAGGGTGTTCAAATCCTTTGAACTGGATGGAATTATAGATGGTTGTGATCCACTAAGTGTGTGCTGAGAACCAAATCTAGTTCTCCAGAAGAGCAGCCATTGCTCTTAACCACTGAACCATTTCTCCAGCCCATTTTTAACTTTCTAATAAATGCCAAAATGTGGCTTGCCATTTTGTATTTCCACCAGCAAGCATAGGAGAAAGTTAGTCATTTTGCATCCATACCACTTCATTCTTAAATTTTAATATACCATCCAGGTATCACCATTAAAATTAACATTAAAATCAGGACACCTGGAGATTTGGAAGGAATATTGCAAAAGAACTTGTAGCTAGAGTTTTCCTGCCTGGCCCACAGTCAGTACAAATCTCTCTCACCTGCCAGTCCCACAGCTACTCAAACCCGACCAAGTAAACACAGAGACTTATATTGCTTACAAACTGTATGGCCATGGCAGGCTTCTTGCTAACTGTTCTTACAGCTTATATTAATCCATTTCTATTAATCTATACCTTGCCACGTGGCTTGTGGCTTACCAGTACTTTACATCTTCCTTGTCCTGATGGCGGCTGGCAGTGTCTCCCTCACCCAGCTTCCTGTTCTCTCAATTCTCCTCTCTCTTAGTCCCGCCTATACTTCCTGCTTGGCCACTGACCAACCAGTGATTTATTCATTGACCAATCAGCAACACATTTGACATACAGACCATCCCACAGCACTTCCCCTTTTCTTTTCTTAAAAAGGAAGGTTTTAACCTTTACACATCTCTAAAGTCAGCTTGGTATATTTGGGAATTTGGGCGTAGCTTCTCTTACTACTTCCTGCTGGAGGGGGGCGCTGTATCTTCTGGGGAAACAAAGAAAGTTTTAGGATCATGGAGTAGTCCATGAGGCTGTATCGTCTGAGCCAGTTGCCTGGAAACCATTCTGGATGTTGGATCATCTGGGCCTTGGTGTCACCTTTCAGGGGGTCTTGGCTGGTCAAACCTGATGTATCTTAATCTGGAACAAATCCATAGCCTCTGGCTTTCTGTGGGAACAAAAGAGACTCTTTTCCAAAGCAACATATCCTTATATCCAAATTTTGAAGTCAAGGTACCTTTAAAATATACATTTTGGCATAACTCAACAGCTTTTGTAATCAAATGTTTTTCTTTAGTTACGAATATCAAAGAGAACATAATCCAGATTCTTTGTGTGGTAGCCATCTTTACGTGGCTTATTTTTTTTATATTAGCTTGAGCCTATTGCTTTAAACTGCAGCCTTCTAAGCCTGAAACGGCGCTGGCGCTGCTGGCTCTGCCCACTTCAACTTCCCAACATGGGGTGATACGTTTTCCTCCAGCTCTGGGAGCCATCAACTCTCAGAAATAGTGGGTCTATGCTTCTATCAAAGCAGCGTGTATCCCAGAAACCTCTTTTTTTTTTTTTTTTTTGTACTAGCAAAGTCTAAATCCACCATGCAGCTTAATGTGCCACTTGCAGAGGCCTCATTCCCACCATACTGCAGGTCGAGCGCACATGCTAGGAACCCACCAGTAGCTCAAACTGGCAGCTGCTACTCATTTGAGAGAGACAATTAGGAAGCTGTTTTAAGCTCCGTTTTAGAATCTTTTTTGTCAGTTTTTAGGTGGAAACTCTTGCCACCACGTTGGACACCATTTGTAGCTAGAGTTTTCCTGCCTGGCCCACAGTCAGCACAAATCTCTCTCACCTGCCAGTCCCACAGCTACTCAAACCCGACCAAGTAAACACAGAGACTTATATTGCTTACAAACTGTATGGCCATGGCAGGCTTCTTGCTAACTGTTCTTACAGCTTATATTAATCCATTTCTATTAATCTATACCTTGCCACATGGCTTGTGGCTTACCGGTACTTTACATCTTCCTTGTCCTGATGGCGGCTGGCAGTGTCTCCCTCACCCAGCTTCCTGTTCTCTCAATTCTCCTCTCTCTTAGTCCTGCCTATACTTCCTGCCTGGCCACTGACCAATCAGTGATTTATTCATTGACCAATCAGCAACACATTTGACATACAGACCATCCCACAGCAAGAACTCTAAGCTTAGATCCTTGCATCAGCAAGAGAAGATGCTGTACCTGTGAAACATGCACAGGATGCTGGGAATAGTGGAACAATGAAAAAGAAAAATTTTAGTTCACAGAAAGGTTGGAAAAGGAATTACTCTTCCAGTAAATAAATGGAAGAGACTTTGATCAGCAAAGGAGAGAATGTTTACGTGGATCAACTCACAAGGCTGTGTGTTTGAACTAATAGAAGTTTTGAAACTACTGAACAAAGAAAACGTAGAAGAGAAAATCATTCCATGACTAACATAAGGAATTTCACCACCACTGAAGGGCATGTAATACCATATTAATATATTTAACTTAGTGCCTAATACTATGAATAGAAAAAAGCACCCCTCCCATACCAGGGTGGATCATTGTAAAACAATAAAAACAGGAATAAAATACCTAAGCTTCCTTAGAGGAAGAGGAATACAAAACCATTTGCAAATGGGAGATTGGTCCAAGATATATCAAACCACTTAGCAACCCAGGAAGCTAGGACTCATTGAGAGAATGTTTTTAAAGTTCTGTAAACCAGTGATTTCCAATGTAGAATTCTATGTTTAAAACCATCTCTTGATCATATCTGGGAGAAGAAGAAAGAGTTTTAGAAGTGGAAGGTCATAAAATGTAACTGTCACGTATCAGCTTTGAGAATATTTTTCATGAAAATAAGAAATTAAACCCAGAAGATGAAGATAGGAATCTAGAAAATTCAATACAGAAAGGATGACAAAAATATGTTTGAAGAGTCTTGTATAAAAGTCTTAGAGAGGCTAAGCAGGCAGGCCATAGGGTATGTGTCCTAAGCCATTATTTGACTTTTTATAGCTTCTTTGGGGAGCATGGGGAATAATGAAGATGGGAATAGAGAAAACCAGGCAAATGATGAAACGAGGCAAGTTTTAGCTCCAGGAGTAACAAAATGTGCAAGAAGGTATGTATAATTGTAGGGTAGTAGTTACCTCACCAATCACTGTTAACTAAATAGTTCTATTATAAACATTCAGTACTAATTCAGTAGAAATTATAGTCAGTCTGATGGGCTTGGGTAGGAGGAATAGTAATGGAAGTAAAGTTCAGTTATCTGTGGTAGGAATTCAGTGCAGTGAGTCAAATAAAGTCACATACACACTCTGTGATATATGTGAATGTAATGAGATGGTAAATATCTGAAGGAAGTTCTCAGAAGAGTTGAAAGCTGTTTGCTGAAACAATAAAGGTTTGAAAAGAGTTGGTACAAGGCATTTGTAATTTTTTTAATTATTAAAATTTTTTATGTTATATGTATGGGCACTTTGCCTGCATGTATGTATGTGTACCACATGCATGCGCAGTGCCCTCAAAGGCCATAAGAAGCCACTGGATTCCCTAGAAACTCGAGTTATAGACATTTGTGAGCTGCCATATGGGTGCAGGAAATAAAACCTGGGTCTCTGCAAGAGTAACCAGTGCTCTTAACCACTAAACTCTATGTATTATTTTAAGACGAAGTCTAGACCATCCTTAGATAGGTTGCTTAGGCCGGCAACTACCCTGAACTGTTACTTTAGTTACTTTTTCATCACTGGGACCAAAATATTTAAGAAAGGGAAGGTTTATTTTGGTTATGGTGTTAGAATCCATGTGCTTGGACAAAATGTCACTGCCACTGGAGCCGATGGCAGAAGAACTTCTTTACCCCATGATAGACAGGAAACAGAAAGGGCATTCAAGTAGGGGCCTGTGAAAGATATGGACATATCCCCGTAACTGTTCACTCTACAGAATCCCAATATGCAGTTGTGTTATGAATCCAGCAAGGAATTATTTCATGGATTAAGTTAGAGCCATTGTGATCTAATTGTCTATGGAAGTGCCATCACAGACATACCCAAAGCTGTGTGTTACTTATCTTCCAGGTACCCATTGACCCAGACAAGGTGACTAGTCCTAAAGTCTACTACCTGTCACCAGGCAATTTTAGGGCTTCTTAGGGATCTTTCCATCTTTGAGGAGAAGCTTCATGGCCACTACATTTGGCTAAGATGTTACTAGGAGTTTACAGGTTAAAAAACAAAGGCATATACATTTTAGTTTCTTTTCTTGGTGCAGAATATAATCTAGGTCACAGCAACAATGAAAACATAGTGCTGCACCTGAGCCTTTCCCCATTGGATAGTTACCTTTACCCTTAAACTGATACCCAGAAAATGTAAACCTCATGAGGTCTGGGATTTTGTCTGTTTTGTTTATTGATGGACTGGTACTCAGCATTTGCTGAATAAATGGCTATTCCTTGAGTTATTTCAACCTCATTACATGTGTATTGAGAGGTTTTCCTGAGCTCATCATCAGGGAAATGGGTATGTAAACAATTACAGTAAGTCTGAAATCAGATGATTCTTGTATGGTGCTCAGAAAGGGGAGATTCTCCTGACTGAGAGATATCAGTAAAGTGCTACCAACAGAGCTGATGTCTGAGCTAAGTATTAGACCTTAACAGGCCTTTCCCACCAGGATGGGTATTAAGTGTGGGTTGTGTTTGCTTTGAAGCCTGCATATGTCATTTGCCCTGTTGTTGTAATTAACTATTACTAACCCTGCAGATTTAGGAAGATTCCCAAGAAAACAACACCCAGACTTTGGAATTGATGTTTCAAAGTACATTAACTTCCTATATGAAAGTGTTATGATGATCCATATTATTTTATACAATTAATATATACTAATTTTTTTCTGTTTATTTTATTTTATGTGTTTGGGTATTTTGTCTTCATGTATGTCTGTGTTCCATGTACATATCTGTTGCCCACAGAGGCCAGAAGAAGGTACAGAATTCCACAGTTATGAGCTGTGGGTGCTAGGAATCTAATTCAGGTCCTATGGAAGCACCGAGCACCGACTGCTCTTCCAGAGGTCCTGAGTTCAATTCCCAGCACCCACATGGTGGCTCACAACCATCTGTAATGAGATCTGGCGCCCTCTTCTGTATGCATAATAAATAAAGAAATCTTTAAAAAACAAACAAACAAACAAACAAACCAGTTAAGTGCTTTTAGCCACTGAACCATCTCTCTAACCTATGCGCTAATAATTTTTTTAAGTTCTCACCATACTTTAAAACTTAAAAATGGAAATGGTAAAGAATGCTACTGCCACAGCTATAGTTTATAAGAAACATTCTGCACTCTTACCTATAATGCTCTATAAACAAAAGGCCTGGTCCTGTACTACAAGAACCAAATAAAATTTCATTTAAATTAAAATGAAGTGCTTGGATATGTGTGTCAATTTTTTTATGATTCATTGATATATGTAGCTTTTTTCTCGTCTACCAACTACTAGTCCTGATCATTACTGGTTAAGAGAGCCTCTACTGTAATGTGACAAGTTACTACTAGAATGAGGTGTGATCTTTCAGCATTTCATCACCCACAGGTGTTTATGGTGTGCATTCTATGGAGGTACTCTACACAGCTTCAGAGCACAGCTGATATGGCTTCTTTTCTTGAGGAGCTTGTCAGCCAATGGCATTTCTGAAAGTACCATGACTTAAATCATAATGACTATCTCAACAGTTGTAGAATAGTTATCAAAATAAAATCTCGCCGGGCGGTGGTGGCGCACGCCTTTAATCCCAGCACTCGGGAGGCAGAGCCAGGCGGATCTCTGTGAGTTCGAGGCCAGCCTGGGCTACCAAGTGAGTCCCAGGAAAGGCGCAAAGCTACACAGAGAAACCCTGTCTCGAAAAAAAACAAAAAAAAAAAAAACAAAAAAAAAAAAAAAAAAAATCTCGTCTTTGTAATGAGGGCCAAAGCCATAGTTACCTGTAGACTGTTGTTTCTTAACCCCAGCTTAAACCTTGAGTAAACTGAAAAGATTTTGAAAAATGTTGCATCTAGGCCTGTGTTGAATCAGAGTCTCTGAGAGGGGGCCCAGGAATACAGGCACGTGTGCAGGTTAACTGAAGTTAAAATAGTTGGTAATGCCCAAACTATATCTAATAATATCACGTTGATTTGACATTGCTTTTTTCTTCCTGAATCATCTGGGGACCAGTCTGTATACATGTGAATTTGTCAAAATTAATTATTTATTGGAATCTTGCTAGAGAACAGACTTTACATATTATAAAATTCAGGGATTAGTATGATATTAATACTTTGGTTTTCAGCTTTTCCTTTGAGGAAAAAAGTTTCAGAGGTAAGCTGACTTATAGGTAGACATTTGAAACTTTAACCCATGTGTTTTAGCTTTCAGAAATGCTGTATGGCTCAGAAGCTTTATTGAAGGCAACATGCACGCACGCGCGCGCGCGCGCGCGCGCGCACACACACATACTATATTATTTTCTTTAAACATTTAGCTTATATGAAACACTGACTGAGGTTCTTTTTTTTTTTTTAATCAGGAATAACATGTAGTTATTACATGTGGTGAGCAAGATATTGACAACATCTTGAAATAAAATCTCAATCTCTTACCTCATTTTGAATTTTTTGGGACGGTGTCTCATTATGCAACCCAGGCTGCCTGTGACTTGCAGCAATCCTCCTGCCTTAGTTTCCTGAGTTCAGGTGTGCACCACTACACCTTGCAAAGTAAGAACTCTTAAGATGAGTCCATCTGCTGTTGATCTAGAGTCCTTGGAATTGCAGGTGTGGCACATGGATGGCTTTTCTTCCTCGTTCCTGTGAAGCACAGTTGCACATGTATGTGTTTGGCATACATGCACCACTCAAAAGACTGCAGGTCTTCTTAGGCATCTCTTTTCCTTTCCAGAGCAAGTACGTGTACCAGAGGAGGTTATGGCGCTGGTATCCGTGGAGAGAGATGACCTAGTGTTGCATCATGCCAAATTCCAGAATACACATGTTATCTAATTATGAATTTGGGGTTGGAGAGGTGTTGCTAGAGTTTTCCTGCCTGGCCCACAGTCAGGACAAATCTCTGTCACCCGCCAGTCCCACAGCCACTCAGACCCTACCAAGTAAACACAGAGACTTATACTGGTTACAAACTGTATGGCCGTGGCAGGCTTCTTGCTAACTGTTCTTACAGCTTAAATTAATCCATTTCCATTAATCTGTACCTTGCCACATGGCTCGTGGCTTACCGGCATCTTCACATGCTGTTTGTCATCATGGCGGCTGGCAGTGTCTCTCTGACTCAGCCTTCCACTTCCCAGCTTTATTCTCCTCCTTGTCCCGCCTACACTTCCTGCCTAGCCAATGGCCAATCAGTGTTTTATTTATTGACTATTCAGCAACACATTTGCCATACAGAACATCCCACAGCAGAGAGGCAATCTGAATAGTTCAGTTCTGCCCTTCAAATAACACCCTTTTGAAACAGGGCACACAGTCTAGACAGTGAAGTTTCACCTTGTATAGTGCTAGCTTCCTTTTGTTCTTGGTTTGCCCTGTGTGAGAAGTTGCCCTGCTCATCCCCTAGTGTGTCTGAATGCACATGAGCACTCTTCCTGCTTCTTGAAGGTAGGATTGCTCACTTCCCTTTCTGTGATCCTGTTGCTTACCCCTTAAGGTGAGCGTGGTGAGACTGCCTAGGCAAGTATCACCAGGAAGATGGAAAGGGAGAGAGAAGGGAAACGTTTGTTAGTCTGTGAGGCTTGAGCTGCTTTCATAAAGATTCCAGAGCTCCACCAGGGCAAATGATGAGAAACTGGTGGACAACAGAGTTATCTCATGGGTACTAGAAGGAAGGAGCAGTTTAGCCCATTCGTATCTTACTCCTTCTCTCCCTCCCTTCTGTTTTGTTGAACTAGAAATGCCTTCTATGTAGTGCTTAGCAGTTTGAGAAGTTTGTAAAGTAAACAAACATGCCCTCTGCCCAGAGTTCAGGAACCAGAGGCAGCAAGGTTGAGTTGTTTGGCTGATGTATTAGTGAGGATTTTCTGACTTCTAGTAATTGAAACTCAGGTAAACATTTTTGAAGCAAAAGAAATTTATTGGCTTATGTAGCTAGCAAGTTTGAGGATGTGGCAGTGTGTCTCAGGTGTGGGTGAACTGGAGAGTTTTCTGGCATCATTGGCTGTGCACAGACTAGCTTTTACTGACAGGTTGGCTTTAGCAGTTGCAGGTTTGCAAGTGCCCGCCCCCCCCCCCCCCCCAACACACACTTGCTATCCCTAGAAGTGCCAGTCTAAGACGTTGCCACCATTTTCAGGTCTTTTCTTGAGTCAAACTTTGTTCATTGTGGTCAGGGGACCACAGTCTCTTCATTAGCTGTGCTGGCCATGTGCCATCCCTGAAGCAGGACTGGGATGTTGACTGTTGTGTTGATTGTTATCAGGAGAGCAACTTGGGAGACCACCTTTGTTTTGGAGTTCTACTAGTAGATGGAGAC